>NW_026542599.1:4786791-5986791 GCF_028750875.1 Macrosteles quadrilineatus | reverse complement strand
TTGGTGGGAGGTTATAAACTGTTTCCGGTTTTTTTTTTGTTTTGCTTTTTTTACACTAGTTTAGAGGAAGAGGATAGAGATTTTTGTGACTTGCTTTTATTTTGGTTAAATATAGACATTGAGTTGAATTCAAAATGTCATAAAAATACCTACATAAAATGATATTGCAAACAAAAATACATCAAAAAAGTAATTCTTAGAAAAAATCCTGAGTCAAGAAGTTAAAGTTAGTTACCCTCTATGGTTTTGCAGCTCACTTATATAGCATGCAAATAATAATTTAACTTTAATTATAGCTCCTACCTAAAACTTTTGCAAATACCCACAATTTATAAATTATGATTTTGCTTACATAATTGCACATAAATATTCTCCGAGTGTCGAACAGTTGATCAATAAAATGATCAAATACTAATTCTATATAAAAGTGCCATTAAGAAAGCATGTAATTTAGTGAAACTCTAACTTTCAGGACAGGAGCAGTTTATCCTTAATTTGTCTCGTTACTCATTATTTATTTCTGCTAACAATGTGAAAATGATTGCTAGTCTTTCAAGCTAGCGTACTCAAAACTGTTACTAAAGTTAAAGTAGTATGTGGTTTAAGTTGTTTTTCTGGTTTAATTGTTTGTTTGGAGGGTTTCCTTTTAACGTGAAGAAAGAAAATAACACTTTAAAACTTAAGTATTCATCCTTAGGATTCATATTTTTTGTAGGAACAGTTTGGAGTGCATATGCCAATTTTAAATATTTGTGTATTTACTTCTCTTTTCCCGGCACTGAACCCGAATTTTATAACTGTGTCCTCGGGCAAATCATTATATCAGTGGTATTTTTTCTTAGATTCTGAAAAAGTCAAAAGGACTAAAATATTATTTTCTCATACCATGAAAAATCTCAGTGAAAATGACAAATTCTTTGTGACTTTTGGAAAGTTTATTTTGCTCAACATGGTTTTAAGTGTCTTCCAAATTATTTTGATGTATTTAATATTTAGTGATGGTGCACCTTCATCAAAACTGCATTTCTTCCTGACACAAATATTAGGATACTACCCAGGAAAGGCTAAACCATTTTGTGTCGTGTCTCAATTGATCTTTACTTGCAATTCGTCATTGAGGATCTTATATAATGTAAACAATTCTCTTTCAACATCTCAAATCATATCCAGAGAGTTAAGACAGTACAAAATACAATTGGTAGAAGTCACAACAGTTTTTAAAAAGTGTGTCAGTTTATATTCAACAGATTTGTTTTTAATTCTTGTTTATATGGGGGCTGATTTTTATGTAAGAGTTAATGACTTTTACATGCTTACTGTATGGGTGTTTGATTATTTTTCTGTAAACATATATATTGGTATAGTTGTTTACTACATTATGTATATAATTCTCAGTAACACATACTTGCTTTGGCTTTGTGGAATAACAGCCGACTTAAAGGAAACGGTAAGTTTTTAATACATTATTTTTTAATGTACTCGGATTTTATAGTTAAGTGATTTTTATGTGTAAGTAAAATGTTGAATTCAGTAGTAACTATCACTCACCGTAAATTTTGTTACCACCTTGAAACCCGTTTCAAATATCAACATGTTATTTTCTTGGCCACCAAAAAAAAAAAACATTACACACATTAACAATTCAAAACATGTTAATTTACAAGAAAAGGTTTTGTAAATACTCTTGATTAAAGATTTATTTTACAGGTAAAGAAAACAAGGACCATTCTATTACATGCAGACTTAAGTAAATTGCAAGACAGCGCAAAAGATGAGGTGCGATAATTTATTTTTATTCATAAGCCAATAAGGTTAATTTTTTAGTAAGTTTTATTTACTGCAATGTCGTTAAACATGGGTGCATGTTATAAGTTTTTGCAAAGATGAGCTTTGACTTTGCTCACCTGTTTCTTTTACTAGGATCTTTAAATTAGTTTTGGACAACCAGCAGGTCTCATTGGCTTCCAGAAACTAAAGACACACACACACACACTTGTAGAAAGAAAAAAGTCATATTGATGAGGACAGATACCTATAGCACTTGGTGTTTTCAGAGGTGGATTTTGAGAAATAAATTATACTTTGCTCAAAATGATCAGATTGTGCATAAGGATGTATATTGTCCAACCGTTTAAAATGATTGTACTCTTAAATTGAAATATTTTTTTTTTAAGTTTATGGCATAATATGCTTGTTTATCTATTTCAATTTCCTTTATGTTATGATTTCTTTTTTTTTCTTTCATTTAACAAAGTAATATTCATGAAGAAGGAATGGATATACAATTAACTTGCCTAAGAAAAAATTTCAGAGGTAGTTTCGCCTTTAAAGGGGCCTTCAGAAGAATGAAGTTGAATGGTAACCACAAAACTCACCAACAAACACAAAAAATAGTGTCAGTTTTCTTTACAGAACTTCTTTCTTCTGAAGAAGCTCCTTGTAGGTTTGAAATATCAAGTTTATTGCGTTTTAAACTTTTCTGTGTACTTTTACATGCCTCAAACTCTTTTTTAGGTAAGTAGGTTGCGTATCCATTCCTACTTATCTGATGCCAAGTGCTTAAAGTACCGGTACTTAAAGCCAAGTGCTTAAAAAAAAAAATAGTTATTTATTGTTTTAGCTAATTCTCTTCTTGGAACAACTAGACCAAACTAAACTTGTCGTTGATGCCTTTGGCTTCTTTAATGTTGGACGAAAACTTCTATTTAAGGTAAATGGTATTTCCAAATTATGTTCAGTACATTATATTTTTTAAGATAAAATTTTGAGAACAAAACTAGAAAAATTATGCTGCATCACACAACTTACACTTATATAGGCACATGCCAACCCAAATATTAATTGAAAAAAATCATATATCTTTGTTAAGGGTTGATTGCACAGGGCAATTTTTCAAGCGAGATACAAATCCAGCTGTTTACCGATTCCTCCAAAATCATGAAGACAAATATTTCTTGTTGCTTGTGCAAATGCCACTGTGGGCACACGAGGAAAGTAAAAAACTTGGTAAGTGGCAAGTAAAGATGAGGAAATGGTTAACTTTTTCCATAGCATCAATCAAGCAAGTGTGGCTAGTACACTGGGCAGTTTACAAGCTGCATGTAAAAAGTCCCTTTTTGACTCTCACTGTGTAATCGAGCCTTAAAATCAGTAGAGTGGACGAGAAAGTATCACTAGAAACTCTACTCTACGTATGTGAACCAGGCTTTACTCACTAAGATTAGTTGTTGATTTAGTCAGAACCATTTCACAGACCAATTGTTTAATAACAGTTTTTCCAGTTTTTAATTTCCATAAAAGCTACAGACTTTTTCTCATGATCGAACTGGCAACACTTAACCACTCAGCTACCCAGATATGTGGTTGATAAAACGATTTGTTTACAGGTTGCATTTAAAATGCTCTAACAAATGTAAAATATTTCAAACTATAATTTTATTTACAGGGATTCTGCCAAGTAACTACATTTGTTGTTCTCTTCATTCAGCTGAACAAAATTCGAAATGCTTAACAACTTGGATCCAATCCCTTCATTGTACATTGAATTGGGTAAACAATTGAGTATGTATTATATTATATCTATAGTTTGTAAAATTACTAACAAAATAAAAATGAATTTTAGTATTTTACCTCGCTGTTGTGATCACATTTAACTAAAACTACCTCATGGTCATTGGTATCATAAGGTTTTTGGTGTTTGGAATCTGTTAATACACAGATAGTTCTCGAAAGAGCGACCATCCATTTTTTCTTGTACAGACAGACCTACTGCTGAACGTCTGAGCCATACCATTAAACCATTTGTGCCTTTCTTTTTGAATAGGAAGATCACCTAAAGGATGACAAAAAACATGAATATTTATCCTGTAGAGTTTATTGGTAAACAAAATACAGATTTTTGCTCTGACAACACCAGCCTAATCTAATATTTGAAGCCTAAAAATAGAAGAAGACACTTAGGTTCTGTCCATTGATCGTCATTAACTTGATCAAACTCCATTTTGTTTTTGGTATTAAGTAGCTTCCCAAGAAGTACCCCAAAATCTGGATCTTAATAGCTCAGTTTTACAATCAATTTAAACTATTCCATTTTCATAATCAATGTAACAGTGTTTTCAACATTAATAAACTTTATATAACAACAGTAAACCTTCATTACTCCAGATCATCACATTAATATAAGATTTGTTTGATAAAAACTGTCAGCTAAAAAAAAATCATAAAACCACTGAAACGTTTTTTAATGCATTTTACATTTGCAATACCGGTAGTTTACTTAAAAAATCAAAATACACTATTCAAGCTTTTTCTGTAAATGGTATTACTTCAATACGCAAGGGGTACCGGTACCAAAACAATCATCAAATATCACTGCCCTTTTCTTCTTATTAAGTTGTTTTTTATTACCCCAGGTGATCTCCAATTAGTGTGGATAAATGAGGGTTTACTTTATGAACTAATATTAAAATATAAAATTACTGATATTTTTCTGCGCTTGTGAAACATTAAATATTTCATGGAATTGCACAACAAACAATTAGGTAATGTTTAATCTGAAATGAAACAATAATAAAACTCAAGTAAAAGTATTGGTAACTATTTCATTACAATAGATTCAACAAATACATTTTTAAAAGGGATGTTTGACACAAGTGGTCAAGTGGTGAATTTATTTGTGGAAGTAGTGTTTTCTTTAACTCTCAAAGAACATAAATATTTTGGATCTGGAAATAAAAAAAAAAACTACACCAGTGATGAACATGAATGAACAAGAGCAAGTGAATTATTATAATTAAAATAAGCCTTAGAGTTAAAATAATTCATGTGGATGATGAAAATTGCGGAAAATAAATTTATTGCATTTATGCAGCAATATCCATAACCATCAATTATTTTATTCCATTCTTACATATAATAATCATAATCACAATCCAGATCAGCAATTTTCCAAATACTTTTTTTTAATCCTGCAGATAATTTAGGTATTTAAATACATGAGTATGGCTAACATTGTTTGATGTTCGTTTAGCTAGGGAAGGTGAATGATGGTATTTTAGTGTGGAAAAGGAGGGGATATTTAATTTGGTAATGTGGCAACACTGAGCTCAGGGAAGATAAATTATAAGAGTTGGTATTAGTGTTTTCACTGTGGAAGGAGAGATGATTATTTTATTTAGGGGTTGTGGTACTTTAATAACTTACTGAGAACAAGGAGAAGGTGTGGATAAGGGTTTATATCAGTGTTTTACCGTAGGAATGACGAGGGGTAGGCATTACTATAAATAATTATTTTAAATATTGAAACAGAAAGGGTTATTTTAATTAGTTCAGTTGGAACACTGAATTAAAGTGATATAATGTATGTCAGTGTTATTCTGTAGGAGAGGAGAAGGTTATATTTTGTTGAAATAGTGGCAACACTGACCCGAGGGAAGATTATTGGGCAAAGTTAAAGTTTTATATCAGTGTTTTACTGTTGTCGTGGAGAGACATCTTTTATTCAGCATTTGTGACAACACTGAGGAAGATTCAAGATTTAGTAGGCATTGCTGTAATTTTTTCTTTCACTGTGGAAGCAAAAAGTGTTATTTTACTTAGGAATGGTGACAACACTGAGCTCAGGGAAGATGAGTGGGTAAGGGTTAACATCGGTGTTCTCACTATGGGAAGGAAGGGGTGTCGGAGGTCGAGGGTCTGGCTCTGTACAGCCTATGAGCCAGTAGGTCACCATCCGACCTTTGCCCTTTAGTTCCACCTCGCCTCGCAGCTCTAGCTGGAAAGTCCCGAACTTGTCCAAGATTTCCTTGGTCGCCTCGCTTACATGGATTCTCAGTGCTGAAACAGATAGTAAACAAGGGAGGTATGTAGTAGATCGAAAAAAATGAACCTATAGTATACATAAATAGCATAATTTCAATTTGAGTCATTGATCTTTTTCTGCAATAGATATATTTTCTGTAGCTGTTGGTCTTATTTTGTACTAGAGACATGTTCTGTAGCCGTTGGTCTAAACCAGAGAGATTTTCTGCAATTTTAAGTTATCCAACTAAAGAAAAGGTACTGTAGCCCAAAGTATTTTTGTAAGATGGAAATAATCGTATTCATGGTTCACCAAATTAAAAACTTGAACCTTAAAATACCTTTTTTATGTCATTATCTTACTCTATAAACAGGGTACATAAATCTATACTTGTTCAATGTGAACAAATTCAATCAAATCCGTATATTTTGGCAATACAGTCATAAACAACTTCCTAACCACCATTGGGCCTAAGACATCTTTAGTCCCAACTGAAACCTTCCTTGTTCAAACATTCTCTTAGTGAAATGAAATATTGTAATTATTCTGTTTTGTTTTTGTTCTGCTTATACCAGGATAAACTCTTTCCCATTCAGGGTAATTTGCTTTCTGAACAGTTATTAAAACCTTTTCGGATCATTTGTTCCTTATTTTATTGGATATATAGTTGATACTCACGATGCCCAGAAGATTCCATCCGAGATGCAGTGTTGACAGTGTCTCCAAAAAGACAGTAATGAGGCATCTTCTGGCCAACAACACCGGCACATACTGGCCCTGCAATAGGAGGTATTATATGTTTACAAGGTAGTGTTACTCTATGAACTCTGAGTCTAGGAACTGAGTAAACCTGTTAAAGAAATGATTGTGGTAGACCTCGTCTCATTCCACCTTGTCTCGCGGGATTCCGACAAACAAACAGTCTCTTATTTGTGGACTCAACTCGGAAGGAAATAAAAAAACATTTCTCCAGGTTCAAGAACAGCAAGCAATCCTTCGAGCACATACTTTGATGGAAGACTGCACAAAAGAAAAGGATCTTACACTAATTATTCTAGTTGGCTTTTTTGGTGAGTTGCTAGAGATAGTTCAAGTTGTAAAAAAAAAAAAAAACGATTATAGTGTACTTTCTAGAATATGTTTCTTTGTTTCAAACAATTTAAAAAATTTAAATCATAAAAATCCTCCCTTTAAAGTAAACTAATATAACGTTTAGTATTGAGATCCAGCTTTGCTCATAACATGAAGACTGAGCCTTAAACATACAAGATATTCCAAGACCCTTAAAAGTACACACAGAAATAAACAGAATAGAACTTTACTGATGTATGAGATGGAGGGGAAAACGGTACTGTGACAGCAGGTGATAATATAAGCAAGGTGTACAAGATAGCAAGAGAGAAACTGTAACTCAATGGTCTTTAGTATTAATACCATGCATACCGTTGTTCTTCATAGTCACCCTTCGACCCTTCACTCTCTGTACTCAAATATTTTCTCAAAAGTTACTTATGTGGAACCAGTGACGGATCTAGTGGGGGGGGGGGGGGGCGAAGGGGGTGATCCCCCCCCCTTAGACATACATATACATATATTTTTTACTGCATGTAATACAGTAGTGCATACAAATTGCATAAAATAATTTGTCACACTAACTTAGGACAAAGAAATCATATAAAACTGTCATTTAGAAGACTTAGTTTACATCAATTTTTCAAGGGGGTTCCCCCAAACCCCCTAGGTGCCCTGGCGCCCAGGCCCCCCCCCTTGTGGCTGTTCTAGATCCGCCACAGTGTGGAACACTACATTGCCAATTGGATCTTTCCTTACCTGAATGTATTCCTATCCTCACTTTAAGCTGAGAGTCAGGCCGATGTTGTATGCTGAAGGAGTGTAGAGCGTCTAAAATAGAGAGAGCCATCAGGGATATTTCTCTGGCGTGGTTGTCCCCGTTACGTTCTGGCAACCCTGACACAACCATGTATGCATCCCCTATCGTCTCCACCTAAAACCAAAATATATTAAATCTTGTTTATATTTTTTTCTGCCAAGTTTCTTGGTGACATTTGATTATGTACTAGTAGCGTTGTACCTCAGTAAATTGTAGCTTGGAATAGGGGGACTGGGAAAATATGCACAAATGTATTTATAGTTTTTGCAGAATAATCTGAAGTCTTTATTTTTTCTGCTTATTATTTTTTTCTACACTTTTAATTTGAAGCAACCATGCAAATTTTCAGTAAATTATAACATAAAGTGAAATACAAACAAATAAAATATAATGTCATCCCTTACCTTGTAAACATCATAAAATCCTATTGCTCTATCAAACGTACTGTAAAGGTCATTCAACAGATTCACCACCTGCAAACATATTTTAAGTTCATTATTTAATTCGTTGGTGTTTTTTTAAGAAGGTATAATATATATAAATAATATATATGAGGTAAAATATATATATATATAGTGACATACAACAGGGTAAAGGAAAAATGTGAGTATTTCATATTGACTTCTTTAGAAACTCATAACCATACATTACTAAGTCAGTTTAGTTGCGAAACCAGACAAAAAGATACCTACTAAAATTTTCACATTTGTAAACTCCCTCACAAATCAGATCCATCAATCTGCAGGAAAACAATTCCTCACAATTTAATTCTAAAATAAACATTAAAGTATATTCAAAGTTTTACCTGCATTGGTGTGCTTTGAGCACAGAGTGCAGTGAACCCAACAATATCACTAAAGTATACGGTAACACATTCAAACTGTTCTGGCTGAACCATCTCCCCGGCCATCAGCTGTTGAGCGACAGGCCTAAACAGAAAAGGAAGTAACTCAAGCATCGTTATCATTACATCGAGATGTAAACCTGATGTTGCATATTTTAATCTTATTATGAGTGTACGATGAAGTTCATTGCCTTGTACGCTTTGTTACTGACTAAGAACAGATGTTTATTTTGACCATTTAATATTCTAAAGCCGGATGAGTAAGGACAGCTCAGCTGGGTCCAGCTTAGAACCATCAAAATGCTACTGACTTTTAACAAATCTAATTGTCAACCTTCTGATTGCCAAGCAAACACCTTTTTGTACTCAGATACCCAGTTAGGTACTTCAGTAGTAGCCTGAAGACATCTCATTGTCACAAGATACATTTTAAGATCTACCATGAATACTAAATATTGAATTGTTTTCATATTGTCAAATAATCAACCATCAACAAATATCTGGTGTGTTCTATACTGTGATTGAGTGATAAAGTTCTAAAATAAATGGAACTGGAAAGCCAAGATACTGATGGATACGGAGACCTGTTGAATGGCTGCATAGGTATGGAAAGGTAACTAAAAGAAAAACTTAGCAGAAAATGCTTTGCAGTGGGAGGACTACTGGTGCTTCCTAGATTGCAATGGACTGACGAAGCCAAAAACTCTCTTATACATTTCATGGACCACAAGGATAATTATTGGAAGAAATATAGTGCTGTTAAAATATAGAACATATCAAGCATCTTAAGTAGAACTATTAATTAATTACCTGGGTAAAACTTGAAACAGAAGCTCCTCTGACCTTCTTTTCTCCTGACTTAGCTGGTCAGTTTTTTCTTCAACCAGAGCTTCTAAGTTATTAGCATACTGTTCCATCCTTCTTAGCAAATCATCCATAAGGTTCTCACAATAGCCTCTGTAAAAGGAAATAGCAAGTCATATTTACAGTTTTTGAGATTTTACAGTAGAGTAACTTTAGAACCACGAGAATCAATCAACATTGGAAGATATTCTTTTTTTTATAATTTCATTTTATTTTTGTAATACTGCAAATCGTTTGAAATTGTTGTTTGGATTACTAAAGGCTGCTGGCTGATATGTGTGGTTTTATACTTATTTTATAATATTAAAAAAAGAGAACTCTATTAGTTGTTGATGCATAGCAGGAAACTAGGGAAGACTATAAAGAAATAGGCATCTACATAGACCGTTGTAGCCAATAAAAAAATGTGTATTTACTTTTTAATTGGTTTTGATAAATATGATGCAATAGTTTACAATAAACTGACTTTTCAGTTTAGTTGTTTGGAAATTTTGTTGCACAGTCAAAATTCAAATCTCAATATCATAATGCCAACAAACATTGCTTTTGGAAACTGTGTTGCAAAGTACAAAGTGTTTTTCATAACATTTTCCAAGGACTACAATTTACTTCATGATTTTGCGAATGATACCCCTGATGATCTCAAAGGTAGGTCGCTCGTCAGGATTGTCTGCCCAGCATCTCTCCATCAACTCCAGCAGATCATCTGGGCAATCTCGGTTGCTAATGTCTGGACGGAATGGAGGTGCCGCAAAGGACTCTACTTGCTGAAGAATCTCTGCAAGTACAGTAAACCGAGAGTGTTTTAGTTTTTATTACTGCTTAATTTGGACACAAACGATTTTTTGAAGGTTGTATTATTTACAAAATATAATTGAAGTATTTTCATTACCAATAGGCTACTATGTGACAGCAACGACAAAGGAATTTTACTTTAGCCAGGGCCATTGGACCAATGATCGGGACAGCTGGTCAGTTTTTTCTTCTACCAGAGCTTCTAAGTTATTTGCATACTCTGTTCCATCCTTCTTAGCAAATCATCCATAAGGTTCTCACAATAGCCTCTGTAAAAGCAAATATAGCAAGTCATATTTACAGTTTTTGAGATTTTACAGTAGAGTAACCGAGTTTGTTTTAGTTTTTATTACTGCCTAATTTGGACACAAACGATTTTTTGAAGGTTGTATTATTTACAAAATATAATTGAAGTATTTTCATTACCAATACTATGTGACAGCAACGACAAAGGAATTTCTTTAGCCAGGATCATTCGATCAATGATCGGGGACAGCTGGGTGCAATTTGGAAATATCAAAATGTTTCTGACTATTCTTAGGACCAAACAACTGCTCTTTTGACTACCAGATCAAACCAATCGCTACAGAACTCCTTTGGTCTACCTTGGACAGTTAATGTCTGACGAGCTATTTCATAAGGTCCTCCTCGGACGACAATCTCTTCCAGGATGATGGAGAAGCTGTAGACGTCTCCCTTCTGTGTGGCAGGAGTTCCTGGAACTGTAGTCTCCTTCAGAAGCTCCGGTGCTATCCACAACAGCTCTAGGGGAACATTGAGTCATGAGAAACATTAATTGAGTCATGTAGGTAAACATTGAATCATGAGAAACATTGAGTCATGAGAAACATTGAATCATGAGAAACATTGAGTCATGAGAAACATTGAATCATGAGAAACATTGAGTCATGAAAAACATTGAGTCATGTAGGATTGAGTCATGAGAAGCATTGAGTCATGTAGGTAAACATTGAATCATGTATGTAAACATTGAGTCATGTAGGTAAACATTGAATCATGTAGGTAAACATTGAATCATGTATGTAAACATTGAGTCATGTATGTAAACATTGAATCATGAGAAACATTGAGTCATGAGAAACATTGAGTCATGAAAAACATTGAGTCATGTAGGATTGAGTCATGAGAAGCATTGAGTCATGTAGGTAAACATTGAATCATGTATGTAAACATTGAGTCATGTAGGTAAACATTGAATCATGTAGGTAAACATTGAATCATGTATGTAAACATTGAGTCATGTATGTAAACATTGAATCATGAGAAACATTGAGTCATGAGAAACATTGAGTCATGAAAAACATTGAGTCATGTAGGATTGAGTCATGAGAAGCATTGAGTCATGTAGGTAAACATTGAATCATGTATGTAAACATTGAGTCATGTAGGTAAACATTGAGTCATGTAGGTAAACATTGAATCGTAAGAAGCATTGAGTTATAAACATTGAGTCATGATAAATATTGAGCCATGTAGGTAAACATTGAGTCATTAGAGGAAATATTGGGTAATTAGGGGAACATTGGATCATGAGGAGGCAAGAACCATAGGGAGAAGTAGTTAGTAACGTGGGAAACATCAAGGCATGGAGAAAACATTGAAATGCATTAAGATGTGTTTGGTAATTTTAGTAACACTTAGTGAAATTACCTATTAGTAATTGTGTGAGAGAAATGTAAAATAGAAAAGTGGTACATATCATGCTTTAGAAATTTTATTTCGATTTGCTTTGGTTAGTGAATTGAAGGTACCTATGGTACCGTATATGAAATGTGGTCTTGTAAATAGCGGTTGTAGAAAGTAAATAATTCAGAAAGTAAGTAATAATTATAATTCAATTTTATAATACAGGGTGTTTAAAAAAAAAGTTATTATTTTTAAATAGTCGTAGCTCCTTTATTTTTCATCACAATTTTATCAAATTACTGTTCAATTAAAGAAAATTTTCTTAAGTTTATGATCATACATTTGTACTGCCTTGTTCCCCATTGTTTTTAGTTGTTAGCTCTTAACTTAAATAATCAAGTCTGTGTTCTAGATCTGCCCAAACTTGCCGCAACATTGGAACATCAATTTGATCAAAATTCTTCTTTGATCTTTCGCATAATTTCTTCCAAGCTGTTGTCTTTGTTACCATAAACCCGATCTTTAACAAACCCCCAAACAAAAGAAACGTATATGGGGACCTCTATCTGGCAATCTCGGTGGCCAAGGTACGGCCAATTCAACAATTTGTTAAAAAAATGTAACCTTTTTTGTTTTTTATCCCACAATAATGTAAGAAGGTACTGATAATCAAAACAGCTGATTAGAAAAAATTTGAGTTTTCCTAACAAATAATGAAAACTAGAAGTTTCTACCTCTAACACAGGATTGGTAAAACAAAGTTAAAATCAATCATTTTTTTATAAACTCCCACACAAATTCGTAAACATAAGAAACCAGATTTATAGAATTTTAAAAGTTAATACATCAATAACACACCACAAATCAATGTATTCTCTACTTACTGTTGTAAAACGTGTTGTCTTTGACAATCTCTGATGGGGTTGTCAGGGTTTGAAGGCCAAAATCTGAAATTTTGAGTACAAATCGTCCGTCTATGAGGCAATTACAGGAGCGCAGTTTACCGTGCACAGCCACTTCGCAACCATGTAGGAAAGCCATTCCCTACGACAAATGATAAACATTTTAAAATACCTTCTGTTAAACATTTAAATAATTTGTTCATGCTGTCCTATGTGATTTTAATGGTTAAATTAAAATTTGTTAGTATATTTTGTAACTTATCTGAACAACATTATGTTTAACTCAGAATTGTAATAAAGACGTCACCACTTGGGCTTAATAGTTAATTCGTCAGTCTTCATAGTTCCTAATGCAACAGGTTGGTAAAAATGCAGCTCTATTGTTACTACATTACCTCACCATTCTATTACATAGATGTAGTAATTATCTATTAGAATTATAATAGTGTTTACGCAAAAAATAATACAGTTAATAGTAATATATTTTTGTCACAATTTAATGTAATTGATATTTTATGTACTTGTTATTGTAGTTATTTCACTTGATGTTTGCGCTCAAGCTTTAGCTTCGCAGGGATCTAATTTCAGATTATGTAAAAAGTTATAGGTAATGTTTATTTTTTGTGAATAAATTAATTGAATTGAATTGTAAACTGTACCTATAATAATGTTGAAGATAATGATACACATCTTACTATTTTATAACCAATGCATGCATAATAACATACTGCTATTTTTATGTGAGTTCATACAACTTTTTTTTTATTGGTTGGTTAAAAGTCTTGTTTTAATTTATCTTGTAACACATTTTATTGCTTACACATTTTGATGACTATCTTTACTGTTAGTTGGTGTTATTGAAATAATTTATGTTTGTGACTCATTTGAGGAATTTGAGATGAGTTTTAACAATAGATTCAACTAATTTCTTTTCAAGGCTCAATTGAACTAAAGCTCTTTTGGTGAAGTCAAACTATTTTTTGAGGATGAAATGTCCACTTCACAACAACATTCACAGTAAAATCCACTACATACTTTGACGATGTCATGTATGAGTGACATCCTGAAGTTCCAGTCTAGCTGGATGGCCTCATTCTCCAGCACATCCTTCAGGCTGCCCTTGGGACAATACTCTGTGAGGATCAGCACTGTAGGACAGTCTATGCAGGCTCCCACAAACCTCACGGTGTTCTCATGGGTTACGTCGCGTACCTTAAAACAATAGAAGTTTTGGGAATATGTTATTTTGTTAGTTTTTTGTGACATTAGGGTAATTGAGAACATCAAACACTTCAAGGGGACGTTTTACAAAGGTATAAAATGTTTGTGGATAATCTGGAGGGGGTGTTGAACCCTCTCTTGGTAAAGTCTGAGACAATGTTAACACCGGCTTCAGAAATGCTAATTCCAACAGTTAGTGCCACACGTGCTCACTACCTTCTCTGTAGGCCTTCTTTAAATTTATCAAACAAGAAAACTGGATACAAAATCTTTTTTGTATGACTTTTCCAAATCAATTTTAAAAAGACTCATTTTAGATATCCTACTAAGGTACTATAAACTTGGTACTTTGCTGAACAAACTACATTTATACAATTTAATCGTTCTAGGGATCTTCAACATCTTCAAAACGATCATATTTCCCAGGTAACACGTAAGCTTACGGCAAGCCTTGTCAAAGGCTTGTCTGGAAAGGCCTTTTTATATCAACTTGTGCCAGACTTGTGGCACGCTTGTGAAGAAGGCTTACGGGGAACAGCTTGGGGCCAATTCGTGGAAGGTGTATCACGACAAGCAACGTAGTTGTAATTTTCATCCATCGCAGCGCTAGCGGCGCTAGTCAGTCTACTACACAACAACAAAACAACCGCCATTTTATTTGTGTTTGTTTGGCCGTCTGGCGTCTGCGCTTGTTCTTTCTTGTTTTCGGTTAAGTGTTTATTTTTCCTTAAGTTTTGAGTTTATATTTCGCGTTTAAATTTTTAAGTTTATAAAGTTTGTATACAGCTCTAAGTAAATTTATAAGTGCTTTTGGTTAATTAGTAGTTTTCCTCGGTGATAACTTTGAAACCTACTGCGATTTTCAGGTGAGTAGAATAACCTAGATTTAGCAGTAAGTTAATCAGTAATTTTAAATAAGTTAAAGCAGCCAACTTAACTTAAGTTTATAAGTTATTAATATAATGATTTAAGCATCAACCGTTTGATTTAGAGCCTGGGCCTAGTCTAGACATAACTCACAAAAGTCTTACCGGTACCTAGCTAAAAGGCCTGCCCTAGGCTATTTGATTTATGATTTATGTACATCAGATGTACATTTATCACATCTTATACCTTCTTAACTTTTTTAAAATCTGTTTTCACTTGATCACTTGAAAAATTGGCAGTCAATTTAGTGTTTGTTAAAAACTTTTCCAGGAAATGTTTTAATAATGATTCATTATTGGTAGCCCAATAAACCTGAGGGCTGATATAAATTTTAGGCCTACTTTATTTTTTTTTTAACTGCAGCACATTTTATTCTGTCACAAAGTGTCAAAACACCTAGTAATTTGCTATTGGGAATGTTCATGTTCATTTGTTATGTTAGGGTCCCATAATAACTTAAGCTACTTAGCTAATCTAACTCATGTGTTAATTAGCACCTCGACTGTAGGCTGCTAGCCTTGATAGACTCTACTAAGTCAATCAAAAGGACTAGGCTAAACATAGGCCTACCCTCCCTGGGTACTTACAGTTTCACATAGAGCCGTCTGCAATAAGTTTTTGGATGAGTAAGGATAAAAGTTAACTTAGGCCTAAGTTACTTATTATCAAAATGATGCGTATTCTTTTCTCGCACAATAGACTTTGCCCTCGTGGCAAGCTTAGCACTTTTCGGACGAAATAAGTAAATACAGTGGAACCTTGATAACAAGTAACAAGACCCTCGATAACAAGTCACCCTTGATAACAAGTCTCATTTTTAAATCCCCTAGAATTTATTTTACCCCTAATCACATGTTATTGCAAACCTCGATAATAAGACAACCTTGATAACAAGTCTTATTTTATAATCCCCTTGAGAGCCTTTTTATCAAGGTTCTCCTGTAATTCTTACTTAGCCTATAATTTTTTTCGGAACATTCCAAAAAATTTTCTAGCATCGAAACGCTTAAACGTCACTTTGCTTTAGATCAAGTTATGTAGGCCTAAAGATTATTGTCTCCCGCGGTCACATAAAAATCCTGAATACCCCCTACAGTAACGGAACATCATTATCGCCTTTCTCCATTTGTGGAAAATCTTGACATTAGGTAGGGCTACATATATTATAAAAATAGGCTATGTGCCGGAGCGAGCTTTTGTATACAGTTTGCTTGTTTGTAGATATATTATGTTGATCAAATTTAGCAACTTTATTTAGTCTATTTCACCTTAATATTAACATTTGCTCAAAAAAACATATTTTTGCATTCCCCATAGTAGAAAACCTAAGTACTAGCATAGACAAAAAGAATTAAATATAAAAAGACCGTCAGCTGTGCTGCAGTTACCATAGGTTCTGGCGCACACCGCTGGGAGCGCTATGCAGTTACGGCCTACGCACTACGTAACTACATGGCGCTCCCATCATTGTGTGCCAGAACCTATGGTAACCACTGCACGGCTGACAGTCTATATTTAATTCTTTTTGTCTATGTTACTAGTTAGATCTAACTTTATTCAAAATATGCTTTATGGAAATCTTTAAGCATAAATCCAGTTTAAGACGAATTGATAGTCTGCAGGTTTGCTGCTTCAGGTGTATTTTTGCTCTGGTACTTTACTCATTTTGTATGTTTAGTGCACCTTTTTCTGATTTATAGATGCTGTCAGGAGAAAACATTGAGAAACATCGGCTGAGAATATGAAGAAGGAACTCAATCAAGAAGTGGCTGCAGCAAGCCACACCCAGATTGATGAAGAGGTATTTTTTCCTATTTCAATTTACGGTACCGTACTTATTTCTTTGTGATAAGAAATTATTATGAGTAAAGGGCGTTTATAAAAAAAACTCCTCATTTACTAGCACCCGTCACCATAGCAACATTTTCCGTAAGGCATTGCAGCTCTAGATTTTTTCAAATTTTATGTGCCACAGTTTGCCAACAAATGCTGACCAAAAATTTACAATTGGTTGGTACAATGAGTTGAACTGTTATTAAAGAATTAACTTCATATTTCCAATCTGTTAAGATATGTATTTGAAAACCCCAAGAGTTCTATTGACACCCTGTATTTAGGTTGCCATTGGAAACTGTACAAAGTTCTTCTGTTAGTTTGGATATTGTACTTAGTAAAAATGCCATTTAGATTATTCTAACTCTATTAAAAACATTAGCCATACCTATAAAACATTAATAGAACCAGTTAAATTCAGGGTTTATTTAACCTTTTTACCTCACATTTGCCTGTCCACATGGGCCTCAGGTTTGTGCATGGAAAGTTTATTTCAGCACTAGTCTAGTCAATTAGATTTGAATTTCAGTTATATATTGAGTTAAGACCCCACTGAGTGTAAAAAAAAACCACATGTAGCCTATATGTAGAGTGGTATTGTATGCAACAATTGTTTTTTACCTTTAATGTCTCATTTCTTGCGAAATCGGCATCGTAGACTATCTTGAACGCGCGGCCAAGTCAGTTTACCGAGTAAGATAGAGTAGTGCGGCCGCGCAAAGCTCATTTCGGTGGCAAAATTCCAAGCTCACTATTCTCCATGACTGAGCATTTCGCTTCTTAGGCCCGGTTCACACGAGCAACTTATCTAGCTAACTAGGCTGTAACTAGGTAAGCCCGAATGGGTAGCGGACCAAAGGATACACCGGTTCACACGAGCGACATGTCAACGGACTAGGTCGTAGGTGTGTTGTAAATGAATGTGCATCGATAAACGATGTTTTTAATACATCGATGTTTTCAATACATCAATATTTTCGATACGTTGACATATTTCTGGAAATATTTGATGTTTTTGCGTCAATGGTAAGTGAATTTTTTTTTTTTACATTGATGTTTTAAACAATCATCGAATCATTTCAAAACTAAATTTGCATTGGAATCACCCAACAAACTATCATTTAAACTATTATAAAGTTTGGTTGAAAAAACATCATTGTTTAGAGTGTATAGGGTCAATATAAAATTATATTATAAACCTATTAATCGGTTACAAATTTATATTTAGTTTATTCCTATATTTGGACTTGTAATACTAATAATAGGCCTATAAACATAATTGTTCCAAAGAAACGGTTGTTGCTTCATTGATTCAATACAAATATCGATATCAATGTTACTCGGATCCATCACTGGCGACAATGAGAACAAAGGGAAGAATGCGAGCTGCAGCGTGACGACCGTGAACGCTCCCATAGGGGCCATCATACTGCTAAGCCGCTAGAGCGGGCGACTGGGTTGCTGCCATGAGTGACTTGGAAGCGGGGCCCGACAATAGTTTGGGACACCAAGCTCGAACGCGGCTCGCTAGTCGTCGCCCTACGCTTGTGTGAACGGTTCCATTTAATCCTGTAGTCCTCTACCCAGTCGGGCTTACCTAGTCACAGCCTAGTCAGCTAGATAAGTCGCTTGTGTGAACCGGGCCTAAAATGGTAGTATTCATTAGTCTTAGACCGTCTCTAATATTAACATCACCCATTCCTGTCTCAAATTTCCCAGTCATCTGTTTTATTAGTTAATGATACTAGATCTAGTATAAATTAATGATATTCTATTTTTTTCTATATTTTAATATCATCAGCTGATTGGTTAATTATTTATTGTTTTCTGTTGTGAGTCAGTTGTCCAATTTATTGTTTTGTTTTAGCGTTTGTACTTTTTACAATGTTCAAATATATTTCTAAAACGTTTAAAATTTATTGAATTTTTACTTGAACTCCTTTAAAAAGTCAAATATAGGTACTTTTAAAATGTTTTGAAGCTAACCCCTGAAAGCTATAACATCTAATAAAGGTTTAAACCTATAGTACCGGTATGAAATTTTTCAAGTGTCATGGAAAAAGGTATAGTGATATAGACTTTATAAACTGTAAAAAGCCTCTATTTTCTCATTTCAGTCCGACCAAAATTAAATTTATTTGGAAACCTAAGTAAAGATTTATTAAATTTGGAACACCATGCCCATAGTTGTTTTGCAAATAATTGGCTCACACACAAAGCAATATTTGAAACATTTATCTCATCATAGGAATAATAAATATTTTCAGATCTAAAGGAAATTATAATCCATAAATTTGGCAAAGTCACATAATTTATTGAGGGAATACATGTATGGCAACTTAAAAAAATACTACAAAACATCAATTTTATTGAGACAACAAAATATTTTTAATTTCTGTTTTTCAGGTCTAACAGACAGCAAGCAACACCCGCTGCTGAAGAGTGTTCTGATGACTGAATACTGTACGAATTGTAATTTAAACCTGTGTAAATATTTTCAGAATATAAAATGTTAAGTGCACTTTTACTTTGTTTGATTTCCATTGTCAAAACTTCTCTGATTAAGATAATTTCTCAATTAGTTTGAAATCAACTGTAGGTATAGGAATAAATTTGTTTCATTTTTTGTCATTACAGCTTAGTAAAGCTATGTAACTAATACAGTACTGTGTTAGGTCTATTATATGGAGTCAATTTAAATTCAACCGAGGAGTTAGCTCTGTTTAGCATTTCCTCTAATAACATTCAAGTTTTTCTATTAGAGGCATTTATATTAAATTTGCTTTGAGTAAAAATTAAACTATACTGATTTAGTTCTGAAAGCTGTATTTAGGGCACATTAGACTTCTGATAACAAGTCTGATATTGCCCTACTTTACCTTACAAAGCTATCTTACGGTTAGTTTGTAGGCATTTGACAAAAATAATTTTTAAGTAAAATACCTTTTTGAAACCCGTAGCCTACATTTCTTAAAATGATTGTATTCTACCATGAAATGAACAGTTGTCATAAAACATATTTATTTTTTGCTCAGTGCTTTATTTTGGCTTTTAGTTAGCAATTAGTTACTTTTATTTTCAAACAGGATCCAACACATTTATCTCTAATTAGCCTACAGTCCCAAGTCTATTTTTAAAACCTATCATTCTCTATCTGGCAAAGTAAAAAGTTTTGTTGGCCAAACAAAATTTAATTTATTTTACATACATTACTATGAAACATAAACATAATGTGCTTCATTTTTATCTGAGCTATATTTTCAATGATTTATTAATTTGTTTTATGGAACAAAATATATCTGTTACAGTTTCTAAGTTCTAATAAAAGGCCTGTGATAAGTTTAAACAGAAGGCCTGTGACAAGTTTGAACAGAAGGTTTGTGTCAAGTTTAAACATAAGGTGTGTGGCTAGTTTAACCAGAAGGCATGTGGCAAGTTTAATCAGAAGGCCTTTGACAAGTTTGTATAGAAGGCCTGTGACAGGTTTAATCAGAAGGCCTGTGGCAAGCTTGTCTGATGGGAACTAGGAGGTTTGCTACAAGCTTGCCCCAAGTGTACAAGCTTGCCGTTATACACTTGTAGCAAGTTTAAAGGTTTGACAAAAAAGGTTTGTGACAAACCTTTCTCAAGCTTTTTTTGTTACCTGGGTTAAATTCAATATATGAGATCGGTCAATATCTCAATTCTGGCTATTTATAGGCATGCACTGGATAAAATACTCCCTGGTGTAAATTAACGTCCACACTTAAGTACTACCACTATCCCCATCCTGATAATTAGACAAATTCATTAATTACAAGGCAAAAATGTGGTACGGATTCCAAAACTGTAGGTCCCTTAGTTGCCAAAATACTGTATGGGCTAGTAATTAACAGCTGTACCTAAGGAATATGTTGGCCTTAGTCACTAACTAGACTACAAGATAGCGCATGTCATACTACACTCATCTCCATTTAGACTTGGCTTAAAATACCTACAATCGTATGGTCGCCATTCCAAAGTAAAGAATTTTTAGTAAAGTATTCACAATTAACCACTTTATTTTTCATGCATATCTTTTTAGTACTGTATTTTCTCAATGACATCCCTCCTCAATCACTCCCAAATAGTTGTGAGAAGCTTTTATCCTGACCTGTTTTATCTCCCAGAGCAGTTTCTTGTTGATATCCACTTTCTTCTTGATCACTTTCTTGATTGCCACCCTCGACCCCTAGAACAACACCAGACAGATGAGCTGATACCGACCATTACACCATTCTACGGGGCTTTGCTACTGACCGACTCTCCGCCGGGAACCCTTCCACTCACCTTATATATTCCTATGGTGGTGAACACTTGGGTCAACAAGAGAGAGGAACTTGACTCTATGGAGCTGCGACGAACTGTCAGTCGGTCGTGGAGTCCGTTCACTCCGTTCTCATACATCTGTAGCGGAACGAATAGTTGTCAGTTGATAGTTTGAAAGTATGACTAAAGAGTTATGTTACGAATACCCCTATTCCCAATTTAGATGAATACACAGCTGGGTTTGTTTCTAAGTATATAGGTGTAGAATAAAGTGAGATGTGTAGCTTTGTTTTGTATACCATCTGTTTCATCATTCAGGATCATAAAAGCCAATGATCAAGGAAAACTGGGTCCTGTTCTGAACAAACAGGTTTAATTTAAAAATGTAGTTTTAGTAATTTCCTTCAAATATTCCTAAGTAATTAACAAGAAAAGATATTTTCTCCTTGTGTTATAATATTTTATTACTGCGAGTTGACGATTAAAAATATGACATTTATACATCATTACTATAATATACCTCAAGGATCGATTTTAAGTCTCAGTGGGGTGGGTGAAATCTACAATTTGGATTTATAAATTTAAAATGTAATATTAGTCTTTGTTTTAAATATGTCTCAATAATAAATAATACATTTTATTGTTTTATTTTTTCCATCAACCTGAATCTCATGACAGTTACATTATAATATTTTCTATACTGCAATGGTGTACTTTATACTTCATAGGGGTTGCTGATGTAAAATAACAATTTAATATTGCTGCTTACATTTTACCATAGCCTCTTCTAGTACAAGGCCGCGGCGAGACAAAAGTGGCTACACCGCTGTCCCGTCAAACTGAAACAGCTGTTGCACTACTTTATAGGAAATGTTTATGTTTACACTTTTTTTATATCTGTTATTGCCATGGAAATATCCCACAAACTAGACGTTGTGATGTTGCCACACACACCAACACCGCAGCCTTGATGTTAGAGGAGGCTATGATTATACTGTACATCCCTTTAGGAGCAATTTTAAAAACCTATCCAAAGATAGATAACGACGTGATACTTGTGTACATGAATGGTTTCTAATTATTGAACATACATGAATGAACATTGTGAATAACTGTGTGACCCAGAAGTGCTGTTTATTCAAAACTATTAAAACTTTAGGTGGTGTCATTGTAAAACTTTAGTCTTTAGTCGGAAAAGTTAAACCTATATTATATTGGTAGATTTTTTACAAGCGAATTTAATTTTACTTTAAGCAAACTGAGCCTATAGTCAATATGAATTTAAATATCAAGTACTTCACTGTATTGACACCTCTCTCAATTTCTCATTGGATTTTCAAACAAGCAATAAAAAAAAATATCCTTTCAAAATTATTTTATCCAAAAAGTCATAATTCAAATCGTAAAAAATCAGGGTGTGAAGCAAAACACAAAAATCTTTCTCAGAAATTTATTAGAGGAACTCGGTTGAGCTAAATCTACTAGTAACTATAGGCCTACGCTCCTCAGCGGTGGTTCGCTGCAGAGCGAGACGAGAAGAGAACGGCTTGCCAATCTCCAGTAGAACCTCCTCAGGACGAACACGCCAAGACATGTTGTTGAGATCTGCAGCCAGCCGCATGTGTCTGACAGCCAATCAGAATTATATTTTATTAATTAGTGTTACATTTACTACTTCTGTATATTACATGTATACTTAAAATAGAAAATACACAGAAAAACATTTTTTTTTTATTGTAAAAAAATTCTATGTGTAATGATGTGAGTAGTTAAGTAGGTATTTTAATCATAAATTCTTGTCAATAATGACACGCTAAAACTGGAAAATATTTAATTTATAAACGTATTCATTTATGTAAATTACTACCTATTAAAAATATTTTAATATTAGTTTAAGTACAAAAAATTAAAGCGCACGAATAATACAATTAGAAAATATTTTTACAACGAAAATAAATGTTAGAGTTACTTACTTGTTGGCAAAGAATGCTAACATGAATATGAATCCGAGAAAGATGCTGAAAGCGGCCATCCCATACAGGAAAATCGTGTGATGTTCTGAAAACAAATTACTTTATTTATAATAATCATCTCCATTTATACTTGGCTTAAAATACCTACATTCGTATGGTAACCGTTTCAGAATAAGGTATTATAATTATAATACATATTCTTGTCACATTTCGTTTTGTTTACAACATTAGATTAATATGTTAACTAATGGAACATAAGTTATTGTTGTTTTGTGGTTTTAAAGGAGTGACAATTGTAAAAATCATTAGAGACTAAGAGGTAAGGTTAAGATAAACAATCGTTCGAGGTAAGATTTTATATTTTTTAGTTTATACTTACTCTAGCTAACTCAAATATTTGTCAAAAAAGGTTAAAATATAAAAATCAACTTTTGATTTTAAGTTATTTAGTTTCAAAAACTAAATATATTGTCAACACCTTTTATGGCCTAAATACCATACTTCCATAGTATGGTTTATGTATTCGTATTAACTATCTTGATTTCTTTGTAATTTCTGTGTATCATCGTCTCCAATGTGGTGTTGAATGGAATTATTCACCAAAGTATGTATATGCTGCGGACATTGACAATGTTGCACAAAGAACGAAAGTAGCACGCACTTTATTTGGATAAATTTAGACTTTTAAGATCGCCTATTTCGTCATAAACCAAGTCAAGTTATTGAAATGTTTTGTTTCAAAGTAGTCGCACGAATCTCAGTTTTCAAGACATTACTGGGAAGTTTAACTGGCAAGAAAATACGAAGCAACTTTTCAGATGCCTTGCGGCATTCCATATTTGGGACAAACTAAAATCCATTCAATTGAATAGCTCAGTAATATCGCCAGTACAGTGACGTGGCTGTAACTAATCCTCCTGAAGACAAGGACTAGATATGTGAAATTGTTGTATTTACCATTGCTTTCATGGCAGATGGGGTCGTTTCCCATGAAGCCGCACCGGGGTATATCAGCAGGAGGTCCTTCCTTGCCTCCAGGCCAGTGAATTCTCTTGTTGGCTACTGGCTGTACATACAAGTATAAGTTTAACTTGTTTTAGTGTACACTATTCTCTTGTATAATTCTAAGAGTCATTCATAACTAAAATTGGAACATTTTCCCTAAAACCGATCACTCCTACAACAATATTATGATTGAAAAGTGTGCCCCAAGAAAATGGAGCCCGTATCTATTGTTTCATTTACAACATCAAAAGAAATATACATTTTTCTACAGTTCTCATACCTTGTAAATATTTACCTAGACTTTCATTCATAATAACCGTTTTAATATAGAATGATAGTTGTAAAATATATCTAACGAGTTGTTTGTACAATATTGTTCTCTAACAAAGTCATACACTATTTAAATTCGTCCAATCTTTTAAAACATTTTAGTTGCTCTACATTAATTGCAAATGTTCACCCACAAAACAGTTATATAATATCCGAAATCAATGAAGCTCAACAAAATGTTAGTACATGTTAACTTTGACAAATGTACGAGGATAATGTAGACCTTTATTGTAATTATGTATTTCACCTGGTATGTCCGGTTCACCCCATAGTAATGAGCCACCACTTCAAACTTCCCTGTGATTGGATCCAAGTCCAGCACCGAGTAGTCAGCGTCCCTCTCACCATTCTCGTCTATCCTTACATGACCAGTAATGCCTGTGGACAAACCGTTTATTTAGCAACATACTAACCATACAATACAATTGTTTATTGCATTATAACTGCAAGCTACGTATGCTAAAAGTACCCTTTGTCCGGCTTAAGTTAGTTCCACTAATGTAAGTTGTGTTTGTCTATTAAGTGGCTCGGTTATTTACTTTTTGTTGGTTCGAAACTGGACCCAGCCCTCCTGGATCATTTGGCATTTTAATAATTAAAATGAATTTGAATAAAAAACTAGCTGATAGTGGCAAAGCTATCACATCCATACAAAACTTACCCTTCACTTATCACATCAAAATACACATTCTGAAGTACTGATGTCGGGTGTCTAATCTAGGGAAATGCTCTTACATTCAGTGGTTTTATCTAGGTGCATAAAACAAATAAAAAATATCATCTGCTTAAATATTGTTTTTCCTGTGTAAAATGTGTGTGGTTAGATGTCTAAGCTGTCTAATAACATTTTTAAAAGATTAAAGTTAAACTTTATGGTGCGCGTTAGGATTTTCCCCTGTCAAAAATATTACATTTTCACGAGTACGGTATTCAACCAACCCAATTCATGTCTAGGTTTATTATTATTTCTTACTTTTATTATCATTCAATAATAATTACGGATTACCTAAAATAGATGGAATATTTCGTTTCCCTTGGTCTGGTAAATATTGGTTTTATCTAAAAATAATTCAAAATGTCAATTAATTACAATATAGTACAAAATAATTCGTTCTCTCATTTTCCTTTTGCGTGTAAACATTTTATAAAGCCTATGTTTATTTATATTCATGTGAATTTGGTTTTATTGGTGTTGAATGCGTAGTACAAAATTGTATGTTCAATGATACATTGAGAATGTTAGATAGTGTTAACATATAAGAGGGAAAAGAATGAATTTTTATATCACGTAACTAGAATTTTTTTAAATTATTTTTTTACTTATCACAAAATATTTTAACAATTGTATTTTTACCGTATGATTTAACCAAATGAAATCAACGGAGATTGTAAACTATGCAAATGCCAATCGAGGGAAATACAAAGCAATACTAAATATTCATGTCAGAAATGTAAAGTAGATGTATAGTCTCTAGAGGCTTGTACATAAGCTATTTGGTTAATTACCTAAAACCTCAACTAACCTGCCAATAACATTCTTTGTAGTAATTAGTTTCTGTCTATCGTATTTGCGTACAACAGACTTAATTTCAATCAGTCCCCTACCAGTTTACTGATTAATGATTTGATTTGTGCCCGAGAGTTGCGTCATACCTTGATGATAGGTGGTTAATTTGTATGGGAAACTACAAATGAACCTACTTATTGAAAATATTCTCATACAATATCGTTTAATAATAAAAGAAAGTTTGTTACAAACGAAACAGCAATACCATGTGAACACAGCCTACAAACACTTCACTATCACGACTAAGCTAAAACTATTTTTTCTTCACATTACAATGGACATGGAATTTGGTAAACCGCTGCAGATTACCCGCTACAGTTGATTTTAAAAACCCATCGTCTTAAAACCTTTTATGCTTTCATAAAGCCTAGAACACCTGTTAATCTGTTTCCTGTAATCTTTTTTATGTACAAAATTACACTAAAGGAGGTTTAAAACTCAACGTCCTTTGGTACAAAGGTAGTAATTTCAGCAGTAGGGCCTACACTGTTTTAAAAATTGAAAAAAACCATTTAATCAACAACACGGTTGTTTCCCTAAAACACGAACATTTATTCTACTGTTAGATCCAGCTCTGATCTAGAAATAAAATCTCTCTTTGAATTAAAATGTTTTTAAAAACCTTTTGGAGGCAAAAACTGACCGTGAAAGGTTCTTCCCCACATCTGCGCAGTGATCGCGCGACCGTCCCTGATGTCGATTCCTTTAGTCAGAGTTTCATTCAGTGCCATCCCGAGCAGATACACACCGTCGTAGAAAGCTCCGACGAAGAAATTTACCTGTCAAACAAAAGTGATTAACACAATTTTCTCATTTTTACCATTGATTTCATACATTGGCAGTAAAATTCTTATCACGTGAAATCAGAAGCCAGATTTGATTTGTCACTGATCGGAGTCAGTACAATAGGTTTCTCTCGTTCAAGGTTATTTCTTTAAATACCTCATGACCATATGCAAAAATGAAGATTTATTCTTCCTTTTAGCATTATTTAAGAAAGAAAATAAGTGGAGAATTGTGACTCAATAATTAAAAAACGCGATAAAGTTTGACAGTATTTTTTTATTAGCTCTTCCTAAAATATTAGTTCGTTTTTCAAAGTTATAGGGTAAAATTTAATATTTACATTAAAGCAAAGAAGGATAAGAGTGAAATTTAACTTACTTTAAACTGGCATTTTTAACATACCAATGTAAGAATATTGTATTTTTACAAAAGTAAGAGCTTGAAGAAAGATCATTGAATAGAATGTTGTATGTTTTAATATTCCATACAAATATTTCAACATTCGCTCGTTTAATGTTAGCGTTACAACACAAAATCCATCATTATTACTTTTACCTCTTCACCTTCTGAAAATGTGTAGTTGTAGTGTAGCTTGGCACGCTGACGCACATTCTCTGCAAACTTGCTGAAGTCTTTGCTGGTCGGCTCAAGCAGGGACACTCGTAGAAGAGCCTCGTAGGCTTTCCGAGCTATTGAGTCATTCTTGTCATGAGCCTCCCAGTCGTGGTCGCCCCAGTACGAACCCTACGGAGAAATGACTCAGCAAACTGAATAGCTTCATGACTCAATTAACAGTTAGCTTGTGAAAAAGCCTGTGTGAACTGATCAGTGATAAAATAGTTGTGTTCAACACTAGGAGCGAAAGTGGCTCTTTACACTTTCGCTCCGTGTGATGAACAACTATGTTCATCAAACTGTGGAAATAACATTCTAATCTTTAAAAAATTACAGCTCATAATTTGAGGTTATACAAAGTCATAAATGTTTACAAACATAACTTTAAAAATATCATGTGATAGCAGCGTTTTCATAATGCACTGAAAAGTTTGAGGTTAGCGAACCGAAAAATTTGGCCATATGTTTTTCTCTTAATTAAAGTTACCCCAAAAACAGGATTACTAGAAAAATACCGGTATGGGTCATAAACATAACAGATGACGTTTTTGGCCCGAATCCTATACTAATAGCATTGAACATATGTTTTGGCAGTTCCATTTAAGCAATGTTAAACAATGTTTATTTTCGGGGCAAAAACGTCATTTGTTTATGTTTATGATCCATACCGGTATTTTTCTAGTAATCGTGCCCAAAAAATTATCAATTAATTTTCGGACGATTTAGAGAACTAAAAACGGCTGTTTTCTGGACAGTGTGATGGAATAGTAGTTATCGTCATTATGAGTGAAAGTGGCTCTTTTTGGTACCGAATCATGTTATAGAAGCGAGGCGCAGCCGAGCTTAGAAATACGATTAAGTACCAAAAAGACACGAATCCTAGAGAAATACCGGTATGGATTATAAACATAAACAAATTACGTTGTTGGCCCAAATCCTATACTAATAGCATTAACATATGTTTTTTTGCAGTTCCATTTAAGCAATGTTAAATATTGTTAATTTTCGGGCCAAAAATGTCATTTGTTTATGTTTATGATCCATAACGGGTCTTTTCTAGTATTTGTACAAAAAGATACTTTCGCTCCGTGTGCTGAGCAACTATTTTCACCATACTGTGGAAATAATCTTCTAATCGTTACAAATTAAGGTCACATAATCTTTGGTTATACAAAGTCATCATCAATGTTTACATTCTGTTGTTTAAAACATAACTTAAAATATCATGTCATTTGCAGCGTGTTTATAATTGTATGATGTGTCATAATCAAATTTTGAAGTTGAAATTTACCATTTCTTTCTGTTCCCTATTTGAAGTTAACCGAAAACAATTATTTTGCGGACGATTTATAGAACTAAAAACGGCTGTTTTCTGCACAGTATAGTGAAAATCACTTTTGAACTTTGTCTTAGACTAAGATGTAAGTTCTCTAGCATACATTTAAACTGTGGAAGTGTTAATTTCTGTTTATTCATTTTAACTTCAAAGTATTGATGCGGTATGTTTGAGCTCATAGATCTAGAACACACTGTGTGTGTAAGTCATAATGATTATGCAGCTTTTACATGAACTAAAACTCTAAAAACATAATAGTGTAGTAATGAAAATGACTCAGTTAACTGAATTATTGTGATTAAAGCTATGCTTTTCCTCAAATAAAATGATATAACATTTAATACAATTTACAAGCGGTTCTCCAAATATTTGTTACCTGTAAATTGTGAGATGTGCATAAAGCAAGGAAAAGTCCTTTCAAGCGAATGTTTGGCATAAAGATAAAAATATTTGTTACTATAAATCTAAACCTGATAAAGAATTTTAACCGTTAAGATCA
The DNA here is from genome assembly GCF_028750875.1 of Macrosteles quadrilineatus. Lineage (NCBI taxonomy): Eukaryota > Metazoa > Arthropoda > Insecta > Hemiptera > Cicadellidae > Macrosteles > Macrosteles quadrilineatus. The sequence goes on along the minus strand of NW_026542599.1, from coordinate 5,957,669 downwards.
ATAAAAACATTATTGCCATTTAACGGGAGTGCAATGGCAGTTTAAATGAACACTCATCTCAGTGGTAGTTGTGGACTCGTGATCTGAATGATGTCCCAGCCATTCTCTGGCAAAACATTATAGGATCGTCCAAGTTTCATGAATTGTTCGGAAATTTGTTCAAAGATTTGGGGTTTTATTTAATCATATATAAAATCAGCTTTACTAGATATTTTTCCTGACATTTCCCTCTCGCAGTTCTCATAATTGTATATGTAAAGTGCCTGTGTGTATGTTCTACGCAACATAAGCAGTGAATGGTTACTGACAGATACCTGGACGATTTCTACATCCAGAAAGGTCCAGTCGCCACGAGTCATGCCTAGGTTATGGGCGGCGATCATGCAGCGTCGCACTAGCAACCCCCGCACACTCAAGATCACCACTGGAACATGAGTACAAACAATTAGGAATTAACATGAGATTTATCTGCAACAAACAGTGTCCAAACAAATTTCATCACCTAAAGTGACTCGTTTCGACCCGAGGTCAAGTTTTACTATCAAGGCGAAGCCGAGGTCGGAAAATGAGCGAGAGTTGAAAGGACACTTTTTGCCCGTGTGATGAACTACATTTTTCGTCATATTGCAGCATTATTTGAAAGAACTGTGTTACACAAATGGATATTTTTCTTTAAAGTAACCTCTGAAAACTACTTCTAACTTGTTTTCAATTTAATTCGCTAATGGAAACAAGCAGATGTTTAGTGCAATCGTTTCGTCTATTACGATTTTGTTAGTGTACAGTATATTATCGATGTGTCAAACTGTTTACAATAAGGCAACAATAATTGTTACAAACTACAATCGATTAAGCAATCGATACATACTTTCGAGCATATTACAGTTGACAACAGCTAATTTTTACTCCATAGGGGCTAAAAACGATTAATTCTTATGCTACTTTAGACCTGCAACGCATGCATTAAAAACGGCAGTTTTGCTGCAGTATGACGAAAATGTTAAATGAAACTCTCAGTATATTTTAAGACAGGGGAGAATGTAGAGTGAAGGTAGAATGGAGAGGATTTGTAACTGTGTTACTAATTAAGACCAGCAGCTTCTTTAGCCAGGACCATTTATTAAACGTAATGATCAAGGGGCTGGATTTCAATTATCAAAACGCTACTGGTTTATTTTTCAAAATTAAACCGGCAACCATCTATGCTAACTACTGACCCCTTTAACCACGCAAATATACGTATGTTTACGTAGTGTTAGTGACTACGCGATCACTATAATATTCAGCTACTAAGCTATTGACGATAAAGAACTATTCAATGAAACTGTTGGTCAAATAAGAACTTCTTACCTCTAGCATACATGCTTGCATCTTTCAAGTACTCCTCACAGTTCTCTTCCTCGTTCCCATCCAACTCCCGTACAAAACTCAACGTCCCCGCTTTGCGCAGTCCTATTTCTAAGTGCTTTCCTGAAACAACACTTTGTCAATAGGTGATACGAAAGGTATTTGAACAAAAATAATTCCGTATGATATAGAATCAGATCAAGTTTTAGAATGATGTCAAAATGAGATGCCATCCAAAAACAAAATTGTCAAGTTAAGTTGTCCATCTGTTTGTATGCTCTTACTTAAATCCAACAGTATATTGGTCCTGATTGGGAATAAAGAATAATGAAGAATCAAACAGCTTTATTTATCATTATTATCATTACTGTTACTTAGAGTCACAATGCTTTAACAGTACATGTACTTTAACAGTTTAACATAATGAGTGAAGGTCGACTTAATAATGAAGTGTGATGTCTTATGTAACCTTGTCCCTGCCTAAGGCAAGTTTTTTTCAGCCGTGTCCTTAAAGGGTTTGATCATTAAAAGCCTAAAGATAAAATATAGATGGGTCTAGTTTAAAATAACTCAGCTAATTTCTAACGACTAACTTAGCTTATTTTCTATTATTTTTTGGTCTGTTGTTTATTTAAAACGATATTTGCAGGATGAAGCTGAAAAGATATAATGGCGAGTCTCTCACAAACTATGTGTAGTTTAAGTGTATATTATGATGCTGTGTAATTTTATGTAAGACTGTAATTATTGTAGAATTTAAATAAATAACATAAAATACACCCAAGAACTTCAGATTCCTTTTTAACTGTTCTTGGTAAAAAATATTTTACGGATTCAGCCAACAATTTTGCAAAATTTAACTAATAAAAATAGGAATTAGGCTGATAACCTAAACTAGAGCGCTGCTTAGAAGAGATTTACACTGAACGTAAGGTTATCGTTGCTTCGAGGTAAAACTAAGTCATATTACATGTAACATAATTTGATGTTTCGCCCTTGTTGTAGATATGTATTTTCAGTGCAGCTAAACTTTCGAAGATAAATAACTGCTCTAAAGATGGCAATTTGTAACAAGTTTAATTCACTTGTACCATTAGATGGTTTTATAGCAAATACCACGATGTGTAGATGAGTGTTAGTGTTCAACCTTAGGGAGTTTGGTCTTACCAACGGTGAGTGAGAAGAGATCAGATCTGTCCAGCAGGAGGACGACATGGTTCCAGCCAAACTGCTTGAATATACTGGAGAACACCAGCTTCAGACGGCATTGGCAGTAGGACATGCGGGTCAGTGTGTCCTCCTTCACTACAATCTAAACAGAGGCTAATGTAACATGTTATATTGAACACATTCCTATTACAATTTTACAGATAATCAATATATCTGAAACGACGAGCAAAGTTAGAGTAACCACGACATTGCGTTGTGGTCGGACCGTAATTGGTTTCACACCTCGAATATATTAAACTGCGAGGTGGTTTGGTTAAATTAAATACCGTATAAGTCTCCGTTGTAAAGTTTGGTGTGGAGAAAACATAGTTAAACTTCACAGTATGGTTTTATAAAGTTAAAAACACGTCTATTTTCAAAGAGATTATCTCTAATATTATAAGTAAATCAGCTGATTGCTCAATGCAAATCTAATGGAAATTATAAACTACAAGTTACAGCTTGTAACTTGCAGTTTATTATGAAACGGGTCCGGCCAACTTTTTTATATCTTTGGAAAAACATGTTTTTGTGCAAATACAAATAGACCACAACGATATAAAGCAATTTCAGAATAATTTAATGAATAAGCAAGATATACAATTTCCTTCAATTGAACTTTTTTTGCCAAAAAAATCCATCAACATAGAATGACTCCACAGGTCCCCTCGTATGTACTTAATTGTGTACACCAAAAAGCTTATTTTACTATATAGATAACCCATATAAACTTAATTGCTTTTACAGCATCATTACCCATTTATATGTACAGCAATATGGTTATGAATAGGTTTTACTACGTGTCTTGAGACATAACAAATTTCCAGTTCATACAATATTTACTGTACCAAACAGCTGTGAAGAGACCAATCAACACAAATGTGGCTCGGCCGGCTTTATGACGTCATTTGTAGTGGACATCAACCTTTATAACTAGAGATTGAATTTATCTGAAATAACAACGTAACCAACTCTGATTCTTTCTTGCTTGGGCCTATTTTAGATCTCTATAACTAATAAAATGTACTATCAGTCAATGCTGCTAAAGTGGCTAAAACCTACTGAAATAATTTTAAAAACACAATGATTTTTAATTAATAGGAATGAAATAATATTGCAAATGAACCATTATATAAATTATTGTACTAAAATATGGATAAGAGATGTCTGCCTTTAGATGAGGCAAAACAATATGTTTGTTACAATAGTTTCAAAGAATAAACGTTTATATCCCGTTGTACCTGATTGCGTAGCACTCACTGGTAAAACTGTAAGTCTTCTTAAATTCATTTTTTAAACAGTTTATTGTATAGTGTTCAAATTATTAAATGTATTTGGAAAAAAAACTAATAACCTAACTGAAATAAATTAAATTCTTTAAATGGTTTTATGATAAAGCTAATACTTTTAGGCCGTACTTCCGTATTATTATAACATTAAACTTCTGACTACTTTCCAATACGAAACTTTTGATCAGCTAAACATTCTGACCTGAAGATATTCTCCATTTCCCGTGTCAAGAACATAGAACTGTCTGGAATTATCTGTATAAAACCCGTCATGAATTTTTAAAATATATCGATCATTAGGTTCCTTAATTGTGCCACTAAACATATTTCAAATAATATGAAACTGCAAGTCGTAAAACTATAACTATACTACAACTCTTAACCACTAGTACTAATACATAGATAACTTACGGAAGTGCCGTTACGGAGTTTATGTAAGCGACCAAGTATTCCAGAAGTGACAGAAAGTGTGCCTTCCGAGGGAGGCTGCATGTGCAGAAAATCCAACAATCATACCTGGCTGAAAACAATCTTTTTAAATAGTTCTTTTTACAATCTTGACTCAATACACCTCTAAACATGAATGTTTGAACAAGCTATTTGAGAGCAAGTAGAGGCACCTTGGTACCGCGAAACATACTGCTCAAGCACCTGTCTGTCTGTCTGAAGAGAAGGCGGATATATCCGCCACCCGTCCTTTATCGCCAAAGACTTAGGCGGATATATCCGTCACCTGTCCTTTATCGCCAAAGACTTAGGCGGATATATCCGTCACCTGTCCTTTATCGCCAAAGACTCAGGCGGATATATCCGTCACCCGTCCTTTATCGCCAAAGACTTGGGCGGATATATCCGTCACCTGTCCTGTATCGCCAATTAGGCGGATATATCCGTCACCCGTCCGTAAAGGGTTAATAGGCTTCCTTAGCCAAATGACTGTCGAATCTTGGTACTGTAATCGGGGATGGCCGCAAACGTTGATTTGGTGAAACTATTGACCGTTGCAGCATTCATCTTCGGGATAAGCTTTTCTATAATGCTAATCTAATTCAACTGGAGAAAGAGTCCAGAAGATAGATTGTTGAAAAGTATCAAAAACATCGGCAAGTTTTTTACAGTTCAACGACCTGGTCAAGTCCTAAAGACCAAGATTTGACACTCACCAACGGTACTGTATAATTTACGATATTGTGGTATATTATGGGAATTGTACATGTTTACTTAAAATATTGTGTAAAATATTGTTAAAGTTAGTACTTTGGAGAATAAGATTAAGAAATCCAAGAGGTTAGGCTTACAAAGATGTATCGTTTTCCATATTAGTCAGTCTTAAACTAATTATTGTGTTTATTAATTATTCAACGTAAAAACTAGATATTGCATAGAAACTCATATAAATGTCCTTGTACTAAAAATTTGGCTGCCGACGAAGTTTAAATTTTAAAATCAATAGTAGGGAAAATAAAAATAAAAAACTTCGTGAAACATCAGGAAATAATTAATTAGGAGCAGGTAAAATTTATGAACGCGTTTTCAAATAAAAAAGTCACCATTAGCAGCTGATGTTGAGCTGTTAACTAATCAATTAATCTAGCCTTTCAATTGCATCAATATAGAAGCTGATTTCCAATAAAAGATTAAATTTTTAGGAATTTTGGTACTGTATATGTAACAGTAACAGTGTTGTTTTTATCAATATTTGTATTGCTATAATTTTATAGTTAGGAGAAATGTTCTAGGTTATACATGTTCTATATAAAAGACGTATAAAATATTCTCGTATTATTTACGAGAAAATTTACCCCTCAGATAGTCAAATTTGTACAAACTAGATATTTTACAAAAACAATTAGAAAATTAATCAATTAATTGGTGGATATACATCTTTCATTTCTTTTTAATTACAAAAAAGAAAATGTATTAATGCAAGTATAATGGCATTTTATACAACATCAAAAGGGGAAATTAAGTTTTGACTAACTATATGATGCTCTAAGCTTACAAAGGCTGTTCCAAGCTTGTTTCAAAGTTGTTTAGAACCGCTATTAATGTTTCTTATCAGTTGAAGTTTGTTGTTCCTCATTGTTTGCATTGACGTTTTTATCACTCCACTTCCACCCTTAACTTTGATAATTTAAGATTATACTTATTATTACAAAGTTTAAGACGAAAAAACCACAACCATAAAATAAGTTAAATACTACTCAATAATCAAGCTTAAACAGCTTGTTAATTAAATACATACACAACGTACCACATAGGTAATGATTTTCTAGTAATTGTAATGGTTAGTCCTTGGTGTCTATTACACGTTATTTCAAGTTTTAGTGAATCAATAGATATGCTAAAGTATCAGGTAAAATATTTTTAAAATGTAATAAAGTGTTTATAAGTTTATAAGTATGGAACATGTTGACTACGTCACAATGGAAGTAACAGTTAAAACTTTTAACAGGTATTAAAGTCACAGTGACCTGGCCACCCATGCCTGTGATGATCGCATTATTCCAAAAGGCTGCTAGTCATTTAACAATACCCCGCCCTTGTTTAAGACCGATGAAGACTATTGTGCATGACACGAAATTAATAGCTACATTCTTGTAACCGGTATTAAAGTCACAGTGAAAATTCAGTACCTGGTCACCCATGCCTGTGATGATCGGAGTGTTCCAATAGGCCGCTAGTCGTGCCACGGGCTCCAGTGCAAAGGCACACGCCGGGCCTATGAAGGCGATGACGTCATCACGGAAGTGCATGTCTGCTGCAAGACCAGGAGCTCGGTCCCCAGAACAGGACAAGTAGCTGGAAAATTTAAGAATTGTCATAAATTATTTTCTTCAAGCACGATTTGAGTTAAAGTTTAATTCATTTGAATTCAATTCCCCACTTGACTCATTGACTTTTAGGTACTTGGTTTATCTTTATGAACCAGCTGTAGCATATCTTTCACAAGCACAGTCACAGAATTTATCACACTTAAATAGTATATTTCATCACTTAGGCCTAATGTGACTCTTCTCAACCCGAGCTCAAGTTTTACGATCAAGGCTAAGCCGAGGTCTGAAAATGAGCGAGGGATAACACGACACTTTTGACCGTGTGATGAACTATATGTTTCGTAATATTGCACCATTATTTGAACAAACTATGTCACGAAACTAAAATATTTGTCATTTAAAGATAACCTCTCAAAACTACTTCTGACTTCTTTTCAATTTAATTTGCCAATGGAAACAAGCAACTGTTTGGTAAGTGATTCAATAGTTTCGTCTATTACGATTATGTTATTGTACAAAATACTATCGATATATTGAACTGTTTACAATAAGGCAAAAATTATTAACTACAATCGATACAAGTTTTCGATACATGCAATTTTGTTTCCAATAGAAATGTATTTTATTTCATAAATATAGGTTTTTTAAATTTTTAAATCGTCAACATAATTTTAAAGAAAAGTCTAACAATTCATCATCTTTACTCTTATATGCTCTAGAACAAAATTAACCTGAGATTGAACTCGAATATATCAATCAAACGGTAAATGTGTGAAAAATTACAAAAACACTCTTTTAATGAAAGTACAGTAATGACGATGAATCAATGTATCTGAATCCGGATTAAACTGTATTGAAACTCCTGTATTGAAAGGGATTAATTTTGGCATGTTACATGTATTGGTTTGGTTTGAATCACATGTGACGATTGATCCAGTAATTGAAAGGTTACATCGAAATATATTACAATAAAAAATAACTGAAACAATATAGATTCTAATCATTAATTAATTTAATGAGCAAGAACCAACAATCAAAACTGCCAAGATTAATTAAGTTAATATTTAATGTGAATTAATAATAGTTGACACTTATTACATGAATATGTACTAGTCGGCCTAATAACTGAGCCATAAAACAATTTTAATTTAATAATTTTTAATGTTAGTTAATAAACTAACAGAAAATAATAAATGAATTACAAATTAATAATTAAAATTATAATTTCGGGATTTTTCGAATAAAACATTATATGTATTATTCGAAAAGTAATAAATTTATGCTAAAGCATTTTTTAGGTTTGTCACTGTTTATGATACCCAAATATAATTTAATCCGAGGTGTATTTTTTTAACGGAACACATTAAAATATGAACAGAACTGTATACAGTAGTCAAAACTGGTAAAATGAAATGATGACTCCATTACTCCATATCTGTGTTCCTAATGACGCAGACTAGAATGTTTGGAATATTTATTTATACTTATTTTTAATTATAAATTTTCTTACAATCCATATCTTTGGAAAACGTTTGATTAGATTTCCCTCTCCCAAACTAAAAACTATACGCAAATCGGAACATATGTGTTGGAAGAAATTTATATTTGCAATGGAAAGTGATTGATAAATGAACAAGTCAACTTTTATTCAACCAGAACTAGTTGGAATTTATTTCTGGAATTCCCGTGGATCTAATGTATTTTATGTGTCTTATACATTTATCATTTTTTACGTTCATTTTCTAAATATAATGGTCCGAAACCCTGACGTACCCTCTAGCAACGACCTTTTGTAAGAAAGCATCTTAAAATGCCAATTGCGTAAAACGTACAATATAACAATATAAATAATTAATTACAGATTTATAATTGAATCTAAAGAAATAGCTAAAATTTACCATTACTGACGCCGGGAGAACGCTTCTATACAAGGATGTATAAGTAAACAAATGTGTTGCACACGCAAGCCACATTACGAACATAATCAACCACAACAACACACAAGGGACCGTCATACCCTGGGTTATATCATCAGAGTAGTAGACACGGTATGTGTGGAGGTAACTTCATTAAAAGCTAAATTGACACAGTAACAGGAGGTTTTAGTGTTTATTTTGTAGTTCCAATTTACTTGTTATCCAACTTTACACAACCACCATTAACTTGTGAATACTTAAATAGACCATTCATACGGTACCAAAAATATGTTTCAAGACTTTAGAGTATGATTCCTCATACCAAAAGAAGGAAAAGCGTTCATATGAATGTATGTACAAAAATGATTATTTGCCTAGCTATCCTCAATTTTGGTTTTTATACAGCAATATAAATTTGTATTTTCTGAAATCTTTCAGCCGATCTTTATGAAACCTGGCATTTAAGGTTATAACTGGAGTAACCTATGTTAGGGAAAAGATAAGCTGGTCTAATATTAAATTTCAAAATGGTGATAATTTGAATTTGTATAACTTAAATTTTAAAAATGGCAAATTTTATGAAAGAAATTCCAAAAACACTATTTTAGCATATAAAACTCCCATATTAATGAGACTAAGATAAAAAATATCTAATGATAAATAACTGAATCTTCACGTTTTTTAGTTGTAAAATAAGACAAAGTGAGGTGCACCCTGACTAGATTAGCCTTATTTTACAACTAAAAACGTGAAGACTCAGTTATTTATCATTAGATATTTGTTGCAATAACTTTTCAGCCTTTACGTTTAATGATAAAAAGAACTTTGAAATTTCCCCTTTTGAATAAAGTAAAGTTTATGTGTACCCAATGTATACTTTTTGAGATACAGATTTATGAAGTTTGGTCTATATTTTTGAATAGCCTTGTATATAAAACAGACCCAAAAACTAAGTAAAATTGTGTTTATTTCGAAGTAAATGTACAAGATTTTTAAACACGAACTCAGCAGAAGAATTACAAAATAATGTAGAGGATCTCAAAGCAAGACATGTTTTACAACCTCAAATCCCTTGGGCCGAGATTATCTAGCAATGTACCAGGATTTGAGTTGGGATGACGACCACTGAGGGATGTGCTATGTTTTATCATCAGCTTCATGTTTTTCAATAAAAAATATCTTTAAACCAATTGAAAAAATGTATATGTTCTAGAAGTATTTAAAATTTATTTTTGTAGTCCAGGGATGTAAGAAATCCCGCCAAACATTCATAAAGGGCGTTTCAAAACTGTATGACTGTTTAAACCAGATTTGGTCAAAACTAAACTATGTACGTCATAGAAAACTCTAATTTCAGGCGAACTGAAATAGAGGTTTCCAAATGTATTTAAGTTTTTTGCCGGTTCAGATTCTTTTGTGTTCGCTGGGAATCCGAATTACTTTAGTCGATTAGACTTTATCTCTGTGTTCTCCACTCAATAGTGCAGGCTTTACGCTACCAAGCCGGGTTTTGTCTTTCCATTGCTTTAAATTACTATATGGCACTATTGTAAATCTTTCCATGTAGTTTCGTATCACACAAACATAAAACAGTTTTTTTAACATCACATTTTGTTTACATAAATCACAAACATGCTTCGTGTAGTTCATAACTATGTTTTGTCGTGCAAACAAGAGTATATGAACTCCAATATTTATCAAACAAAGTTTGAATAAGATGCTTATGCATTTTGGTTTTATTGATGGAAGCATTGAAGACCAATTAATTTGATAACAAAGTCACAATTTTACAAACGTATTTCGGACAGAGAGAAAGTGCTGTGTCATTTTATTCAAGTTCAAAATAAATAAAATGACTCCCCACAATCAATGGCAGTAGGTCTGCTTTTTCACTCAAAGGCTTTTACAGAGTAAATTGAAAACTTTTATGCCCGTCACGAGTCTCATAAGAGCAAAGCACCTAAGGAAGAGCTTTCTAACTGTTAAGGCTGTATAATTCCCTTTTCATCTGTTAGCTTTGCAAACTGTATATACATGTAAATTACATTTATCACTATCTGACTGGTAAATTTATCAAAGGTGTTAAAAGCAAAGATTGTTACCAACATTTTTAACTTCTATTTCAAATGCTATTAATGTTTGTTTAATTATAATTTTTATCATTTATAACATGTAGAGCTTCAATAGATTCTCCTTGTATATAGCAGTAGATTTTATTATTTATGAAATATGGCTGTGTAACGGGTTTATACAGTTTGTAATATCTGAGGACTAAACAACTTAAACAGACTGTGTTGTATCTTACCGCACTGAAGTGAGTACAGACTGACTGAGAGCGAGGGTTGAGCTGTGGCATCACATGTTGTCAGTGCAACCACCACACAAATAATTAAATCCCATACTCTTATATGAGCAATGTTTACTTTTGTATGTATGTATGCTTTCACAACGATCCCCAAAACGGCTTAGACGATTTCCTTCAATGTTGTAAATAATTCATTTCCGGCCTAAATAAGTGTTTAACGCAGTTAAAACTGACAACAAAAATCTAATTACGCAAACAATTAAATCGAAAGTCAAATCGTTTGAAAATTGACCTTATGGGTTGCCAAAATCATGTTGGTAAAAAAAATAACCCGGAAAAGTATGCACACAGGCAGAAATAGCCTGTTTGGATACAGTTAACAATTTCTACCACCTTTGATAAGCACAGGTAAAGCTACAGATCGATTATAATACTACAATTGAGGAAAATAATTTTAAAATGAATCTTTTAACTTATTAAGGGGAATTTGGTAAACATTGTTATGCTGTCATTCTAGCTATAACCTATTGCAAGTACTGTTACCTCAGTTTCGACAGTTTAATAACCTTATTACTTATTAATTGGCAAGTTTGGTATGTACTCTAGGGTATACCAGTGTAATTGTGTTAATCTGAAGTGTATTGTGCTTATATACAAAGCAGGTTTGCATCAATATTTCTTTTCCTTATTGTTATAAAGGGAAATATGAAACGTAGGTCTATAAACATACCAACAAACAGCTTAATGTATAATGTATAATAGCTAACGTTAGCATTACTTTCAATGACAGAAAGTGAAATGATTCATCTACCTATCTATACTATTACAAAATAGATGTCTGTCTTTCATTCACGCAAAAAACAGTGAATCAAATTAGCCTTTGCACAAACATACTTTCTTACTTGATTATAAAATCTATTAAGGCCAATTCCCGTTTCGATATTGCATTCACATCTTTAGGAAGGAATTTTCGATAGTAAATATTGATTTATTTCAATACGACAACAATGAAACACCCCTCCATGTATAAATTTGCTTTATTTTCATTTTGAAAATGTAAATAAAACATGAAGTTTTTTTATTCATTGGACGAATCAAAAAATTGGGTATTGTGTCTCGTTCAAATAAAACTTACTAAACAAACTACAGTATCAGCATAGACAAATATAATTCTGTTGCCTATAGTATCAGTGTCATAATACGCCGAATATAAATTTGAGTTTTGTGTTTGTCATGTTCAAATGTACGAAAAGCGGGATCAGTATTTTATATTGATATATTATTTCTGTAAAACTATGCTGTGTTCGCCAACAAGGATTTCGCTTCTTTTGTATGTCGATTTAAATAAATAAAAGTCTGATTGTTTTTATAATTTTACAGTTCGAATTAAAATGTATAAGATTCGTAGCACAGATTAAAAAAATATCCTTATCAGTCTTGCGGAGAACGCGTTTCGATCTGGCTATCACCAGATCCTTGTCATATAATGTTTACTTGTATATTGGCTACGTTGGTGTAAAATTAAAATTTTCACATACATCCCCACGTGAGACTATATAGACAAGAATATTAATACCTTAAGAACAATTAATTACGTGCGTATGAATGGACTCGGGACAGCGGTGACACTCTTAAAGAGTTTTAATTTCTCCAATTAACTTATCAGAAACAAATGCTTTTAATATTGTCAAACCATAGGAATTCATAGTTAGTTAAGATCGTGTTTTCAAACTACAAAGTACACAATTAAGTTTCAGATGCCTCGAATTTTATGTTAACTGATTCAATTGATATAAACAGATCAGTAATATTAGTTTTCCGTGACATAGAATGAACGTGAAACAATTATCCATCTATTAGAAGTGTACCTTACTAGACATCTCTTCAGAATGAAGAATGATTTAAATAAATCAATTTGCATTTCACAAATTAATAACTTCCCTCTAATGAAACAATACCTAATTCGTATGGAACCAATATATCATTACTGCTGGATTTACAAGGAACAAGCAATTGAGCGTCGAACGGAAACGCTTCACTACACTTCATTAGATAAAGGAAATTTCATCAAAGTTCGTTCGAGCTTTCTTCTTGGTTGCCACAAACTTGGCAGTCTTGTAACGTAGACTGTTTGGTGAACTGTAAACGTTGAAACTCGTCATTAAAACCTCTTACTAGCAATTTAAGTATGACATATTTTGCACTTTGTATATGATACTATCATTGCTTTCTAACACAAAATATATCCTGATAAATCCAAAAAATCCTGTAAAATAAAAATCTAATTAAGAAAATCACAACTCATAATTGGATACTGTAGTGTGTTTTAAAATGACTAATTAATCATAAACGTGTTTTAAAGTATATTATTTAGGATAAATGAAAAAATACATTGGATGCGGTGCTCCCTGGTGTGGATTAAATAAAACGTTGCTCGTGATAATACATCCACCATTCATTTAATCACAGTGTCACATAATTGTGCTTTTTATTAAGGAATATTATAAATATTACAATACTATAAACGGCGTTAATTTTTTACGTTGACGTTAGGATTTTTAACTTTAGTTGCCACGTGTTACTTTCTACTTTGTTGTATAACAAAGCAACAAGGGAGGAAACACTAGAAAACTTACTTTTCTTGAGAAGAACGAGCAAGAAGATATATCGAGCCTGAACGTGTGTTATTTTTCAAGTTGGACAGTATCAAAAAAACTTTCGCTGCATCATTTATACCAAACAATATTGATATGATAGTCATAGCATAGGTTGGCAAACACGTATTTCGTTCACAATATGTATATTTCATATAGTTCTACATATTTTGGTTCTAGTTTTAGGCATAGTGTAAGTATCATGTACACAGATGGGTAAATTAACTTATTCGTTTGAATTCCTTAAAAACGCTGGTTCGATCAGTTATACAATTTCAAAGATACCTACTATCGTGTAACCTTTGGTTGAGTGAGTCCTCAAGTTTAGAAAATCTAGTCTTCGATCAAATTACTTTTCATTCTTGATAGATGGACGTATAGGAATCAACTTTATGTATCTACATTAAATCTTGTAAATATACTCGTTGAACAATTATTTTCAAAAAGAGATCCCTAATGAATGACCTAAGACATTTGAATCTTTTTTTTTATATTGTCGAACAAAATGTATAAACACTCTCAGAAAAGATAAATTCTTGGTTCTTATCTCCTCTTCGTTCTGATGGGTGGGGCTCCCACTACCATGGGATTGAAAATACATCAAAGTTTGTTTTATTAATGTTTCTTCGTAAATAAAAAATTGCTTATTAATAAAAAAAAATGGCTTTTAATATTTTGTTATGTTTTAATTAAAGTGGGGAGTTTTAATTTAAACAATAATTTTGTAGACCAGACCAAGAACAGTTTTTAGTATATCATTATTTATGTTTCGGGTTTGTATGTAAAGGAAACCCTTTTTAACATTTCCTAATAAAAATGATCGATAGGTGTTAGGTAAGATTAAGTTGTTTCTAGATGGATCGGGTGATAAGTTTGGCAGTGATTTATTACAATCGATTTTATGAAACAAGCCTTTATTGTTTGCCTTTAATCAGGAAACCTTGAAATCGACCCCTTGTGTACTCAGAGAATAATATACGTGTAAAATATAATCATAAACATATTATTAGTCAAATGGTAATTTAATAACATGTTTTTCCATTTGTGAATATAACTTTCTAGTTGTGAGAATAATAGGTACAAACAAACCCTTTGTTTTAACTTGGTAGGTTGTTTTTGTTTATGCCTTCTTAATTAGGCAATTGTCCTCAAATCCAACAAAAATTCTGCTACATTAGAGTGAAACAAGTTGTTTTGTTTGTTAACAAAATGTGGGCGTTATTTAACGTAGTGGGATGAATAGTAAAATAATTCAAAAGTCACCTAATATTCTGTTAATAGATAACTGAGAATAGGTACCCTATTAATTCAGTAACGCCATCTTATCTGTCTTAACGAACGAATGAACTCACTATCCTACTGACCTTTCATTAACAGCTAGGATCACAGAATAACAGTAGCCTACGGTACCTTGATAATTGATTATTGAGAATACAATACTGTTTTAACATCATCTTAACTGTTATACCGAGTAAAACAACGCTAATCTTGAGGCAAGCCTCACACAGTTATGTAGCGCCTTGGTAATATTATTATTTTAGAACGTCGTCAGTATTAAGCCAAGCGAGTGAAATAACGCTGATCGTGTCTTGGGAAGAATTGTGGTGTAATATAGTAATTCAATTTTACCTAACCCGCCATGTTAAACTTCCCTATCCCAAGCGTGATGTATACAACTTCTTTACTTCTTGAGTGATGTAAAGTTGAAAAAAACTCACTCGGTAATGTAATGAAACCCATTTAAATAACATTGAGTGCTTAAGGGGAGATGCCCACTTTTTAGATTTAATGCATTTTATATGGGTAAACATCGTGTTGCTTAGGTACCATTTAAGAAAGAACCCTTTTAGCTATGCATATCAAATTTTAACTACTTATTTGTATTGACATTTAAGACAAACTGTACTAATTTAAATATGTTCTACCAAAAAAATCATATTTTATCAAAATTTTTAAAATATATAATTTTTTTCACTATTTTACAAATATTAATTAATTTTATTGTTAATGTTTTTTTAAACATAGAAGCAAACTTTTAGTACACTTTGTGGGCCATGATGTCCTAAGTAACAGAAAAAAATTTGAAGTCAGTGGTATTTATAGTAGTCTGGAAAATGGTACCTAAACATTAAAAAACACAGTTTCGGAAAAACTCATTTAAAGTCAAGCCTAGGCCTACCCTATGCCACATTATTCCTCATCACAAACAGCACTATTATTATATACACATATGTTATGAAGAAAGAAAAACAAACAGAAAAAGATTTTTGTTGACTATTTAACCTAGCAACAACATTTATTCAGTGCAACCATTCAAAAAATTAAATTTCTAACATTAAATTTAATTGACGCTAATTCAGCCCATTGTGACTAAAACCGAGTGTGTAGTACTATTTATATTATTTTTTATGATTGTTAGACTGTAGTAAATATATTAAAATTATATATTTTCTGAATCAGAAAAAGATGACGAATTTTTCAATGCAATAAACAAAAAATTAATTTTTTGACCGAAAAACTGGGCATCTCCCCTTAACTTAAAAAATATACCTCTATGGAGGCATCGACGTTCACACGTTCAATCAGCTGTCTGCTTGAAAGTTATTGTTATGCTTTAAAGTATTTTCCTAACCTAGCTTTTGTTTGTAAAAGAAAGTTACTGTTAGACGGTGAGTGAAAGGATAATGAAAAATAGTGTACGTAACCCCATGTATATTGTCGGGTCAGGTAAAATCTTGTACGTTACACGTTACGCAAGAACGTGTTTTGAATTATGCAACTCGCTTCCGCTCGTTGCACAACATTCACCTGCGTGATGTAAAAACGCTTTTACTAAACTTGTAATGTAAATAGCTATTACATCGTTTAGGCTATTCAATAGTTATACATTTACAAAAAATGTTAATATAGTCAACAGAACAATTTCCAAACTTTTCTTTATCATAAAAACTTGAAATCTACTTTTCAATAACAACCGCCCTCCCAAGGTCAGTTGGGTATATATTTTCTACCCTCGAAGATGAATACCTTCTGCCCGTGACTTCATCCATATTCAGGTTCATGCATGTAGATAGCGCTGTCTCGCGATGTCCACCTTATAAAGTTGTTTGTCAGCTTCAGATTGCTGCAAGACAGCGACGATGTAATTGGAAAACTTCCTCGACCTTTGACTGAAGATATAGCTTCAAGTTGCTTTGATAAATTTTGTACTTGGAAAACTTCCTCAACATTTGACTGAAGATATAGCTTTGAGTTGCTTTGATAAATGTTATACTTGGAAAACGATTGATCATAAGGAAAAACAAATAGTTTGATTACGAGAGTCTGTGCAAATTGGAAAAGCACAAATGATTAAAATTTATATTACGACGCTCTATATAAACACGATCCTCAAAATTATATAACTTCATAATCGATAAAACTTAAAGTGGTTATTACAATTTGGTGACTTTTAAAATGAAATGAAATTTATTTGGAAAATAATTAGATTAATATGAAAAGGAAACGAGAAAATATGTCTGCGTAATTTTTTGTAATTTGATATCCACATTGACAGATTGACGATTAACAATGTATGATATTTTAACAAATAAAACGATAAAGTATTATGGATATAATATTAATAACTACATACGGGGTGTCCCACGAAGGGGTTTAAACGTTTGATTTCATATTACGTGCCCATTCATGCACCGAACCTTTTTAAACTTTACACAATTTACAAAGTAGGTTCTAAAAATATTCTGGAAAAATTTCAACTCCCTAACCTTAGTAGAAACAAAATGGTGGCATATTGACATATTTACCAATGTGCTTTCTATAAAAAACTACTTTCATGATTTATTATTAGTTATTTATTTATTATTATTATTTATTAGTTATTTGATTTATTTTTAGTTTTCCATTAGGCTATGTTCTAGTTTTTTTTTTATTTAAAAGTCATATTGCCCTGGAAAGTAACAATAAAAATATTTTATAAAACCAAAAATACCATTTTTAATGTTTTTAAAGTAACATTTTTCAATATGCCGCCATTTTGTTTCTACTAAGGTTAGGGAGTTCAAATTTTTCTAGAATATTTTTAAAACCTACTTTGTAAACTGTGTAAAGTTTCAAAAAGTTCGGTGCATGAATGGGCGCGTAATATGAAATCAAACGTTTAAACCCCTTCGTGGGACACCCCGTATGTAGTAAGCCAAAGGGGCAAAGCCCACGGCCAGTATCGAAGTGTGAATAGTCCTATGACCATCCTTGGTATGGTAGCTATATTTTTGTAAGGTTTAAGCTCAGTCAGTTCAGTAGTTTTTATATTAAATAGTAATAGACATACATACAGACAACAATTCGATTTGTATATGATAATATAGATTAGAAACCAATATGAAGCAACCAAGTCTGTACATATTAGACAGGAAACATTGCAAATAAACACCAGGTTTTCTAAATGTTGCATCACATAAGGAGTAATAATTGAACACTTAAAACCACATTATTTATACTGAGTTCATAAAAGTCCCCTAATAGTTTTATAAAGGGAACAATATCTATTTGTAAGAAGAATTTAATACGTATTTCGTTGAACACTAATCGCTTTCAATACTACGATATTTCGGTGTATACAACAAGTTTAATCACATTTTACGTAGTTAAAATGTCAAGTAAACGTCATGTACTCAATTTTCTGGACACGTTATTATTTAACGTCAAACCCCACTCTTTGTTACGAAAATATAACGCTGAGAACAATGTGTTACTTTTTACTCCTGACGTATATCCCTTGTCACTCAACTGGTAACATGTGTTCTGAACACTGCTACTTCTGGGAAATAATTGAAACGAAAATAACACTTTCTATAACAAATTTACTTCATACATGCTTTGTAATTCGTATAAATAACAGTAACGTTCATTTACAAACAAAAGCTAGGTTAGGAAAATTCTCAAAAAAATAACAATAAAATTCAAGGGCACAGTTGATTTCTAGCGTTGAACGTAGTTGGCTCCACAGAGGTATAATTTTTAAGTTGAGCACTCAATGTTATTTAAATGGGTTTCATTACCTCACCGAGTGAGTTTTTTTTTCAACTTTACATCACTCGAGAAGTAAAGAAGTTGTATACATCACGCTTGGGATAGGGAAGTTTAACATGGCGGGTTAGATAAAATTCAATTACATTACGTTATTTATGATATACAGGTTATTTTGTTTGTGATAAGTTTGCTATTTTAAACAGAATTATTTCGATTGCACGTTACACCCTTATTCACTCAAACTTAGTTCAAAGTTCAAAAATAAGGAAGTTTTACATAACCATTAATTTGTGTATATATTTAAAATCGGATGTTAACAAAACAAACACTGATAAACTAGTATCTTTGACTATTAAAAATGATAGTATAAAATAAAAATCATTACTGTCATAATTTTATCAAGGTATTATTCAGTAAAATCGATCGTATGCTAGGAATCACTGTAATCTTACACCGGGAGTGAGCTGTAGTCTAGCGATAAAGCGTAGCGCTTCGGTGCCTGAGGTCCCGGGTTCAAATGCCACCGATCACCAATGGATTTTATTTATGTGATAATGCCGGGACCCTCTAGGAGTAGCCTGAAGTAATGTGTGAACAGTTCCAAGCTAGAAATATCGTCCTAGGATGTAAAGGTGGGACATCAAAAATGAAATCTTACACCACAAACGTAGAGCAGATACACAACCAAGTGGGTTTAAAAGAATGAAGAGGGCGAGTTTCTAATTCAATAAGTTGTTTCAAATGACCAAAACGATGCGTTTGATTGAACAATTGTATACAAATTACAATGTAGTATTTAGAAAGAAGGCCTTCATTTGAAATACTCAATCTTAAACTTAGTTTTAGAAATGTTGGGAACATAAATAGTCACCATAGAATTTTATAATATAATTAAACTAGCTGTACCCGCGGGCTTTGCCCCGTTTAACTTCTTTATTTTTAAGATAAGCTCGTTCACATGGCTCAATCACGTCCTGGTTGAAGTTCGTTCGCTACGCTCACTCACCTTTAGGTTGGAGCTCGTTCGCTGCGCTCACTTGCCTTCAGGTTAGCTCGTTCGCTAGGCTAACTCGCCTCCAGATTGAAGTTCGTTCGCTACGCTCACTCACCATTTGGTTGCAAATTAGCTGTTTTCATAAATTTAAAAAAAATAGTGCTACACCCTGTTGGTAATCCTTGTAACTTAATTGCTATCGAACATCATAGAACAGAACCAACTTGTTTAATTGAAACAGCTGATAAGATTCATTATTTCCTTTTAAATATGAAAATCATAAGATTAACAAGGGAAACTCCAGAGCCACTGGGGCGGAGACCGAGAGTCCGATCAGAATAAAAACAACTTAGTTTTCCTATTTAATGCCTAAAGAATCGGTGTACCAAATTTCAGCCTCCTAGGTAAATGGGAAGTGGGAGAATTAGTGATGAGTGAGTGAGTGAGTGAGTGAGTGAGTGTGTCAGTGAGGGCTTTGCCTTTTATATATTTAGATACTGTTAATTGGTATTACACTATTTAAACCTAAACATATTGCTATGATCTTGTAGCCATCTTGATTACTAAACAACCACACGATTGTTTCAGAGCACATACAATACTAGTCTCATATTACTAATGGGTATTTGTTGATCTACCAAGTAATATTACTAGATGCAGCGATACCACACCCTACCAGAGTAATGCCTGGGTATTACAGGAGCTTACATTAAGGTGAAATGTAAATAAGGAAAAGTGACAGGGAAGGAGGCTAGCAATAGCAATAATATTAGTCCAATTTTTACAGTATTATGCCATAAAATTAGTGGGCGGTTCAAAACTATTTACAAAGTTGATAAAATAGAAGTATTGTAATTCGAATTTTTAGTGAGGTTTCAAATGAAACATTTAAGAAGAGGTTTATTTACAAAAATATATGGTTGAGAATTCAGTTAAAGTAGAATACTGTTGTTTAGTTTAATAATTTAATTTATTTATAATAGTTTAATAGTTTAACTTTAGGGTAAATAAATTGATCTTTGCATTGTTATTATTATTGCTCATAGATTAATTTACAAGTTTCGTGTATTCGTTTAATTTTTTTTATAACGTTGACTTTGAACCAAAAGTTTAATCTATACGGTACAGATATCGTGTTTTTCCCCTCAAAGAGATCAAATTTAAATATGCTACCATTGATTGTGCTACTGTTGGAATTCTCTTTTAGTTTTTTATCCATTCACGATGGAGTAATAAAAAAGCGATTGTTAATGTTAAGAGGTCATTTCAGTTTGCAAAAATTTAACGGATTTTGTAAGTAAAAGAAAACGGTATTTGGCATCAGCACAATTTATCGTTGCCTCAGTAAACATAATAAATTAATATGTCCATCAAGAGGGCGAATTTTACAACTCTCAAAACACAAATATTCGTAACATTTTAATCATATTTGATACAAATTATTCAGAACATTTTCTAGGCTTAATCAATTTCTACTACACAATATCGTCCGATCAAAGCCAAACAAGACAAGCTAGTTTCATTAAATAGATTGTAATAAATCACGGCTCAACCTTCTCACCCGATCCATCTACCAACAACTTTATCTTACGAAACACCTATCCATCATTTATATTAAAAGTGCTTACAAGAAATCGTGTTTCATATTTGCACAGCAATTCAAATTCGTAAATTAAAACCATAAACAATGAAAATTATTCTTAGTGCTTTTATAAACATTATGGTCAAAAAATAAAATTCCCTGTTACAGTATTATTTTAAGGCAAAAAAATAAAATATTGAAAAGTTTCTTTTGTTATTCATAAGTTATTTTACCATACGGAGACATGACAAATCCAACTTTGATAGCTTTTTAATCCAATGGTAGTAGCCCCGCCCAACAATTAATAAGGAGAGGGGATAAGAAACAAAGAACTAATCTTTTCTATGAGTTTTATTGTGGAAGAGTTTTAAACAAAAGTCACTAAATCGTATTTTTTAGAACTTTAATACAATGTTGACAATTTGTAGGTAAATACATTTCACAAAATTGTCCATCAAGAAAAATCCTTTAAATGCCATATCATCCAAACTGTCTAACGTAAGACGCAAACACTGCCATTAATGGCCAAAATAGAAGAAAGCTCAAACGAAGTTGATGATAATTTATCTATGTTAAGTGAAGCGTTTCTGTTCGACGTTCGACG
The DNA here is from genome assembly GCF_028750875.1 of Macrosteles quadrilineatus. Lineage (NCBI taxonomy): Eukaryota > Metazoa > Arthropoda > Insecta > Hemiptera > Cicadellidae > Macrosteles > Macrosteles quadrilineatus. The sequence goes on along the minus strand of NW_026542599.1, from coordinate 5,935,961 downwards.
TGTGTTCCTTCAAAACTAATCAGAAATTTTACTTTGATGCTCACTACATATGTTATTATTATCTAACTTCAATAGCAGCTTAGTTAAATAGGCTAGAGATTTAAATTATTCTTCATTACAGAGAGAAACTTGCATTTCGCATGCAAAATAAATCAGAGAATTAACTAAATATTAAAAACTACTGAAACCTAATCGTGTATATTTTAGAGGCAACAATCATGATTTTAGTTGGGTATTCCTCCAGGTTTCACAATTCACACCTTATCTGTTAGGTATTTTATTACTTATATTTTATTCCAGGAAAAGAACATTCTTTTGATTTACAATTCAAAGAATTTGCTATTACCTTACAAGATATCGTTGTGTTGAGTTTGAAATATTGACACGTTGAGCATAAGGCCTACGGTGTTTGATTAAACATTTCCTAGAAATCGTTCTTCAAAATAAAAAAAAAACCATATTGCACTCAGATTACACTCGATGTACTTTAGTTCAATTTCTACAAAAAAACAAATTCTAAACAAACGAATTCATTTTACTCATTGTTGTGAATTGCCCCTGAACTGGTAAGACAAATATAAAATAATTATTTTATAAACGAATTCATGTCAACAATATCTTTAAAAGTGTACCAAAATCCGTATAACACTCTAGTTATTCTATAATAACATGCATACTGTAGAACCTCGATAACAAGTCTTTCATGGGGATCCTATATAATTAATACGCGAACATAAAGTTTGTCAGTTGAACTCCTCCACCAACCGATTTTATCCATTGACGTCTCGTTGGAAAGAGCGTGTTGCGTAGATTTGCAAACTGGCCTTACATTTCTGAAAAAGTCCCTTGGGCTCTGCCACAGTGGCTTTTAAAGTTCCCATGTTATCCTTATGGAGAATATAATTGTTTACATTTGGATCAGCTGTATAATTTAATTGCTGTTATTTTTTTTTCAATTCAATTAACCTCGTTTTACAATTTGTTTTTCAGGATTAATTTTGCCAACAGTGACATTTAGAGGCTTCTGATTGACTATAACGAAGGTTTAGTAATTGAAAAATTATTTTTGTTCATAGAATAAAATTATAAATGCCTCAAATTCAATTTTATATTTTTTATTATGGAATTAAACCGTCATAACTTAACCTAACCAACCAAACGTGCTGACAATGAAAAAATCGAATGAAGGTTTATTAATCAAAAAAATAGTTCTGTTCATAAAATAAAATTATAAATGCCTCAAATCCTATTTTATAATTTTTTATTCTAAAATTAAACTATCATAATCCAACCAAACTAACCAGACTTGCTTATAATGAAAAATCAAATGAAGGTTTAATCGAAAAAAAAATCTGTTCATAAAATAAACTATAAATGGGTCAAATTCAATTTCATAATGTTTTAATTATAAAATTAAACCGTCATAACCTAACCAAACCAACCAAACTTGTTGATAATGAAAAAATCCAATGTTCTACGGGTGGGATTCGAACCCGGGTCCTTGGGATCATCAATCGTATCGCCGCGGTAAAGATGTTCCCTCAGCCAATCAGAAGCCTCAAAATAATACTGTAGGCAACACTAATCCTGAAATAAAAAATTTGTTGAAATTAAAAATTTACTATTTTAATTTACTCGATTTTGAGCAACACGTACACTAGTTATTAAATAAGACTTGTTATCGAGGTTTGCAATTACATGTGATTAAAAGTCATTATAAAATCAATGGGGATTTGAAAATTACCCTTGTCATAAGGGTGACTTTGTATCGAGTTTTCTTGTATAGTTTACTTTAAAACCAATGTTAGTTTCAAACCAATTAAAATCGTCTTCAAAGTTAAACATTTATCAAAGCAACTCAAAGCTATATCTTCAGTCAAAGGTTGAGGAAGTTTTCCAATTACATCGTCGCTGTCTTGCAGCAATCTGAAGCAGACAAACAACTTTATAAGGTGGACATCGCAAGACAGCGCTATCTACATGCATGAACCTGAATATGGATGAAGTCATGGATGCAGAGGGAAGTATTTTTCTCCGTGTAATGAGCTCTACTGACCTTGGTTGGGAAAGGAATTAAAATTGTTTAAAGACTTTATAGCTTTTAAGAAATCGAGAAGTTTCGAAATGCTGATAAAATTACATACATCTATTATTCGTTGTTTCAAAAAAGTATTTAGCCTATCATTATTATACTGGTTATATATCAAGGTTTTTTTTATTTCTTAACCAATTTTTTCATTTTTCAAACGAATAATCCAAACACGAAATATGTTGTTTTTTCCATTTAAACTTTTTTACACTACAATTGCCCATCATCATCATACTGGGTAGATCAGTGCGTCGATCTAAAGAAGGTTTCTGAAGCACATTTTACGAATAAATAAGGGTGGGACTAAGTCCAAGATGAACACTTGAGGATCAAAATCGCAACTCGCATTTGAGGGTAATATTTGAATATTTTTTTGCGTTTGGGATTATTTTGGTTAACCAACTAAACCCAAGCGAAAAATTACGTGTTATTTTCCTGCAAAAAAACATTAAAAAACTTGTAATGTTTAAATTTTTAATTGAGTATTTTTTCTTTTCCGTTCATAAACACAGTTATTGAGTGTAGCACAAAAACACTTAGCAACCATTACTATAACACTAAATAAAACTATTTCATCCTAATGGTGTCATGAGTTGACTTTACAAAGGATTGCTAAAGGTTTCCTTTAAATAAAGTCAAACAAGATAACCTTGTTGCTTAAAATTGATCGCAATAAATCACGAGCCAAACTCCTCGCCCGTTCATCATATCCCTTTGTCTTTTACAATAGCCTAACTATATTTTTAAATTGCAAAGCAAAAAGAACGTTTCAACCAATGAACAGAGGCAAATTTATAAAATCGGTAATCTTTAAATAAAATGCTAACTCTTATTTTCATAAACGAAAGTAAAAAAATGATATTAGTTTTATATTAACATATTTTCCTATGGTTTTTAAATTTTGTAAAATTTGTAAGACACAAATTAAAACTTAATACTTGGTACCTTTGTTCAAGTTCATTTTTGGGAATTTCCCATAAGGAATAAGCTTTACATTTGCTCATGGTAATACCAGTCAATAGTAATACCCAGACCCGGAACAAATTTATATTTTCGTTTTAATTTCAAAATATAAATTTAAAAGCTTGATGTAAAATTAAATTTAAATGAACGTACAAAATCTATAGAGAATAAATGTCTGAATGTATTGATGTATTTAAAATACGACACATTTTATGCTATCAGAACTGCCAAAGTATAATAAACCTACTTTCAGATTCTTACAATTTTACTATACATAGGTTTCTTTTTGGGGATTCAACTAATACGAGAGAAAGTAAGTGCTACCCTTGTATTATCCATGATACATGTATTACTCTAATACAGGGTGTGGCATGGCAGCCGTAGAGTAATGTAAAGTAATGGATCTAAATTCTGAGGAATAACATGAAATTGTTTGTCACTATGTCTTGAATGATCTAAGGTTGCTACTAAAACGCATTGCTAATGATAAAGAAAATACTCGTACGAAGCGTATTAATAAATTAATTTATGTTAATTGAAAAAAAACAACTATGTATCCTCGAAAGTGGTTTGAGGTGGTCGAAAGTGGTTTTAAAGTGCGCTACAAAATGTACTTAACAGAAATGTTTTTGTTTAAACTCCAAAGGGTATTTTTAGTGTAGTAAATTAAAATACTTTTATCTACAACGGTTTTTTAAACTAGCCTTTTAAAAACATTCACTTAACAGCATTGTTTTCTTAACAGCATTCTTCAACTAATCAGCTGTTCAGACCAATTCAATTGTTGAGTGGTGCAATTTAGTGTTTGGTACAATGATTCATTGCATCACTGTCAGTGGCAATAAGAGGTTTGTAAACGAAAACATAACCTCTCTTAGAAGTTATGAGTTGGCAATTAAAACATGGTCATAGGTAAAGTAGTCTACGCAAATTGCGTAAATAATCTTTGCGCGAACGTTGCGTAAACTAATATAACATACAGCTACATTTTTATTTATGATCTCTTAAATTGCCATAGTACACAGTTGAATAAAAACCTTTTGATTTGTTAACCCTCCAAAGCTGAAACTGGGTAAAAACCCTTCCAAATCAAATGTTTTAATAGATAACAATTAACAGTTTTAGTAAAAATCTTATTGGATAAAAGGGTTGATTTATCATCCTACGAAGTATAATAGTGCCACACAAACTTTACTGGATAACAGTTTTCACTTTGCCTTGTGTCTTAACACTTTGCCTTACTCTGTAGTTTTAAGTAACAACAAAATAAAACAATAGCGAGTCTGAACCTCTGAAATGTTTTTGTATTTCTTCAATCCATACTTCACGAATACCAACCACCCCAACCTTTACAAACTACCATTCCACCATCTTACCAAAACCCACCACAAAAACCACTTCCACAACCACGAAACCCCACACTGACCACACTGCATACTCACAATCCACAATCTTACTTTCCCCCCACCAGTAGTAGTGAAAGAGGTTGTTAATCATAATACACATCATTTCCCGCCCTATATTAAGCTGAAAAGTACTTGCCTTAGAACAACCCTAGAGAACTCATCACATAACACACATACTTAAATTACGATCACATACCGATACCGAATTATTTTTATAATTCCCCTAGGCATTTTTGAACGATAAAAAAATTGTTGTTCGTGGTATAAATAGTATAAAATAAAGTCAAGTTATATCAAGCACTCTTCTCCGATGCTTTTGGGTTAAATGGAGGGAATGGATGAAGACACTATCTTTAAAAAAATGTTGTTCGTGGTATAAATACCGTGGTATAAATCGTGGTACTATGAAATAAAGTCAAGTTATATCAAGCACTCTTCTCCGATGCTTTTAGGTTGAAGGGAATGGATGAAGACACTTCACTAGAAGAATAATTTAATTAGAAAAAAACTATATCGGCTACACTAAAAGTATAAAAAATGTGTTTAATTTCATTGCTCAGATTTGTCTTAAACGTTTAATGGAGTTTCCAGGAGAAAATCAGTAATAAGTAATCAGATTTCTAAAAATCTTACTCTGATCAATAACAATTTAAAAGTGCGGCATCGTGAATTCTAAACTCGATTACAAAAATTTATGTGTTACAAAATACATAATTTAGACTACTTTGTCCAATGATTAGTAATACCATTCTTTAAAATGCGCTCTTTACAAGATTTTACTGCAGTAAACGGAAAAGAAAACTTAATCATTGATGTTTAAGAAGAGTTCAAGCAGTAATTTTATCGGATCAAAGAGAGTTCTTTTTAGTTGTCTTTACTCTTTCTCTCTCAACTTTGTACCTAAAGAGTTTCAGTACTAAACGAAATCTTGGATTTTATTTATTGAACATGAAACGGGGAAATCTGTGATTTACTGAATGCAACCAAATTGATGATTACTAAGGTAAAATTGTTAATGGAAACTAAACCACTCAATCGTGTTAGCAGTTTGACCCCATTGGAGTTTTAAAAGCATATTACTTTCAATAATTGATGCGGGTGTTATTCATACTCTGGCTGTTTTAGTTCTTAAAAAACCCGTGGTATGCAAATGAACAAAACAATTACGAAAAAAAAATACCTACTTAAGTTGGTGACTTGCTACATTCAAATACGTTCATTGCATTGTAATGTATTTCTAGTGAGGGTTTCCTTGTTTCAACCCAGTATATTGTAAACGTTTTCAATCAAATCTGAATTGCTTGGTAATCGTTGTACCAAGAACCAACAATTGAGGCTGTGTTCGATGTACACGAATATTGGGACACGGAAAACGCTCCCTACTGTAAATACTACTCCCAATATATTAGCCAAAAAATTACAATAGCATAGTATAACTTATTGCAGATAAAATACGTAAAAGGAAAATGCTACAAATATAATATTGCAAAACACTAGCGTACAGGCTTCCCGTAATTTCCTGAACACTTTTTGGAGATTTGATTAGTGGAAAAAATTTACATCAAAATTATGCGCTAAAACGCAAAATTACCTGTCTATCATTGTCATTATCATTACTGATGACTACGACGGACGCCTAGGTACGTATTATAAGCTGAATGTAAGTGCAAATTGAGTGTAGAATTGAGCGACCTTTTATGTGTAAACACAATTCGCCAAACTCTTAATAATATCTTAAGATATTCCAACGATATTTCAAAACTTGAATTAGCACGATTACAAAGCATCTTAAATACAATGTACGCAAATTTCACATGTCTTATGATTTTACCATTCGGAAATCGCGAGTCTTTAAATGTTTCAAAATAAAATATTACAAACTATACTTACAAAATCCTGTTTTTAGAACCAAGTGAACTAAAAAATTACAGAATAAGAAATGTATTCGAACGATTCTATAAAATACAGTTTTTCACAACCTGTGGATGACAGTTAAAACTTCTAGTGATTTGTTTACGACTGAGTTGCTAATTCATAATTAAAAGTTTTAATTCCCCTGATTGTATTGTTCACTGCCAACTTCAGTCTGGAGAAGTAACTTTGCAATTTACAGTAACTTTTAAAAGGCTTGACTGATTTTCTTTAATCAAACTCAATAATTAACGCGAATTAATAAATGCCACATACGTTACCATAAACAGTCACACGTCGTGTTTTACATGGTTTATTGTTATTATTTATCATATAGAATTTAATAAAGTTATAAAACGTTCAAGGATTATCTCTGAATGTTAATTAATCGTTCAAAGGATTGATCAATTAACTAAACAAAAAGTTGCGTTGAAAAATCATAAATATATGTTTTTGACCAGCATGGAACCATAAATTATGGTCTCATGTTTAATTGTGAACCGTATCTTACTCATAAGAATATCTAAGATTCAGACTCAAAACTATTTAATCAAATGAGCTTACCCGTATTTGATGCTTCGGTTGGAATTTTATGTAAATTAAATTATAAACTCATAATCTTTTTCAAACTATAGTTACATTTGTTCCTTATAACTGATTTATGACATAAATGTTTAACATGAGATCTTGATAGCAATCAACGCAACAACATTTTAATGATACGTACCAATTTTATAAAAAAAATACGTATATGTGTTATGATGTATTGGAATATAAGTATGATGTAAGCAGATGAAGGGATGATTCAAGCTAGCCCCAAACTAGTGGTTATGTTGTTAATTTGTAATCCAGTATTGTTTGAACTGACACAAAACATGATTTTAGAACAGCAAATAATGTCTAAGGGGAGCTAATCTTAATTCATTTGAATAAAAAATATATTTTAACCAACTGTTCAACTGTTCACCTTGATTTTTGGAGATGTCCAATTAAATGGATGCAAGCTCATCAACGATGTATACAAATATAACCAAACTAAAACATGCTTCGTGCGTCTCCCAGTTACCCGGTTTAATAATTAACATCATGTCGAAATATTATGTCAACACCATCAATGGCATTCAGTCCATCAACATTAGTCTATTATACGGTTTAGTTCCTTTATACTAGATTGTCTCTTAAACACAACTCGTTATTCTGTACAAAAGGCCAACTCGAACTACAACTTCTGCTGTCTGTACTTGAGTGATTTGTGTCTTTGAGAATAAGTTCTGGAATATGTATGTGGGGCGACGAATGGATCCATTTAATCAGAATATTTTGTTCTTGCACATGCTAATGTAACGAACAATACTTTATGTATTAATGGACCATTTGAATCATGAAGCATTCAAGTTAATTTTGTTAGTGTGGCGATAAGTCCCAATAAGAGAAAAGAACAAATTCACACTATCTGTCGATGGCTTAGTTAAACCAAATCCTTTTTTATTTCGATACTGGGCTCAGATGTGATTTGCCAATGGGCTATCAATTAATTATTATAACAAAAAAGGTCTGCGTTATGTAGAAGTAAAAACAGTGGTTGGGTCGTTCACATGAACCCCCCCCCCCCCCCCGAAAAAAATACCAAAAACGTGAACGTGAAATAATATACATAAATCAAGAGATCTGTTATAAAAGTTCCATTATTTGGTGATAAATATTGCTATTGAATACGATAGTAAGATATGCAATTTAGAGATTTTTTTTTTTAATTTTTGCTTATTTTATTTATCTATTTTACTTTTCTCACTGTATAATGATAATAAATCAAGTGATTACAATTCTTATTATTTTAAGTATTTCGTAGCATTCAGTAAGTTACTCTATTATTTTGGCATATTCATCACCCCAGAGAAATGACAAGACACTCAGTTTATTCCAGTGTCTCTGTTAAACTCACCTCTACTACTAATATAACATGTATATGTATATGTATGTCTACTTGACAGAAGTGTATTCACAATCAATGATATCATCCTGAAGCATATATCCGTAGTACTAAAGGATTACTTCCAAGTGAATGTTACACTAATGACAGAATCCACCAACCTCTCCTGAACTTTCTGCAGCTTGATGTTGTGATGGCTGAGGAACTTGTCGTTGATCTCCTCCAGGGCCAGGTCAATGGCAGGTCCGCACCTCTCCAGGTCGAATGGGGAGTCCAGACGGGAAGCCATCAGCACGCTGACATTGTAGAGCTTTACTGAGTCCGTGCTGAACACCGCTGAGCCTAGCGTCAGCACCGTCAGCAAGTAACGGAGGCTCACCATCGCACTGCCGCGCAGAGACTGAGGCTGCAGCAGCTGCGGAGAAATTATGGGGCATTGGAAAATTATGGTGCGGTCGCGGAAAATTATTGTTTATGGGAAAATTATGGTACGCTTTAGGAAAACTATATTGTTCTTCTAAGGGTGGGTAAGATAAATTTAGTTTGTTGAAAATGTTTGCTGATTTATTTTCTACTGATAAATAAATTGTAACAATTAGAGTTAGGTAGCAAAAAACTTTATACATTCTCCCTCATTATTGATTGGATAACCCGGTTTTTAATTCCAATATTCATTTAGGATAATCTGACATGTTCAGCATGAACAGTTTCAAATGTATTGAATATAAAACCTAGGATTAGAAATTTTAAAGTTATTTATATGGCTTGGTGTAATTTTTATAATTAGAATCCAAACAAATATCCATGTTGTTTGTGTAAACATTTTACCTTAAAGTGGTTTTACAAAATTAACTCAAATTTAGAAGTATAAAAACCCTAAAAGTAAAAATGCTGCCTTTGAATGTTGTATTTATTTCTCTTATCATATTTGTAGAAAGAAATTGTCCGAAAAAGGTCTAATATAGCCTAATACAATATATTAAAAAATGTTGACTACGTCAGATGAGGGGCTGTAAAAGTTTCCGATTCCCATTTTTACCAAGTTTGTTCTTAAAAGGAAAATAAATATATTTCCACTGATTACAAATAAAGCTAAACAATAGTGTGGTGGGATCATTCATTGTTTTTATGTACAAAAAGATTTTGTAACTACAAAGTGTCTTTTATGTTTGGAGGTATTTTGTAATTGTAAAGTTGTTTATATTTTCTTTGTGCTCTCATTATCCAGCCTTTAACTAAATATTAAATCCATAGTAAAAGTCAGCAAAGAACCAGATATTGTATAGTAATTATGGTACCACCACGATATTTATGGGACGCGCGGCAACACTGCTGTATCGAGCATGCGTCCGATCAACAATTCTTTAAGTAACCACTTGGGCGATTTAGGAAACATAATTTAGGGATGTAAAGGATATATTTAGGAAACTATACTTTATCTTGTTCATTCATTATTTTTAAATAATTTAAGAACAAACTAAAATATAGCAATCACTTATTTTTTTAAATACCATCTATAAAAATCAAATAGCAGCAATACCTGGCGTTGCCCGGGCCAAAATTAAATCCACTATAATGGTAACAAAATTAATTTCAAATTGACAGTCGTATTATTGATGTAGAATGCATTTAAAAATGTTTTCAACCTGGTATCGCTCTTTTAATATTAGCTGGTGGTGATTTTAATAATCGAAATTCAGCATTACCTTTCCAACAGTACCTACTTATAGCTTCATCTTTAAAATGTATTGCATAATTTACATACCTTCTATTCATTTGACCTAAAGTAATACTTGGATGTTCCTTGGACTTTTTCTTGGCATCATAAGGAAAGGTGTCTTGGCATTTGAAGTTCTATTATATCGTTTGGAAAGCCATTCAACACAATTACGAACAAAAATACAACATTTCTTAACAAAAAAATGTCTCTATTGCTTTGTTTTTTAGATCAACATTATTGATCACTGTAAACAAAACACCAATAAACAACTTAGATGAACAGCTGCTTCATGTATAAACAGTACACGAGAAAAACACTTAGGGTTGATTTGATTATATATAGTGTATTTAAAGTGCATTTATATTTACACACTTGCCGTTGATTTTATTATATAGACTAAGAAATATAAAAAAAAAACAGATGCAAAAAATAAACAGTGCAAAACATAGTTTTTAAACTGTATGCTTTTTGGCTTAATTCAAGCAGTCTGTGTAACAAAACGATATATCATATTTTTTTTATGTAAAATGTTATGGTCAAATGCCAGTTAGGTATTACTTTAAATTATTTGAGTATTATTCGTAAATAAGGGTAGACATTTTGTTAACAAAGACGTCATCAATGTTTACCTTTCTGTTGTTTACAAACATGGCTTAAAATATATTTTGAAAAAGAAATGGCTGTTTTCTGGATTGTATATGTAATTTGTTAAAACCAGCTGTGTAGAGTTGTAAAATAAATGCATTAGTCAGTTTTTAAACGCGAATGTAAACTTTGTGTTTTTGAGTTTCTTAATGGTTTCCACGGGCACCAATAAATGTTTACTTTGAAAACCCCTCACCTCAGATCTTTCTGTAGCTGATCTAAATTTGCCAAAGTTAGACTCTGAACTATGTTTTGCCAATGAATACTGAAAACAGCCACATTTGCCACGACAACCATTGAGAGCGCCTTCCAAAGAGTGAATGCAATGTGGGTACAGCGTTGGTGTTGCCGCTTTTGTAGGCGGGGCGCTAAAGTAATCCTAAATACAATAAAATACAATACTAAACATATTTTAATATTACCATTGGCTATATTATATAGTAAATGATATTACTAAAAAGGCAATTCTATTAAGTAAAGAAAATTTCAGCTAAATTAACGAAACTATAAATAGGTAATAAAATTAAAATCATTGATGCTATAAAATAAATGTTTAAACAGCTCCAAAACTTGATATAATTGTTAATGCATTCTTTGCTGGTATAAAGTATTTCCCCAGGTAAAAATCTTTTTTAATCTCTAGGCGAGTAAAAATCAGCTGTTATAAGCAGTTGTAAATTTCGAATTTGGCAATCATATCGATCGAAATTATTTTTCGATTGATTTATTAGGTAAAGTTTTAGCCTATTGTGGTCGATCACTCGACTAATCGAGGGTATAGTACTTAACACAATCGTAATAGACGAAATGATTGAATCACTTACTAAACAGAGCTGCTTATTTGCATTAGCAGAATTGAAAACAAGCTGGAAGTCGTTTTGAGAGGTTATTGAATTTTACATACAAAAACATTTAGTTTTTTAGCTTAGTTTTTGAGGCAATATGACTAAAAATATAGTTCACCAAACGGCCAAAAAGTATCCTTTTAACCCTCACTCGTTTTTTGTGTCTTTAGATGCTGCAAACTTGATTTTACATTACTCTGATGTATCCTAATAACATACCATAAAATCATAATTACTCCATTTTTGCAAACAAGGGGCTACCAAAAGAAGATGTACATGATTGCATTATTTGGCAATGAAAGTTATTAAAAAAAATATTATAATCATATTTGAGTACTATCTCCACTCATGCATTTCTCCACTTATAGTGAACAATTTTACTCCCAAACAAATAGTTAATTTTCAAATTATTATAACGTTAACGCTTTACGAAGGCCTACGTCAATGTAGTTCTGCGAGCTCAAGCCTGTTCTACATACAAACCGTTTGTTTGTGACACGTTGACGTATGCTGATGGCCGCACGTTTGTATTGCTTTGTTTGTTCACCACCCTTATCTCAAATAAATTAGTCGAACGATTGTCTTTCAAAATAAAATAGGCTATATTAAATAGTATAATCTATCTTATCTAAGTAGTCTTAACACTATTGTATTAGGTTTTCTGGCAATAAGTAAAATTAGTTATTAAACTCTTCGTACTTGTGTAGTTGCAAGACTAAATTGATTTGTTACAGTAGTTATTGAGGGTTATGAAATAAATCTTACTCTTAGTAGTTGCTTTATTAGTTTTCCTACAAGTATCATGATAAGTCATTTAACCAATATTTCTTTGAAATCTAATTTAAATTGCTTTATTTTTAACTTGACAATTTAACGTATTGTTTGACAAAAGTCATTGATTGGTGTACGATAAACAGGTAGAAATATAAAGTTAAATTATCTGTAACCAGTATTTTGCAATAGAAAAAACTTAAATAAACTCGAAGTTATCTATAAATATTTATTTATCATTTGGTTGTATATAAAAATCATTAAATTCGAGAAGTTTATCAATTGGGTTTAATTCTTAGGTTTGACACTATTAAAATTTAATACATCATACTCAGAACAGTCACAGCAAAATTTTATTAGTATTTCTACACTCTTTTTGATGAGTGAAAAAGTCCATCTCATTAATTAGCTGCAACACTACAAATACAATTTTTCTAACTGCTATTTGTCATCGTATGGCTACAAAGGAGAGAGATCTTTAGTATAGAGAAGTTTCTCCAAGGGATATATTCAACGCAGATGCAGTGAATATATCTAAGAATGCAGTGAATATGTGTACCTAAGACAACCCTATTTTACTTTATAGGTGTCCTTACAGCAAGCCTTCTTCAAACTATTCGGTCACAAAATGTTTACAAATAAAATACTGTGTTAGTGGTTAGATCTGATAACAACAATATATTTTGGTGCTATAACTTCTAAACAAGCTCAAGGTGAAGTGGTTAGATCTGATATCAACAATACATTTTAGTGCTATAACTTCTGAATAAGCGCAAGGTGAAATAATTTAATTCAAGTAACTCCGTATTTCCGATCATCTGTACGGTGCTTTGTGAGATCAAACATGATACACATCCCGAAACATTTCTAACTTCGTATTAAGCTTTTCATATACTGAAGACATTTTCTGGTGTACACAGAAAGATGTTCAGTGAACCTTATACAAGACCCGTAAACCGGGTGACGACCATGTCTGGTGCATATTTTATACACGAGACGAAAAACTTACTGTTTTTCACAGTAAATTTAAAACACAAATACCAAAACTCGTACAAATAAACTTTTGCTCTTATTGTTGTCTTAACTACTGCAATTGTAATGTGTTTCGATTCATTTATGGTAGTTGGAGTTTTTTTTTATTTATTTTTTTAAATATATTAAGAGCTGTTCAGTTAACAGCTTCTCTATAGCTGGGCAAATAACTTTCACTTCGTAAACCTTTTATTTGAAAAACATAACATTTCTGATAACCAACACCAAAATTTCTGGTGACCACTCTCATACACAAATAGAGATCATTCGTAAAAAACTTATTTTTTTCTGGAAAACAGGATAGTTGTTTTATGATTATAGATGGCGCTACGTTTTAATACAATATTACTTTAGATTTTTAGAAACTGTGACTCAGAAAAAAAGATTAAAATACTAAACTATAAAAAGGTCAAATAGTAATGCTTGTTGATAATAAAATTTAACAGTACCAATACATTGTGAATGGTTTATAATTATGTAATGTTAAGAGTTGTTTGTATCTATTTTGTATATATTTGGAAGAAAATATCTGCAAATTATTATACTCAAATGGCTATATCATTTTTAATACAAGATTTAGTGAGATTGTGATACACTTGGAAGCATTTATGGCAAGTTCACTCGTCTCTCTAGTGGTAATACCATTAGTTGGGTGTTGGCTGCAATGCGGTCTCGGTCCTGACCTACCGTTGGTTCTGTTGGCGGGTCACCAGAAACCATCGACGTAGTTTAGGCGAGACTTCTGCCAACTTCCAACTGTCAAAGCTACAACTTGACCAGCTCAACCCATCTCTCCATTAGTAAAGGAGTTAGTAATAGATATTATTAATTTTTTGTTTTACTGGGTCACTATGAACCTTCTCTGTGACTAGGCAAAACCTCTTCTGCCATCTTCCAACTACTAACTTGTCAGCTAAAGCTACAACTTGATGTGTCCAAAACATCTCTGCTAAAAACTACAGTCAACTATATTTTACTATTATAATATTTGTTTTGCGAACAGACTTTTGAAGGATAAAATTCAGATTTTCTACCCAGGGTTCATTTTCCAGCTGAGGTCTTTGTTTTACCCAAACATCTTGGCCAGTTTTTAAAGGGGAAAGTTCCTTTGTTCCTCGATCATACTGATTCTTATACTGCCATTTTTTACGATCCCATTTTGCGACAACGCTGTTGGGTACTTCAGGTAAAAGCATGCTTGGATTGATTGGTAGCTGTGACTGTGTTCTCCTAAATATAAATAAAGAAATTATAGACTTAACAAAACGTAAACCAAACGGTAATGTGAACTCGAATTTATAATTGGATTAGTGACATATCATCTATTGCATCTAGCTATCTTTGAACTACCAAAACAGTCGTACAACATAACGCAAAGGTGTTTTTTTTTTCTGGCAAATGAAGACGAAAGCAATTTCATGAGCTGACTTACAAAACCATACAGTTTACGGCATATGAATTATTATTAACGATATTTAAATTTAAGAAAAATGACTTATGAAGGTATGACTACTGTCTAAAGCCTTGGATCAGTGTATATGTAGGTTCACAGTAAAAATATTATATTTATCTTAGTGTTTCTATTCTCCTTTTGTTGTAAAATCCTAATACCAGTATTTTAGGATAAGAAAAATATGAGCAATTGTAACATGTCAATATGTATTTATAAAATGTACATAAAATAAATAATTCAATAATCAACTACAATAAATTACTACGGTTAACAACAAAGAATAACACCAAGAAAAAATATAAATAATAACAGTCATGAAACTAAACAGAGTTCAACTAATAAATAAATAAATATCAAGAAAAATATGGTTTCGTTAAGATTTAAGGTACCTAAAAATTTCAAATTCCTAAAAATAACATTGTAAAAATAGAAATTACTTTTTATGAAATAAAAACAGTAATATAACAGTTGCAAAGATTTAAAACATAAAGTAATAGTTTTTAGTTCAATGAATTATAGTTATTGATATAATTTTTTAGATCAAATGTAAAAAAATTGTTATTTAAAAAATACTTACGGATACGTTATATTTATTTATTTAAGTAGAGTTCGTACAAGTAACTAGATAACGGGAACACTTAATTGTATAGGCAGAATATTAACAATATTTACATATTGACATTCATAAATATATTTAAAGTTTTGATTTAACTTCATGACACAAACTAGAAGTTTATTCTTATTGCTGATAAATATTATCTACTATTACATAATGTTACCATTACAATAACTTTCTTGATTGTTCTATTAAAGCTAGCTACAAGTGAAGAACAACTATAAGTATAAATACGACTATAACATTTTAGATTAAAGCTGGATGAAAAATTAAGTAAAACTAAGACAAATTATACTCTAAAAGTGTTTAAATTTCAAGTAGGTACAATCACAGAATTAAGCTTTATAAATTAGAACAAAGCCTTGATTGAATTATTTTTATTTCCAATACATTAAAAATTATATTGTCAGGAGGAATTATTTTATTATGTAATTGGAAATGGTCTATTATTCCGAGCAATGGAAATATATGTTCCGGCAGAACAAATAAGAGATAAATAAAGAGACAAAATAAATTGGTTTTGTAACTTGAAAGTGAACTTTGTAGTACAAGTTCTAAACAGACATTTCTTATAACGTGATACAAGAGTTTTAAGCTGCAACTAGAGAAAAAAAAACTTAAAATGAGAAAATAAAGTAATATGTGTTTTAAGAAACTGTTTTGGGCACTCAACCAAAAATTTATAGGAGAGAAAGAAATCTTCCGTTGGATAAACATTTTAAAATTGAATTTAAGTATCAGCATACTTATAAAATAAAACATCATGTTTAGCACCAAGGGGTAACAGTTTCTTTTACATTTGTATTCCAGCAGTTCATTACACAATAATTCAACACTACTGATATGTCAGGCATTAAAATGATTTCAAGTGAAATTTCCACCTTGACGCATACAAAGTAAACAACCAATGGCGATGACTAGCTTAAGTATACTTATTTCCCCTCACCCTCAACCTGTTTCACTAAGTATACTCTGGTCAACACAAAGTAGTCTTGAAGTATAGTCCTATCAACTAACACTGGTCACAGAAGCGCCCAAACTATTGGTCCACTATACCGTTGGCACATAACTTGACTGTAATTCACTAACCTTGCTATCACACATCTAATTGCCATTTTCTAAGATTCACGTTTCATCACATGAACCGCTTATCAGGTGGTGATATTATCTTTTTCGTCCCTGGTTTCTTCTTATCACTGTACACAGAGTTTTGATACGCCGTCGGTTTTGGCGCGGAACTTCCTTTGTACCAGGATGTGTCCGCTATAGGTTTTGAGGTTTCTTCTTCTTCCTCCTCAGAATGCTGTGGGTCTCTGAAAAATTTAACATCTTTTAGTTTCTAATAATTTTAGGAGAGACATTCAGATCAAAGGTAAACTACAGTAAGTAAGCCATTCTGGATAGTATAAAACCAAAGGGACGTTTTGCATTTAGGATATAAACTATCATATTTGAGAAAAAATCAATAAAATTTGGCTGTAAACCAAACGTTCCGTGATCTAATCCAATAAACCTTTTCCCCATACGTTTCATCCAAATGCTAGAAAGTCAGAGAACTTTGCTATGGACATTTTTACGTCTGTGAGGGTCAGGTCTAATCAAATATCTACCGACGGTGGAGCTGTAGACTCAAACCTTTCAAGAGAGACATCTTTGGGTAGTGAGGGGAGCGAAAATAAAGCAAAATGGGGGAAAGATAGACCTCTTCATCACTTACCTATTGGGTAAATTTGCTGACATTATTCGGGCATACTTACGCTACAAATAGTCCAGATTACCTGGTGAAAACTTTTAAAGGGACTCTTTTATTCATATAAGTTTCAACAGCTCTAGCGTTGTTAATTACCAAACTAAGAAACCAATCGCCACTTCATTCGTTCCCCCACAACTCTAAAAAAACTCTACATGATTGAACAGTTGAGCCCCTTTTGACCTCGTGATGGGTAACATTTTTACTGTCAACTCAAAAACTAAATAAGCTCTCACTTCGTTTCCACATTCACACAGCCTAAACCACAGCCTTTTTTTGGTGCGAAAAAAGTAAGTGGTCCAGAATCTAGGTCTACCACCAAAACTTCCCTGAAGGGATATTTGCAAACCCCATTCATATCATCTTAACTAGCGAGAAAACCGGAAATAGGCGGTCAGATGTGTTGGTAGTCTTGTTGATTACACGTATAACTGACCAGCAGCTGATTGGACGGGTTGGGAATGTGGTTGGAGTAGAGAATATGTATCACTGGGCCACTTCCTGAACTTGGGGCACTTAGGGTTTATAAATACAGTAATCTCTATGAATTGCTTGGGGCGACACTGTTGTTTAGTGGGTTTAAAAATATTACGAGTACCGTACGATTTTTCAAGTAAGAGGGTTGACAAGAATGCTCTTGATCAGTAGTTTTAAATTTCATTACATTAAAAGATTTTGTATTTAATGAAACTGATGCCTTCAGTTTTTTTCTGAAGGGTTAGCTCCCTTCGTCTTTATGATTATAAATTTATAATTATGCAGTCATATTTTAACTGTAATACAAAACTGTACAATTCCATAAAATTTGTCTTTAAACATCATAGTTTTTTTTAGGAAACGGCGGGGCAGTTACATTGATTACTTTGTACATAAACTTAAGTAGCCAACATATTCTCTAGGTAGCAAAAGTGGATAAAGTGCTCATCTTCAAATCTGCTAGTTTCTTTCAGAGGATGTCTATTCAGGACTCAGATGGCATTTGTCACTGGGCTTTCAATTATTGATGCTACAAAAAGTTTGACATTAGATATTAACAAAACTAAATTTTTGGCCACTTCCTCACGTAAAGAATGCCCTTATCATTGAACACTTGTTATTCATATGTACTTACTTGTACTTGTTTCTGCTCGGGTAGTGAAAGAGTGATTTGGAACACGCCTTGTAAAACTTCCAGCATTCTCCGTCCTCCATTCCCGTCCTCTCAGCGTCCACGTAGTCGTCCAGGAGATGAGCGTAAGGAGACTTACTGGCCCTAGGAAGCAACATATGATAGGTAAGAGGTTTGGTAAATCAAGTAAGCGCAAGATGTATTTCGTATAGAAACACTGATCAAGGCATCCTTTCAAGAACAAGAGTATAGGACATAATGACAAATTTTGTTCTTTAATATTCATGTCCCTGTATTTAGTATTTTAAAATAGCTAAACCAAATAGCATGATGCTCTCCTGGAGTGGGCTTTTACCCCGGTCGCGAACCGTTGTGAGTAGGCGTAACTCTTAAGGGTTTAAACCCAACTTATATGATGTTGGGGAAATGACAGAGTTAAGCTGCAGCAGTCAATTCCCTGATTATATAAATGATACAGTTAACATAAAACTAATTTAGTTGGGAAAAAGATAGAGTACAACAACTGAATGTAAACAGGTCAAAATTTAAACAAACTCATAACAATATAACATTTAACCATATGTTATTAACAAATTAGGCAGGCAAGGTGAACATGAAAGTTAGAAATTACAACATTATATACCCAAAACCTTTCATGGTGAGGGTTTAAACTTATATTGATTTGTCTCTTAGGGGGCTGAGATGACCTTCCTTGAATAAAAATATTCGTTAAGAATGGTTTAAGCTAAGATTTAGGGTGCATTTATAAATAACCTATTTTACTTGTTTATTTGTTGCATAAAAAAACTTATATACTCTTCCAACTACTCTACTTCAAACATACTTATGTTTAAAATATTAAACTATGAACATCAAAATAAACACAAGGAAAACAGTGATGAGAATGCACTTACGTGAAGAACAGTTTGACGACTTCTCCAAGCAGGCCGTACTTGTGATCAGGCTGGCCGTGGACTTCGCATATCGCCCTCAGTAAACACGCGTGACCATCCATGCCAAAGTTCTCCAGAAACTCTTCAGCTATAGTGTACAAGATGGCCCTGGAACATGTAGAGCTCCGTTTAGTAATTAAAGGAAATGTTCACTGAGATGCACTTCCAATAGAAATAACTTTGGTTAAATGAGTTCCTAGGTTTTCTGGTAAGAAAGCCGCAGGTTTTGATTTTTTTATATTTGTATTGCAATCAGTAAATTTTTTATATAAGTAATGAATTTAAGCAGTTAAGTCCAATAAGGATTAAGTTATTAACGAATAAAGGATACGGTTTGCAATCAACCCTTATCAATGTTAAGTAACCAATAGGTATAGAATAAAACTGTAATATACGAAATAATTTGTCGTTAAATTATTCAGTTGAATTGCTGGATCTGTAAAAATAAGAATTTTTGACACACATACTCATTGTAGGCCCCTATCCCCATAAGTCAATAGTTGGTTATCTAAATCATACAAATACATTTTACTTACATGTTTGACTAAGCCTGCTACAAGTAAAGTAACTTAACACTTGATAATTCTGGCCTATGGCTCAAACATTGCGAGAATTAAAAACTGCGGCATAAATTGTCTCAGTTTTTGTATATATATTCCCAAACCATTGAGACCTATTTATTTACCTCTCGCCTCCATGAAAAGCGTCATATGGAGGCCTCTCAGGCGCCGCTCGCTTGCCTCTCTTGTGTTCCAGCAGCTGTGCTATATAGTCTGCTAGAAGACTGCCTGACATGCGGCCCAGACTACGCGCGAATATTGGCGGCAACACTCCGTAGGGGTTCTGGTTGTCCGTCAGACCCAAGCTGTCGAAGAGAACTGAAAATCACATGTTCAGCGTTAATCTAGCTTTGGTAATTAGGAAATCCAATAATGTTTTATTTTGTATTGTTTCAAATATGTGTGCTAATTACTGCATGGAAGTAC
Organism: Macrosteles quadrilineatus; assembly: GCF_028750875.1. Classification (NCBI taxonomy): domain Eukaryota; kingdom Metazoa; phylum Arthropoda; class Insecta; order Hemiptera; family Cicadellidae; genus Macrosteles; species Macrosteles quadrilineatus. The sequence goes on along the minus strand of NW_026542599.1, from coordinate 5,915,783 downwards.
AAAACCACAGTGTAAAACCACGTAGTATAATTTACCTGACTATCTATGAGGGATGAATATCGATTTGTAGAGTGAGTCAAGAAAAAGTTTGAATAACCAATGACAAAGTGTGTCAGTAACTGCAACTATTGCCTTTGGAGACTGTACATAAATATACACCCTATCCTTTAACTGGATAAGAAGCTCACATTGTGTTTTTCAACATTGTATTTATTCTGTTAGTTTTCGATACTTTGATCCCTAATAGCTGATATTACTTGCAATAAGTCATATTTTTAGTGTTGTTCGGATAAATAGTTGGTGAACCCAGCGTAAATCGGTAATTGATAGAAACAAGCCACAATGTCAATGCAATCATACTAATTTTCAATCGAAATCGAACTAAAACTTAAAAATTGCCGTGAGATCTATTACTCTCCATAGTCAATGCCACTTCTTCTTTGTACTTAAACTTTTGAACTATACTTTTAGATTTGTAAGTCTAGCAAATTTCCGGTTTTTTTTAGCTAAAACATTTATAATAATCATATAGTGGTGAAATAACTATGGAAAAAATCACATACTATTAGTGGTGACACAGCAAGTTAAACCAGTTCTCCACAAAAAATATACCTCCTTTCTGCACTATTTCTTCATTCTTAGTTGAATGCGTGCTATTTTAAATAGTAATGATATAAAACTAATAATAGTAATAGTATGTTCTCCACTTACTGGTGAACGGTATACTGATGGACATGTTGGACAGGAAGCCCTCGGGCGGGTACCGGACGAAGGGTAGGGCCAAGGAGGGCGTGATGGTGAGACTAGAGCCTGGAGGTAGCGCAATACGACCATCATTGGTCAGCCAGATGAACCTCTTGCGGCGGTCGTGGGCTCTGGAAGGGTCCGGGGTGGAGTGTGGGAACAAGAGGGTGGCCAGGGCGAGGCCCAGCCAGAGTCGGGCGGAGCGGACGTCCATATCTGTGGAGATGAAATAGAGTTAAAACACCTAGGATAACCAAGCCTTTCAGAATAAACGTGAAATAAACACTTTCAAACTACTATTAGCATCTTGTTAGCCAATATACTGAAACACATATTTCAGTATTGTCATAGAACTGTTAATTAGAAAACATAAAAGCGTTGTTTCCGATGGTGAATTCTATCTCTAATTCATACACTCCCCCGTTAAAATGGGGATCGCCTAGTAATTGATTTTAGATTCAAGACAGATTTAAGAACAGTCAGAAGTTTGATGGTTTGAGATCCAGCTGTACTTAACCAATGCAGGAACATCGATGCTGTTCTTACAGGGAATTTCTCCCTATAGGCAGAACTCTATTACCGAATTTTTTGTTTTGGTGGCCTAGAAGATGAAAACAGTATTAATAAATTATCCCTAAGGAAGAACCAACTAGTCTTTAGTGACCAAACTACACTACAAAAACTTTATCTCGATCCATTACAAACCGACCCTAAATTTATTTTCGCCTTAATATAATGTACAATATGGAGCAACTAAATCAATAAAGTGATTGAGCAAGCTATTCAATATTCTGAACACACATATTTTCATTAGGAAGATGCATGAATACTATTTTCTTTGACGTATACCTGTTGTACGTAGAACAACAAATAACTATGAAAAGATGTGTTACCATAGTATGACGGTGTCAAACTTTAGTTACCTATTTTCATTGTGTTTGGTTAAATTGAATACAATATGGTACGACTTTAAGCATCACGTCAAAATGTTAATCAACAATACAACACTAGTATTTACAATGTAATAAAATTGAATCCTTTTAAGAAGGGGCATTAAGATTAGTGTTTTTTATATGCGGTGGTGCATTCAATAAACAGACGTTCGTCAGTAAGCTGGGATAGGACATACTGTTAGGGCATTTACTACATGTTAAACTAATATGTCCGCATAGCACCGAGTAACTGTTTGTTGTTCAATTAATTACTCAAATACCACATTACTCTGACGCCACCAAACCTCCCAAACTAATATTAGGTTTACAATTATCAGAGTATAACATCAGCCCTGTTTTAGTTATGTAATTATCTTATTAATGTGTTGGGTTGTTGATTATTATTCAAACTCATCAAAAAGATGCAATAATACAGATACAATATACATGATCTAAATCATTTGAACGATTTGGCAATTGGTTAAACAACAATATTAAAATTCAAAGGCTTTACCCTAATTTTATTAATATTTTTGTATTTATTAGTTTTTTCTTTATATGTATTTTATTGGTTTTATTTACAAATATCAAAACTCTCAATATCACGACAGGATTGAAAACAACTGTCGTTTTAAAAAATCCTCGATTTCGTATTACCTTGATGAATCTACTTTGATAACAAGCCATATTTGATAATACCTATGAGACTTGTTATCAAGAATATATTCAATTTTATTGTATTATATATCCTTAAAAAATGTTTATTTGTTTTTATTGTTGAGGCCATTTTTTGAATATTTCGTAAATTTTTCTTTTTTTAGTTTTAGTTATTTTGTAACTTTTTTTGTAATATTTATTTTTACATATTTTACTTCTTTATATACTTTACTTTTATTTTTTTACTATTTGTTTTACTGTTATTTACTTGTTTATACTATAAGACAGTTTTCAAGTGATCTAGCTATAGACAAAGCAAGATAACAAAAAATATGTCAAGAACTGTTGCAGAGTTTGTTGTCTGACGTATTAGGAAACTCATTTGTTTCAAAGTATTTGGTTTCCAGTGTAAAGCACGCGTCAAGGTAAATAAAGGCTCTCGAAAGAATAATTGTGTTGACGTCTGAAAACAACTTTATAAGTAAGCCTTGGCGATTTCAAGCCTACATCAATAAACCTGTAAAATGTCTCTCCTTGTGCTAATATGGGCGTGTTATATTGAGTTAGTAAAGTTTACACATGTTATTAAAGTAAAGCGTTTTAAATTGCAGTCAACACGACAATACTTTGTGTTCGTCCTATGACTGGAACGAAATACTGCTTGAATGTTATTCATACAGGTTATTATTTATTTCAGGCAGCAACAAAATCTTGTATTCTATAGTACAGTATTGCCGAACAGTATTATATAGTTGGCTATGCTAAATCACTGCCTGAGTAATCAAGTGACAAATAACAACATAAAATTTAAACTCCAGATTATACATTTAGAGCATAAATGCAAAGGTTTAAAGTAATTGAAGTTCAGGAAACGTTTTGGTTGATATTATAAAGCTGTATCTCGTAGATATAATATATATTAGTTGGGTTACCAAATAATCATCTAACCTATTAGGTTGTTGGTTTTAAACTTGTTAAATAAATTACTGTTTTAAACTGTTTTAAAATCTTAAAAAATGTATAACCTTAGAACGATCTAAAGATTATAAACTCGGATTAACGTTAAAAATAAGATAAGCTTACAATATTGGCCAAAGCAACGGGAGACTATTCAAATTCCAAATTAATCATCCCTCGAAAACTGAATATACAATCCACCAAAATTAAAATAATCCTCGAATGGTGATAATAGAGTGAAATTTTCACTGTTAATCACGTGAGCAAAACAGCTGATACAGAGTAGGGCTGGTCATTGACAAGGTCATCATTATAAGGTCATTATCTTACTGGGAGCGGCAGACCATTTTACTCTCTTAGCATACCTTTGCACACGGTTTAATAAGTGGTCCGGTTTGGACGTAGTGGGTGTACTAATAGTATATACCTAGCTAAATGCTTCTTGCATTTTTGAGTCCCAACTAACAGTAAAGATGTCTAACATGATTTGTTTTTTTTTCTGTTAAAGAAGCTGTTTATAATTATTTTATGATATTTTTGAAAAAAAAAATCTTGAAATATGATTACAATTATGAATGACATTACCTTTGGTATGAATTGAAATGACATTCCCATATTAAATTCGTAGCCAGTTTCATACGTAAAAGTTAACCAATAAGTATTGTTTTTCATTAAACTTTTGTTCCTCAAGAGCTTACAATAGGTTGGAAAGTTTCATAGCTGGTATGTAAGGAATAAATACGAATAAATACAAATTTATACAATAAAAATCTGTATTCACAGCAGAGCACCAGGTGACTCATCAATTGTCTAGTTCACCGTATTCCGTATTGTATTTATAGTAAACGCTGTCTCTCAATTATTCATAATAACGTTATTCGTAAGATAGCAACAAAGATATGAATATACTATAACGAAATACTTTGAACAGTGCCCAGTGGCACGAACTTTGGCCTTGAACAGTGCAAGTGGACTGGTTTTACCTTAGAGTAAAGAGGTAAAGACTAGTTTCAATTTACTCGACCTATCCTAATACTCCAACAACTAGACTGAAAAGCAATTTGTTCACAATCTTGACAGTTACAACAGACGGTGTGTGCGATACAACAAGTCTGAGAAAACAAATCTTTACCAATCCACATGTCCGTCCATCTCTTTTTATGTTGGTTACTTTTTTATAATAAATGTGTAAAACTTACTTTGTTGTAATGCATTGGAAAGACTATTTTTAATAACACATGCGTTGCAAGTCCAAAGCAGTTATTTTCATCCATAGGTTAAAAAATAATCATATGGAGTGAACAAAAATGTCTATCTTGCTGATTTTGAAGTTTGTCAACTAATTTTGCCAACGAAATCAGTCCACATTTGTAGACATTTCATTGGATTGTTATTAAAAATCACAAATCCCTTTGTACTGTATATTGTAGTTTGCTAGTATACTGTGGATGGCTTGTTATAAACACATAACACATGACTTTTGTTTACTTTTTCCTTGTTATTTTTTTCAACCAACTTGGTAACTTGGCAACGCATAAGGCTAGTGTTAAAAAAAGTTGACTTTCATTTCATTTTTTACGTAATTAGTTTGTTGTCGGCAGTTTTAACTGCAGTAAACACGTTTTTAGGTTAGATATAAATTATTAAGAACATTTTAAATTAATCGTCGTGGAGAAACTTCCCCTCAAACCGCCTAAATTTTGTGAACGGGGTATAGGGAACCATGTTGTTTTTTTATTTAAATACGTAAACGCATAAATCTTCATCATCATAACATGTCGTTTCCATAGTTACCCCTTTCAACGTTATATAGCCGGGGGTAAACGTGGCTTAAAATTGCAACTAAATGGTTAAATAGATGTATCCATACAAGGTGTTTCCGAATTGTCTAGACATATTTTGTGGACTTGTTCCCTGGGCTAAGACAAGCATAAAACACCATATAAGTAAGTATGTGTCTAAAGTGTCTTTATTTCTGTCTGTCGGTCTGTTTGTGATTATTATAAATTATTTTATATCTTGAGCATTTTTTAAGATAGAGATTTAAAATTTGGTGTGAGTGTGTAGTTGAGAATGTAAAAAGAACTGTGAAAATTTCGTTCCAATGTCTCAAGCCGTTTCAATATGGCGGCCATTTAAAATCGTATTGCCAAATTTCATTAAAACCGTAAATATTAAGAAAATGTTTAACCTTGCCATAAGGATAGAGGATTTTAATACAAATCAAATGAGACCTTGTTTGTTAAAATCGGATAAAAATAACTGAGTTATTAGTTTTTTTCTACATTCGGATACGCAATTTAATAGGACCACCATACTTGAGTATGTGGATGTAAATGTGGGATGGTTTGTGATAATGATGATTCACATAAAAGATAAACATCACTTTTTGTTAATGATACTTGGTGGTATTTTGGATCTTACGAAAATGCTACAATCCTGTGGTTATTTCAAACTTGAATACAGAAGATCGCATTTCAAGCACTCTGTGGGTGAGAAAAAGTATTCCATTCTAAAAATAAATCCCGCCTTCAAGCTCCACCAACTGATATCTTGTTACAGGAATGTCTGATCGGCTTAGGCGGGCGCGTCAAACTTATCGGACATAAAAATGGCGGGAAAGCGATAAATCGTGTTTAGAAAAGGCCATAATTGGCGGGACTGTGGACACTGGAACGACTGGACACTGTGGACGTCTCGAGCACCGCTATGGACAGGTTTCGCGACCTTCCGCAGTTCTGTTTTGGTTTAGTCTTTCTTACTTTTCCCGGTTGATGGCCTACATCAACTTACAAACATCAGACTTGAGGATAAACTAGTATGGAAATGCGGGTGATGTAAACATGCTAATCACGCACGTAACTTGGCGTAGGTTTATTGCTAATTTTGTCTCTGCACCGTTATTCCAATCGGACTTCGTGTTAATTTGTCGGTTATTAGTTTTTGAATGAGTTTGGTCTTTGGATGTTCAAATGTAGGACGACACCTGATCGCACCAATGGTCGGAAATATTTACAATTACTAATTTTGGTAGGGATGAATATATTACGAAATTAAAATTTTTTTACTGAGAGCAATTTTAGGAATGGTGTTAAGCAGACAATCAATTTTGCTTTTGTACTTTCAAATAATAAACTCCACCAGACGGAAGAATGAAATTTAAATTTTTACTCTGACGAATAAACTAAAATTAAGAAAGCAAATATTGTCTGAGTAGCCGAGTGGTTTGATTCCAAGCGAGATTATGTCCAAACTTAGTTGCCAATTGTAATTCCATGAGCTATCAACAAATAATGCTATCTAACAAAAATATGAACGTTAAACAGCAACGAGACCAATGTCCAAACCTTCCCTTACCAAAAAACGTTAGAAATGCTAAAAGCTTATGTAAAAAATGTTTTATATTTAAAAAAAATGGTAGCTCTGTGTGTTTTAACAGCTTTGGAGGATTGGATAAACGTTGCAAAGCACTAAAATGCTAATAGTGTTGTTTAAAGAGGTATTTATCGTGAGCACATTATATTATCTATTTTACAGAAAAATAAAATGACACTGCCATTAACCTGAATATTATTGCTTTATCCTGCGTTAAACTAAAACACGCCAACTGCAATAACCGCATGCCCCAAGAAATTACTTTTTCCATCACATTTCCCTCATAATGAAATCTCCAACGTGACGAAAATGAAATAGCTTCACATATTTTACGTTCTGCTAACACATATCTTTTTATATAAAATTCCATAGTTTATATTGCTAGTTTTAAATTACTTTAGAATTAAAATGTAACCTCAAGTTTGGTGATTAATTTCATGTACATATTGAACACAATGAGTATTGAAAACTAAAAGTATTACAGGACTTCATAGGAGAGTAATATAACAAAAGTTTTACAAGAGCTAAACTTAGTATTCTAAATGGATTTTATTATTATAAATGGACCACGTAGAAAAAATATGAACATTCAAGTCTGGGTAATTGCTATAGCAGTCCTAATTTTCTCAGGACAGGGGTTCCACCGAAAAATATTATGCCAATTGTAACAAAGAAAATTCAAAAGGCAATACTTTATTATCTAAAGTAACATAAAGTAGTTGTTTAAATAAAACCAATTAATCAATACAAACACAGTTTTGCAAAGGTTCTTCTTCCATCATTTTATTCATCACATTTTCGCAGTTATAATTAATTTTAATTACTATGGATAACGTGTCATAAATTAATAAATACTGTACAGTTATTAACTTCACAGTATGTTGAGTTCCGATTTACGCTTTTGGATTAATTGGACAATTCGTGTAAACTTACTCAATGAACAGTAAAATTTCCTAAGTATATATATTTTACAAATCCATTCCTTACAAGCAGGATTAAATAATTTAAAAATGTGCGGTGGATTTTCTTTTTTTTTTTTGCTTAAAGAATATTTTGTGGTAACAACGGATGTGAAATAATTGAAACCAGGCATTGTAATTAGGATGCGGCAACATTAGACAGTCATTAGGAAAGGTCACAAGTTTAGTCATCAATAACCACAATAGGTTGACAGCCAAATAATACCCTCGAATGACACATTGTAATCATACAGTGCGAATGATTAAGTAGTACAGCGTTCTTATTTGGCTCTATGTGCACGCGTATATGCTTGTTGCCGGAACTAGGGTTAAAATTTGAATTTTTTACATACTTCTTTGAATACTTGGACATCCAAGCATGTGGGCTAAGTTTACTTGTTTGAGTGTAACCAGTGTTGTTGTTAGTGTTCAAAAGCAACTGTGTACGAATTAAAACATTTTAAGTACCTAAGAATAACATATATCCAAATATAAAAAGTGGGTCTTTTTCCATTTAACTAGTTACATAAATAATTGCTGTATTAGTCAAGTAGGTATCGTGCTCACCTTCTGAAAGTTATTGACTTGCTCTTAAGGTAGGGTTGATTTTATCCAGATATATGTAATTCGCGGTTAGGCTTATCAAAGATGCTATCTGAAAAATATAGATTTTTCATTGTAACGAGACCAGAGTTTTGACCGCCCCCTTTCAAAACAAGTAATATACAGAAGGCTCTAAAATTCAGAAAAATATAAATAAAAACTGTAATGCCCAAGTTTTATTTATTACATTATTACTGTATAAAAAAACTACAGAATTAAAGTTGGCAGTGGCAGCAGTATTGTTTTTGGAAACAAGCTGAAAACTATGTGAAGTCTTTAGTAAATAATTGTGTAAGGGTTTAAAGTGTGTTGACGTGTATACGTCTATACAAATCATTGTCAAAAAAATCAGTTATACTTATTTACCACAGCATTATAGATAATTTTAACTCTATTATGTACTATTCATGATTTGAGTTTGAAATTTTATCTGAATACTGTTCATATCAAAGGATTAAGATTAGATTTCAAGATGCGATTAATATTGAACTCGCTTTAAACTTAGCATATAAAAGGTTTTAAGTTAAAAATGTCAGTTTTGGTGATTGATCTCATACAAAAATTAATTTGTTGCTAGGATTCTGAATTAAAGTTAGTTTTTTTTTCTAAATAACGCTTTTAAACAGTCAAAACCAACTAATTTCTTTTGCTTAAGTTATTTTAGTATTGTTGCATCTCTGCTGGCTCCAACTAACATCAAAATACTGTTGCTTGAACTCTAAATAAGTAATTTTGTTTTATTTAACCTCTTTTTTATGTCAAAGACATTGTACTACAATCAAAACCCTACTTTGGTCGTTTAAAAATCCCTCTCTTTTATTCTCCTTTGTAGGTTCTATGATTCTTTAAACCTTTGCTGATTCCAACAACTCGTTAGTAAAAAGATAGATTCACCTCAAGAATCCTTTCTTCTATTTCTAGCCAAATTCGTTACACATTAAATCAATCAAGTGGGCAGTGGCGTCAGAGTAAAGTTAAGGGAACGATATTGGAAAGGCAGTGACCTGAAGTACAGCCCAGGGGAGATATCCGTGTCTCAGTCTGGATGTGTAGATTGAATTGAACTTGAATCAAACCTTACCTGCCTCGTGTCCGCGTAAGAAGAAACGACATTCACTGTATTTTTGGTTCCAACCAATTTAAACCAAAGTTCCAACTTTGAAATTGTGTAATTTAAATTTACTTTTAACACAAATGTTATTGACAATAGGATTTACTTATAGTTTAAATTAACTAAGGCATTCTATATCAAACTTAAAATTACTGTATATAAGTTTTTCATGTATTATCTGGTAAGGCTTTGAACCAACATGGAACCAATCTTATTTGTGTCGTAGTACGAGTATGGTCATTTCTCGTAGGTACTTAATAATAAAAGAAACCAAAAATGAAAATATTGTGAATTATAAAATTGTTATATGTTTTTGTGTTCTCGATAGGTAGGCTACATAAAGGTGGACTCGGAACCACCACGTCACGGCATTGTAACACAGCTAAAAGTTTACTCTATTCTAAAAGTCATTGGCTATTGGTATGATTTGGACCAGGTTCTCTAGAATAGAAGTACAGCTTTCTATCCATAACACCAGCAACATCCATAGAGTTGTATTGATTGAGATATATTGTTTATTTCTATCGCAAATTATTACGATCATAATCTAAAAAAAACTGTATCAAAAACTGTAAGCTGGTGGTTGATACATTTTTTATTAGTAGAAAAATCAAAATAAGAGACATGATTGACACAAACATTAATAATCAACGTCACACAATGAAGCATATTTAACAGTAGATGAGGTTATAACAAAGGTGGTGTAGAACAATTTAACTTGTGTGTGTTTGAAGGAACACCAGAGTCAACATCAGATGTTGTGAGGGTTAATAAACATTTTCCAAATTTACCATCATTTGACATTCAGTCAAGTCAGTAAATTTAAGAAATGCAACCTGCAGTTAACAATAGATGTTGTAAACACAAAGGGTTTATCCTCAAATTCTGGCTTTGAAGTTTTAATGTTTTCCTATAAATCAATATAAATTGAACATGGCTTAACTCTTATGGATAGCTCTCATCCATAACTCTTATTTGTTTTTGTAGCAAGTAATTGATTATAAAACAAATTTAATTCAGAGAGGGACAAAATGATGATTATATAAACGCAAATGTGAATGAAGAATTCAACAAAAATTTTGTATGAAACTTTTGCAGTTTATCTTACTAAGATCAACCGTTTCTTTTACTACCAGTTATTTACTAAATGAGCAATGATTAAGGACATCTGTCAAATTGCATCAAAACAGCCGCATTTTTACTTACTAGGTAGTAAAAATTGTTTTTAGCCCCTAGGGGGTAAAAATCTGTTGTTGTCAACATAGTTGTAAATGTTGATTGTAAACAAATAAATATCTATCGAAAGTACGTATCGATTGTTCAACCGATTGTTGTTAATTATTGGCTTATTATAAATAGTACGACATAATGTGCACTAACACAATCGTAATAGACGAAACGAATGAAGCACTTACTAAACAGCTGCTTGTTTACATCAGCAAATTTAATTGAAAACAAGCTGGTAGTTTCAATAGGTTATCTGAAAACTATTTACGTTTTGTAACATAGTTTGTTCAAATAATGGTGCAATATGACGAAAAATATAGTTCATCATAAGTGCAAAATAGTATATTTCGTACCTAGGGCCGAAAATGAGGTTTTGCCGGCTCGAGATAGTTTTTAAGTTCGAGACGAAGTCGAGAACTTAAATCGATCGAGAGCTGCAAAACCATTTCGGTCCGTGGTACGAACGCTATTTTTCACCACACTATACCCTATTCACCAATATAATAATGCACACTGACAGTCAACACAAAAGCTTTAAGGTTATGTGAAGAAATAGTTTGAGGAATCAGCAAAAATAAAAATAAATAGTTGCTAGGCAACGGTGACAATAACACAATTCTATTGCAATGCTATGGATTTTGATTGGGTATTTAAAATTCATTCATGTTTTAAGTAAGTAAGCGGACAGCTGACTTTGCGGCCCCGGCCTGTAAAAACCTGCTCGGTCCCCAAATTACAATGACAGCTAGCATGGCCAGCAAAACGTAACTTTCAGCCACCAATTAACGTATGTAATACAGCCAAAAACATCATAGTGTGGTGAAAAGTGTCTTTTCAACCCTCGCGCATTTTCCGACTTCGGCCTCACCTCGATCGTAAAACCTTAGCTCGAGTCGAAAAGAGCCACTAGTAATGAACTATTTTATGCAACACATTATTTTCCAGCTGATCCACCTGGTTCTAAGAATCCTCAATTTCGCGTTTGCTTCAACTCAACACGCTAATCCTTGTGTTAGGCGAGTGCTCAATTACGTATTCCGGACAAGCACCCTATCTACGTCACTATCTGACGGTCCAGTTCCGTTGGTTCGGTGGGTATTTCCACCCGGTCAGTGGACTGCTGGAATGGTGCACTTGGACTGACGGAACGACGGACGCCGGACCAACCGTTACCTTGAAACTGACCTTGACTCACAACCGACTCATTGGGTGTAATCAAACATAATAAGCAAAATTGGAGATGGAAACCTGCTAATTTTAAAGAGGTTGTGAGTATGACACTTATGTGGTTGCTGGGGGTTTTCCAACAATTTAATGAAATTGAACACCTACTTTGGTCGAGATTAAGTTAACAAGGCGTGTATCTGAATGAGTTTGTAAAATAGGTTACCTTAAGATTCTTTTTGATTAGTATACTATTCACTGTTGCTGCGTGTCTTTTTTTAAGTCTGCTGGGATGTAAATTGAAGGAATTGTATATTATTTCATCAGCACTTTTGCAAAAGTAGGAGTGGGTTTACAGAAGCTAATGTGATCTCTTTCGAACGTACTGTATTTGACATTTACAGCTTAATGGATTTCCAAAAAAATATCGAACAAGCCAATTAAAATTTTTTGGTTAAAATGCTGAGCAAGTAATGTGTTTCATCTATGCTACAACTTTTTAAAAATTAAGTTCTTACGATCAAAAGTAAAACCTTATAACTCCTGAACAAAAAGTTCTTTACGTAGGCATTGGAGTTCTTAATAGCACTGGTAAGTTAAACCCTGATTCCAAATGGTGCTCGTTTACTCATCAGAAGTTACCAGTACGATCCTGAGAAAACTCAGTAACTTTTGATGGTTTGAAACTGGACGAAACTGTCCTTGATCATTTGGATTAAAAATACAGTCCTAGCTATAGAACCTGGATAGTTGTAATGGTCTTAATCAGTAACGAAGCTACAGATCATCTGACTCCAGAACATCTACACTTAACACGAATTTATTTTTAGCTTGAAATACCTACAAAACGTTCACTGCTCTATTGAAGTGACTAAGATAAAAATGAAAAGAACCAAGCTTCTCTATTACTTCAAACAACTAATGAAATAAAAACGTTAAAAATATGCTGTGCTATTTATTTTTAAAAGAATTTAAAACCTCGACAAGCTTTTTAACTCTATTCTAGTCTCACCCTTTTCTAATATTCAGGTTCAAAATACACGAATGTCATGGTAATGATGAAGCACATACTGAGGTATATTCACAGGTGATGAAGTATTATCCAGCATGTGCCGTGGTTGTTTAGGTCAAACAGTGGAACGTGTTGTTGTTTGTTTACGTTGTGTGAATCGAGGCTTACATAGAAACTACAGATTAGTATTAATGTGGCTACTATTAGTTAGGAGGTGCTTATATAAGTAGAGTAAACTGTTTGAATTCGATATAATTAAGAGTTTTATGTTGAAGCAGTTCAATCCGTTTCTTAATCTTCAATCTCTATATAATTGAAGTTTAAGAAGCTCAACTTTTTTAAGAGTAGCACAATCGAGGTATGATTGTTTGATATATATAATTATCAGTTTTATATGAGTGGTTTAACCTTGGCATATGTTTAGAATCCTAATATATGTATTTCAATCTTAATTTCAGTGTATAAATCTTATACAAAAGGTTTACAATTCATATGAATGATTCATAATGTGTGGTTGGTTCGTTTAAGCATGATTTCAGTTTATGTATAAAAATTCGATTATTTAGGAACAGTTTTATAAAACTATAGTTTTAATCTTTAGGGAGGATTTCTAAATTTATTAATCTCCACAGTTAGAATGCAACTGAATATATATTAAAATGTGAATTTTATGGTGTAATTTACAGCTTATTATCAACATGACAATCTCCAGATTATTTTTCACTGTTCAGAAACTCCCGCACTAAATCAGTCTCCGTCACTGCCACAACACCTATTCATCACGGTGTAATAAACCCAACACGTCGTCTCACTTTGTCTTGATATAATGACGTCATTGCAGGAGCGATTGCAAGATCGAGACGGATGAGAACATCCGAATAGATACGATTGATAAAGCGATGTCATCGCTTTACCAACAAAAAGATCTCAGTCAACACCAAGTTCAAATATATTATATCATGTTTTATGAAATAAGTCCTTAACGAAACTAAAATTAAGGTTTATAGAGTTAAAACCATGGTACCTAATCTGTTAATAGTATCAATCCTCCATTAGATTTCGCGAATTAAATATTAACACAGTTTGCATAGTAATTACAAGACCGTTGTTTTTCATTTTTTGAGACAGGCCAAAAATAACCGATATTTACATCTGAAATATTGTTTTCCTACAGTCACCTTACAAAGTGGGCTTCCTTGCACAGAATATAGTACAGAAAGCCTTACTTTGGCGCACGGTTTTTACTTTGGTGCACACCAGTATTCCAACCAAACAACACAAGACAGTGTGCTTTTATTGTGTATGTAATCCGTGTATGCTTGAAAATAAGTTGGCAACACTTAAAGATAATACGACTACGATCAGCTGGTGCTGCGTTTCCCATTTAATTCAACGCTTGGATTTAACCTTAATAATTATTGAAACCATGCGAGTTTGGTTATTATTTAATATTTTATAATCATTAATTATTTTGTGTGAAATAGTTTCACTAACACCTAAATATTACTTTTTGCAGATTATATTAATAAAATTAAATCATTAGTATTTAAAACGAATCCAAAAAATTGAAACATACAAACTTTTCCCCAGATTTTCTTAAAAACCTATGATAGTTATGGTAAATTTAAAAACTTGTAAAAGGCATGGACTTGTATAATTAGAAAATTTCTTGTAATACATTCACTTAGGAAATAATCTACACATAAAAAAATGATTTCTTTAATGCTGTAGGCCTACATTGGCCACTATCGCTTAATCTGCGCTACAGCAGCCACATTGCAACAACATGGAACAGATTAATTATTTTACTAATTGATACAGAACCACTGTTTTAAGATATTGCGCAACACACCTCACTCTTCCATGGCTACCTGGTCAATTATCCGAAAAAGTGTCGTATAGTGGGCGAGGACCACATATACGATATGAAAATCGTACGACACAGTGTCGTACGACCGAAATCATATAGTGGGCGAGAGGCCTTACGGTGTTTAATGTTTGAAAGACTAATTATTTATATGCTTTATAGTAACTGTAGGAAAATTATAATGCGTAACGCATGCGCAAAGTGCCTTTGCTGCACTCGAGAAACTTTCCACACTCGACTGCGGCTTGTAAACATTTCTCCAAGTGCCACTTCGCACACTAGTTACACAAATAACTATTGTTAAAACATAAACATTTACGTACTATTTTATTCAAAACTATAACGTTACTTACCATTTTTATTGTTAAATTACCTATTCTTGCTAGAGCTTGACACACATGTTACATTCTCTTACGAGAATTATTAAGGATTCCAAAGCTGACCTCACGATCGTATATATTCTTTCCCACATTCGCTTTGACTTACAAAGCGTCAACTTCAATGCATTCAACGACATTTAGCGAAGCTGCCTAGTATATACGACGATGCAATCAAGATGGCAGATGGTGTATAACGGGAGGGACTTCTCGGAAGCAGGTACCGGCGGATTACCATAAGTCCTGGACGACTCGGTGACCTAGAGACCCTGCTAGGGGGGGGGGGGGGTTGGGGGGGACGTATGGGTACGGGGTACACGACACTCGCAGTATTACGTAATTATGTAATGGATCATTACTCGGACATGGGTATCTTTCCGTGCGACTGCTCGGAACAGAAATGGGGAACAGGAAGATGTGTGGGGAAATCGTGTACCTTTCTGTACTCTGTATTTTTCGTTGTTTGTATTGCCTAATATCTTTATGTGAGATATATTGTGATTTAAAACTGCTTTGCGCTATTTAACCAAGGTCCGAAAAGAAAGTGTGTAATTTTTAAAGGTTACTGACATTGGGTTGGACATTTTTAACACTAATTCAATAATTTATTCGAGTTTCGTAACCCAAACCTTCATGTGATGTTTAAGTCTATAACGTACGCTAACCTTTATTCATTCAAATAAAGAAAAACTTAAGTTATTACATACCTAGAGTAAAATATATACATACTTTCAAGACTACCCTTTTTCATACCAAACCATCCGGATAAGGTCCGACATAAAAATATTGTACGCTAGCCACTATTCATTAAATTTGAAATATTTTCTACATAGAATAACTAAAGTAATTAAGGTATATATTTCAAAGACAGCCTTTATAAGGCAATGAATCAGTGATAAAGTTCGAAGGAGGACGACAGCCTACAGGACCCCCCGTATAGAGAGGATATTACCCTTGTCCGGACACAGGGCATACCCAGGGGAGGAAGTCTCTTTACTAGATAACACAATTTCGTTTTGCTTTGGTTTAAAGAAAATACAAAACATTAATTTATATTGTTTTGTGTTGATTATTAAATTTGATTTTTCTCTGTATATATTTTCTATTTTTCGTTGATTTAATTTTCTTCCACATCCCTTTATTTATTTGCATATTTTATTTCCATTATATACTTACTAGTGTACATGTTGCTCGAATTCGAGCAATTACAAAGTATTACAGGAGTTATTTCAGATTGAATAACAGTCATATTTACAATGAATTTAAAAGAGTTAACTCAAATATTGCCGTTGTGTAACTCAGACCCTGTTTATCTTCGTTATTGATAAACCTAAAGCATTCCGGACGGTTCTCTCCTTCTCAAAATGCCTCGCTGTACAGGCAACACAGGTCATTAATAGAGGGCCAATTGAGAACGAAAAGTCGTTTTGGGGTAGTGTAAGGGCGCATTCGTAACCAAATAGTTGAAGTTTTCCAGGTTCATGTTGAGACTGTTAAGCTGATGAGTTAAGCCTATTACGCGCCACTGTTCTGTAGTTGCGGTCGTTATCACGATTGCGCCTCCTGTCTATGTTTCGTTGTCGTTGCGTCGGAGACATTTAAAAGAAATAAACAACAAATAATAAACAAATTATAGCTACACAAAACGACGATAAATGCACAAATTTAAGTTACAATCATGCTAACACAATCCATCATAGCGACACAAAACAACGATAAATACACAAATTTAAGATACAACCATACTAACACGATCCGTCTTGGGGGTTATGTTTACACTAACTCAAATCCTACTAATCCTACTAATATTATAAATGAGAAAGTTTGGATGTATGGATGTATGGATGTATGTTTGTGACAAGTAAACGCGAAAAATACTGGTCGGATCGGGCTGAAATTTGTTGTGATGATAGTTCACATTCCCGATTAACATATAGACGCATTCTTATCTCAAAAGTCCTTTCGGGCTCCGCCCCAGTGGCTCTGGAGTTTCCCATGTTAACCTTATGAGTAATGATATTTAAAAGGAATAAAAGAATTTTGTCAGCTGTTTCAACTACACAAGTTGGTTCTATGATATTAAATAGCATTAAAAAGTTATAAGGTTTACCAACAGGGTGCAGTACTATTAACTTTTTTGCATTTTGTGTCCTCTTCCCGTTGCAAAGCACGGGTACTACAGCTAGTAGTAAATAAATGTACTCAATTTGTTTCATTGAATTGAAAAGTAAATAACAGCAATAAAATTATACAGCTGATCAAAATGTAAACAATTATGTTCTTCATAAGGATAACATGGGAACTTTTAAAGCCACTGGGACAGAGCCCAAGGGACTTATTCAAAAATGTAAGGCCAGTTTGCAAATCTACGTGACACGCTCTTTCCAATGAGACGTCAATGGATAAAATCGGTTAAGAAATGGCGGAGGAGTTCAACCGACAAACTTTCGTGTAGCGTATTAATTATATAGATTTAAGTTGTTTGTTGATTAGATTTTACATATTTGTTTAAATGGATTGATCTTATTTCTTTTCCTTTTCTTTCGAGTGGATTGGCTATTTGCTAATCTATTTATATTTGCTCTCGTGATTTGTAAATACGATTTCCAAGTTGTTTGTTTATTTTTTATCAATGGTCAAAGATAGTACATCGTGAATCCAAGCATGCAAGAAGCATTTTAATTTACAATTATAAACAGAACATTATTTATTTAAGATACATGTGATTTATGTGTGTGAGCCGCCTTTGCACAATTTTAACTCTATAAATAACTCATTACAAGAGGAAATAGCCAGAAATATAAAACCCTTTCTAAACCAAACAAATAATTATAACCAAAATACTCTTTTATTTACTATAACCAAAAAAACTTGTATGCGAAATTTATACATAAAACAAATATATAAGTGATTTTATTGAAAATATTTTTACGTCGAGGTTTATACACTTGTTATTCGCCTCTATCATAACGTCACGCGTTGTGGTCATCTCTCTAGAGGGCGATCTTTTATAAACTTTTGGGGTAAATGTCCTTTTCTGCTCGGTTTATTGAACCAATATACAGTTATGAGATGATATTCCATACTTGTTTAATACACAAGGATTCTTTATTGACAAACATTTTCTCTCCATCCATGCATCAATCTTACGAATTTTAGTCATTGAATCAGTTGGAGTTTTTTCCACGGGAGTTCTAGTTAGACAACATTAAAATTAACTTGGTAGCTTTTCACCTGTTGATGATATCACAGAAATTCACAATAAAAGTATCAAAACACTATTCGAAAAATCAACTGCTATTTTTTCAACTTTAACGATAATAAAATAATATAAGGTTACAACGGACAAGAATTGAAATATTACACATTATTTGCAATCAAGACCTAAAACCAACTGGATAACAAGATATGGAAGTTTTACGCTAAATATTTCAACGTTATATTTGTGTGTTAACTTACTTGTAAGGACGTAGAGAAAGTGCGTCAGCAGATATGAAGTCTACTTCGCATCGTACTATCTGAAACACATAGAAATATGTTAGAAGTTAAGTTACATACACTTAAGACACTATATCGGTTAGGATTTTTAAACAGCAAGGCTCTATGGTTGTGCAGACTTTTATAAGTATTTGATGAACTTGGATTGGGTACAACATAATTCTCTCCGTACCCGTACTTACATACAACTCATACTCGGATTTAATGTAATTCATTAAGCTACTAGTGTACCTGCTGCTCGAAATCGAGCAATTGTCATGTACCGGTATTATACAGAAGTTATTTTAAAACTACAGTAATAACAGTCATAATTATTGATGAGTTTAATAGACCCGACTAAATACTTATGTAACTAATTGAAATACTCACGCTATTTAATAGCGCTTTGAAATAATAAACTCTTCTAAAAATATTTTAGCATTTTTTGGACCCGGACTTATTTTTTAGGGTTTTCTACAAATAATGTTTGAACTTAAAGCTTTTACCAGTAAACATTTCTTGCATGTATTTATTTGATCTAACTTTAGGTAGGCTTACTTTACCACTGTGACAACATGATGTGTATATTCTTCCAATGATGATGTTTTTTTTTACTTCCAAAATAACTCGCTTAGCATAACTGGCAAAAATGATTCATCTCCCCAAGTGAATGTGTACCTGGATTCCTTACTGTGAGACCAGACCTCCCCTCTACTCTTTTCATAAGTATAAGATTTCCTATTTCTCCTTTAAATTCAAGAAATTTCTGTTCTTCCAACAAAACTGATTAATTGTTTAGATTTTGTTTATAACCTCCTAAATCAAACATCAATATTTACTCCCAAAAAGCTGGTGAGTTAATTTTTATATACAGCTGGTTTTGTTTTTATTTTAAATTTGTTTTCAATGTAATTCTTATGGAGAAAATGCAACCTTTGGGAGCGTCTCGTGCCCTTAAGGGTAAGAGATTTGAAATTCTAAAACCTTTATGTAAAACTACGATTTGAGACGAATTATTTGACACCTCAAACGTTAAAATCAGTCCAGAAATCACAAAAAATAGCCCTCACGTATAAGAGATAACTTGATATTGGTACAACTCTCTTTTAAAAATTCAAATAATTGCATTGGAATCGACACGATGACATATTTACCGCACTTATCAGTACAGAAGAAAACTCCAGGTGATTTGAGAGATGAACTGGCGAAACTACAGACCAACTTTTGGGAAAGGACAACTACAATTCATCTTGAATTGTATATTGTTGAATTGGATAACTACAAATCATTCGAATAATTTTCTGACAATAACATTAGTACAACGCAGTAGCAGTCATCTCCCTATGACTAAATTCAACAGTCTAGTTTTTTACTTATATATGTACCTCTTACAACCTCCCGTGACACATTTAACCTCCTCGTTGCTATCACCCGAGTTGATGCGGACCCAGGAAGCTGACTACTTATTTAGCAGACGGAAGGACGTGAAGACGTGGTCCACATAGTTCTAGAAGGTTTACAATGTCAAACATCCAAACATCGCTGTAGTTTGACAGATGGGACCACTTTTCACACAACGCAGGAACTAGCGACCGACTGGCTTGACAAATCCTATATGCTAAGAAGGCTTGTTGTCAGTTTAGTGTGCTTGTCACGGCAACGAATTAATTTTATCTGGCTGTGAGAAAGATTAATGGGTTGGGTAAGAGTTGTTGCAGTAGTTAAGTATGGTGTATAACGTGGTAAAATATTGGAGTAGCGTAAACATTCTTATACTTCACTTAAAAGTGCAATCCACAGAGTCCTATATATAGTTTTTGCACAAAGCACAAACATCAATTTATGTAACACCATAAGGCTTAACCAAATTTAAAAGGCAGCTGCTGGTAATTTTTTTCTTTTTGAAATCTTTAATTTTGCGAAGAATCTCCTAAGGATACAGAATTGTGGTGTATTGACTAACAATTCTGAGAAAACCATATTGTTACAGTAGTTATATTATAGGTAAAATAATGTGAAATTTGTGTTTGTAATAAACTTGTAATTCACAATGATGATTTTTAACAACCGTTTTTAAACCTGTTTTGGAGGTTTAAGTACACAATTACAGTAATATGTTTTCTGAATTCCAAGAACTTCTTTACTTTGGATGTCGTTTGATCAAAAATGTTGCTTTAGTAAGGTAGTTTTTCTTCAAACTTCCTCAACAAATATTAGGAGGTGCCTCTCTGCCCCCTTTATTCCAGCATCATAATAACGTAGACAAATATTTGGTTTCCTGGGGTAACACCTCCCCTATTTCTTCACAAAGAGATTACTCTAAAAACTGCTCGGTGTATTGCAACTGAGTAAGCTGGACCATGTCCATGAGCATTAGGCTTTCAATGAAGCTTTGGTGCTGAAAAAGAAACAGGTAATCCTAATTAGTAACAAGGCAATACAAGGAATCTCCTTCGTATCCCAATTAAAGCGTTGAAATAACCCCTCAGCTGCATCCGTATATTATAATAGTGGTATAGTGATAGAGTAAAATCCAAACAAGCAAGTGAAGTGTAGCAGCAACACTTACAAGTTCTGATATTTTGTAACCTCCAACTCCCAACAGGAGGTCTCCAGGTGTCACTCTCAGTTTCTCGCGTTCTTCACGTCTCCTTCCCGCCATAATCGCCGCTCCGGAAGCGACGCGACGTCCCGTGATGCTTTCCCTAAATCTGAAGACCCATTTTCCACGTCACGGAGAATCTTCTTCTTGCGGAGGAGCGTGACGGATGGGGCATGTGACGGAGGTGCATTTCCTTGTCTTCCAGCAATGAGAGAGTCCAGTGTTTGTACTTGTAACGTTTACTAGTACTGTAGATCGTTTTAATCATAGAATTCGATATCTGTAGCTAAAACTCATGTGCAGGCTTCAGAAAGTTGTATTGTTCGTTTCCAAAGCGTTATAGTGATCATGAGACTGCACAGGGGTTAAAACATCGCAATATCCTTCGTACAAGAAGGGGAGAAGGTCACAAAATGCCATTTGATCTTGAATACCATTACACAGATAAAATATAACCAAACCTATGATTTTTAACATCCTTGGAGGGACTTCTCATGCTTTAAAAAGTTGTTTTCAACCCCTTTCATAATAGAGAGTCCAACCCCCAGCTTTCAGGCAATATCATTTTGACCTATGTTTGCAAAGAATGATGTAATCGAATTACGTTTATAATAAATAGCAACTGGCTCCAGAATGGTTAATATTAGGGTCGAACAGCAAACCTTTGAATTTGTGGCCCCGTTCTGTAACCAATCACTTATTCAGTTACTTATTTGAAAACTGCAAGTCGCCGTTTTTATTCGCTACAATACAAAACATGATTGTAACTGTATTTCGAGTTTGTTATCTCGATTCATCCTGTAATCACATGAATCTAACTCTTCTTAAAAACGCGTCCCTCATGCCCATTGATAATATTAACAATAGCCATGATACAATAAATCATCACTGACATTTTTGCGTGTGAACAAACCCGAAAACTATTATAAATGGCCTTTCCCAAAGGCATCAATTAACAACGTTAACCAGCCTAATGATATTCATTTCAAATAAATTATGGCTGACTGAAAGTGACCAATAAACTATCGAAACAGACGTTGGGCCGCAGAGGTCAATGTAGATTTGACCCGCTGACCACAAGACATGCGCGAAGAACACCGAATGTTACCGATTGTTGCCGAAGGAACTAGGAGAAGCCGAATTTGCTAGGAAGTTGCGCAGTGGAAAAAACGGAAATTGATTAGGTTATGTAACATTAATCAGTGTTTGAGAAGGAAACTTATTCATTAACTACGAAGACTCCAATGCCTTTTCTAGACTTCCAAAATAAACCAATTTCTCCCACAATTACTGAACTATATCTGCACGCGAGTTATGCTTCCCAGAAGTACAATACAGTGTAGGCTACTGGACTACTAGACTACTAGGGTTTTACTAGTATTACAAGTATTGAGGTCAGTGTTCGTGATGTTCTACAATAACGAGATGTCGCGTTCTTCAAATCCCTCACTTCCTGAGTAGTTTGCGGTTTCCTTTTCACAGGTTTCCTCCTTTTCTATTTATGTTCTACTCAGTTTCATTTTCGTACTCTTCTTGAAGATCGCTGGTTCGATTTTGAGAAATATTTGTAGCTTTCAATGCTTCTAAACTGGACCCAGCCGTCCTTGATCATTGGGATTGTAATAAATGGTTCCGGCTTAGGGAATGGCTGATTTTAGTCAGTAACTCAGATGATCTAAATTCATTCCTAACTCATCGTGCCTTCATGTTAAGCTAAAAAATTAAAATACACGCCTCCGAGTGCGTTGCTTGCTTCCTCAAAGAATTCTATTAAATACATACCAGCTGTATCCTATTTTGTATTTAAATAATAACACAGTTGAATGAGCCAATCACAGAAGCCACTACAGTATGCAACTTTTTGCTGAGATAGTTGATATGACATAAACGATGTTACATCCCACAACCAACTCATTCTGCCGCTTTGTCTTGGCTAAAAAGGTAGGCGTATTTGACAGAAACCTGTATTTTTAACAGCGCGCTCTTTTGGTGGCTTAATTATAGTCCATTTGCCACTATAATTTGCAAAAAAACTGGCAACCACTTTAATATAACATGGGGACAAGTCTATCAATAGTCAAAAGTTCTATGCTTATCTAGCAGTGGAATAACAAGTTAAACAAAGAAATAATAATACATTTTAGATGTTACCATACCGCGGTGAGCAAGCTGATTAAATAATAGAGTGCGGGCATTCAAACCTTAGGTCTTAGATTCAAACCCCACCAGACACAAATTTATTTTTAACAAAGTGTTCATGCCGAAACCTCTATGCGTATCCTGAACGTACTGTGAAAAACAATCTAGGGAAATAGCCCATTTAAAATAAAACATAGCGTGGTACGGGGAAACAAAGTAGTACACAATCTTCCCATTTTTGTAAAAGTGTGTTCATGCTTTTTGTCACCGAATCGCTTAACGCTTTTCGTTATTATGAGCAAAGGAATAGATTAAAAAGTGAACAATTGCAACTAACTTGTGAAATTTACCCATTCACCTAAATGAAAGCAGCAATGGCTCAGAGTACGTTTTAAGCATATTTTAGCATAATTCACTAGTGTTAACGCCACACGTGCGATATTTGAGTGAAGTGTCAACTGTCACTTACATCACATTACCAACAATTACTTGGTCATTTTCCGCCGTCACGTGACTAACGGTTTTCAGTTATGTATTCATCTTTCTAGTGTCGTAATCTGAGGACCTCCCATGTACAAAGCCTCGTACAAGAAAAATTTGTTTGCAAAATATTTGCTAGCCTTTTGAAAACAATCTGACGACAAAATTGCATGTGATGTTTGCATTTTGCAAACTGTATTCATACTGATTAATGTATTCCCACTTTGGAGTCTCAAAGATAAATTGCGGTTGTGTGTAATGCAGTTTATATTCATACAACATCACAAATAAAAAAGTATAAAGAGGGGGGAGTTTTGGAAAATATTAGAACGAAGACATTTTATAAAGGTATCATGATTATAGAGAGATATTTCAACATTTTTGTCATAATGTTAACTGTAAATTTAAATTAAGTTTTGTGATTTTTACATGGCCACTGATTGGCGTGTCATTACATTGGAAATCTCGCACTGAACCCAGTCACATGACTTGCCACCACATGTTTACAATGACTTTATAGTTTTTGTTTAATATATTAAACGTGTAGGCCTAACTAAGATTTGCTACGTCAACAAGAATTCCCTAAAACACTAGAATTAAAACAAAACATATTACAATAATATTACTATATTAGTTGTACCTACCTGGGAAATTTATAATTGATTGATTATTTCCCAACTATAAAATAAATAACAATCAATGTTCTAATAAAAAAAACTATCAATAACTAATATTACTGCATATGTGTAAAAAATACTAATTCAACATATATTAGCATTTATTCTTGTTGAAGATTTGAAACTTAGACTAAATGGAAAAATATAAAATGTGTTTCAAATTTTTGAAAGATCTCACGATATTGAAGTTGAATACTTGGTAAATCATGTAGCACAATCAAATATTAAACCAAAGTAATTTTCTACAATAACAAACCTCAATCCAATCATATTCTGTTGGATATATAAAAGCGATTGTTATTTATTGGCATTTATTTACAATTCGTTAGTATAGTATTTTTTGGGTAGTCATATCAAAACCTTCATAAAATCACGGAAATACAAATACAAAACTTATAAAAATCAGTACCGTATGCAAAACAAAATACACCTATTCATTTACATGAATAAAGATGGTAAAAGTAATCGTTGTCAATTTAAGGTTGAAGCTAGTAATAATAACAAAATATGCATCCTTAGAATTGGTCTTGTAATTTAAAAATGTATAAAATTGTGCATGACTATTATTGGTGTTAGCCACAAGAAAAAGATTTCTTAATACCTGAATCGAGAATACACCATAGTAGCCATTAAGTCGAATGTAATGCATACAGCCTACTACGGTGTATGAAATAATTCAATTATATTTCTTTGGCTGGAAACGAAATGTACAAATTGCCACGGAAATTAAATTACTCCAGATTCTAGACGATAAGTGGCCAGCACCTATAATTAAAATGTTGCTCGAGCACAAGGCCATAACTGACTTGTTTTATTACTTGAAGCACACCGTGAAGATTCTCTATGATAAACGACTTTTGGTGTTTTAAACAATGCTTGTTTATTAGAGTTCAAACTGAGAGCGTGTTTTGATATCAAACTAGTTTTGATGTTATTTAACCAACCTTGGCTGTATCGTCCATTGTATCATAATAAACCATTAACTTTAAATACTGCCTAAAAGTCTTCTCATTATATTGGCATAATTATCGGATCAAAAATATATATTACATAATGCAATGAGGCCGTGGCAATATGTACATCATACAACATGACCATTTTTCATGTTAGTAAAGTTTGATTATGTTAATGGTGATGTAATCCAGTTAACTAGCTCTCATATTTAGTTGAAAGTGATTTAAGGTAATCAACATTAACATACTCAAACCTTACTAACATGAAAAAGGTCATATTTTATGTTGTATAATGTACAATTAATGTTTATTTCTTACTTTACTGTACATTCTAAGATTTTGTAGCTTTGATCTTTGGCTAAAATTCCCGAGTGATAAGCCATTGCTTATAAATAGATCGTTTTATACCCTACATTAAAATTTATTGTAAATACATGCTTTAAAAATTGCTTTGTCTGGTCCATATAATCGTGTAAAAGTCCACCTTGATGTAACCAAAAGTCAACGATAGAAGCTAAGCTGTCACTTTGTAGTCAACGACCTAGGTACCAGGTTTACTGTCAGTTTCGTCCGAGGTGAATTATTTACATCGCTTTCTGTGGCCTTATTCGTCGCTCGTAAATTCTCAAATTGCCCCTACAGCTCGCGTTCAGACACTGAAACCAACACTTTGTAGCCTATCGTTGAATTCTATCAACTTGCTATCTGTACCTCCTGTAGCGGTGCGTCATTTTAACACGTGTCAAGCACAAAGTTAGAATGAATCAGCTGTAGAAGGGCACAAATGTTGCAGTAAACGCTTATTAATCCAGATAGTAACACAGACTTAGCTTAGTCTGGATAGCCATTTGGTAGATGTTTATGAAATTGGGATACAGCAAAGTGATGAATGTGCCATTCAAAGATGTGTGAGCTAATGTAAATAAATTTCAAATTAAACCAACTAAGTAAAGACATAGATTACACTGTTATTATTTTGTAACAACTCATTTAACTATTTAACCATCTGGTAGTTAGTCAAAAAAGTCTAATATTAAAACACAGACTTGAGTCCAATATTAAATTGCACTCAACAACTTAAATTTAGGTGTCATTCAATTCGGACCAAATATAACCCAATTAGCCCGGATTTAATGTTTACTAAAATATTTAATTGAAAATAAAAATCTATAAGGGGCTCTAGTCTCCTTTCTTGTCGTTTCATCAACTTCTTAGTACAACAGCTGAGGGCCGTAGTGCTAACTTGGTAATCAGGAGCTCACCCTTTAGATCATGAGAAAAGCCTTCAGCTTTTTGAAAATTTTAAACTGGGCTCTTAAACAATCCTGGACAAACAAATTGCTGCTCTTAGTCAGTAACAAAGCAACACAGATCATCTCACTTCACTCTATACTCACCTTGAATTCAAATTCAGCTTAAATTGCACTCAAGTGTGCGTCCCTGTCTCAGAAAGTTGATAATTATTTGAATTATGATTGAAATAAAGGAAGGTTTCACTTCTAAATACTAAATATTCTGCAACGTATATCTAGTGATAAAAACTGATCCCTTATTCCCATAAAACAGTATCTTCCAATCATAAACCCTAATTGGACATTACTATCGAATAATCGAACCCGACGACTATTATCCATAACAAGTCACACGAGCCTTAATGTTAACAAGGTAGGAGGAGCTTTTAACATTTAGATTTTACACCTCGTTAAAACATCCAGACTTATTACTAGAGTCACATGGTAAGTGACATTACATTTAATGACTTATAAATGAAGATCCCAGAGGTATTGTTGCCCTGCTGGGCGAATGACTTGCTGATAGCGAAGACAGATTTGCAACAAGTGGGTCGAGGTCTAGTCACATAACAATTGAGCTATTGAATGCTTCACAGGTATCTTCCGGGTGTAGAACCTGCTGGGTCGATCTTGGACTAATATTAGTTTAGCAGTGTTAAAGTAGAGTGGGGTCGCTAGATAGTTCTTTAGGTTATGAAAGTGTGAGGTTCAAAGCTTGAAAATGTGTATTTGAAATTTTCTTCATGGTGTGGAATTTGCTAGGTATATAGGTCCTATTAGTACAGTTTAGCATTGGTAAAGCAAATTGGTGATTGAATCATCGTTATTAGTAGGTATAGAGTTTTGTAGCGGACTTTTAAACAGTTTTGATTCTATACAAATTCGTATCGTCAATTTCTAAAAAAAAACTATTCACAAATAGATGCGTAAGGGATTTACATGTTGATTGCTTTTTTCTCGGAGAAAAGTCAATGGCATTACTCTAAGAGAACTCTTAGAGCTCGACGGTATCAATCCAGGTAATTTTACAATCTGTTTAGATGGTATACCACGCTATGTTGGTGTAAAAAGTTGATACCATTCTTTCGTGTATACAATAACTATTAGTATACTTCGGTTTTGCTACATATTTAACCGTAAGTGTGTAACAGCGTTCTGTGTGTACAAACGACAAAATTTGGAACACAATATTTTACAAACATATACAAAATGTTTTGGTTTCAAAATAGGAACAAAGTAAAACTATTCGAAAATATATCATTAGTTTAGTTATTTTTGAGCTTATTAAGTATTTAAATTACTTTAAGAAACGTTTGCTTGCAAGACTCATATAAGATGCATAGTGAATAAAGTAATTGTTTTATCAGTACAACATTTCGTATATGTCCGTTTATTCATTATGTATATTTTAGTTTACCAACAATACCAATATAAAATTCATAGCGCAAACACTAATTTTTAAATTAGGGCAAAGTTTGATTGTAATCTAGATTTACTTATTAATTTAGTGTTAGTTGTTTATGTATATATATTTTGTAATTATCTATATAAATAAAATTAGAGTTTTGTCTGTACATTGCTTAGAATAATGAACTTTTTGGTTATTTTTACATTTCATAGGTCAGAGAAACCGAATCAAACCTTATCTCAATTTCTGTCTGTCTGTCTGTCTGTCTATCTGTCATTCTCTTGGTAACGCTAAAATACGCACTTTATTACAACTACTCCTCAATAACTATAGCACTGTCCCGCCTGAAACTTATTTTCCAAATACTATACATATATGAGATGGTTTTAGACGTATTTCATCGAATATGAGACAGTTAGATATTTAACAGTAAACCCTTGAAAATCAAGTTTTTGTCGATTTTTGACGTGGAATTTCTGGAAGCCCATGTTAACCTTATGAGAAATGAAATTATTGAATCTTAACAGCTGTTTCAATTAAACAAGTTGGTTCTGTTCTGTGATGTTCAATAGCATTAAAGTTACAAGGATTACCAACAGGGTGCAGCACTAGCACTATTATTTCTTTTACATTTATGACAACAGCTAATTTGCAACCTGGAGGCGAGTGAGCGTAGCGAACGAGCTAACCTGAAGGCAAGTGAGCGTAGCGAACGAGCTAACCTGAAGGAAAGTGAGCGCAGCGAACGAGCTCCAACATACAGGTGAGTGAGCGTAGCGAACGAACTTCAACCAGGACGTGATTGAGCCATGCAAACGAGATCAGATAGTAAAAATAAAAGTAAGCCTACCGTTATAGGATCGACCGGCAGACACAGAGGTAATTTAACCTTTTATTGATTGTCATACCGATCCGGAACAACAAAAAACAACATAAAATGAAGCTATGTATAATAGTTTGGCCAGCATATCTTAAAATATGCAAACCAACTGCTGTTCGTTATATAAGAAGGTTTCAACTGAATATTATAAGATCCCCGTGCGTAGAACGGGTACACAGCTAGTAATTAAATATATTTTACCAACTCCTTTGTATGGATTTGAACCCCTTTTAAGCCCTGCATTTTATTTGTGTGTACCCTTTGAAAGTAAAATTAGCAAAGATAACTAAATAATAATAAATATAACATATAAAATTAATAAGTATGATTATATGAGGTATTGTGGTACATAAGAATATAAAAAACGGGTGTGTGAAGATTTCCTTATTTTACATCGTATTGAATTTATATTAGCGAATTTCCCTATAGGGAAGTAGCTATTACCGTAGGTCTCATGGTAAGACTTAGGCCCGGGACCGATTTACTTTTTCATTTTAATGTCCCCAGAGGCCAAAAACACCATTCGTTCAAATGTTTATATATGTATATATATATATAGGTATATATATATATATATATATATATATATAGATTTATATATATATATATGTGTCCGTGAACACGATAACTTGAGTAGTTTTTATCCGATTTTGATGAAATTTGGTTTGAAGGTGTAAGGCGGGATAAACTTGAATGAGTTCGCGATCCAGCATGATCGGACCAGGGGAACAGAGTTTTATGGGGGGTTTTATGGGGTAAAAATTGGTTTTTCTCACTTCTTACCCTCAAACCACAAAATTTCCCAATTTTTCTCTAAACCTTCTTAAAGAGCTTAAAAAAACAAACAATTCAGTATATCAAAGTGTTTTTGTACAGTTATTGGTTACGGGAAAAACTAAAAAAATGGTAAATTTAAAATTCCCATGTTATTCTTATGGAGAATATTGTAAAATGTTGTAGTTTGCTTCTTTATGGATATATTTTGATCAAACTTGGCAAATTTATTTATTTTATAGTAAGCTATCAATATTTTACTAAAAACACACTACTTTATTAGTTTCCTTGTAGCAGCAAACCTAGGTACTCGTTTAACCTAATGTTATTTAAATAGATCAATTGAAAATCAATTCGGACAAATGGAAATTCGCTTAGACGGCAGGTTTGCTGCGGCGGGGGTATTTTAATTTCAACTAAATCAGTAATTTATTAAACCCATGTAATTATTTTTTATTAAAACAAGGTTTATACGAAAGAATACTTTAACAATGCAGTGGTTAAATGTTCATATTAAATCAAATATCTGAAAGCTGTATTAAGAACCGAACTTTACAAGTTAGCTCAACATCTGCTACTTGATTGTTGGCAAAGATTTATTGGAACACATAAAATCCTGACGTAACCGCCAATTTTCTGCAAACGCTCAGTATATTGCAGGTTATAAAACTTGAATATAATCAATTTATTGAAAATTCAATTACTAGTTTGCCATGGAAAATATTTTGAACTAGGCCTACTAGTTTTGTCAAAAATATGTAATGAATTACCTCACATGTTAAGAATTATCTATAAATTATAAATATCTGACTATCTTATTTAGTTTGAGTTGTAAAAAGAAAATAACACTTGTTTTTATTGATCTTGTCTTTTAATTTTTGGGACTATCAAGTCACAAACTGTAACTTATTTGAAGATAAAATAAAACCAAGATAAGATCAACCCTGTTTTAATACCAATTTCCAAAAACTCATCACATAAACAAAAACAAACAAAAAGTCAGCTGATAAATATTACAATTAAATATGGTATTTAAAGACAGTACAACACTTCCCCCTTAAAATTAACCTGAGCTCTATTAATTATTTTGTTGTATATCGTCCCTGTCATTGGTGTAGAACTCATGCAGCTCTCCCTTTCATTAACTCTAACTTGAGTCCTCGTAGCTCATCCAACAACCCATTACATTCTTCTAGGACTCGCTTCAACCGAATATCTACATACCCATATTTATGTTGTAGGACACCTTCTAGTTCTTCTAGAGTTTTCTGCTCTTCACCTAGTTGTTCTTGCTCTACTCTAGCCTTCTTCACACTGTCCAGATGTGCTTTGGTCACCACAGCTTTGCAGAACTTCTCCTCACATTCCCTTGGATCAATACTGGCAACTTGCATGCTGTTGACCTCCTCCATAGAGTCCTCAGAAGTACAATTTGACGATTTATAGCTGTTCTTTGAGCACAGCTGAGATCTACTATTGGTGGCAGAGCTAGCTATTTTTGGAGTGGAGTATACATCGTGGTTTTTAAAGTTATATTTGCTGTAAAGCTGGTGACTTTCTAGTTCCTTCGTCCTGATTTCTCTAGCTTTATCTCTCGCCTGTCTCTTGGTGGCCAATCGAGTCTCAGGCTCTTTGGATATCTGGTCGAGTGCCGGGTGATTAAATCCCTTCCTATCGTGGTACCGGCCTCCTGTCAATGACTTATTGTATTCCACTATGTTTCCATCCTTCTTAGTTCTGTGGTCATTCTCTTTCTGAAGCTCAATGTTGAATAGTTTCAACCATTCCCTTCCAAATACACTGTCTACATTTCCCCGAATAACGTATAGGTTGCCCACAGACATCTGATCTTTATAACAAATTTTGACTGTTGCAAAACCTACGGGGCGAATCATTTCTCCTGTATATGTCCCTAACCGTATTCTTGTTCTATTTAGAATCTTTTCTGGAAATAATTTTCGAAACAGATGTAAAGGTATTGTACTCACCGCAGCACCAGTATCCAACTCAAAATAGTTACGCTTGTCATCAATGGTGCATTCTAACATAATTTTCCTCGGCCTGTTGACAGCTTCTGGTTGATAAATACTATCACACAGTTTAGATAGTTTACTACTTTTTTTCTGCCTATCTACAATGGATAACATAGACATGAATGGTACATTTTGACACTCACCCTCATCGTCATATTCATTATCTGGTGAAGCGTCGTCAGTTTGTAGCATGTTTTGCTTCTTTCTCCAACAAACTTTGCTGAGATGTCCCTTTCTGTCGCAATTCCAACAATTTATGTCTTTAGGAATTTCACAGATACTAACGTGATGGTTTCCTCCACACCTGAAACAAGCTGTAGTACCCTTTCTTCCTTGCGAATATCCAGTGTTCCTCCTTCCTTGAATCTGAAATTGTTCTTCCACTTTTGAATACAAATTTGATTCTTGGATTTTTGCAGTTTCACTTTTAATCTGTTCAAAGTTACTAGCTATTTCAATACACTGGTTAAAGTTTTTATTTTCATGAATTTCCATTAATCTTGACAACAACTTTTCATCATGAAGCCCCGAAATAAACTGCTGCCGCAAGTGTACGTCAGTTGTCGAAGAGAAACATTGTGGACATTTGAAATCACATTTACTGGCTAAGTTTTTTAGGTCTTTGGCAAAACTACCCACAGATTCACAAGGTTTCTGGACTCGTTTAGTGAATTTGTGTTGCTCCGCGATAATACTACCTTTAGGCTCAAGTAATATTTGTAAAGTTTCACACAATTCATTGTAACTTTTATCTTCTGTGTTAGATGGGCTTAGGCTAATCCTTAGATCATGGAATACTTTAGGTGTTAACAAATTTATCAGATACTGCTTTTTCTTTACTTCTGATGTGATTTCATTTAAGTCAAAAAAATTATCTATTCTCACCATGTAGGATGTCCATGTCTCATTGTCTTCATCGAATTTATCAAAATTAGAACAAAACATTGGTTTGTTCGGTATCACTATGCGTTCCTCCTCTAGTTCCTGATGTTTTCTACCGTTCTTCCTCATCCTCGTCGCCATTGTAACTTATTTGAAGATAAAATAAAACCAAGATAAGATCAACCCTGTTTTAATACCAATTTCCAAAAACTCATCACATAAACAAAAACAAACAAAAAGTCAGCTGATAAATATATAACAATTAAATATGGTATTTAAAGACAGTACACAAACGTAATTTTAAATCTACATTTGCTGATGACAAATTGGGCAAGAAATATGCCCAGCATAAAGTTTCAACACTTAGGTTAACTAAGGGTTATTCCACAATTTAATCCTTAACCTCTCAATGAGAATTCTATTCAGAATTGTCTTACCCCGTGTAATTATTAA
Organism: Macrosteles quadrilineatus; assembly: GCF_028750875.1. Classification (NCBI taxonomy): domain Eukaryota; kingdom Metazoa; phylum Arthropoda; class Insecta; order Hemiptera; family Cicadellidae; genus Macrosteles; species Macrosteles quadrilineatus. Next base: position 5,882,748 of record NW_026542599.1, on the reverse strand, counting down.
GAACACAATGAACTCAAAGCAAAAACATATTAATGTAATGCACAATACGTACATAACTGAACCCATCGACCTATCTGTCCCAGTACAAACTCCAACCGCATATGTGAAGAATTCGATCTAAAATCTCAATTCTAAGCTCACAAAATTTAGCTCTCAGCAACCTCAAAATTACTAGTTACACGTCACGTATCGACCAGTATCAATCAGAAGTCGAAAAACAAGATGCAGGCCAATTTTGAGCAGCCCCGGGGCGGCCAACCTGTGCTGTGATCAGGACGGTCTAACTGTACCGCGCATGCGCAGTTGCGTCACACGTCGCAGTTGTCGCTTCCGCTGCGCATGCGTGTTATCAATCAGCTGCGTCCGCGCAACGCCGCGTACTGCTGGCGTTCGAATTGTTATGTTGACTTAAGTTGCGATTTAGTATAAATTTTTGGAAAAATCAATAGGTTTATGAGTTTCAGTAAACCCAGCTGTCCATGATTATTGGGTTAGAATAAATGGTCCTGGTTATAGCATTTGTCAGAGCTACAAAAAGGATTTCACTTATCTTCCACTATTTGAGTGAAAGTTGTCTTAGTTTCGTCGTCACAATAGGAATATAGAGGGTTCGTTTGACTTATGCCAAAAACATACTGTCCCCAATCTCCTGTCTCTCAATAAATTGTCCTCGTTGGCTAAACGATGGATATTATTAGGTAACAAAGCTAAACAAACCACCTCATTTCTTTCTACATTCATTCTCCACTCTCACTTATATTTTGGGTTGTAATACCAAACATACACCCGTTTTGATTTAATTAACCATTACGGTAGCTCGGTGGTATCATCTCGATCTGGTCGTCCAGACATTGATGTATCAAGACCATGATATTTCAACGTGCTTGCGCCTGTGATTTATACCGTAACGTAACGGTACATTTATTGTCTTATGATCGCACAGCATGTGCCTGTATAATAAGATACAGCTGAGCTAAATATGTCTTTTGAATAAAATGTTTCAATTTAGTCATTACATGTTTATTGTGATTCTAAATAAAATGGCTGGACTTTTCAATAAAAAATTGGTCAAATAATTTACTAAATTCTATGGAATCAATTTTATGCAGACTCTCTTTAATTATTTTGTAAAACCTTCTATCTAATGAGTGATGGAATTGTTATCTATTCATACTATACTCAGAATATTCATAGAATACCCGATTAACTGATACATACAAAGAATTATTAACTTGGTCAATGATTACCGGTACCAATTTATACGGATGTATCAGACATATTTTATCAGTCATATTTTTTCCACACATTTTAACCTCGAAGTGTAGCTAAGATAGACACAAATCCAATCAATACCGTAAACAAGTCCAATTTACTGATTGACGATAAACCCTAATAGAATGCAAACACTGTGTACATTTAATCCCTAAATCGCATGCAGTTGATATACTTTACACCGAGTACACTCCGATCTATGCATTACATTGCACAAGCTGCAACAGCCACGTGTGCATGTGTGTGTGCGTGTGTGACACACCTGGCCCTGGTAACACGTATGATACGGGTCTATTATCAGCCTATAACACGCAGTTTGGCGCACACAATTCACTTGTCAATCAATCAGCTGTTCAATCAGCTGATCGAGCAGTACCCGCGAATAATCCGCCTCAATGACACAGCCTCACAATGTGGAGGGAAAAGTGTGATTGTGAGGTGACAAACAGCTTTGTGCAAGCGCACAAGGGGAAAAGAGGTTAGGTTTGTGTACAACGTTTGATTTGCTTATGGTTTGTTGTATTTTATAGTAGATGAAAATTTATCTAAATATTTAATTATAGACATCTACATATTATTTAATCAGTGATACGTGATTGGCTATAACTCAAAATCGAACATGAAGTCGATGTTAATAAATTATATATAGTTATACCATTTTTATGATTGTTTAATCTTGCATTTTGACACTAACAATACGGTCATAACCCCAACAAAACTTTAAGCCAGATCGTAAATTTAGGACCTAGTTGCACTTTTGTTACAGAGTTTATGAATAAAAAACCCTCGCAAAATGAACAATCTTCGATCTTCCACAATGGTGTAACGGTTACCCAACCGAACCGTCACATGACGTTTGTGATATGAAAATCACAACAATACTGACACAGTGACCCAGTCAGATAATACGAGCTACGCACGCGCAAGAGAATCACCTGATCCATGTAGTGCGCAGGCGCAGATCCCGTGCCGATCTTAGTACGGTACAGCTGATCTGCAAGCGCCATGAGATCATAGGATCCGGAGAGAGATGTGCATTCCCAATGGTAGCCGAACAATTATGATTAATCTAAAATGGGAATATAAGCTTACATTTAAAAAGTGTATAGATAAAACTATACTAGAAAGAACCAGATTATGTAAACAAATTCTGTGCTTCAAAGGAACAAACATAATTTACACTTTAAATTATGCGTCAAAATCTGTCAGCTGTCCTCCTACTCCTTTAAAAGCAAGTTGGGTCAGGTTAAGTTAGGATTGTTATGTCATTTTCATAATAAAAAAAATATATATATATTCTTTTCTTATCTGCTAATATAAGATATCAATTTACTCAAACACTAATCTATATCGAAAATGTACACTCATCTCTTCTATCTTTGGATTTTTTGGAATCGTTCCGATTTAATTACTTCAATCTGCACTTTAAATGTATTTACAAATAATTATAAATCTGGGTGGTTATAGTGCTCGCACACCAAGATAGCCGATTTCGATTTGATTCTGAGAAAAGTCAGAAGCGTTTTTATGTTTCGAAGATGGTCATTGGGAAGCTTGATCATTGGACTTTTAATAACTTCAACTAATTCAATTTGATAATTTTTAACGACTTTAAGTAATTGGTTCTCACTAAAAACGACTTCTCTACCCTGGGGTTGTTCAGCTAAAAATAGTAGATAGGGTTGCCTGATTTTTTCTCCGGCGAATAAAAGTGACTGCGATGTTGGGAATGAGTATACGAGTGTGGGCAGGGGACGATTTGTCCTCGAGCGAGCGACGACGACTTGTGCAGGTTAAAACTGTATGTTAGTTTGTGTAGACTGTAGGCACTAAGCACTGTATATATAAGAAGTGTGTAAGTATTGGTTAGCAGACAAGTAGAGGTTACAGCAGAGCTGTAATTATCAGTCCGCTGTTGCGAGTATAAGTGCGAGGTGAATGTCATGGCTGGCTGTACAAGTGATTGCAGTAGAAAGTGAATTCACTTTCAATTCGGCGCACTAGGTCATGAATGCAACTCAGCGCAACCTGTCTGACCTAGAGAGCTGACACTAAGTTAAGTAACGCTTGCGTAAAATACACATGTCTACATCTACATATAGTACTTAAGACTAAAAAAGGACTGAATAAACTAAATACGTATTCAGTGAGCAAATATCAAACATTTATTGTTTCCAAATTTTTATATTCGGAGAGTTCCCGCTCATCCCCAAGTATTGAACCCGATATGCCTTGCTCTCAGCGATTTCCTTCAGTTCATCTGAACTCAACGCCTCGCTGAACCGCTTCGGTAAGAATATACAGAAGTCGGCACTCTTTTCTGGCACATGGATGTCTAGGACGATGGACGCTCCGTATTTGGTGTTTACTGCCCTCCCTGCCACAATGGAGTAGCCCTCTTTGTTAGTAAGCGCCGAAACGTCGATCTTAGGGAGGTATGGTCCTTTCTCCAGGGTGTTGAGTTTTGCTGCTAGGGCCATGATTATGATCTATAAAAAAAATATCCTGTTTTAAAAGTCGTACTAATAGTATGCCATATTATAGGCCGAGTACTGATATAATGAAAATTTATCGAGTTAACTAGCTTAGCATTAATAGACAATGCATAAACAACTGGAGCACTACAGCATAAATAGTACAATTGAAGATTGCTGCGTGAAACAAGTATGTCACAGCATATAACGCAAGGTGTAATATCATAGAAATATTAGCGCAACGGAGGGCAACTAGATACATATAAAACGTTTAACAGCTAGTAATAACAGCTAAATGTATAGAAAAACCGTTGCACTTATAATATACAAATATAACAAGTAAGGTTTGCAGATTGTAACAAGTATATCGCTGCATATATCGATTAGTAGAGCGTAATACCATACACATAGCAGTCTATCGTAGCGCAACTATATACATATTACAAATAGCTCTAAATAGCTAAATGTGTAGCAAAACTGTTACACTACAACATATGGATATATTGTAATCAATGTTATCTTGTATCATGTGTCAGGAATACCGTTTCATATAACAAGTAGTAGAAATATTAGTCAGTATAACATGTAGGCAGTACCAAGACAGTATAGCAAACGCAGCAGTGTAGAGAAAAACACATATTGGGACAGACAAAGGGGGGAAACCTTGAGTAAGTGGAGGGTATGAGAGTAATGCATCATTATGCATTAACGCAAAACAAATATCAGCACAGCAACAAATAAGAATATACAACTAGCACTCTTAGAAAATACAATTATGGAGCTATAGTAGTAGTAGAAAAGTGTAAGCTAAATAAGCATATACAAACTAAAAGATCATACAAGTAAGATTATTCTCACAGTTAATGCATAAGCACACGAGACATACCTGTTCGGTTGCGTGCAGAGAACTGTGCAGCCATGTACGCTTATGCCGCTTATAAGCAATCCTGGCTCCCCACAATCACTGACCTCACACAAACTGTATAAAAGCAGCCCATTGGCACTGCAAAGTTGTATTCGACTCCAGCTTGCATTGTGAGTAACTCGTGCACCTCGGTCAGTTTGTGCGTCCGGGGCAGTACGTGCATCAGTCGAAGTCGTCTACGCTTGTGTGATGCCAGAACATCTTCTCCATAGTTGTAAGTACAAACATATCGTAGTTTGCAATATAGTTGCTAGGATTTTAAAAAGACCATAAGATTTAAGCTTTTCCTATAACTCCTTGCTCTCCTTACCATAAGAGCAACGTTAAATAGCTAGACTCAAAACTTACAAAATTATTTACAATTATTTAATGTCAAATCTGAGTGTTGTAAAACGTGGTAATGCTCGTTAAATTAGAAATCTGAAGTGAAGTATGTAGCTAGAATATTAAAAGATGTCTAAAAATCTGTTTGATTAGAAATACGTTGATCTTTAAAAACCAATTATATATTCAATAAATAAATATGACTAAATAAACTTCTAATAATACGATTAATATAGATTAATTATACAATCTCTGGCTATCGCATGATTATATGTTGAATATACACTTAATCAATACTATATACAATTTGAAATATTCTTCACTCTCAAATCAATACAAACATTCTATTTCAAATGTCACCAAGAACTAGTTTGTGTAAAAAGAAATAAATAATCCGCTAGTGTGTGTTTGCATTTAATATTGTTCTTAATGGACAAATCATGACGCTAGCCAAGGGTTAAGGGTTCTTCCTTGTTCAAATAACTAGCTATTAAATATAAAGTACCCTAGTGACTAGGGATGTAGCTACATAAATAAAAGTCAATAAATATTTCTTTGAACTATATATCTATTAAAATATATATGTTCACTGTTTAGTCTTTATTACTTAATAAATGATTTTTAACCTATATACCCTATAGAAAAAATTAAGAACACTTCTATACTACAATGTTTTGAAAGAAAACGTACTAAAAAAAAAAAACGAATTAATATCTATCAGAAAGAAAAATCATTAGGTATTATGAACTTAGCAAGTATGTAGGATTATTTTAGAAAAACTTGCATATACGCATTTTTTGTCATAAGTTAAGCTAGCAAAATTCGAAAAATAAATAAATCATGCTTAGAAATGAGTGTAGATTTTGTCTTTAGAGCTGTAGCTTAGTATATGCATAGATTAAGCAACTTTAAAGCTCGTTCTTTGTGTCTAACTCTTGAGTGCTGTCTCTGTTTGCTAGTGCAGACACAACCATCTCTCTACCATGTGTAATTCTATGATTTCCGCATTATTGTTAGGCTAGATAACTAGTGAATGCATTATTGGCTATGAAAAAATCACTTTATTCGCATTAACAAAGTTTAAAATTATTAAATTGGCAAGAAAAAAAATTGTAAAGAAAAACACGAATGCTTAAAACTAAACTTTGTAACTTAAGTTTTGTTCGGTATTTCGATATTGTTAATATAAATTTTGTGTGATTATATTTTAAGCTTATATCACAAACGTTTTAAATATAACATATTGACACTAATCAAGTATGGATGGTGAATAAAGATATTTTGATTTTGATTTGACGATCTATGCAGTGGATAGAACTAACTAGCTTCAGTTGTTATATAATGATGAAAAATCTACTTAGGAAGGAGTATGCTTTATTTTTGGTATTGACGAAACTACTATATATGACAACTGACACTTTATTTTTACATTCACAGCGCTAGAAGTGAGCAGTCATTCCCCACGTGCCGTCTTGCAAAGTTCCGCTTAGATGTTGAGCAGTCTAGCTGTGAAAACTTCTACAACAATGTAAGTAGAAAGCCCTGTCAGTTTTATATCTTCTTGGTACTACGTTTAGTAAACTATTATTTGAGAGCTTATAACTTAATATAGTCGAATGTAAAGAGCCCCTTAATACCTCATATTGTCCTAGCAAAAACTACACTAAACCAAGCAACATTCATTGTTGCAAGAAATCCACACAACTAAAGACAAAATGCGTGTAATATGAGCTTAAAGAATCTGAATTGTGAAATCATATACCGAATATGATAACATAGGCAATAAAACTTAAATTAAAATAATAAAATAGGTAAGTGCTAAAAATTAATGTATTTTTTCTAAAACTTAACGTAAACAATCTCAAACCAAATATAATAGAACTATAGCAGACCATGAGCAATGTACTTAATGTTTGAAATTAATGTTTTAGATGTATCTACAATGTGCCATCTGTCGAGAAGCCTATTTCCTTAGTGCATCCGCAAGGAGCCGTCACCAGCAAATGTGTTTGGCGTTGAACGACTACTTCACATCAGCAGTAGCGAGCAACAATGACAACAGACGAGAGACACACGAGGCAGCAATTCAGACACCTCCACAGCAAATTAAAGCAGTACCCAGTGGCAGTGGCTTGAAAAGAAAACTACCACCTCCAAAGGTGACTAAGCGTCCTGTGACTAGTGTATTGTCAAGTCCATCATCACATACAAGTTCAACAACAAGGCTGACGTGGTATTTAAAAAAAGGTCTTCAATCGGCCAAAGACTATGTCATAGAAAATAATGAAAACCTCTACAAGGACCTACCGCCATTTATTGAAGCTGCTAACGAAGTGGTGCTCGATATACTACAAGATGAGCTGCGTGTCACCAAATCCCTCAAGTACAACGTCGTACTGGAGGCCGTCTACTGCCATCCTGAAGGACATTGCGAACTTATGAACTTCAAGACCACGTCGAGGCTTATACACAGCGCCTGTGATGAGCTACAAGAGCTGCTGAAGAAGGACGCCAGCAAACTGCTTCGTGAGGAGTCTGAAGCGCAGGTGAAAGGCAGTGGATGGACTTTGCATGAGGTAAAGAGCCTCACACTTAGACTAAGCAAATTTTCATATGCATTGCCTGCTGGAAGTGGCTATCTGCCACTGCCCCCAAAAATTGCTAAAAGGAAATGCATTTTAAATGTAAAAAACAGCAATGATTGTTGTTTCATGTATTGTATATTAGCCAAATGTCTACCTAATATACGTTATGACTCAGTGCTTACTGAGCATAGCTTTAGGGAGTGTGAAACACATTACAACTTTGATGGTATTTCATTTCCAACGCCCATTTCACAAATGAAAAAATTTGAAAAACAAAACATCAACACTAGCGTAAACATCTTCGAACTGGACGAAAATGCCCATATTACACCACTCAGGATAGTTGATGAGCAGCAAGACCATTTTGATCTCCTTCTCGTTAGAAATGATGAAGGAGAGGCTCATTTTACGTTAATATTGAATTTCACAAAGCTTATGCAGCCACAAATTACAAAAGGCAGCAACAAAATTACAATCTGTAAAAGGTGTAGCACCTTTAAAGAAAACAGGCGCTGTGTTCCGACACCTCAGCACTGGTTGAGTGAACATTTAATGCTCTGTGGAAAATCAAAACCAAGTGAAGTGATTTTGCCGGAGCAGCATAAAAGCAAACTTAGATTTGTTAGCTACGAGATGCAAATTGAAGTACCAATTGTAGTCACAGCTGACTTCGAATCAACACTATATCCAGTTCCCTCGACAGACAATGCCTATCAACGGCACGAGGCGAACTCGTTTGCTTATATCGTAGCAAGTAACCTTCCCAAAGAGCTGTTAGAGGAAGCTGAGATAAACACCTCACCCTACATACACAGATCGGAATCGGCTGCAAAAGAATTCCTTTTACAAATGCAGGAGCTAGCTGTAAAAGTAGAAAAGCTGTACACGAAAAATGTGAGCATGATTGCATTAAGTGATGAACAACAGAAACGGCATGATGAAGCGACAAACTGCGAGCTGTGTGAAATAGCATTTGATGAGACATTGGTTCAGTCAAGGAAATGCCGGGACCACGACCATATAACAGGTCAGTTCCGTTATACCTTGTGCTCGTTGTGTAACACCCGCTGTCAACTTCCAAACTTCATACCAATATACTTTCACAACCTTTCTTCATACGACGAAGCATTCATTATTAAGAACTTGGCAGTACTACCCAACAGCGAAATAAAAGTGATCCCTAGTAATTCAGAAAGATTCATCAGTATATCGATAAAGATTGGGAGGATGTGGCTTAGGTTTTTGGATTCATTTCGCCTAATGGCGGACAGCCTTGCGAATCTCGCTTCGTATCTCACACCGATGGAACTCGTAGAGTCATCCAAGCTTGTGCCAGAACAGCATGTGGAGTTGATTAAAAGAAAAGGGATTTATCCCTATGATTATGTAAAAGACTTTGCTGTATTCAGTGAGGAAGCACTACCACCACGTGAAAGCTTTTACAATGCCCTCAATGACTCGGAAGTTACGGATGCAGAATATCAACATGCCCAACACACTTGGAATACAATGAAAATGAAAAATTTTGGACAATACCATGATTTTTATCTGTTATTGGATGTTTGTCTTTTAATGGACATAATTCAATGCTTTCGCAAAAACTGTGTAGCCACCTATAACATTGACTGTTGTCATTCATTTACAGCGCCAGGTCTAGCATGGCAGAGTATGCTACGTATGACTGGTGTAACTTTGGAATTGTTGACGAACTATGACCATTTCTTAATGTTTGAAAGTGCGATTAGAGGCGGTTTGGTACAATGCTGCCACCGCTATGAAAAAGCCAACAACCCACTTTTAGAGAACAGCGAAGACTATGATCCAAACAAAGAAACCAAATATATGTTGTATTTGGACTGCATAAACTTGTATGGAAGCCAAATGAAAAAACACCTTCCAACTGGAAATTTTGAGTTTGTAAATGATGTTGATGATCTTAATTGGTCAAACTTACCTGAAGATTCGCCGTATGGACTTTTACTAGAATGTGATGTCACAGTGCCAGAGCACTTGCACGATCTAATGAACGACTTCCCCATTCTACCAGAACAAAAAGATGTGGATAATCAGGGAAAACTACTTGCTACGCTTGAAGATAAAAAACACTATATCGCTCACTATACAGTGTTCCAGCAGGCAGTCAAACTAGGCTTGAAAATTACAAAAGTTCACAGAGCGTTGCGATTCTCCCAGTCGCCGTGGATGGAAAAGTTCATCGACAAAAACACCACATTAAGAGCTGAATCTACGAATGAGTTTTCCAAAAATTTCTACAAGTTTATGAATAATAGTGTGTTTGGAAAGACGTTAGAAAACGTGCGCAATCGTGTAGATATTAGAATAGTAACTTCTGATGAAGCGTTCCAGAAGCTGTCACGTCAAGCAAGATTTGTTGACAGAAGCATTATCGCTGATGGTGTGGTCGCGGTACGTTTAAGAAGACAAAAGGTAGTATTAAACAAGCCAGTCTATGTTGGTTCAGTAGTTCTCGACAAAGCAAAAGTTCATATGAACTGGTTTCATTATATGGTTATGAAGAAAAAACTAGCTCCGCCAGACTTTGAAGTGTATGTTAACTATTCTGATACTGATTCTCTGTTATATACCATAATTACCAAGTTAAACCTAAATAATGAATTGAAGGAAAGATTGGGAGATGTACTGGATAGGTCATGCTATCCCAAGGAGCATGAGCTGTGGCTGGAAGGAGCGATTCCTCAAATAGGCACATTTAAGGATGAATGCAAAGGAAGACAGCTATTTGAGTACGTAGGATTGCGTTGTAAAATGTACTGCTACAGGTTCAACTCCAGCCAACAGACAACGGCAAAGAAAAAGTGTAAGGGAATAAGCAAACGCTATGTCGAAAACAAAATTTCATTTGATCACTACAAGAAGGCACTGTTTGAAGATAAACAGTACAGAGCGACATTTAACCAGATAAGAAGCAAGACATTTCAACTCACCTCTAGAACAGTTGATAAACTCTCTCTGTCAGCCAATGATAACAAACGCATAGTGTTGCAGGACAAAATTAGAACTTTGGCGTATGGGCATTATCGAGCTCGTCAAAATGACGATGGAGGATCGTCAGAATATGATTGTAGTCAGTCTTAGCTCGATGGTTGATCAGCACTCTTTAGGAGTAGTCAGAATGTTGTATTCATTGAGTATGGATGCCGTTGCCCGTACTATTCCATATGAAAAAGAATACGAAAGAATCGAGGATATCGAAATGTTTTCGATACTCCCTTCCCTCATGCACACAGAGTTGAGAAGCTCTATTAAACGGACTTGGATAAAAACTACAACAGTCAACAGAGATTTAATAAAAAGTTATGAGTTTAGAGATATCGACTTTATGCAAATTGATAGTTATCAGTTTGTCATGCTCATGAACCATCCTCTGGAGGAACCAGAGTTTTGGAGTCGAAATTACTATGGTAATAATTGTCATATAAATGTGGACTACTATGAAACAATACAAACAGAACGTCCTATGAAGTATTGTCGAGGCTGCTTTTTTAACCTTTTTACACTAAAAGACGATAATGATATTGACTATCAAAGTTATTGGCACGAAAAGGGGTTGGCATTTGTACATGTTGTACAGCATTTTGAAGTTAACTCTAACAGGCTAATTGATGCAGTGGTTAAACAAGAAAATAACTGGTGTGACTACTGTGTATTTCGACCATTGTTTACATTTCTAAACTACTTTGACTGTAGAGACAATAACAACATGTTATATGATAGTGATGAAGACAGCCCCGCATCTCCAGTGACAATGTTTAACCGTACAGAACTTTATGATCCGTATAGAGAGTGACATACGCTAGTCCAGCATATTTGAACAATGAGGCTGTTGGTCAAGTTTTTTTTTTTTTTAAACCATACAATTTCACGTTTACTGTGTTTGTTTTTTGCGTTTCTGTTTATATATTATGTTTTATTGTAAACCCTAGCTATTGTAAAATAATTTGATGAACTCATGCCTTTTTGTTGTCTATACTCTATAAGAGTTGTTTATCTACTTGAGAACTGAATTCTAGTAGTATATAGCTAAAATATAACTTAATAACATGATATAACAAAGTAAGATAATGCTTAGCATTATGATATTTAACACATGTATATTATTGTGCACATTTCATGAATATTTTGTAATGTACTAACAACCTTTTTCGATCTGTATTTGTTTTACTATTACATGTTTACTAATCTTAACACATTTATGTAACGCTAGAGTTGTATATAATAAACACATATAAAATGTTTATGGTTACCTGTTATGTTGGTGTTATCTATATAGCATTTATCTTTCAAATAAACTTATGTTAAACTTGACTACTTTGTTTGTTGCTAAACCCATTATTTAAAAGTTTTCCAAACACCCTCTGAAAAATTACTTTAAAAAGTATTATTGCTATGGATGCTAAGAAAAGTAAAGTCAATCCTCTACTGTGTTGTTGCTAGCTTAGCTGAAGGAAAGGGTAAACAAATAAAGAAAACCAAAGTTTGTAATACAAATATATTACCATAAGATACATTGAATACAGCAATTTTCTCTTTACCATTTTGACAAGTATTTTAAGTTCTCCATCACAGCTTCGGTAATGTTTGCTGCACAAAAGCGGCGTACCTCACTGTCTATCCACGGCATCATTGATGTCCTGAGTGCAGTCCGTTCATACCAAAAATCTTGAGTCTCTGCAGGCAACCTCCTTTCATTCAAGTCAGAAAGTAAACGTGGCAAATCACTTGTAATGTGTCGAACGAGTTGTTTATCCAAAGTCATTGAAGTCAAGTCATTTGTAGTGTTTGAAGAAAGCAAGGCCATTACCTTATAGTGTTTGGTAAAATATCGTGTGTAACGAGAGATCAGAAACTGCACAGTTGGGTTTATTTCAAGTAGGATATTAAAGTAGCTTTCAAGGGATGGGAACAAGCGTTTTAAAGAAATCCATCCATCATTTTGTAGAACCACTCTGGGAGTCTGTCGAATAATATCAGATTCACTAGAAGCTCTCGAAAGCGTAACAGAATTCAAATTGTGATTAACTGGCTTATTTCTCAGACGATAGTTACAAAATGATACTAATCCATTTGGTCTGGGTTCCAATATGACTGTATGTAGATAGAATGGATTGAATGGAGTTTCATTGGAGTAAAAGTTGTTGACAGAGTGGTGAACTGTAGAGCTTTGCAGACTTAAAAGATCTTCAAATGTCAATTCAATTGAGGTTTCATTATTCACTAAACAAATAGAAGGAGAAAAGTCTTTAATAGAATCAAGACCAACAACCGCATGAGCCTGGCTTGCAACTTTGTAAATCTGTCTGAGTAAAAGACGTGGTTCCCATGAGTTAGACTGCTGGTTAGAACGCACAGCTGCTTTGTGTGAACTATGAGAGTGACTCACCACAGATGTTGTCATCACAGGTGTTGAAGTAGACGTCGAAGAAGAACACACGTATGACACTGGAGGTGAAGTCGATAGTGTGGTCGGCGACGTAGATAGCTTAGGTGCTGATGTATTTGATAATAGTTGTTGCGAACGTTGAGGTGGTGGTGGTGGTGGCGGCGGCGGTGGTGGCAGTTGTGATGACAGTGATGGCAAAATCGAGGCATGAAGTTTTTCTTGATGACCTTTCTGACGAAAAACCTGGCTCGACCTGGCGCGTGTGCCAGATTTTGCCGAATTGGAGTGGGCTGGTATTTTCTGTTGTACGATTGACGGCTGTTCCGGTCGATACTCTTCCACTTCCTTTGAATCGTAATCCTCATCCTCTTCCACTGCATTACCATTTTCACTGCAAACTGTTGAACACTCGCGGGTATAGTAATTCGCTTGGATCGCACTTGCACCTGCTGTTGTGTGTACAGAATCAGATACGTCTTGTAGAGTCTCACCAGTTAGAGATGCAAGAAGCTGGTCAATGTCCATAGTATTTACATCTGAGTATATTACGTTATGCACTGGGGGTATAGGGGGAGCTTTAGTACGTTTGCGTTTCACTCGCGATAGATCTTTACGTGGAACTGGTGCCGACCGCTTCACTGACGCGTTCATACTGACTGAACCAGCAAACCAGTTCTAGGTTTTATATGCAGTGTATTTGCAGGTCTGGACAGGTCTTAGTACGATCATTGACCTTACGAGGCGGATGCTGAGCGCCAAGGACAAATCCATTGAACCTCTTGGATCTCTTTTTTTGCGATTATATAACGTTGTTGTATAAAGAAGGCTTTGACAACAAGTCTAGACAGGTTTCCATTTATTTATACATGCTAGAAATTTTAAGAGATGGATAATCCTGTTGTCGTAAGTAATGCAGTGAGCTTTCTATCAATAGTTGCAAAAAATTTTAAAGTTTCGGCATCTGATTTATCCAACGTGTTTAGCCTTTCATCAATGGTCCTTAATAATTTTGATGTTTTCTCATCTGATTCTTGCAGCTTCTTTACCTCTTCATCTAAGGATACTAGCGATTTAGATTGTTTCCCGTCTGAATCATGTAGCTTCTTGAATCTTTTATCCAAAGACATCAAAGATGTAGAAACTTTCTCATCCGAGTCTTGTAGCTTATTGAGCTTATCACCCAAAGATACTAAAGATGCAGACGTTTTCTCATCTGATTCAAACAGCTTTTTGACATTTCTATCCAAAGATAACAAATGTGTAGACGTTTTCTCATCCGAGTCTTTCAGCTTCTTGAGCTTATCATCCAAAGATAATAAAGATGCAGACGTTTTCTCGTCTGATTCAACTAGCTTTATTAGTTTGTTATCCAAGGAAGCAATTAATTGTGATGATTTCCCATCTGATTCTTCTAAGTTGTTTAGTCTATCGTGATAGGATAACTGATTCTCCTTTATGTCTTTTAGCTCGGTCTTGATAGAACCCTCTATGGAGACTATTGATTGTTTTACATCCTTAACTGCTTGCTGGGCCTCTTTGAGGCTAACAACAAAGGTCTTTAACTTTCCTTCCACCTCATTCAAATCGTCTTTGTTCACATAGAAACGATTTAAATAGCCTTTAGACACCTTTTGTCGTGATACGTCAGGTTCCACTGCAGCTCTAAACCTCTTTGATCCATCTTCACTTATCACATATGCATCATCTTCGTCATCAGATAAGTGATGCTTCTGTTCTTGATACAAAGCATGTCCAAACTTATCTATAATGTGTCTTCTAATCATAGCTTGTACAATATATGTTTACAATAACAAGATCTAATCCAGAATGATGGGAGAAACAGGTTAATATACTATTTAAGCCCACGAGTTGTAGCGTGAGGGAAACCCAAGCCATTTGACATAAATCTTGTTTCCTTTGCGCTTTATAACCTTTTCAACCAAATACGTATCTGGGTAATTTGTCTTTTGTAATTCTGGTTCGTAAAATGCCCCTTTGATAATGTCCCCTTCTTCATCTTGCAGGTAGTACACTGGTGGGACAGATTTTCGCACTCGTATGATTTTAAATAATTCAGTACTCCAGTTTGGGGTGTAACCTTTTTCAAACAAAGTTTTATACTTAGAAACCCTGACTTTATCATTGACTCTTAGCTTTGGAATCCCTTGTACCTTGTTTTGATTTAATTTCCTCACCAATGCCCTCTCGTGAAACGATGTAACATCTCGTGGTCTCATGCCTGTTGTCCGATGTAGCCTTGAATTGTACATGGAAATTAGACGAGGAAGCATGTCTAGCCACCTATAATCTCCCTGTACAGCAAATTCCTTATACATCCAATTTTTAATCGTTTTATTCAGCCTTTCTACCACAGAGGCCTTCAAATGGGTGAATGTACTGAAATGATTTATCGCAAAACGTTGCATTAAGGATTTAAATTCTTTATTATAAAAATCTGTACCAAGATCACTTTGAATGTTTTGTGGTATTCTTCCGCTGTTTTTCAAAACATTTTCCATAGCTGAGGCCACTGTCTTCCCTTTCTTGTTGTCTAAAGGAACCGCCCATGCATACTTTGAAAGAACATCAATTATCATTAGGATATACTTTTTCCCTTTATTCGCTTTTGAGTAAGGTATCATTTCTATCAAGTCGACTTGCCACAAATCGTCAATACCTCGAACAAAAACCTTTCTTCTGACAAAGTTTTTCCTAGCTGGTTTGTGTAACTCATTAACAATACCTCTCTTGGCAGCATCTGCTTGACTTGACATTGTCTTCTTTCTTTTATTCATAATGCCTTTATTACCTATGAACACTTAAGCGATAATTCCGTTTAGTTGAAGCAACTCTATAATATAGTCTATTTCTTCGCTATGAGCGTTGTGACCGGCTTCTTGTGACAAAACCAAGGTTTTAAGTCGCTTCACCAGTAAATTCACATCAGATGTGTACCTGTCCACGTTGTCAACAGTTATACCACTTCCACTAGCGTGTTCCGGTGTTGTAACGGTCATGCCTTGCTTTGGTGGAAAAAGTACCGATATTACGCTTAAGTACTTTTTGCCCCTATTTGCATTTACCGGTTTTTCAGCAGAATACATCTGTCGGTGTGCATTGGTGTCTTGAAGGATCTTTTTGTACACTGTCAAATCCTGCCTTTCTACTATATCCTTATCAGGAACCTGCATGAATAGTAATTCAAGGAGTCCTGGAGTTGTTTCAAAGCTGTGATTCCTTACCTGTATCTTTGAATTTGTAATTTTTATTCTAGAATCACCAATTGTCGTATTACCCCTTCCATCAAGTCGAACACCATAAGTCGTGTCCATTTTATCTTTTGTTTGAGGATTGGAAAGCCTTTTTAAATACGTATCCAGCTGATTGGGTTTAATGGTTTGAGTAGACACATCTAAGGACTTATTGAAGTCATCCTCCTTTTCTTCGTCTTGTACAAAAGTTCTATCCATAGTTGTACTCTGATCATCTTTTTTAACCACAAAGTCTAGTTCTTCTTTTTTAACAGGTTTATAATAGTACTGCTGTTCCTTCAAACGTCTCTCTACTGTCTCTTGCAGGGGTTTGACTATGGGTTTAGCTTGCACTTCTAACAACCTCTCAACATAATCAGCATTATGCTTCAATTGTTGAAACTTTTTACGCACAGCATTTGTTAGTCTAAGTAGTTCATTTTTTACTATATGTTCGTGCTTGTTAGCACTGTCTTGGTTCCGCTCCTTCAAGTTTGGTATTGGATATTTCTTCACTATACGTCGGATTACTCGTTTCGCTCTTAGCTTTCTTTTCTTGGGAGCTCTAAGAGCCATCGGAGCACTGCCATACTTCTCCATCCTCTCACTGTCACTCTGATTAACGTTTAGTGTATTAATGCTGAAAGGAGCCCTTTATATATCGACTATATAGGTATCAAGACCTAAACGGTAACGACCTTTGTTGATTTCAGAATCTTTATCTATGGTTACAAATCCATACTTGTGTTTGTTCCAACAGGTGTGACACAAACACTTAAATTGATCAAAAGTCATATCGCTATTAACATGATCATTGTATACATGTCTTAGATTTAAGTCATCCTGCTTGAAAAGAATTATTAAATTGGCGTTATCTCTAAGGAGATGTTTAGGGAGCCGCGTGTACGTCTGGATCAAGTAGAACGTATCTACATCTCTATGTCTTCCCATGCTGAAGTATGCTTTCATATTGTCTTGTTTATCACAGGCCACGTCATCAAATATCATTATTGAGTCCTTTTTAGCTTCATCAGGATTGGGAACATCTTCACTGTTAGTAAATGAAAAATAACCAATACATGACAGGTTTTGCATTATTTGTTCAAGCATCTTGTATTTAGGTTGCAGCAATGATTTACTAAACACATATACATTAGCATACTTTAATCCCTTTGGTTCAGTCAAAAGGCTAAACATCAAATTTGTTTTTCCACAGTTAGATGGACCACAAATGATGCCTCGAATGGATTGAGGAAGGAGTTCACTATGTTTTTTCACTTCTTTGGATTTAATTCCATCCGAAGTGGATTGAATGAGTTTTTCCACAGCATTGTCCACAACAAAAGTGTCACGGTGCTTTTTAAATTTCATCTTCACACACTGGGGGACAAAAGTGAAATGAAGAATCGTATATAAGGTGTTCATATTTGTAAGACCTGCTCAGTATGCGTAGGATCACTAGAGGATGTGGTCTGCTTAATCGTGCTATAAACTCTCTTCCGCTAGAACTTCACCTGCCTGGAGGATACCAATTTTGTGGACCTGGTACAAGATTGAAGGAAAGGTTGGAAAGGAAGGATCAAGGAATCAACCTATTGGATCAAGCTTGTAAACAACACGATATTGCCTACAGTAAGAGCAAAGATCTTTCATCTCGACACACTGCTGACAGAGTATTAGCAAACGAGGCGTGGGCAAGGTTCAAAACAAAAGGTGTTCCTATTGGTGAGAGGCTCGCTTCCTGGGCGGTTGCAAGCGCAATGAACGCGAAATTGAAGCTTGGTGCCGGAACAACCGAAGGCAGGAGGAGGAGGAGACGGCAGACTAGGCGAAGAAATCGAAGGAGGTTAGGTAGGGGATCGTTAGCCAAAGGGGGCACAGCAAGAGGTGGAAGTGCGCTAAAACGAAAAAGAAAAGGCACCACTAGAAAGTGCAGCAGAAGACTTAAACCTTTTACTTTTTCCGATGTATTACGACAAGCAAGGACGGCTGTGCGGGGATCAGGAATGCATCTTGTTGGCAGAGGTGGAATATTAAACAGAGGGAGTAGAAAACACATAACAAAGGCAGCATCATCAGCGTTGAACGCCATCAGATCTATGAAGAGAGGGAGGCGTAGTGCGTTCAGTCATTTACGACGTAGATCACGGATTCTATCACTTCCCAAGTCAGGAGGTGTGCTACCATTGCTGCCAATCTTTGCAGGGCTTAGTGCATTGGGAAGTCTGGCAGGTGGGGCTGCTGGTGTGGCCAAAGCAGTGCTTGAAGCTAGAGATGCCAAAAAACGGCTGAGCGAGATGCAAAGACATAACGAAACTATGGAGGCAGTAGCTTTGCGACATGGCAAGGGCCTGTACTTTAGACCATATAAGAAAGGACTTGGTATTTACATGGCACCTTATCAGAAGCAGCCAAAAAACTTATAGATATTTTGCCCAGAAGGGCAATGTATGATTTTGAGTTAACACGTTGGGCCAGGAAGCTTAAAATCCCCCATTTTAGAGGAGTGTTTATGCGTGACAACCTTCCTAAAAGTCCATGGAGGAACGAGTCTGCAATAGTCAACTTGGACAATACCAATGGTAGTGGTACTCATTGGGTATGCTACAAGAAGAGTGGAGACTACGTGAGGTACTTTGACAGCTACGGGGATTTGATACCTCCACTGGAACTTCAGAAGTATTTAAATGGGAAATACGTATCTTACAACCGAACCGCTTATCAGGATGTCAACACTTACTCTGAGATCTGTGGGCATCTGTGTTTGTATTTTTTAACCTCAATTTAAATGATATTACAGTGTACACATATATATATTTGTTGTTATCATTTCCACCCTTTAGTCATGTCTCAGACGTTCATGCTTTCAGGTAGAACTTCTACTCTTTCAGTAGACTACTTTCCTCCCATCGAACTTGAAGGTGGTTATGATTATGAAGTTGGTTTGCTTAGCTTCGAGTCTTATAACTCCATACCAAATGTCGACGAAACAAACAACCAGTTTCATTTTGATAATGGAAAGATTATTAAAATACCTACTGGTACATATGAAGTAATGGATATTGAACGTTTCATACAGGATAAGCTAAAGATGTTGGCTACACAGGAAAAGAAGTACTTTTTTCGCTTGGGAACAAACAACAATACATTGCAAACTACTCTGAAATGTAACGCTCAGGTGGATTTCTCTCAACCCAACTCTATTGGCAGCCTCCTGGGTTTCGATTCTGAGGTCATAGGACCTGGAAATGAGCACTACTCGAAGAATGTTGTGGATATTTTTAAGACAAACACGATTAGAGTTGAATGCAGCATAGCGGGCGGGTCTTTCGTTAATAATAAGCAAAGTCATACAATCCATCAGTTTTTCCCAGCAGTACCACCAGGATATAAGCTTGTTGAAATACCCAGTACAATCATTTACCTTCCAATCACCACGAGGGCAATAAGTAACATAACACTACGGATTGTAGACCAGGACGATAGGTTGGTGAATTTTAGAGGAGAACGTATTACAGTGTGTTTACACTTGAGGAAGGTCCCTAGTTGAACAGTTAGTAGGAGATGGGTTACTTATATTTTTCAAACTGTTTATTAAGACCACGAATATCAAAGGGTCATATAGACAGAGTCAAGAAAACCCATAACTCCGACGACTATTTATTGGGTGCACACTCAACAGTACCAAGCAGTGTTTGTTTGTCACCCAAGCGACTAACACACACAAACCGAAGGTTTTTACGCTCCTTGGGCTATAAAATACTTCAATAATGGATGTACTGGATATTTTTAGTAGTGTCCCATTTGATGACACTATTTCTCACATGGAATTTCACACTCATTTCCCTTACTCTTCTACCACACTAGACAACAATGACGAGATAAGAATACCAATTCAACAACAAGATATATGCATTGTGCCTTCTATGAGTTATTTGTATGTTGAGGGAAAGCTATTGAAGTCAGACAATACAGCAACTACAAAAACAAAGTTCACTCCAAACGCATTTGCATTTTTGTTTGACGAGATACGGTATGAAATTAATGGAGTTGAAATAGATCGCATTAGGAACCCAGGTATAACTTCTACAATGAAAGGATTTGCTTCTATTGGAGAGAACTCTTTAAGAAGTTTAGGGAACTCTGGCTGGCCAACCGAGGTGAATAAGTTGTCTTCCACTTTGGAAAGTCATGTGACTGACACTGATGGAAATTTTAGTTTTTGCATACCGCTAAGTAGGCTTCTGGGGTTCGCAGAAGATTATAGAAAGGTTATTGTCAACTGCCGTCATGAGCTTGTTCTACTGAGGTCGGCCGGGGACAAAAATGCAGTTTTGTGGACCTCAAGTGGTGCTACTGACACAACTCCTGAAGATATTAAAGTTAAACTAGAGAAACTATGCTGGAGGGTTCCCTACGTTTCTTTGAGTGATAGACAAAGAATTGCATTGCTTAGACATTTGGAAAGGGGAACGAGTGTTCCTGTAGAGTATCGAAGCTGGGAACTCTATGAGTATCCCTCTTTGCCACAATCAAACAAGCAATCTTGGTCAGTAAAGACGGCATCACAGCTAGAGAAGCCAAGATACGTCATAGTGGCTTTCCAGGAGAATCGCAAAAACAATATGAAAAAGTCTGCCGCATGCTTTGATCACTGCAAGATATCAAACATAAAACTTCATTTAAACTCTATTAACTATCCTTATGATGATTTAAAACTAGACATTGCAAAGAACCACTACGCTATACTCTACGACATGTATACCCGTTTTCAGGAGTCGTATTACAATGTTCCATCACAACCACTTTTGGACGTTAAAAATTTCATTTCTTATGCACCACTAATCGTAATTGACTGTTCTAAGCAAAACGAATCCCTTAGGTCAGCCCCTGTTGATATTCGTTTAGAATTTGAGGCCAGCGAAGCTTTCCCTCCAGGGACTGCTGCTTATTGTTTGATAATTCACGACAAGTCATTCAGCTATGAGCCAGCCACTAACCTGGTTCATCGGATAATGTGATTCATGCAGAAAGTGTTGGAATTTGGGGTGGGGATAGGCTATAAAGCCCGCTCTTGTCGGTTTGGTTTCTCAGTCTCAACTTGAATTTCGTTGGAGTTAGAACTTTCAGTCATGATTAAACAGGCCATCATAGATTTTAGTGCTTTTATCGGAGAGGATAAGACAGTGGTTATCAAGGAATTGAGCATATTGGACTTGGATTCAAGATGTGTACAACATTGGATTTTCTCACCACCTAAGGATGGATCCAGATCTACTTTTCCAAGCACACAACATGATTGCGGAGGGTGGCACAGTTCACAGTTTGACAATCATAACAGGTGGTTGAGTAAACACTATCACGGCCTCGGATTCGGAACAGGAAACGTTGAATATAGCTCTCTCACGTCATCTCTGAGAGACATTTGCTGCAATGTAAACCTATTGTATGCTGCTTCAACTGAAAAGGCAAAGGTTTTGGAAAAGTTGCTAGAGAACAGAAGAGTTGTGTTCAGTCTTGAGCTACTTGGAGGCCCCCCTCTATCGAGCGATTTTCTACTACTTCCTCCCGTTGAAGAACTATCCAAACAAAAGAATCAGTGTTTGTTTCATCATTTACATGCTCCAGGATTTTATTGTTCACAAACCAATGTACACAAACTAGCTGATTGGTGTTTGAAAAACCCAGCCATGCTAGACATGAACAACCCTGAAGTGAGAGTAAAGACCTTTGACGAATGGAAACTTAAAACTCCTTCTGCTAAGCAGCTTGCCGATGAAGGCTTTGTCAAAATGGCTGCTATGAAGGACACCACTAAATGCGTTTATTGTGGAGTTAATCTTTTCAAGTGGGAAGAAGGTGATGACGCAATAGAAGATCATCGCTACAACTCACCGTTTTGCTCCTATCTTCGCTTCAAGGAACAGACAACAGACAAGGGCAGCACCAAGAATATAGTCTACTGCGAGGACGGATCAGATACATTGGGCCAGGATGTCACTGGGAGATATACATTGTCTCTGGAAGTCACTCATGATGATCTTCTAAATATGTGTAAGGCTTGAAATGTATTCAACTTCATATTTTGAATAAACAAATCTTTATTATTTACCAATGTTGTTTTTTACTAAGCTTAACCTATATATAAACTTACCATCTTTCATTATCATCCAGATACACAGCTACTCTTATTGACTTAAGTCATAACAAGTTGCTCATGTCTCAGTTTTACAAATGTGAAAAGGTAGTTACCTTTTCTAATCCCATGAAGACAACTTTTTACTTTGCTGATAATGAAGACAGGCGCTGTACCGGCTCCATCGACAAGGAACGGTTTAAACTAAGAATTCTTCAGGTTGGAACAATTTTGCAAGACTCACTTTTATCCAAAGTATTACACATTAACACATGCCAGTTTAGTGATCACTCCAATTGTTTTATAAAATTAAATAAACTTACTACTTAATTTAACAAAGACTCATAATTTCATATCCTAGCTTTCATACACCATAAGTCTTTACCAGCAAGCACTCTGCTGGAACTAACATACAGTTTTAACCTGCACAAGTCGTCGTCGCTCGCTCGAGGACAAATCGTCCCCTGCCCACACTCGTATACTCATTCCCAACATCGCTGTCACTTTTATTCGCCGGAGAAAAAATCAGGCAACCCTATCTACTAAAAATACACAAACGGGCTGCATTAGTTTATCAAAAGTAATACAGTTGTTAACTTTAAGTCATCTTAGTCTTCATTATTAGGCAGGAATATAATAAGTGTATGCGCACTACGTGTGTGAATAGTACATACACACACAATCAAAGATACACACACACACACACACACACAAATAGACTGACATCCTTGTTAATAGGACCTCACAGCAGGTTCTTCACCTTCGATAACGGCAAGGTCAAAGAGATGTACCTGATTGGCACACTTTCAACAATACGTCTCACATGATTGAATTGTCTTGAAAGTACACTTCTTGTAGAATTTCTCTAAAAATATGTTATGACAATATTATTTCGCAAATTATTTTTTCATTAGATAAGATTATTTATTTTTGTGAACTCTGACCGCAGTAAACCTTTGACTATTAGATGCCAAGGTCATCAACCTATCTATGGACCAGCTGTTGCAAATTACTTTTTTCAAAAAGAATATAATGTGGTTCAATGAGTGAGATATTGTAGGGATTTTATTTTATTCCTTATATGTGATAGTAAGGTGGTTTATTTGATGTGGAAGATGCTTCTTGATTCAAATTTTGTTTTGTTGTTTACAAACACTTATTAATTGGCTATAACAGGAACTAACAATTTAGCCACAGAAACCTTTTGTCGTATCCTCAATTACACTGAGTTTATGTTCATTCTTAAACTTATCAGAACTCCAACATGGTATGGAAGTATCTAGTTCCATAGATAAAAATTAAACTACATTTATTGTTTTCCCCTTTGCCCAAAGATATTTCGTAAACGTAAAACCATGGTAAAACTTAAAGTTAGTTAGCTTCTTTATTTGTTCTTGGTTGAAGTGAAGTAAAACTGTACATTTATTCAAGAAATCGTTTACTACATGCAATTGGAATTCCCTCGATCACTCACTCTTGTCGAACGAGTAACAAGTTAAATAACATCAAATAAAAAAAAGAATTTAATGATATTATATCCAATATTTCATAATTAACGTTAACTGAAGAAAACCAAAGCAAAATCCGTACTTGCTATAGAAGAACGCAATATCAATAACAATTCTATTTGGTATGGCTATCAAATACGAACATTTGAAGAAGGGACAAAGAGAAATGAACCATGAACTTTGACTGAACCATGCCTAATTTAGAGAATGTTTGATACAATCTCGTGTAACTCTGGCAACAGAGGCCCATAATTAGCAATTTGTATTCCGCTTTGGGCGGCAAAACACAATGCAGTTTCCCGCGTAAAGCGCCACCGTCAATTTGGTTGTCTTAAAACATCTGAAAAAAAACTGTAGTTAGTTGTTAGTTAAAGATTAATTTATGACGCTCGTTTAAAATCCCTTTTATTTATTTTAGATTAAACTACTTGCAACTTACTTTATGACGATTTAAAATGGATACGATGCGAGAAACTAAATATAAATTGGAATAAAATCAATGAACAACAATCTGAGTTTAAAGGTTTAATAAAAACTAGCTGTACCCACAGGCATTGCCCCGTTTAACTTCACAGGTGAGCTTGTTCGCATGGCTCAATCACGTCCTGGTTGAAGTTCGTTCGCTACGCTCACTCACCTTTAGGTTGGAGAACGTTCGCTGCGCTCACTTGCCTTCAGGTTAGCTCGTTCGCTACACTAACTCGCCTCCAGGTTGAAGTTCGTTCGCTACGCTCACTCACCTTTTGGTTACAAATTAGCTGTTGTCATAAATTAAAAAAATAATAGTACTGCATCCTGTTGGTAATCCTTGTAACTTTAATGCTATTGAACATCATAGAACAGATCCAACTTGTTTAATTGAAACAGCTGTTAAGATTCATTAATTCCATTTAAATATGAGTACTCATAAGGTTAACATGGGAAACTCCAGAGCCACTGGGGCAGAGCCCGAGAGTCCGATCAGGATAAAAACAACTTAGTTTTCCTATTTAATTCCTAAAGAATCAGTGTACCAAATTTCAGCCTCCTAGGTAAATGGGAAGTAAGAGAATTAGTGATGAGTGAGTGAGTGAGTGAGTGAGTCAGCCAGTGAGGGCTTTGCCTTTTATATATATAGATTACAGTTATGCAAATGTCGAGGAATTTAAATCACAGATTAGTCAAATCTAGAAGACATCTCTATCGCCCGAAGGATGGACGGTTATGTTGCAGGATTAGACCAATTTATAGTTGATGGATCGAAAATTTGAAAACTAGTTTCATCGTTGATGAATCTTTTCAGCGATATAAGCTTCGTGAAGAGTATCAACATTTTTAATGGGGAAGGGTGAGATTTGACCTGCATGCCTTTACAATCAAGACAATATTTGAATGTCATTATCATGACTTTCGGCAGCACGGCAAGTGAACTATATCATGGAGAGATATGACCCAGATCTGGATCCCAGAGACCAATAAAACGGAAAAAGAAAAAAAACCCTTAGAAGATGAGAATTTCTTTTGAATTACAAAACTTCCTCCATTTTAAGTCACACGAAATTGATTATCACCTCATGCACTTTTCGAATCCTTGATTTGAAAAAAATTAACTTTAATTAATCATACCATAACTACCAATCATACCATAACTGATCAAGAAATGAAAAAATAAAACTGAAAAATCCTAGTATAAGTCCATTAAAGAAATTAACACATTAAAGAAAAAAAGATAAACACACTCTCAATACATAGGGTACAAGATAGAATACTCGCAAACATTCAAATCTCATTACATCTCATTAACCTGCCCCATGAGTCTCATTGAAGAGGCCGCGTCTCATTGGCACCCAGCGCGCCGACCGTGAAAGTCAGCTGATTTAATCAGTCAGCTGTCGCCTAACAATCAGCTGGTCCTGCCTGTGAATCCTGAATTAGCGAAACTAATTCACCGATTCAATCGAGCTGGCAGTGGCTCAGTCGTGATATACGTGACAAGGTTAACCTTGGCCAAGCCAAATCGTGTTGCTGATTTAATTTAGGTGTTTCAGGGAATGTCGATTAGTTGAATTTGTACTAAATATTTTGTAAAACACATTTTTTTTAAACATTTTATCAAAAGAGTACAGTAATCAAATACAATTATAGAACTTAATTACTTTTTTAATGTAGGTTATCCGCAAAGGAATAGGGGCTTTATAAGAAGAGGTCCGCCACAATTAAAATTTGTCCTATGCAATTAATATACATTTTGTAAATTAAAAAATCTAACCGAACCTGTGACCTTTTCTATCAAGCGTGCACAATACGCTGAGGTTGACATGTTTTGACCTAGAGTCCGAATTTGCCTAGCTTATTTAACCTTATATACATAATCTTCATTCGTATAGGAAAAATGTAAGTAGTGGCGACCCTCATGGGAAGAGGGTTTATGTTGAGAAAGACTGATAAAAAATGTTTATTCAGCAAAATTTAGTAATTTAGATCAGCGCAATCTGTAGGTGGCTCACATAAACTACGAACACTTTGATGAAAAAATCTGGCTACAAATTTAACATGGGGATGGAAAGTCTAAAAGGTTTATTGGTCACTTAAACAAATTCTTACATTGATCCTATTTCCACATTGTTTTGGCAAAGACGAATTACGAGTGTTGATCAAACCAGTTCATAATTGAATGCACCGTAAAATCTCCAGCCGCTGGTAAGATAGCTGTAATTTGAACTTATCGGCCTATTTACATAATGCTACATTCGATGGAGCAAGCATTTTAACAAGAAAATACGTCGTTCCCAATAGTTTATATCGATCAAATCGGTGTTTCGATCGATTTACTTTTGAGTGTTTATCATCCCAGTACCGAAGCAATGTGCATTTTTCATTATTAATCATTTTCAAATCGTTTATACAGCGATGTACTTTTCTTACACATATTAAGTAAAATATAAAATTCACGATAAGCAGAAAATATGTCTTAACATTTTAAATGTCCCATGGTATCCTATATTTACACCAAAAGATTTTGTTATTTTTTTAAGAGGTTAGCGGCCCCTTTAAACCTTGCCCTTGGGCCTTGTATCATTATACTACTAAAAAGTGTAAAAAAATTATAATGAAAAGATTTTTCCCAAATAAATTGTCTATAATAGTTGTCAAATATTATAAAAGTGAAAGTTTGTGTGTTTGTATGTTTTTTTTTATTTATTTGAAGTTCAATCGCGCATTAACCACTAGTCGGATCAGGCTGATATTTGGCATGATGATAGCTCACATTCCCGATTAACATATAGGCATATTCTTATCTCAAAAATACTTTCGGACTCCACCCCAGTGGCTCTAGAGTTTCCCCCCTTATATTATGAGTATTCATATTTAAAAGGAATCAAAGAATTTTGCCAGCTGTTTCAACTACACTACTTGGTTCTAGGATATTCAATAGCATTAAAAGTTTATAAGGTTTACCAACAAGGTGCAGCACTATTAATTCTTTTTGCATTTAAGACAACGGCTAATTTGAACCAAGCAGCAACAAAAAGCTGTGAGAACTTAACTTTTGTCTATTGTTTAAGTGCAGTGGTAGAACATTATGGCTAAGGTAGATGTGCTATACTATAGTACACCCTAAATTATAGTAAACAAAAATTTCCTAAAACGTGTCCTTTCCCATTGCAAACGCAAAGCACGAGTATAACTGCAATAAGCATTATACGCCAACCCCGAACGACGGACGGGTTTTCTGCTGGTTTGTACATAAACACGCTTGTCTCGAAATACATTTTTTTAGCTAGCAATCAATTTTTCAGAGGAGTGAAATGTTGGTAAAGGAATTAAAAAGTTAACGTTCTTTGCAAACGCAATTACTTTAAATTTGCATTACAGAATTAAAACTTCCCTGGAAAGAGTTAAGTGTCAATAGCGCTCCTTTGATGGGAACTACGTTTAATAGAATTATAAAGTTGTTAATTTTCAAATAGAAAGGTATTTCGGATTATTCATATTTTGAATCAGTTTAATGGTTAATTAAAAATTGTAATACTGAATTAAACATGATTCCTACAACCATTAAAAATTGTAGAAAATCTTCAAGTTATTATTTGGTGGATAACCAATAGAAATTTCAGATGATTCATGTGGTTTTACTTGGTTAATGAATAATAAATACAGTAAAACCTTAGAAAACATATGCAGTTACGTAAAGTAGACAGTCTATCCCGGTGTAAGCTGGAATTTAGAATGTTCTAGTGGTTTAGTTAGATTAAGGATTTGTGAGTTTATTGTCGTGAAACACCGTTTTCTTCCAAACCTACTTACTTGTAACAATGTCATATAAAACGACGACTTGTAAGCTATAGATTTTTTTTGTCCCCAAAAACCATCATAGCATGTAACTCTAGGGGTAAAAAATAATTTAAATATCAAGCACAATCTATGAGAGGACCATTAATCTAGATTCACTTTTTGAGTAAAAAAATGTCTACAGCTGTGGTCCATAACAATGCGTTGAATAACAATGTAATTCAGTATCCAGTCCTTGATGTTGTGCAAATGCAAATCCACAGTATCCAACCAGGTTTAATTTGACGATGATTTCTCCTCCCTAACTCCCTAAGGGAGTTAAGAATTAAGTTAAGCTTAAGGTCTGATAAATCATAACACTTTGCCGAGAGTTTCATCTTCAACTTTACCCCTTTGACATGCTAAGTTCAAAGAGAATTGAAGATTATACGCAAATCGTATTTCATCATCAAATGATTAAACACTTTGGTGCAAACAGCATTCGTAGAGTATTTGTTCAATCAGCATTTTCGAAAACGTTTAATTGAACGAGGTAAATCATAAGTTTTTCGTTTACTTGAGTTACGTTGATAGTTCACAAGAAAATTCGTTGCCTGATTGTGTGTTCAACTTGAAAATTTCACCATCATGATTCAGTACATTTTACAGTTACCAAGCGCCGTCGCTGCCTGTACGTATATTTTGGTGTTTCAATCACTGTAAATGTATTGTTAGAGTTAATGCTTAAATACACACTAGTATTTTTTTTTCAAATTTAAATTGATAAGCTAGGCACCTATTTTTTGTCTATGATACTCATTATATGGCACTGTTAGCATAAGTTTAATCAATGATATGTAACTAGTTATTGTTTATCATATTCGTTTGTGTCCAAAATCAGTGACGTGTCCCTGAATATATTGCATGGATGTTGTTCCAATATTTACATGTATAAAACTAAAAAGTATATGAGCCTTAGTGAAATAGTCTGCAGTATATACATATAATAAATAAATTGAGGTACGGCTAGTCATGTAGGAGGGCGCGAGATTTCTGTATTAGGTCCGAGTTCATATCCCGTCAATCACCAATAGATATTAGCTTGTTTAAAATGCCCGTGGCTTAGAGCCACTATACTTTGCTGCAATAATTAATTATTTATACTCATCAGCACCTACTTTTAAATTAAAATCTTAGAAAAAAACTCTAAGCGTATCGTAAAATTAACTATAATTGTGATTAAACAAGAATTAAACATGATTTTGCAATGTCCTATAACGTATAGATCTGTTTCCGCTAGGTCATTGGAGCCATTATCATTTTATAGCCACGCCAACTGGCCATCCTAACCAGCTGACTGGATATGCAGATTGAAGTGGGTTAACGTTGCAGCAGGATATCAGCTGATATCCTACACCAGTGACGTCATATAAACGTTTATGGTTAAACTATAAACACCCATAACACGCAACTACAACTGCCATGGAGGTAAACTATTTGTGAAACGTTAAGCTGTGCGAAGAATCCGCATGGGTTGGAGAATAGGCTATACGCAGAGGTGAGTGAGGTTTAACATCACGAACTAAGGAGATGTTTTTTATCAGCTACATGCTTTTTTGGCCAAATGTTTAATGGTGTAGCACGTAGGTTGAATGAATGAACATTTATAGAACATAATTTCGTGTCGTTAGAGGCAAAAGATTAGGATGTGAAATTTGTAATTCTAATTTATGGCAGAATCGATAAGGATACGGGCCTCAAATATAGCAATTTCAAAAAATAATAAAAAACTCCATATAAAATTGAAAATGAGATTTTTTAAAGTTGTAGATAATTATTTTCTCAAAAGGGTTTTAACTCAAATGTTCCTTGTTGTACTTAAATTAAAAGAAATAATCTTCATTCATTATAAGAAATAGACGTAGTTGTGCTATTTATGAACTCAAAGTAATCTGTAACCATTAGTTACTCGTATCTACTAAGCTGCATCAATTCTTATAGTATGAAGGAAATTCAGATTATTGAACGAATAAGAACAACCCCTTCATTAATCCGGACTAGCTGTGACGCTAATCTAAAACCAGTAAGGCATGAGATAGGTACTTCCTTTGTCCAGTTAAAAGTTTTAGTTGAGTAAAGTTCAGTAGTTCAGTTTCAAGTTTATTGGCAATTATAGTGCGTTCAAACAGCCGTGGCACCTGAGGGATTAGGAGACCCCAAGGGTTTCCATGGGTTCTCCTAATCCGTCAGGTGCCACGGCTGTTTGAACGCACTATAGTTAATATCAGTTAAGAGTTATATTAGTTTTACGGATTTAATTTAGTTTTAAGTTGAAGAATGATTGGTTTGTGCCTATAAAAACATTTGCTATATACAGTCTCAAGGCTTAGCCACAGGCTGAGGTTCTAGGCATCGATGTTATTATACATCGATGGTTCTAGGATGTCCGTATTAAGAGAGGATCAAGATGAAATTAAATACTATTCAAACCATTTCAGGATCATTATTTTCTATCGTCCTTGTATAATAAAATATCGTACCGAGAACTTTTCTAATACTTGGTGAACACTATAACCACTCAGCTATCATTTACAACAGTCGTGACAATTTACCATTGTTTTTATTCAACCCTAAACAGCAGCGAGCGTTGCAGGCTGCGCAACACAGGGGCGCCGGCAGCGCTAGCAGCAGTACTCCGGCACAGGGCACCAATGTGAATACTTGACCCTTGACCCCCGCTTGGTCACACACTCGCGGACCCGTTACATCGCCCACTATGGAATAGCAAGTGGACATTGTCAGCCAAATTTATATCTCACCATTTAATTCCCAAATATGTGTCCATTTTGGTTTTTACTGGCCAAATTTCGGTAAGACTGTCTCACTGAAAAGACAGACATTCCGTAGGTTTATACTTAGAACCATAAAATAAAGAAATAAAGATAGTAAATAGTAACAAGACATAGGTTAAGAGGCAATTCCCGATTGTTTATACTTAATTATTGAATACTTTATAAAAATGCATTTGTGTATTCTCGATTTAAAAAACCCGTTTGAATTAACAATAAGTAGTAACACAACAAATGAGTGAATCAATTAGCAGTATATATAAAAAATCACCAAACGAAAATGAGAACTTAGGAACACATTATAGTAGTTTACGCAACGATTGCGTTAAGTGAGTCTTTACGACACGAGTAGAAAATTTAAGGCACGAGCCTTGGCGAGTGCCTTAAAAACTTCTACGAGTGTCGTAAAGACTATTAACGCGAGTTGCGTACACTACTTTACCTACGACCGTTTTTTAATTACTATCAATCTGGATTTAATTACTAACAATCACTAATGATAACTTTTTAGAGAGGTTATGTTTTCGTGTATTTTCATTACCACTGAAAGTGATGCAACGACTTGTTGTATAATCAGCTGATTTCCTGTAATTACGTGTTTGTTAAACTTCGTTAAATATTACATTGCTAGCAGCATTCTTACTATTAATAATATTGTATCAGGTACAATTCGGCAAATATTTCATTTATTTTTGGACTTCCACCAACTTAATTAAGAATACGCGAGTATCAACATGAACAAGTCGGATCAACAATTAAATTGGTCAACTGATCAGCTGATCAGCTGATTAGTTGACGTTCGAAGCATTACAATTTTAATTCTTTTCTCTCAATACTTGAACCTCATTGGTCCGTTACCTGTGTGGATATGAGAAAACTATGCGGATATGAAATGAAACTATGCGGATATGAAAGTAAACAGCTGTAAAGTGAAACTTTTCAATTCTAAGAACTGGACTGAAATGGCTACTTTAAAAAACGGTCGTAGGTAAAATACTTTTTTGGTGTTGTACATAATCTTAAAACTTAAAGAAGTGTCCGTTCCTACATAAAAAACGTCATAAGGAGAATTATTTTAAGCAAATTAAAATCGAAACATGATCGAAGAATAAAAAATCTAAATCATTGCAATTAAAATACAGTATTTACGTTTGACCTTTCGTAAACGTGACGACGGCATCTTTAAATTATCTAAAATTCACATATAAATTTTAACTAACTATGCGAAAAATCATGAATACTCTGTTCCTATATCTGTACCAACAAAAACAAATAATTCTTCAAAAGAGGTTGCCGACATAAATGATGCCCCTCCATATAAGCTCTATCCAGGTTGCATCACGGATGCAGTTGCATTCTCTGCGCGTTTGTGTGCGTGTGTGTGTCCAAGTGTGTAGGCAGTACCAGGCTATCAAAGAACGGTACTTGCGGGCGTGCAGCAAACGCTGTCCAGCCACTTTATTGTCAATAACATTTTACGAATTGAAACTTAAATTATTTTTGACCACAGAATAATGATAAACATACTTCATATTAGATGTTTCATCCTTAGCAGGCATTTCATAGCTATACGCATTTAGATGGACCAGCTACAGCCAATTTTGTATTTTCAAAAGAACGTACTGTAGTTGGATGAGCCACTCACACAGTACGATGCTGCGTAACATTATATTTTCCCCTTCAGTTTTAACTCCTGAGATATTATGTCACATAAAAGATGCTATTGCTTACGATGAGTCGTCCCAACAGATTGGCTTGGACAGAAGGTTGGCGTATTTAACAGAAATAAGCAACTTAAATCACTGAACTCTGATCGAAGCTATTTCTCCTTCGTCCAAAGCTAGTTACTGCTTTTGCATGGAGTAGGAATGTCTGGTTCCAAACCTGAAAGTCAGTGGTGTTGCCTTTGATACTCACCGAAACAGCTGATTATTTAGCCAAAAACCTCTTTTAGTTTTCCTCGGGATTACAGCTATACAGACATCGCGTATCCTCCAAGAGGCCAAGAAGGACGTAAGGACCAAGGACTCACAGACACGTGACTCGCCAGACCATCACGTCCATCTTGTTACACTGTCCTATATTGTGAGGTTACAGTAACCTTGGTTACGTGATAGTTGTTGTAGACCCTACAATGTCCATGTTGGTACTTGGTCAAATTTAGGAATACCACACAACTTAAGAACTATAGGATTAGTCAACGGATTATAGTTAGGCCTACTTTTGCAATTTTTTAATGCTTATAGTTAGGTCATACATTAAAATCGAATTATTATTAGTTTAGCTGTTATTGTTGCGCATATGAATAATATACAGAATAACGAATTGGGGACGTACGAACATTGTAACCAAACAGTAACACTGACAATAGACGAGTGTCTACGTATGCAAAAACGCATTCAGAGCAACACAGTCACGATTGCTCGCTGCATGTAGACGTGTCATTTTCGAATTCACTGTGATCATGAGGTAATCATAGTGATTGATCGCCACCTGTGAGTTGCGGTAATCACAGACGGTAATCACTGAAATCCGCGTCACTCCAGCGTAATCGTCAAGCTCTCTTGTTTGCTTTGCAGTTTGTTGTTAGTCTTATATACAATGTGAGGTAATTAATTAAAAGAAAATTTTGTGGTGTGATTGTATAGATTAGCTTATCTCTGTTTTAAAAGTCATTAATCTATTTTACTAATTATTTGTATTATTGTATAGTAATGCAACACTGTTGAACAAAAACGTCGGCTAACCCCTAGAAAACCTACAATAAGCTAGGTTCCTTAAAACTCTCACGATTAAAAACTAACAACTAAAACAATTTTTCAACAAATTCTCAACATTCCAAATTAATTTTCAATTAATAATTTATAGCTTAGAGTCTGTAGAAGCACCATGAAGTAGGTAAAACAAACAGGTTCTGCAATGTTCATCGCGATTCAAAGACCGGCTTTTCTTGGCAAAACCTCTTAACGGTTCTGGCAGTGGAACTTCCGACATAGACTACGTGGTTATTGTCACTGGACCACTGGAACTGGACCACTAGAAACAGCTGATAAACACATGACAGTGTACGATCAGCTGACTAAAGCACGAACAAATTACATTGACAACATGTTTTTGCTATTCTTTGATTGGTTAACTGGCTTTAATTGTGCTTTGCAGCTTGGTACGACACTTATATATTTGACTATGCATACTAAAAAAATATATATCCGTGTTTAAGTCGTAGCATCAATTTTTTTAGAAGGAACATCTCATCTATATATAAGTTGTAGTCAGTATGTGATTGCAGGTCAGACACTGAAATAGTGCGCTACTATCGAAATTATATTTTCTCCCTAGATTTTGTTACTGAAATGGATGATTGGACAAGATTTTTTTATGGTTTACAATAAGTAATCCTGTTGGTTGAGCTTGTTTAAAAGGCTAGCATATTCCGCAGAACTCGTTAATTAAAATCTGTGCACTATATCATTGGATTAATTTAATCGCGTCCATTTTTTCTACTGGCTTAAACTACTATCTTGTAGAGGTACTGAAGTTTACATCCCAAAATAGACTAACTCTACATCAACGGATGAGATGAACTGAATTTATCTTATTCGTCTGTTTAAAGTTTAGTATTAAATTATCCTGCTTGGAAACGGTTACTGGACTGTGTTAAACCTCTAACTGTTAATGTATTACTTGGTTGTATAGCAGGATAATCTTAGTATATACATAATCCCTTGTATAAACACTGGCAATTTACTCGGTTAAGCTGGGAACCACCCGACGGAAACGTCTTGCAATGATAAACACTCAAACATCATAAATTACATTACTCGAGTAGTAACTCCACTCTTGTGCAAACAATTATGTTATTATTAAATCATCATAGTTATATTATTGTATTATGGATTGTATTATTTATCATTGAAACCCTCTATTGTTTGTTCTGTGTAACGTCTTGTATAGTAATCAAATTTAAAAAATAGATTTGTACACCACCGTAATATTTAAAAGTTTTAAACGAGAAATTTACCTCAAAACTAACTTTTTGGATATTTGTAATTTTTTAGATAAACTTTAACTGATAGCTACGAGGAAAATTAGATCACTAAAAATAACGGATTATATTCTTTTATATTTTGTATATTGTTGAATTTCGATATATTAAATTTTAAATTGAGATGGGCAAAGATGGAAAAGAATATAGTTTAGAAGATAAAAAATAATATTTCACTAACCTTGTATAACAAATTACCTAAATAATAGTCATTCCCGCTAAACTTACTGTAGCT
Source organism: Macrosteles quadrilineatus (assembly GCF_028750875.1). Taxonomy (NCBI): domain Eukaryota; kingdom Metazoa; phylum Arthropoda; class Insecta; order Hemiptera; family Cicadellidae; genus Macrosteles; species Macrosteles quadrilineatus. Next base: position 5,847,471 of record NW_026542599.1, on the reverse strand, counting down.
CTCAAATAACAAAACCAAAATACTAAAAATAAAAAAGAGTGTCTATTTTAAATGTATCTTAGCTAGTAATATTTGACTTTATGAATCTCCGGTTTAAGCTTGTGTAAAACCAGCTTACAGCAGCAAATATAAGACAAAAAATATCGTATTTCGTTGACTTATACGCCTTTAAAAACTTGTAATTAAAATTTTGGATTTTTTATTTGCCATTTTACTATTCGTTGGACCTCAAAGCGTAAAATAGCTGTAGACGGATTATTTTAGTGACAACCAAAAATAAGGTAAGACAAAAAAGCCTAAAAGAATTCAACTGATCTTCCATTTGGTGGTAGGAATGCCACTTTAGTCTTAGAAGGGTCTTTATCACAAATAAAATATCTAGGAATCAATCCTCCTTAAAAAATAGGCTGTGATAAAGTAAGGCTGTTTTGATATATCCTTATCAATATCATCTTTATGACGTTGAAAGATATCACCTGTTCACATCAGTCAATGTCGACCTGCTTCGGACAGCGATTTGTTACAAAACATAGATTTAATATTCACACTACGATTTAGTCATAGTTTCCTATTTAAAACGAACATGAAAACATATATGTGTATCTAGTCATATTTAAAAAATTGTAAAATCTTCGGACTACCATTTTATAAACATAGATAGCGTTTTGAGATCAAGCTTTACTTCTAGCAGTATCATACCGATTTGTTACAAAACATAGATTTAGAATCACACTACGATTTAGGCAGACTTTCCTATCTAAAACGAACATGAAAACATACATGTGAATCTAGTCATATTTAAAAAATTATAAAATCTTCGGACTACCATTTTATGAACATAGATAGCGTTTTGAGATCAATCTTTACTTCTAACAGCTGTTAAATATCAGCTGTTAATTTATTTTGCTAAAGCATTTATTTTTTTATACATAAACATTCAAGAGGCTACAATAATATTATTGATAACTAATGATGTGCATTGCTGTCGTTGCCTAGCAACCATAATCTTAAAATTCAATATTTGTGATTACAGATGTTTGGTTTATTGGTCGATAAATGATATTTTTATTTTATTATAAATTTTATCTACGCTCCAAGTTGAATTAGATATCGATCCAATACCAAGAAAATGTCCGACGAATATGTTAACAATTTTACCTCATCAACATGTGTGGGCTAGACCATTTTTAATAATATGCCAATAGTCCAGGCAAACTAAACAAACTTACATAGGGACCGTTAAAAAAATTGCAAGAAAACGTTTTATGGTTTTATTTTGTAGAGTTGGGTTTGCAGAATGACATACTAAAAGTTGCCAAAAATCGGTGCACGAGAAAACCACTAAAATCACAATTTAAAATGGCGGCTTTTTTCAACATTGGACAAATTAAAAAAACATATTTCACATGCATTTGCTATGCACATTTTTCGAGATATTGACTTGGGACCACCGCCTGTATTTATTGAGTGGTTAGTACTTCATTTTGATAGGGAACATGTTTTTGGCCGCCATCTTGGATCCGCCATATTGGACATAGATAATTTTTTTTCAATGTAATGATAGTGTTGTGACACATCATTACCAACTACATTTTTACACTGATTTCAATGCCGAAATCCGTTTTTAAATATCTTTATTCATTTAGAAGATATATACAAAAGAAAACTCTGCACCATACATTTCTTATGGACGTTTCGTAGTTTGATATTTTTTTTAAAATTATTTTTCTTATATCTCCAGTTCTTATTAACGCTTGTAGTTCGTTCTAGGCTTAAAATATTCAGTAATGTAAGGGCTTTCATTTGAGCTCTTGATCATTAAAATCAGACGAGTTAAAGACCTGCTACGAACCTCAGAACAATATTAAATTTATTTTTTTAGAAATATATTTTTATTAAAATATTTATAACTCGGGTTGTTAATACGTCACCAAGTTCTTTCTTGTCTCAAATTACTCAGTGAATGTTTAGCTTTGATTTTATTAATCACTAAACAAAATCTGACAATTTTAAAATGAGCCATGGACCATAATTTAACATTAAAATGTATTTATTTTGAAATTTGTCTTTAGTTAAGGACATATATCCCAAACCCTAATAACTCCTGGAAAGTCATCCATAGCTAAAATAAAAGTCAATATTTTGGCGAATTATTTAAGACTATAAAGAGTTTTGGGAGTTATTTAGAATTAGGAATATACGTCTTTAACTAAAGACAAATTTCAATATAAATACATTCTAATGTTAAATTATGGTCCATGGCTCATTTTAAAATTGTCAGATTTTGTTTAATGATCAATAAAATTAAAGCCAAACATTTACTGAGTAATTTGAGACCAGAAAGAACTCGGTGACATATTAACAACCCGAGTTATAAATCTTTTAATAAAAATATATTTCTAAAAAGTTAAATTTAATATTGTTCTGAGGTTCGTAGCAGGTCTTTAACTTGTCTGATTTTAATGATCAAGAGCTAAAATGAAAGCCCTTACATTACTGAATATTTTAAGCCTAGAACGAACTACAAGCGTTAATAAGAACTGGAGATATAAGAAAAATAATTTTAAAAAAATATCAAACTACGAAACGTCCATAAGAAATGTATGGTGCAGAGTTTTCTTTTGTATATATCTTCTAAATGAATAAAGATATTTAAAAACGGATTTCGGCATTGAAATCAGTGTAAAAATGTAGTTGGTAATGATGTGTCACAACACTATCATTACATTGAAAAAAAATTATCTATGTCCAATATGGCGGATCCAAGATGGCGGCCAAAAACATGTTCCCTATCAAAATGAAGTACTAACCACTCAATAAATACAGGCGGTGGTCCCAAGTCAATATCTCGAAAAATGTGCATAACAAATACATGTGAAATATGTTTTTTTAATTTGTCCAATGTTGAAAAAAGCCGCCATTTTAAATTGTGATTTTAGTGGTTTTCTCGTGTACCGATTTTTGGCAACTTTTAGTATGTCATTCTGCAAACCCAACTCTACAAAATAAAACCATAAAACGTTTTCTTGCAATTTTTTTAAGGTCATATCCTATATTTACCCGACTACAATTAAATTGTAGTAAAATGATTGCGACATTATAAATATTGTGAATAGTTGAAGAAACAATTTCACAGAAAACATAAGTAAAATTTACTGAAGATGAATTCACTGTTTTGATAGCATAGTGTTTTAACCGACCACCTAAAAAGGATTTATGAGATATTGTTAATTTTCTTCAAATCAATATAGGAAACTATTATCTGAATTCGATCTACCATAAATATCCATAGGAAAACATGGATTATACATTTATAGGTTTTCGTTTAGTATGATTTCTTCAATTGTTGCTTGAAAACGTTGTTATTGAAATTTTTTTTTTTCAAAAATATTTTACAACCCCCTATATTATTGCCCCAAATATTGCTTAGTAACGCCCCATTTAAATTAATAATTTAAAGTTGTATTGCTGAAAACAGAAATAATATAATATTTTAAAATATCTAATTAGAAAATGAATAAATTGTTCATTTAGTAAAATTACGATGTCTTATTATTTAAAGAACAATTATAGCTGCACTAAAAGGGATACATGTATCACCTTTATAGCTGATAGTAGGTACAATTTAAACTATTGTACTGTTCTAGTTGTCTAAGTGTATCACAGTTGTTGTAGATAAACTAACAAAACTCAAAAAGCAATCAAGTCTTGAATAGTAAACTAACATTATACAAAACAATACTGCTCCATACAAAATATTAGTCCAATAAGCAAAACAAACCACTCCACAACCAAAATCAAAATCGTACTCACCCAAATCAAAACCGCCCGGGACGAGAGCCCACTCAAAACTGCAGCTCAACTGGCCAGCTAACTAAGCTAACTGGTGTGTAGTTAAAAAGTAACTAACAGTCTGCGCATTTGACCATCTGAAACAACAATTAGAGCAACAATGAGGTAGTTACTGGCACACGGTTCATCAACAGCTGTTTAACATGCTGCTGGGGACATATCTGTCATCAGGCATCCGAAACACACGGACAGTTCTAGTTTCCGAATTACCATCATAATTGTCGCAATTCCCTGGTTTGTCCCCAGAAGCGCGAACTACTTGTAACGGTTTCCACGTATATTTTAGTGTAAGTAATTCTTGAGTTTTCTAAGTGGGAATTTGTTTAGTAGTTTAGTGGGTTAGATAATGCAATTTCCGTGAAAATTATTATAGTATTAATTTTTAACGTATTTTTATGAACATAACATTATGTGATTAAAGTTCAGGTGTATGTTGTTGCGGCACGCGTTACTATAACTATCTTTTAGGACTGATGATGGTGAATTAATTATTCACCGAATAGCATCTCCTGTAAAGGACACCAGGATCAATCGGCGGACACGGGTAATTTAACATTTTTCGAGTGTCTATATTGATCCGGAACAAGAACAAACAATTAAATAAAGTATTTTTTTAATGTGTATTGGTTACAAAAATATAACAATTTAGTGGTACAGAAATATATCGGTGTGTTAACACAGCTGCAATATATTAATAGGCAAGCATGTTTCTTTAAAAACCTTTTTTCTCAGCTCGTGTGCATCGAAGGCAAAATCTACGCATACTGTTAGAAGATGTGCAGAATCCCTTTATAAATTAAAATAGGCTCAAAAATGAGCGCAAAAAATAACACGGTTCTTACGGGCTGCTATGCTGGTGAAGAAATAACAACAAAATATAAACAGAAAATCAATACAAATGGAATAAATTATAATCATATGTTTTATTTACAGCATGGGGGAGAAATAGAGAAGTCTGTACATTACATATTTTTGGTCGAGTTTTCGACCACTGAACGATCTCTACTTTACTTAAAATCACTTATTAGAAACAACTTTAAAAAGTCTTAAGTGATGAATAAATAAGTTTAACCTTTGACTATGTATAGACAACCGTAGTATATTGTTGTTTCTTGGTTTTAGCTAGTTTTATAACGAAATAAATAATTTGTATCGTTTATGTTAAAAAGTAACACATACAGTTGGTTTAAGACAGTACTTCAGCTGTTGTATGCAAACTTTTTGTTTGAAAATGAAATGGCGACTTATTATTAGGCTAACTATGGCATAAATTAGGTTAAAGTGGCTTACTAGCTCTATTAAGATTAATAAACTTGCTTTAGCTAATCCACCCAAAGAGGTCTACTTTACTACTTATCTAAAGCCAACTGCATAACTTAGTGTCACACTGTTTACAACTTAACCAGTTGAGGAATCGACTTTCCATCAGCTGATATTGACGTTAACGACTTTCAAAATTGAATTTACGACGCAACAATAACCCTGGCTCTTGTAAACTGTTAAACGTTCCTTGATTAACAGCTTATCCACGAACTCTTAACGATGTAAATCGTTCACGTTGTTGTTCTAATCAAATAAGTTATCATTTTTGCCATCAGGGTTATTGGAGACCTTTCAAAGTTATGATATTTTAATTTTCTGTATTTTTTTCTGCTTTCTTAGCCTCTTAGGTGTTCTAACATCAATGGTTTTTTTTAAGTATTTTGGTAAGGGAAGTTTTCAAACCCTGTGGTGTAAACATATGTTTATCCATTGTTATACAGGGGGGAACGAAGTTAGTAATAACAATTTTTATGTGTTAAACTACTTAGTATTTGTGACAAAATGACACTGATTTAGATTCTATACCCTCACAGGTAGGGATTAACAGATAAATAAAGATTTTTTCAAAATGTTTGTATTTGCTTACATAAAATGGCCATAAAATAAACATAGTTTTTATGTAGAATGTATAATTGTCATTTTCAGAATCCTCATTAAATTTCCATTAGTAATGGTACAGATTCATTGAGATTTAACCTCTGTATAAGCCTTAATTCTGCGATGGATGTTTTAATTTGTGATTTTTTTAAACTAATTTCAAAACTGTTACATAAGTTTTTCCATGCTGAACTGGACTATAATGAGTGTCAGTTATTACTATAAACATTTTCAATTAATAACCTTTAAAATTATGTATACAAACCTACTGTTTCTTTGCTTTTTCATTCTTAAATTTAAGAGTTTCTCTTAAAACCCGGAAAGGCTAAAATTGCATTTCTTTAAAATAACATGTATTTGCTAAAATGACAGTAGCTGCATTAGGCTAAAAACAATGTTTGAATAGGGTTTATGTATTTTTTTAATTTTTTTTTTTATCCTTGTAAGATTTATTATAAGAATATGAAAGATCTTTTAGGACTAACATCCATATTATGTTAGTGTGTTTTGGGATAAAATTTTAAACTAGCCTAGTGATTTTATTTTTTCAATACATTGAATATTGTTTAAGATGTTAGTTGCATGGTATTTAACCTAAGATTATTTAAAAGCATAAGGAAATAGTTCCTCTAAAAGTATGAAGATACTACACTTTAAATTTTGTCAATGTGTTCACCGAAAACCCAACACTAACACAAGTAAAGTTTATCAACTAATTGATTGTAGAGCAAACAAATGCTAATGGAATATAACTTAGCCAAGTGGCCTTCCCTTTCTAAAACAGTTGTTAACACCTCAGAAATACTTAGTTTCAGTTATTTACACAAAAAATAAAAGGTACCTAATTGTAAAACACACAATACTAAACGAAACTTAAATAACAGTTCCTTAACGTTTCAATAGTTGTCTCTACTTAATGCCTATTACTTGAGTTATTTTTTTAAATTTCTTCCATTTTCCCTGATACACAGCGAAAAGTAACTTTAAAAGACAACGTTCCTCTGACTAGCACATTAGTGTTCACTATCCGGTTGTGAATATCATGATAATCAACCACTAGATAAGTAGACCAAGTAATCCACATAGCCACATAAAAAAGTCCAGTGGACGTAAGGTTGGCTAGCCTACCTGACATGACAACGAACCTCAACATATGAAGATTAACCAATCATTTACCGTTTTTATCATAATTTTTTAGTATCATCATCATTATTATCATACAAATTGTGTATTTTGCATTAAGGCAATCTTGAAAATCGTTTGAGTGTACCATAAAACTAACCCCTCTACGATATTTAATTTTTCTCAATAATTAAAAAAATAAACCCTAATTGAAGATTTATCACAAAACATAGGTTCATAGGGTTGTTGAACCTAACAATTCCTCAATATTCTGGTAAGGAATTTTACAAAGATTCTCAAAATTAGAATAAATTCCATTTAAACATTATTTTGAATGCACCTGTTGCTATATAATTTAAGAAAATACATGTTTTATACAGGAAATTAGACTTTAGCAAAAGAAACTCTTAAATTTAAGAACAACCATTTTCTAAAAAATCAGAATTTAAAGTTTCTTTTGCAGAATAAAGGCTTAGAGATGTTAAATCTCAATGGCTTTGTACCGTTACTATTGAAAATTTAACGAGGATTCTGAAAACAACAATAAATTGTAAATAAATATTATGTTTAGTGCACTGTTGAGATGGCCATCTTATGTAAGTAAATACAAATATAAAAAACTTTTCTATTATTCTCTACCTGTGAGGGTATGAACATCTAAATTAGTGCCATTTTGTCACCAACACTAAGTAGTTTAACACATAAAATGTTTCACACTAACTTCGTTCCACCCTGTATTTACAGTATACATATTGAAATTATTAGAGAATATAGAGAGATAATATAACTCCCTACTATACTAGATTCAGGCTTGAGTAGTATGGAATAGGAATGTTTTAGAGATTTTACCTTGAGTTTATTCTTTGTAATCTTGATTTGTCTTGAGGTTAGATAGGTATATTCATAATGAAGAAAGAGGAAAATACTTAAAACTTGCTAGATACTTTGATAGGTAGGTAAAAACACAAAATAACGAAGATTAAAAATGATTGAGTACAAACAGTTACCTTAACATAAACAGAACATTTTAAAAACAACAATAATAATATAGCACATGTTGATATTGAAAAACCAAAACATGTGTTAGAGCCAGACCAAAGGGAAAACTATTTGAATGCTAGTTAAAACTTTTATTTCTTGGAGGCAGACTAAAACCGGAGGCAAACTAAAAGCAAAATATATCATAGAATACTTAACACATTGTTGAAATTGATTTCTCAATGTCAAAAAATTTTAACCCATATTTTATTATTTGTATTCTACTTGTTTCGTTAAAAATCCATAATTTAATTACTGGATTTGGTTTAAAAAGTAAATAGAACGTTCTACTATCGATAACCCTAGGTTTAATTCTAGTAATTGCACAAAAACGTATGTAGGATTTAAAAACTTAAACTTTGCCATTTAATGCACCAGTAAAACTATGCTCTTATTTGATATACATGGATATAATTTAATTTAACACCAAACTTATACTAACACATTGGATAGTTGGTCAGTTCATCATTCCTAGACATTTGTACCAAGCGTTACTAAGCTAAATACCCACGTTATTGTGTACATTGTCTTAGTTAATACACGGGATAACTCTGTTACTCAACCCTGTCTTGGCGCTCATGCAATACCAAACGTAGCCCAAAAATTTACTTTACACTAAATCATAATCGATTTCGAGCATGTAGCAGTTAGGTTTAGCAGCGTTGCCCTCCATAGCCCGAATACTTTGCGGTTTGATTTGGTCTGACAAGTGTGAAATTTGGACGCGGTTTTATAGTGTTTATACATGCACAAAGCCAACAGCCCAGCTATTGTGAGGCGGGGACAGTGGATCAGGGTCATGAAGACCACGTGTCTTCAGTTAGTTGTGAAATGTCGCACCGAAGACGTTTTTCCAGAAGTAATTTTGGCCAGAAAAGCTTTTGTCGAGAGACTTGGCAATGAAGTGGTATGGAACAGTCGACACGTTGTCTCTCAAATCTAAAGTGTATAGTGTATAGTGTAGAGTGAGTAGAATGGAGTGAATGATCTGTATAGTTTTGTTACTGAGTAAGGCTGGTTCTTAAACAAGGACCATGAATCAAAAGTCCATTGAACAAGTACAGATTGGCCCATCAAAGGAATAATTATATTTTTCAGGACTGAACCGGTGAAATTTATTGTCAGGTGAGTTCTACATCCACTTACCTGTAGCCACTACGTTATCAGAAAATGCAGTTAAGACGAATTTGCTAACCGTTGCCTCGGGCAACCTTTTAGAAGCAGGTAAAAATGATACAACTCGTACTATTGTACAAATTTCAGTTCCTTAAAAACCTTGGAAAACCGACACAGCGATAAGTAAGATCCTAACTCACTTGACTCCCTACATTTTCATAATTTATGCATGCTACCATCTTCCCCCTATGAAAAAGTTTTCAACTCATCAATTAAAATACCCTTTTATGACTTCCTCTTAAAATTAGGCCACATTTTACCAAATTAATTCTATTGAATACTATTGGGCCTCCAACTTTAGCGCGTTAAATGAGTCAGGGAATCTTCCATCGTGGAATGTTGCGATTAAGTGTTGGTCACCGAATATAGACGCGGCGGAACCATTGTTGGAACACGTGTCCTGAATAAGGAATGTATCAGAAGAATGTTTCCATGACGGAATGCCACGCTACAAAAATATCATGACATTGTATAATTTGGTTTAAGGCTGCATATAATGTTTTCTTCTGTATAAAAAAATTTATATTTTACTGTAATGAAAATGCCAGAACAATTGGGTGCCAAAAGGTGTAAATTAAAAGCCCAAAATTTAATAGTAAATTAAAATAGGTTTTTTAGTTTTTTTTATACATCACGGCTGAAACTAATAGCATAAATTTGTCCATTTATGCTTGAAACCTATAAATGCAGGAAATATTAAACAATAACACTACTCTATTTTTCTTCCCTCGCGTAATAAAATAGTCTAGTACTAGTGTCTGGCAATGACGTGATGGGTTATGTATGTTAGATTTTACGTAGAATTAGCCTAAGTTTATCAATTTTTTCATCCTCATTGTATACCATGTAAATTTCATATTTCGAATAGTTTTTGTAATAGGAGTGAATTATTTTAATCACTGTGTTAAGGGTTAGGTGATAAAAAGAACTTTTAACTTCTAGCTTTGCACCTTTATTAAAGACATTTTTATTTTAAGTACCTTCTGAACCACAGGCACGAGCACGCCCTTAAGATGTAGGTTTACCTCAAAAATACAAATGTTTAAGTAAATGAAACGTTTAACAGCGCAGAACTCTCTCGACCAATCGCAATATGTCATTTCAATTACGCATTTCATTTTGTCAACACTCTTTTCACCTTCACAGTTTCAGCAATGATCGCCTCAACCTAGAACCATATTTTGCCACGTAGCAACCGGACGAATGTTAACTGTAGGTTAACTTGCACATGTTTAGGCAAAGAGGACACTCAATAGTCGAGAACTCTCTCAACCAAATCGCATGTAATCAACCACACAACTATCAACAGACACTCGCTTGACCACAGTTTCAGCAATAATGGTTTCAACTAAGGTATATTTGCCACGCAGCAACCAGACGAATGTTAACTGTAGGTTAACTTCCACATGTTTAGGCAAAGAGGACACTCAATAGTTGAGAACTCTCTCGACCAAATCACATGTAATCAACCACACAACTGTCAACAAACACTCGCTTGACCACAGTTTCAGCAATAATGGTTTCAACTAAAGGTATATTTGCCACGCAGCAACCAGACGAGTTCAGCGGAGTTGTTTAGGATAATGACATATCATTACGTGGCGGGTGTGCTATCAGGTTGGCTTTCAGACTACCGAGTAGAAATTTGTCGGGTGATTAAATACTCTTGAATCCTTGGACTTCCGCTAAGTTTAATTGCAATCACGTGTCATGTGACCTAAATAGTGAAAAGTCTACATAGTGAAATCCAGAGCAAATTTAAAAAGTTTCAAGTCACTATGATTTAAACATAATACACCTCTGCCTGAAAAAAAAAAAACTACTGCTTGTTATTTTTTACTTGTGCAGAATTTAATTCTTGTTTTAATTAATAGTATAATTTATATAACTAAAACAATAATAACCTATATTTAATGCTTTCGAAATCAAGAATAATACTAAAAGGAACTACGACATTATTCATCTTGTCTTATAACTTGTAGCTTCTTGATCAGCATTGTACGTTTTCTTAAACTTACGGAAAGTAAATAAAAGAAACGTCTTATAACACTTAGAACATATATTTACGCTTATAATGTTACCTACAAGACGGTAAATATACCACTTATAATCTTGTTCGTATATTCAGGTCTTTTGAGTAACAGCATAAGCGAAAATATACGTTTTAAGTGTTATAAGACGTTTCTGTTATTTACTCTCCGTTATAACTTGTACTATGTAAACATTGAGATGATAATCTTTGTTTCAAATTATTTTTTATGGTTTTAACCATGATACAGTTTTCTGGGTAATTTTTACTTATTTACCAACATTAGCTATGATACTTTATACTTTATACTTTTCGATGAAATGGCGACCATACACAGTAGGTATTTTAAGCCAAGTATGAATGGAGATGAGTGTAGGATAAGTGGCGCTGATGATTCCATTTTAAAGATGATTTTCCCGTAATGTCGTACAAATATTTTTTTAAACTTATTGCAATGGAAAATGTTTGCAAGAGTCCCTTAAAAATAAATAATCATGTTAAAAATTACCAACCGTATACACAAAAAACAAAATCAAAATAATTAGAATGAGGATAAAACCCAACTACTGAAAGTTTTGTAAGTTTGTTTTTTCCGTAACCCGATTTGAAATTTATTCTAAACTAGCAGAGTACCCGTCCTTCGTATGGGATTGGCATATAAGTATAAAATGCTTTTTGCAGTTATCCTCAAGCTTTGCATTTGCAATGTAGGAGGACACGATTTGATAAAGTTTGCTTCTTTATATTTACGGTATACTATAGTATTACACATCTACCATAGCCATAATATTCTACCACTTCACCTAAACAATAGAGAAAAATAAAAATATTAAAGATTTGCAAAATATCACAAATTATTCATGAAATTAAAAACATAAAAGTAACTGTAAACAATCCTACTTTGACAGTTCTCATTGCATATCATAGTTTTTTGTTGCTTAGTTGAAATTAGCTGTTTCCATCAATGCAAAAAAAGTAATAGTGCTGCACCCTGTTAGTAAATCTACTATAGAACCAACTTTTTAAGTTGAAACAGAAGACTAAATTATTTTATTGCCTTTAAATATGAATACTCATAAGGTTAACATGGGGAACCACAGAGCCACTGGGGTGGAGCCCGAAAGGATTTTTGAGAAAAGAATATGCCTATATGTTAATCGGGAATGTGAGCCATAATCCTGCCAAATTTCAGCCCAATCCATCCTGTAGTTATTGCGTGATTGAACTTCAAACAAACAAACAAACAAACAAACCAATACACAAACTTTCACATTTATAATATTAGTAAGATCGTAAGATACATTTCTCAAAGTTGCGTCAAAAGGTTAACTATCTAAAAAGTGTGTAGTTTTTTTTAATGATCTTGTAATCATAAATGAACCATAGGTATCAATTGATCTTCATTTATCAACCCTTATTTCGTTTCCTGTTACTAAATTAAAATTATAAAAATACAAGCATGCTCTGTAATAATTGATAATTTGTTTCACACAGGTTAACTTGTCACTTGTGATGTCGGCAATGAAAACATTATGTAAGTGTCTTTGTACGAGGTGCGGCGGCTCAGGCGGCTCACAAAGACGGTAATTGAATTCAAATTTGAGAAGGTGCTCGTGACCACAGCTCATCATTACCTTCATTCATACTTCGCTAGGGTTTGTATTCACTATACTATTACAACCACTTCATTCATACTTATCAATGTCTCTAGTCACACTATGCTACTACAACCACTTCATTCATACTTCTTGAGGTCTCTTAGTCACACTATACTATTACAACCACTTCATTCATACTTCTCGAGGTCTCTTAGTCACACTATACTATTACAACCACTTCATTCATACTTCTCGAAGTCTCTTAGTCACACTATACTATTACAACCACTTCATTCATACTTCTCGAAGTCTCTTAGTCACACTATACTATTACAACCACTTCATTCATACTTCTCGAGGTCTCTTAGTCACACTATACTATTACAACCACTTCATTCATACTTCTCGAAGTCTCTTAGTCACACTATACTATTACAACCACTTCATTCATACTTCTCGAGGTCTCTTAGTCACACTATACTATTACAACCACTTCATTCATACTTCTCGAAGTCTCTTAGTCACACTATACTATTACAACCACTTCATTCATACTTCTCGAGGTCTCTTAGTCACACTATACTATTACAACCACTTCATTCATACTTATCAAGGTAATAAAATATAACCAGCTGTTTCCCTAATTCCAAAAGCATTCATGTGTTCAAATGTAAGCAAATATTTTCTCCATAAGGATAAAATGGGAACTTTAAAAGCCACTGGGGTAGAGTGGCCCTGATGGAATTTCTTGAAAACGCTTCTTATTGCACAACTAGAAGTTGATTGAAACCTTCATGCCAATTCCTGAGTTTTTATGGCTTGTAGTTTTTTTAGATATACTGTAGTGATCAGTGAGTGAGCGGTATTTGACTTTTATAAGTATAGATTGAACATATTTCTTAGGAAAACCATTTTTTACAAAAGCGAAAGTCTTTATCTACTGTCAAAATAGATTGACCAATCACATTTATTAGTTATTTTTAAAACCTTTATTCGCCGGTATAATTTGTTGTTGGAATATATTTTGAAGTTAGTAGAAACAGACCTGTTTACTATAACTTTTTTGTTCAGGACTTATCATCTTTTATACCCACAAATTCACCTCCGGGATCCAATGGGACAAATTCAGTTCCTTCCCTCTACACTCTGAGGCAAAAGTGATTCATTTTCTTCACAGCGATTTTCTACAAATCGCTTACAATTGTCTAATGATGTTTCTATTCTGTGCTCTCTGCTCGGTTGTAACACAATATCCACACATCAGAGAGCATCAACAACAGTCATAATTCCTGAGGTCAATGATACTACTTTACTACCACACTTCATCCATAATTTCCAAGATTTGTTACACACGCCGCACTTCCCACCTCTCTTCCTCTTTCATTCATTGCAAGGTATCATAACCAGGAGAATACTACAGTAACTCTTATGATTACTGTTCATTTGTAACATTGCCCAATTCGAAATAATAATAGATTATTTCCTTCAAATAAATAAACAAGCATTGTTGTAAATTATAAGAATTAGTTTTATTATTTTAAGTCCAACTGAACATCTTCCAATGCTATATAATGATGGGACGTTGGTCGCTAGTACATTAAGAAGGTATACAAAAAAAGACGTTAACTAATTTAAAGTTTGAACACAATAGCAAGATGACAACAAATAATGTAATAGAAGGAAATTAAGTTTTATCACAAATTCCTTTGCGAATATTAAATTTAGACACAAAAGTGGGAAGGTACAAAAAGTATAAAATATGATCGACTAAAGAGATCCAAATCAATAAATTCGATTGCTGTCGATTATGCTTAACGAACCATTGATTCATCCAGATCACTACCCACGCAATTTTACATCCGCATTCCCGTCTGGAATTGACCAGAGATTGGAACTATCGTCATAAAAATATTAAATTATGATTTGAAAATTTTGTTCAATTTATGTCTAAAATAATCAGTTTACGTATCCCAGTTTATTGAAAAAAATAATAATTATTTAAGTATATAATATTTAAATAGTTATAGAAACAGTGGCCTGTTTAAATTTCTCAACAGATATTTATGTACTGTGTTTTGCAATATGGGATATAAATTCATTTATTCATATTTGGTTTAACAACTAAAATGTAAGGGACTTTGGAAGCAAATGGAGCAAATCTCTGATTCCTAACCTCAAAAAGGCACATTTGGACGCCCGTTTTCATTTTATACTAGAGTTGAAATTATAGAATATGACTCTAAAAATAAACTTCATTGATGATAAAAAAAATATTTCAGGTTTACCAATTGGCTATTAACTAAAAAAATGCCAAATACAACAAAATATGTAAAATATATGTTTCTGAAATTGTTTAAATTGATTGTAAAAAATAATTACTAAGCAGATTTTATTTGATTTTTCATTTAAAAGTACAAACAAAATATAAATACTGTATTTATTTACACAAAAAAACTTTCCCGCCAAATCACCAATGTATTTTATCTAAGTGATAATACCACAAACCCTAGGTCTAGCCTGAAGTAATGTGAATACCGGCCCTGAGCTAGTGCCTAGCGTCCTCCAGGACAAAGAAAATAATAATAAATTATGCTATATTGCTTTACAAAAATACATCATCAAGAGGATAATAAGGTACTTCAGAAAATTTGGTCCAAAATACTATTTCAAAATTTAATCCTATGGAGACTTCTTGTATGTACGAGAATTTTTCAAACTATAATACAACCCCATATGCAAGCTAGAAGCACTTTCATACCCTAAAGAATTACAATAATATATAGCAAAGATTTATATAATACGTAACGAAAAAAAATTACTTTCCATATTTCAATTGCAGCAATCCATTTTGAAGATTTTAAACCAAATCAAAATTACGTTCCAAAACGGCCAAAAGCATTGTTATTGTTAAATTTAAAAAAATACACAATACACTCACCCGAAAAAAAAACTAAATTCCAAAGCGGAAGCACGAACGGACGCACAGACGCACACACGACGTGCAGAGAGTACAAGCGGTGTCGCGGTACTGGCTACACTAGGTCACCAGCCGTGCCGTTACCCGCCAAAAACTGGCAGCTGATCGCCAATTACCCGCCAAAAGCAGATCTCCAATACTCCAAAACCAACTGGGGTACAATTAACTACTAGTTTGCGTGTATAAGCGGAGGTTTGCTAACTGTTAGTGGTGATCTTCTGGGAAGGTAGGATTGGCGAAAGAGGATAAGGATGGATATAGGAGATGAATAAGTTAAGAGTATATTGAGTGAAGAGGTTTGAAAACGAGGGTTTGTGATTTGGAAGAAGAAAAAGTTTATGCGATAAAAGTTGTAAAAAAAATTAGGTTCCAGTTACATAACCACAGCTAGACTCGTGCTAAGGACGCCGGTTCGATCCTGAGAATGGCCAGCACGAATACTAGAAAAATACCGGTATGGATCATATACATAAACAAATTAGGTTTTTGGCCCGAAAGTAAAGAAAACGTCTATACTAATAGCATTAAATAACAAATGGTTTTGTTTACATTCGGGCCAAAAACTTTATTTGTTTATGTTTGATCCATACCGGGTCTTTTCTAGTATTCGTGATGGCCAGTATATTAAATGGGTATGAAATTGTACCCAGCTGTTCTTAGTCATAAAAACAAACAGCTGATTAGCAACAAAGCTGCAGAAGTTATCTCACTCAATTATACTCTAATCTTGCATCCATGTTCAGCTTAAAATAAGCAGCTAGAGCTTAGCTGGCTTAAGAGTAGGTAGTAATAATATTAATAACGTGAATCTACAACATAAACTTGTCATAAGTCATGTTATAAACTAAAATTGATAATTTTCTGAAAGCTGAACTTTTTATGAAATATTATTCGTACCTAGGGCCGAAAATGAGGTTTTGCAGGCTCGAGCTAGTTTTTAAGTTCCAGATGAAGTCGATAACTCAAAACGATCCAGAGCTGCAAAACCATTTTTGGTCCGTGGTACGAACACTATTTTTCACCACACTAATACTATTCACAATAATGAATGAATGAAATGCTTTATTTCCGTGAACATGATACATGTATGGAAAAAGTCAAAAAAACTAAAACTAAGTAAGAGTACTAAAAAATTGCAAAAATTACATGAATTGTTTGTTCCTGCAACACTCCATGCATAGAAAATAAAATAAAACCACACTTGCAAAACTCATAATAATTCATGCACACTGATAGTCAACGCAACTTTAAGGTTATGTGAAGAAGTAATTTCAGGAATCAGCAAAAATAATAATAAACAGTTGCTAGGCAACGGTGAAACAAAAACAATTCTATTGCAATGCTATGGATACTGTTTGTGTATTTAATATGCAAGCGGGCAGCTGACTTTGCGGCCCTAGGGATGTAAAAACCTGCTCGGTCCCCAAATGACGATGACAGCTGGCATGGCCAGCAAAACGTAGCTTTCAGCCTCTAATTAACGTATGTAAAACAGCTAATAACATCATGGTGTGGTGAAAAACTACTTTCGTGTGCCGAAATAATTTAATCAGCATTGAATATGTACTGTATCCTCAAAATAATCAAATACAATCACAAAAAGTGTAAATTGCTATAATATTACGCTTTGACATTAATTGCTATGAAAACATACATACGACCCCTAAAATCTGAGAAACTTCCACTTAAAACCGTCAAAGTGGCAATTTAAACGCCAAATCGTGAAATTAAATTTGGGTCCAACCATAAAACAGCAGCTAACGAAATGAACATCGGCTTCTGTGGATTTTAAAGGTTTTTATACGAATTTTACAACTTGATGGAGACAGTAAGTTCCACTTAGCTCAGAGTCCAGAATATTTCCAAGGGGAGGGGGGAGGTCCCCTGGCGACGAGGTATGCGAATTTTGTGGTTCTGTCCCGCAAAACTGGACTCTAAACAACCGGATTTAGATTTGCGTCGCTGGACCCAATCCGCTGTCTGACCGTTAATGAATTCAATCATTTATTAGTTTGTTTTTAAATCTACTATAAAAATATAAATATCTAGATAATTTAAAATGCTGCACTTGAAATAAATTTAATCAGAAATGTTTTAATTTTTTTAAGAAATTAAAATAAATGGTTTTGATTAGTTTCTTTTTCCCCAAATTAATCAGTCTCTAAAAACAACAAATAATTTTATTTTTATCGTATTTTTTTGAAGTCGCCGATTATGAGATCCATGTACGCTGATTAACACTGTGTTATCATTAAAACATTTTGTTTCCCTGTTATATGCCACAGCCACAATTGCCTTTGTCACATACTGTATGTTTAGAAACTAATGAAATGGTTTATAGTCAATGCAAAAAAAACTCCGAAGTAAATGGTAACTACATTTTAGTAAGGGGGTTCAAATGGTGAGTGTAGACAAGACATGCACTTTGAAGGGAATATGTTAAATATAATGTTTAGAAATGTTAAACATACAAATATTATTGAACTGACCTTTATCCGATATACCACATAAAACTGCCCAAAGATCTTTGAGAATTTATCGAGAATTTATACCACAAAAACTATGGTCGTATAATTAAATTGGTTGTTGTATTTGTCCACTTAGTATATACCAGCTCAGATTTGTTGAAGACTCGTGAGGTCTGAGGACATCAAACCTGTCCAGTTTATGACGACTGACGACTCGACTGTGTTCATTTGTCGTAAAACGCCAGAGTTGACATATCACTCACTAACTTTCGTTTATGACCTGTTAAAAACTACACAATTTTTAACGATCGTTTAAAACTCGTCATCCCAAAACTTCAAGCTCCAACATTTCGTGAAGCAAAATAAAAAGATGAAGTAAACTCAAGTAAGATTTACTTTTAGAAGTTTCGAAAATGACACTATAGAATATTTCAGGAATACATTTCATCCTATTGTAAAATCTTAAGCATGTTTTTTGTGTGTTTCATGTGTTGTTACGCTTGAGTGCACTAATGTTAACTTTACAGCTTATGACTTGGTTACTGAGAGTAAACACAACAGTTTGCAAATATCCTAATCCTATAAAGTACCTACTCTAATACGAGCTATGTCTGTTTGTCTGTCTGAATATCTATGTATGTCTGCCTGTAATATGTATAAAGCGGAAGGATTAGGGACTTATGGGGCTAAAACTTTATAGTCGACAGCCACTACCTCAGAAAAATTCGAATTTCACCACACAACTCATTTAAAAATTTTTAAATTTAACATTGGCCATATGGGTTGCCAAGTATAATAACATCAATTAAGTTGTAATTAATGTATTAAGCAAAGAATACACTGAAGATTGCCCGATATAGGGGAAAATAGTTGCGATCAAATACTGATTATTTAACTTAGCCCTATCCCATTTAAATTTAATCCCGAAGTACCGAGGTTTCCAAGTAAACAATTATATCTGGCATATAACTACCGTATGCTAAATCCCAATGAAAAAAAAAAACAGACAGAATCTCAATTTCTTTAGAAGTAGTATCGAAAAAGCAAAAATTCGTTGTCACAAGCTATTTTGAAACGAATATGATTTTCTTAATATCATATTTTTATCTGCTGTCATTGGTGAGCGTAAAAGTCGAACAAAGGGTTTTTAATGACTAGGGGGGAATAACAATTCTGTGTGTAAAATTACTTTAAGGAAGATCTTAAAAGTGTTTATTATTATTAAGATCTATGTTAGCGAATTCCCCTATAAGTAGCTATTACCGTGGGTGACACGGTAAGACCTAGGACCGGGGACGATTTACTTTTTCGTTTTGATGTCCCCATGGGCCGAAACACAATTTTTCTTACTATCTAAGCCTTTGGCATTGTCATAGGAAGAGAAATCGGATGGAAAAAAACGTTTAATAATATGTATGAAAAAACAAATAATCATCAATAAGCAGTAACAAGTCTTTAATTCTGTGAATGAGGACAATTAGTCACTGTAAATTAAATACCTAAATCACGAAATATTTTTTGGGAAAACCCTCCCTTATTTTTAAATAGTTTTGGATCCTGTAACTTTCTTTAAAGACCAAAATTAGTATTGATATCATTAGTAAATTGTGGTAATTTATCATAATCAGGAATGTCTATGTAATGTTAACAACGTCTGTCCACTTTAAACTAATTCATTCAATACATTCGTTGATGTATAACAAAACAGTTAACAATCGAATTTAAATTTGCCCTAATTTACTCTTTGTAACAAGTTTGTTTTTCGCACGGCCGCCTGATTATTGCATTCTTTCCACGGAATTGATTCAATTGGGCTATAAATAATATGTTATCAATGAGAAACTGACCTGGGCTTCCCGCTGATCTAAGGACAGGTTCTGAGACTTCCGGAGAGTCAAGTTGGAATGAGGCCGAGCTGGTGACGTCATTAGAGCCTTGCTGTATCGGAGAATCGAAAATACAAGTATAGGGATTTAAAATATCAACTTGTCTACAGTTGTTACACAAAGAGGCACTGTGTTTGCTTGAATTGGTTTTTAAAACAGCTGATTTAGTTGGCTCACTTCTGGTGACAACCTATAACCATAGTCCAACCATAACACAAGTAGACTTCTCATCCCATTTCAAGCTCATCTTTCGTGTCTAGCTCTTGTCCGGTTGACAATCATCGCTTGTGTCGAAGAAAGTTTGTTTTTATTATTTTAAGGTTAATTTCACGATTTGTGCTTTACTTTTTGGTGTACAGCAACTAGGGGACGAACTATTGTTTATGATTATATTGTTTTATTTGGTTATACAAGGTTTTAAATGACTAAAATATCAATAAACAAATTGTAAACAAAACACGGCCTCTAGTGCACTGGACTGAAATTACAATACAATTGGCTTCAGCTGTTCCATAAGGATGAGAAATCTACTGCAATAACTAAACAAAATCAGAGAACTAAAAATATATCAAAGTATAATGTTGAGGAATCAGCTGTGTTGCAAACTAATTTCAGTTTACAAAATGCCAATTTCAATGGCAAAGACTTTATTTGAGCTATAACATGTTTAATTAGGATCTTATAGATAAATTAACATATTATCTAGCTAGAGGATTAACTATTCGTATGACAATTTGTCACGTAGAACCTATCACAATTTGAACACATCAAAATATAAACACTGGTACACCTCAATTCAATTTCAACCGATATACTCGAGTTTGAGCACTAGTTAGTGGCATTGGTGGGCGAGTCGAGTGGAGAGTGCCCAGTGGTCAATGCCCAACTCACGTAGGCCCACCATTACGTGCCCTACTGCACTGACCCTGACACAACATAAACCATAGCCTAGTTAGCACTGCTAGGTGATGTTAGCATTTAACTATCAGCTGTTACTGTTATATGTGTTGGAAATGACCGTGCGTATGAAAAACTCAGATATCAGTATGAAATACTACTAATCAGATCATGTCATATTTTTACAATCTGGTTATGATGCTGAAGGTATAAGCGATAGTTTATGAATAAATTGTTCGATTTGGTTAGTCATAATAGTTTATATGTTAGATAAACAAGAAATAATAGTTAAAGAATGCATAAAACAGAGTATTTGCTCAACAAGAAAAGGTAGAAGTAATAGTATATTTCGTACCTAGGGCCGAAAACCATTTCGGTCCGTGTGGTAAGAACGCTATTTTTCAAGCGTACTATATAATATCGTATTATCACTATTTGCCACAAAAATAACCCAGACAGCACACTTTATCCCAGGGACATCCCATAGTAGTCCCATATGTCCTGAGAATGTCTCGGGATATGTGCGCTATCCTCAGGATATCCCGCAAAATCCCGGGACGAGTACGAAATCCACAGGATATCCTACAATATACCGTAATGTCCCGGGATTTGTAAGTTAACCTCAGGATATCCTGTAAAGTCCCGGGATATGTACGAATGCCATAGGATATCCCAGAATGTCCCATGACA
The DNA here is from genome assembly GCF_028750875.1 of Macrosteles quadrilineatus. Classification (NCBI taxonomy): domain Eukaryota; kingdom Metazoa; phylum Arthropoda; class Insecta; order Hemiptera; family Cicadellidae; genus Macrosteles; species Macrosteles quadrilineatus. The sequence continues at coordinate 5,825,818 of NW_026542599.1, read as the reverse complement.
TCCCGGGACATGTACAAAATCCACTGGATATCCTGTAATGTCCCGTAATGTCCCGGTAACAAACTGAAGAAAAAAATACTACCACTGATGAAATGAACAGTATATCTAAATTTAAATGTTCAACAAGGCCAATATATAATAATTGGTTTTTTTCACTAGTGCTTTCAGAAACTTGGTTTCCATCTTCAGGCTGTGTTTACACTAGTACAAAAAGGAAATATTTACTCAATAAATTAATTTTAAACAAAGTTAAAACAGATGATTTAAAGGATATTGGAAAAATAAAAAATAATATTAGAAAAATTAATCTTTAGAATTTTGGATATGTTACAGTGTTGTTCTTGATGTAATTATTTTCAGTAATTCCGAATTTATAATTGGGCCGTCTTCATATTTAACAAATAATTTTGGTCTGTTTTTTTTTTTTTTTTTTTTTTTTAAATAAGATTCCCACGCATTAAGATGTTGAGGTTTTATAATTTATTTTAAAAGTTTAAGGTTTCCCAGATTGAAAATATGTCTTGTTAATACTATGACTAGCAAGGGTTGACTTTACTTTACTGACATATTACTACCACTGAGTTCAGGAAAACTAGAGTTCTATCATAGTTGTGTGGAATGTGAATTTAATTCTAACTTTAAATTAATAAAACAACAAAAAACTAATTTTAATCATATAACAGTCAATTATTACAGTGCTAATCTAATGGTGATTAAATAATCTATATTCAAATACCAGTATCCTCTCCAACTACCAGAAAAACAATTAAACTACTTGAGGCCTAAACAGATTAACAGAATCATATATAGCATATAGCCTATACTGTAGTATCAAAAATATTTTAAGTATTGCGACCATTGCAACTGTCGGCTACTCTTTAACCACTTGAAAACACCCATAATCAACAAGCGCAGATAGCTCAGGAGGTAAGGTAAGAGAAGAGGCTCACAAGGCGAAGGTACCAGGTTCGAAACCCGTCTGGGCCAAAAACTTTTTTCTCGTTTTTTTCTTCAAAATTTGTGTTTATTAACTATTTAATCAATTTACTAAACTTATAATTAAGCTTTTCATACTAAATCTATATTATTTTGTGTTTTTTATGTTCAGGCCCAGACCACACTTTATCCCAGGGACATCCCATAGTAGTCCCAAATGTCCTGAGAATGTCCTGAGGACTACCCTGGGATGACCTCGGATGTCCCACGGATATGCGTGTGAGCTTATCCGTAGGACATCCCCGGGCGGGGACATTAGGCATTCCTGTGGATATCCTGTGATATCCCAAGTTGACCATAGGACCACTATGGGATATCTTGCATATCCTGTCGCAATATCCGTGGGATGTCCTGAGGAGAAAGTGTGCTGTCTGGGAATGCGTACCGATAGTCAACACAACTAAAACTTTAAGGTTATGTATAAAAATAATTTGAGGAATCAGCAAAAATAATAATAAAAAGTTGCTAGGCAGTGGTGGCAATAAAACAAAACAATATTATATTGCAATGCTATGGATACTGATTGTGTATTTAGTATGCATTCATTTTTCAAGAAAGTTTAAATAAGAGGGCAGCTGATTTTGCGGCCCTAGGGACGTAAAAACCTGCTCGGTCCCCAAATGACGATGACATCTGTCATGGCCAGCAAAACGTAACATTCAGCCACCAATCAATGTATGTTTTAACTGTTTTAAATATTTAAAAGCATTAAAATTGGTGGCTGAAAGTTACATTTTGCTGGCCATGCCAGCTGTTTTTTTTTTTTTTTTTTTTTTACTGCTGTAGTAGCTTATTCTCTATATGGGAAACTCGATAAAAGTGGGACATTCGTAACAATAGTTTATTAATTAAGTTGATTAGAAACCAACGCCTACTAATATGCAAATGGTTTGCACAGGGACCATGCAGTTTGGGTAAAAAGGCCTAATGAAAGTCAAAGTTGTCAGGATGAATATGGTACAAGTGAAACTACAATGCAACCACTGTTGTTCGTGTTGTACACTCTGCTGCTGAGACTATGAATTCCTCGATACAAAAATAACCACGCAAAAAACTCTGATAGATAATTTTGAAACTTATACCGCCAAGAATTTGACACAAAAAGAGCTTCTTTGGAAGCAAGATGTGTTGTAAGCATGATATCATAACAGAATATGGGAACAAAAGTTACTACAACTCGTAAGTGCATTTGTACATATATATAATAAATTTTGTCTCTCTTTGTTTTGTATTAAAAAAAAATGTAATTTAAGGACCATTTATATCCTCTGCAGGAACTTCATCTTCATCTTCATCGAAGTCTTGGTCATTCAAGTGTTTTGCAATGTTATGAAGCAATGATACAGAAGCAAAGATAATTTTCGGTACATTTGCCAATTTCACCCTACATACATCTTTCAAAATTAGGAATCATCACTTCAGTTGCCCGAAACAACATTCAATTATTACCCGTTCTTTTTTTTAGAAGTCTGTTAAAGTTACTTTGTTTTGCACCAGCAGGGTTGTTGTACGGTGTCATTAGCCCATTGCCCCATTTCGAGAGCTGGATTAAACTTGTTTAACAGTGGAGTTTTTCTAGATACAAGCACCATGTACTAATCCAAGCCAACTTAGCTCTAGTAAACATTTCTTTAGCATTGCATGTACCTTGCACATTTAGCGAAGTTTTATCTTTCCTGTTTCAATATTCATCACCATGAATTCTAGATTTCTCAATACAAACATGAGTACAGTTGACCACTTCAATAGCAGTAGGAAAACGGTACTTACTCTGCCACAAAGCTTTTGATTCTGTTATCTCTTGTTCGGTTGGAAATTTTATCCAAGAACCAGCTTGGGCAATGACACTGTCTGCAACACTTGATACTACTCGTGACACTGTGCTTTGTTCCACACCTCACTGTCCTTTTTGAAATTCGGGATCAAACAGATATCTTAAACATATTTTCATTTTTTGTACTGGGGTTTGTACAACAGACTTCCCTACAAAATTATTTGCTAACCCAAGCACGGTATTTTCCTCGAAACGAAAAAAACTTTTGAAGTCCTTTGTAAAAGGACTACAACAAGATTTATTAACTTTTACTTCCCACACAGTCACCATATCCGCCATTATCAACAACAAAAATATCCTTTTACTTGAGAGTTGAGTCTACTACAGTAGAACCCCTGTTAACCAAATTCGGGTTAACCGAAACGCAGGTTAACCAAAATGGTTCTATAAAATAATATAGGACTGTAAAATGGTTTAATAAATTCAATTGTCTGGTTTAAAGTATTTTCTATCCCATTGTAAATTTTTTTAGCTGAAATAAAACACTGAATTATATAGACATTCTCTTAAATTCATTTTTCCTACACGATACATGGGCAAGTACTGTAAAAGGTTTTACTTTGCTTTATGCATATGGTCCAATGTCACAGCTCACATCAAAAACATAACTTTACATTTTTAAACTGATTGTTACGAAATGATTAATTATTAAAGAGGGAATATAATCAATCTGAGTTACTAGTTTTAAATTTGGCAAAAACATCAAATTATTGTAGATATTTATAAGTTACGACTTACATGAAATTGTTTTAGCTTTTATTTTTTAAATGTATTTAATATTTTTATGTACAACAATAGTAACTCAATAGGGCCTATCTCTCTAATAAAAAATAAATTTTAAAATTAGATCGATTTAAGATTTTTAGACTGTAATTTAAAAAAAAACTAACCTTTTTATTAAATAGAGAATATTTTACAAGTTTATGTCCAGAGAATTTTGTAAGATTATTACTCGTTGCCATATGACATTTTTCTATGGGTTTTCCAGGGCAACAAGAGGTTTTTACAGTGCCTGCAAAATTCAAATACTGCACACACCTTTGCACGACATAATACGGACATAGAATTGAAGGCACTTAAAAAGCTAACGCTGAATGAAAAATGGTTGATAAATCTTATATGTTTGCTGGTTTAATAGGTTTATTATGGGAAAATCACAAAAACTGTAATATATTTTGAACAGAAATTTTTTTTAGGGTTATGGGTGGTGCAAATTTTTGCAGGGTTAAAAGGATTGTAAGAACCAAACGGTTAAAAGCTAATTTTGTGAATGTACAAGTTTTTTATAATTTGATCGGTTATTATGAGGAAATAACCGTCAAAATTTCCAAAAATGAAAAGCCTGGAGATACCTAAAACTACAACAAATTTAATCAAAATCTAACCACAGGTGTAATATTAGCTCAGTAAACATACACACACACAGACATCACTTGGCAGATATATCAAATCAATAACTCAAACTCAAAAACTTTGATAAAAACAATAAACTTTTCCCACAATTTTTATACACAAGGTTGTCCGTGTAGTGGAGGAAGTAAAATTTGTCCTTTACTCGGTTTTTTTTATTATTTTTTTTTTTCAGGTTAAAGTCAGGTTTAAACTTAAAATGGTTTAAAATACCTGCATATAGTAATCCTTTGTTGCTGATTTAGGGGGCATTTTTGCCTAAATCAGCAACAAAGGATTACTATATGCAGGTATTTTAAACCATTTTAAGTATAATACAGTAATCCGGAGGCTAAACAACTATTTTTAAAAATCAGGTTTAAAGTCAATGAGGTATATATTTTTTACAAATTAAGTGTTATGAATACACAAATTTAATTTTAAAGCTCTTAATATCGTTATAATCTAACCAGGTTAATCAGTACTTATAGTTGACTTACCAATCTCTCAGCAATCGATTTAAAATATTTCCTATAGCTTTTCTTATTTTAGAGGTTGGCAGCCCTTTTTATTTTAACATTGCATTCCCATGTGTCTGCATGGGGGGTATCCATCAAAGCAAGGGGTTAGCCGATAAATTACAGGAGTGAACTGTACTAAAAACATTAATGACGGGTACCAGGATCCGAACCCACGACATCACTGCCATGGATTTGTAATCTGTGTCCCGCTACTTTTTGAGCAAAAGAGTCACAAAATATTTTACTCACAACCATCCAAATGTGACATAAAAGGAAGGAAACTTTTACCACTTGTACGGAAAAAAATAAAACAGGTAATTTTACACACAAAACATACTTATAAATAATGCATTTATTAATAACAACATGGTGAGATACAACAATAACATTAACAATAGGTTAAGCTCAACAAAGACACTGTATTATCTAGGCATTGGTTACTGTTACTAGAAATATAATCATAATCACATACGAGATAAAATGAAAGTAAACAAAAGTACAGTAAATTAAATTATTATTATTTGTGTGTTCAATGTTTGTACAGCATGAGGATAAAACCATGATTTCCATTGCTGGTGAGGTTACATTTGTTAGAAATTAGTTTTTAACTACTTGATTACACATAAACTCAATACTGTAAGTGGTAAATTAAATTATACGAATACATGTAACATGTATTCAAATCATAACATGTATATCAAATAGTAATATGTTTAGCAGTACATAAACTATTATGTATCAATATGACAAAGGAACATTCAAACAATGAATTAATTAGTACAAATTAAAGCTTTACAAATTACAAAGGACGAAAACTAATTAACTCATTATATTCACATTTTAACCAAAATATATTGTACCTATTGCAATATCTAATACAATACGGATAAACATACTTCATGATAGATTTGTCATCCTCATGATCTCATCTGATCACATCTGAAGATAACTTTAAAACGTGACTTGTGTAAATTGTAAGTTTGGATGTTTCTTATTTATTTCTTACCTTTAACACTTTACCTTAACCCATTGACTATATTAAAGCTATTACAACCAATTAAAACAAAGTGGTAATATTAAGGAAGAATTAAATTGTACAGTGTACGTTTTCCGCTGACATAGTAGAGAAGCATTTTGACAACAAAAATACACATCAAAACAGGCTTAACGTTTATCAACAGAATGAAAATCATTACAGTACCAAAAGTTTTCCGTTAATGTACCTAAATGCCTTACTTAAATTAATACTGGTTAGTAAAAGAACACCACAAAAATCTAATAAATATTAATAATAGTAATATCATTTAATAACATACTTCTTATTATTATTGAAAAGTTTATCATTTTTGAGATAATAAACCATCGATCTATAAAAAAGATAAGTTTTACAGTAGAACCCTGCTAATTCTACCTCGGATAATCGGACTCCTCTCATAATGTGATTGTGTGATCGCCTATTAGTGACAATGTTATCGCAGTTATATAGTTACCATTTTCTATAATCGTGTGGCATCATTACAGTCTCCAGCAATCACAGAAACGTTATCATCATCCCCAGCAATTGCTGCCAAATCTACGACATCTCCTGCAGTAAGGGAAACATTATCATCACCTACCGCAATTGTGGCAAAATAAATAATGCTACTCGCGGACACGGGAACATTATCGAGGAAAAATCTTACACAGATCCCGCGGTTATGAAAAATATCATTTACTTCGGTGGTGACGGCAAAATATAGAACATCAGCTGAATTTACAGATACATCATCATGGTCTCTCGAGATCGCGGAAACGTTGTAATCCTCAATATCTCCTGTGGTAACGGAAACATCATAATCAACTCCTGTGATCTCGGAAAAGTCCTGATAATGCTGCTCTTCGGATAATCTGGTCCTGTAGGAGACGGATAAACGGGGTCGTACTGTACATAAACTTAAAAACATGTAAGAGTAAATAAATAAACATACAGATATAGATCATTAACGTTACAGCCATTGTTTGACAGATTTTGAAAGATTCATGTAGATTTTTTAAAAGCAGTTTTTATTACTAACAGATCTGACCAAGCATTTTTATTGCAATTCCAGACTTATCAAAGAATATATATAGACTAAAACTTAATTGAAATGCTCGATGTTACAATAAAAACCTTAAAAGTACAATATAAATACTACATTACAACCTTGATTATTGCATTTCTTAAACAAGACCACATTCTCAAGGCACATACATAATATTTATTAGTGATGTGTATTATTACCTTCCAAAAAAAAGCAACATTCTGGATCTATTTATATTTGTTCACCTTGAAATATTTCAGTGAATTTAACATGCATTTTTAATTATAAATAATTACAATCTCAATATTAGCTTGGATACACAGTTTCTAATACTAGTTAAATCAATTGAATTTAATGTATGAACTGTGGTAATGTATTTCAATCAATAAAAGATAAACTGAACAGAAGGATGTTTATTTGATACTTATGAAGTGCAATAGATTTAGAATATATTTTTTATGTAATATTATCAATCTTTTATATAAACTGACTTAATCTAAAGTTCCTTAAGTAGTTTAAGTATTCAATGTTCTTTTGATACTATATTTGTATACTGAATCATGCAAATCTCTGTACTGGAAATACAATATTAGTTTAACTTTTCATAGATTATCTCTATTAAACATATTGATTTAGGAAGAAGAAAGTAGGCAAAAACATGGTGATAAATAAGGCCAGTAGTAAAAACAGTAAAGCAAATAATTATCAGTCTAAAATATAATTGTAAAATATAACTAGCCTAAAATAAAAAATAAAATAATACTGTAAAGGGTGAGATTGTGACTATTGTTTTTAGAGTCTGAAATAATGTATCAGAATATTACTTTAATAAAAACAACATTTTGAGCATTGCAAAATATCGCAACATCTTCTGTTTAACTCATTAAAACAATAATGCTATATTTGTTCACAACATTAAATTTGTAAACAAATAAAATCCTGCCTTTATACCAGACGCAAAATAAATTGAGCTAATAAAACGATATAATAAATGTATCTAACACAAAAACTTAAATGTCAAACAAAATAAATTTTGACTATGGCTCTCCATTTTTTAAGATCTGGGCAAATACAACAGAAAATATCAATTTCATAACAAGTTGTAAGCTCACAGATATTGGTAAATTATAAAAAATTTTCTTCAAATGAAAACATTTTCTTGTTGTTTATTTTCTGTGAACAGAAATTGTTTTGAATTACAACACATTTTAAAATCCGAAATAGGCTACTTCATATCATCAAAATTAGTTTACAGCTGACTTTTTTGCCCTAGAGATGAATGAACTAGATTTTCACCTTGCAGCTCATGTATTGAAAATAGCAGTTTTACTGTGATATCGCAACAATTCATTTTGGGATGATTTTACTTTTTTCATTACAGAAGTTGATTAGGCCGTAGCAGCGCAATATGTTTTGCATCATGTATAGGCTAAATTTTCTTATGTTTAGGCCTCATGTACCAGATCTTTGGCAAACTAAATTAAGGATTCATACTTAAATTCTAACTTAAACATCGTCTAAAAGCAAATGTATTTCTTTTTAAGGCAATCTAGAAGTTTTAAAGTTATGTTAAATTATGAACAGTATGCTAAATTAGATATAAAACTGTAAACACGAAAGGTATTAACAATGAAGAGAATAAAATTAACAATGTGATGCAATTCAACCTTCAACAAAAATAATAAAAAAATGTTATTTAATAAATAACAACTATGCAGAAAAAAACAAAAACTATGCATACACAAACGTGCATAGAGTATTTGTTTAAAGTATAAGGGTATTAGAAGAAGTAAAACTAAATCAGGTTTAATTTTATAACTTTCTCTAGGGCTGTACATTCAATAAAAATGTATTAAAATGCCTGTGTAGAATGACACAACCATCAATTTGGTCTATTTTGCTCCTAAAGAATGTGAATTTATGTACACCTTACTTATGCCCTGGAACTACAAACAAAACCATTTTTATAGATTGATTCAACTGACATCAAATAAAAACATTCTTTAGTTTTATTTAGCAATAAAACGTTTTTAAAATGTCATACACCGACTGCAACTGCTTGCAGGAATGCTCTTGTAAGCTGTTTTGTAGCAAAGGACCTGAGCGTAATGCAGAGTGAAAAACATAATGTCAAAGTACAAAATGGGAATTAGAAATTTAAAATGCATTGTTTGGAATTTTTTTTAGCACACCATGAGGGTCTGATTGTATTTCTAAATTTTGAATACGTTATTCAAGTGTTTTATCCTGTAAAAGTTTTTTAATCATATACTAGGGTGTACAAACAATCACAGAATAGTGTTGCTGTCCTCGGATTAAAATTTGTGTATGTAATACAAATACTGTTTTAACTAGTGTGCACATTAGATGCTTTTTATAAACGAAAAAATTACAACTTCTAAGGAAAAGCAGTTTTAACTTCTATATTTGGTTCGACATACTGAAGACTGAACTGTCTTCCGCGTTTAAGTCAGTGAAACTAACCAATAGGCCTAGACCAGCAACACAGCCATCTTCGTTAATACAGAAAACTTGAACCCCATTAGTGCTGATTACATAGGGTTTACTATAGTTAGAACGTTACATAAACCATCCAAAGATTTGTCCTTTGTTCCTGATTTACTTATTCCACTATAATGTGAGGTAATAACTATGCACCTAGGATGTATACCTGAAGTAGTCTAGATGAGCGTAGCAGTCCAAGGCACCGCTAGGTATCACAAGGGTTCCTGGGGGTTAGAGCTCATAACGAGATCACAAGCTCATAACGAGTTACACGAGCTGCAGCGCTTGACTACATGACTCTCACCGAGCTTCACAGTATCACCGGAGGGACTGTCAACGTAGGAGTTGTGATCGTGTCTCCTCTGCAAAAATGAATAATCATATCATAATGGTGGACTAGCTCGGCTAATCTGTAGTTGGCTGCTACGCACAAGCTTTGGCGTCTTTATGACAGCCTGCCATATAATTTATTCCAAGTAGGGATGGTCAAGTCTCGAAATTTCGGGAAATTTTCGGGAAATTTAAAATCTTGTTACACGAGACGAGATTTCTTTTTGGCCGAGATTTTTATCGAGACGAGAATTTATTAAAAAAAAAAATAAATAAAATAAATAAATAAATAAAAACGCCTGCAGAAAGTCAATGCAATACCCGCAATACAGGAGCGTGTTGTAGTTGTGTTTCCTTTGCGAAGGCGTTCTTATTTAATTAATTCTTCAAATGTAAATATTACTTTTATTATTTTGATAACATTTGAGAAGTTTTGTTAAATGTTAGCAGTGTGAAGAATGTTTTACCACTATAAAAAAAGTCAAAACAAGTAACTATTTTATAAAAATTAATATTTTATTTTATGATTTATTTTATTTTAGGATAAGTTGAACTCTATCCTAACTGATATCACTATGTTTCCTAATCGTAGGCATTTTTAATAATTTAGGCGTGATTAATAAAAAAATGTTATGCTGATGTTTTTTAATAAAAGATTGTAAATATTCTTGCCTATTATCATTATTTTTGTATTTAAACAGTCATCTAACAATGTTACAAAATCAGGTAAAAATTCCGAACGTGCATTTCCCGTTGTGTATGAGAAGGGAAATCCCGTCTCGATCTCGTCTCAAAATTTTATGAGAAATAAAAAATCTCGTCTCGTCTCGTCTCGAACTAAAAATCCAATCTCGTCCATCCCTAATTCCAAGGAATTCAAAGGCAGCCGTTTATTTAGGTTGGGTTAACAGGTACAGTAGACTCCTAATAGTTATTCTCGATAACGGGTGGCTAAGCTAAGTGATTGTGAATAATCATATCGTCAATCGAAATAATGGCTAATGCAAACCTAACCTAAATGCCTGAGAAATAACTAATCATTTACTTTTAAAACATGGCTCAGCTTTAGTTTGAAAACTGTAAAAAATTGTTATACAAATTTAAACATTTTAGCAAATTTTAGGGCTACAGTGTGGCTTGTAATGAAACCCATGTTGCAATTTGAGTTTTTTGAGATAACAGCTTTTGAAACTTCAAAACGTTTGAAAATGCGTAACATGAGTAAAAAGTAAGGAAACGGGTTAAAACCATAGTTTTTTTAAAGCTCATTAAGCAATTAAAGTGTTATCAAAAACTTGAACACCCCACAAAATTCCACCTCTTTGCAGTGAAATGTAAGTTTAGTTCAAAGGTCTGTTTTTTTGTAAGTTTTTGAACAACCTGTAAATAGGGATGATAATAATTTAAAACTTTTTCCACTAAAAAAGACCTTTCATTGTCACAATTCAGTAATTTGATGAGACAGCAACACACTCTAAGGTGCATACATTTTAAGATGAATATATATGCACAATAGGTGAAGAATGAAGTGGGATGACCCATGTAGTTTTGTTGTAGCTAACTACGATCAGCTCCTTCCTTAGCCAGGATCAATCAAAAGTTCAATGACCATGGACAGTTGGGTTCAGTTTCGAACCATCAAAACGCTACAGTAGAACCCCTGATACCCAGCCTCCGTTTTACCGGTCCTCGGTTTATCCGGCCACTTCCAGGAAGCAAATATCAAAATTGTTCTAAACGTTTTTCTCACGGCTTATAAACATGTAGCTGCACGCACTATTGTAGTTGAAGGTCCTCACGATTCATCTGTTATTTACATCTTACTGTCACTACTCAGTTGAGTTAGTAGGCCTAACCTCTGAACATATGGTTGATTTTTTCCTTTGCGGGGTTTGTACAGTAGGTACATTAATTATATTATTTTTTACAACAAAAATGATTAAGAAAGTTGAGCAGAAAATGTACCATTTAAGGCCTAATGATTTTCAAGGTAATTTCATTTTTATTTACATGTAACGGGCCAAATGTGTAGGGGGGTAAAATAACGGTTAAACCACGAAACTTAAACTCTGTGGGAATTAGGCTAGGCTAGGCCTATCTTAAGCTAACCTTGTCTGTTTCAGGTTAACTCTTGTACCTTAACTCCGTAGGTAAGCGGGGTGACTACTTAGTTTACCAGTTGTCTAGTAAAGTAGCTAGTAGAGTGTCGAGTATAGTTATTTCCTACAGAGTCAAGTCAAAATTATCAATTCCCCACAAACTCCCCTGACTAGAGTGGTGATTATAAGCGGTGTCTGGTAACCACTGAGTAGGGTTCGTCCCCTGCTCCGATAACAAAGGCTATCAAATTGAGGCTATCCTAATCACTATCGACTCCTGGGAAAATCCCCGCAACCCGACTCTTGTGATTCCTTGGGACTTCGTTTATCGTACAGGTAACGTAATTTCCCACATTTCGCCGTCAGGAAAATAACGTCACATACATAATTTTTATCATTTGTACAGAACGTAATATTATTTTTTGTTACTTAGAATCATGCTTATTTTTATAATGCTAAAGACTTAAATCTAGGCTACAGCTTAAATTTTCAGATAGTTTAACAAAAATGTGTTTTTTTTTTTATAAACCAAAAACCGGCTTGAACAATACTTTTGACTGTATTTATTGATGGCCTACACATTATTATTAGGTAAGAATTATCATTTTTATAATGGGTTGATTTATCTAACCAGGGGCTTGGTCCCATGGTGGCCGGATATGATGGGTTCTACTGTACACACTTTTCTCGGGATCGAACCGGCAACCCTCTGATTCCTAGGCGAGCATGATAACCACTCATCTATCTAGCTATTTGAAATAATTCAAATTAATAAGTCACCCACCTTCAGTTCCGTGGCGAGACACAAGAATGCATTTTCTACATTAGTGTTCTCCCTGGCCGATGTCTCCATGACGTACAATATCTCAGGAATGTACTCACACATGGCCTCAGCCTCAGCAAACTCCACTTCTCTCAGAGTCTCAAGGTCACACTTGTTGCCTGTCAAGGTCAAAGGTCAAATCATAACAAAGACTCAAATAACATGTAATAATACTCAGTTTAGGTCATACAGTCCACACAAACATGACTTTGGTCACCTGCTATTGGGACTTGGGATGACTTTGAGTCGCTACACACCACGACTATAGCCTGAGCCACCAAAATACATCAGTTCATCTACACGATGTTGATGCAAGCAAACAAGTAGTTACTCATCCTTCTCATTTGCAAGAAGAAACTACGAAAATATCGAAGTGTGAATGTCTGTCTGTTTGTACTTGAAGGAAAAGTATATCTATGAGTTGGCTGACTCAATCAACAAAGGGAGATGCCTGTACTTGTGCAGTGTCATCCCTAGCGTGACTTCAGATAAAACAACACCTTAGAGCGAAACCTGTCACTGACCCCTATGACTGACTCCGATCATGTATACAACCCCCAGTCACTTTGCGTCCTTGTGCACAGCCCTGGACACTGCATTTAAATACAATGTAAAATATCGGCCTAAAGCGACTATGTGCAACTAGACATCCAGGTAATCCCGATTGGGGGACAAGGCGACCAAAGTCGTGACAGTGTGTACCAAGCCTTAGCTTCTGTTCTGTTTACTGTTTAAATTCATACAATAATTAGAAGGTCAATTTTATCCTGTTAAAAGTCTGTTACCAAATTTTTTCCCTATGGAGCAGCTGTAGTAGCCATTTTGTTCTAATAGAAAAATATTAAATTTGCTGCTTACAGAGTGAAATACTGTCAAAATTTGATCTTCTTAGTTTTCAATACTGATAACTGATGTGTCATGAAATATCTCTTCTTCGCAGATTTGTTCTTATAGTTTGGTTTGGTTTAATGTTGGTTAAAGAAACTAGAAATCAGTAATGACAGCACCATATTCAGTCGGAAGTTAAATTCAAGTAAGTTCTTGGACTGACTACATTTCTAAAAGATAAAGAATGTATAGTTCTACCCGTAGACAAAAGTAGGTACTGTATAGCTCTTTTTATACCTAAATTAAATATTACACGCATATACTACTACTATTTTAAAGACAACAATACAGACAATTTATTTGTTCTAGTGCATAATGAGTTAAAATGTAATGAAAACACTGAAAACGGTTTTGGTAAAGTCATTGTACAGGTTAAGTTTAATTGCCACTAATTTAAAGATCGGTTTGTGTTTTAAAACAAACACAACTATTTTATTGTCATCAAACCTTTCCCTTTCCAGTAATTAACTTGCAGTAAGAGAGAGACAGCGCATTATTTTCCCTGTGGTCAAACCATGAAGATATCATTAGAGCTGAAAGTTTAATTGGTAGAAATGTTACTTAGTCAAGCAATTACAACTGAACATGCATAGCAACATTTCACATTTTTTTATATCTCAAACATTTCATTCATAGTATTTTGATGGTTATGATATTGAAAGACTGAAAATGAAAAAAAGAATTTAAAATCACTTTTTGAAAAAAAAAACTTAGAGGTATACAAAAAACAGTATTTAGTATAAAACCTTGTAAAACAACATTGCATATTAATAATCACTACGCTAAGACAGCAACACACTTTGTATGTATTTTAAGTTGAGTATAATTGCAAGGTGATTATAGAATGCAGTAAAACATCTGAGTCCAGTACCAGTTTTGAATTATCAAAAAGCTACTGACTCTTTTCAGGATCAAACCATCAGCCTCATGATGACCAGGGATGATTTTTTATTATATTTTTATGCAGGTGGCATTGTTTAAGAAGATATCGCAAACGCTTTTTGAAGAAATCAAAACAAACACATACAATTTTTTTTTGAATGGCGGGAATTAAACCTGCCTCTTTAGCACTAATATCTGGGACACTAACCTGTTGTAGCTACTTTCCATTAGCAACTTTTCCATTGTTCAATTTATCTTATTCTTACTTTAACCAAAAGATTCTCCCCTAAATAAAAAAAATACATATACAGTACACCCCCTGTAAACCGACCCTAATGGGACCGGACCTAGGTCGGATAACTCAAAAGGTCGGTTAAAACGGACAATCCCTAAAATCATAACATAATAACTGTACACAAAATCTAGCCAGTTTAAAGGGAAGGTTTTCTGGGTTCCCCGCCATATTTTTAAACTCTATATCAGCTGATCAGCTGTCTTCTTTTGATTCAAAATTAAGGGTGAGGGTGAAGGTGGATGAGATGGAATCACTTCTCTAAACTGCCTAGAATAAAGTGTAAAGGGTAATGATAAATAGTTCGAAGCACCAGATGGGTGATGTTCATGTTAATATTGAAAAGAGTAATGGAGAAAGAGAAAAATTAACTCACTTTTGCAATGGTTACGAGACAAAAACCAAACTGTTTATTTACCTTTTAATACAAATTTGTTTTCAAACGATATATGGATCAATACTATACAATGAACACATGTATCCGTGAAAAGACTTTTAAATAAAACAAAGAGCAAAAAAAATAAAAAAATAAAGGTTTAAACTACTGAACTCTTATATTTCTCAAATTGTATTAACTCCACTACAAGCATTAAGAGTGAAAGTGGAGTTATTTGATCAGCTTCTATTTGTAAATTCTTGCGGACTGAAAACTGATAGTAGAACCTCGATAACAAGACTCCCATAGGGATTCTAAAATAAGACTTGTTATCAAGGTTGACTTCTTACCGAGGTTTACAATACCTAACATATGTTTAGGACTAGGAGTAAAATAATTTAAAGAGGATTTGAAAATGAACCTTGCTATCAAGGGTGACTTGTTATCAAGTTTCTACTGTTTTTAATTTAGTTTTCCTGTATGAAATTTATGTGAAACTTTCCCAATTGATTTAAAAACATAACATAGATCTACTTTCTGGTCACCCAGTAGTGATAAACCTCTTTCTAAATATGATTAACTTTTGCAAAATAAGAAAAATAGTTTATTTATTACTGATCAATAATGGAAAGTGTTTTAATTTCCCTTACCAATCAAAATTATGATGACATTTGATGCAGTGTACCTCCTTACTTCCTCGATCCAGCGCTGCAGGCCCAAGAACGAGGCACGTTTTGTGATGTCATATACTGAAACAAAGTTGAATTTATGATTATCAAGCTTCACAACTGAATGACACAATAACTTGATTTATCAGATCTGAGTAGGTACAGGATTTATTGTTATAAGACCTTTTACCATCTCAGTAGGGTAAGTAAACTGAGAGGTAGAGCAAAAGTTAAAATATTCAATTTTTTTTCTTTTATATCTTGTTTTAATGCAAGTGAAGGGTTTTATTTATTTTTTTATGTTTATTTCTTAGTTTGGGTTTGGTCTAGTTTGAACGGTTATCTTTCTAGATCTTTAACTGTCAGTTGTAACAATGCATAGAGTAAATTTTATTTCTATGTTTCTTACTGAAGAATGTGATGTATTTTGTTTGTTAAATATTACGTTAGCCACCAAAATTCAACCTGTAGCCTAGATACGTGTCATATTCCTTCGATAGCGATCTCAATTCTGGCTTAGCCTCTGAGATATCTATTTTTTGCCAACAAATTTCTATTTTATATAGGCAACTACTGTAGTTCATAGTTTTACCTTTTTGTTGTTCAATATCTTGTAGGCTAATTAGTAAGGCTCAAGATAGGCTAGCGTCTAGCAGTTCTCCTTTTGTTTTTCTCTGAGTTGTGTAGTTTCATATTATTTTACAGTAGTAAAATATACAATACGGTTAGTATTTCATACAATATTTATACGATAAAAACCTGTAAATTGCTGGTTTGCAAACTCATTCAAACGGATAGTTGTAAACGTGTTCCATCTAAATGTCACCAAAATTGTAGATTGAGCTTTCAGATATGAAGACCAAGTAAATAAGTTAACAATTTAAACTAGGCCTATTGATTGGTGTTTGTTTATATGACCTCATGAGGGCTAAAATCAAAAAGCACAGTCGTCCAGGTTTGACAGTAACTTACTTGCTACTTCCCAACTGGGAAATTCTGTAGACAAAAATAATGTAAACAAAGGACATAACATATATATAAAAAAACCGGTCAATCCTATTATTAGAATATGTGAAGAACATACCCTTAGTGACAATACTATCTATCTATCTATATATTAATAGGCAAGCATGTTTCTTTAAAACCTTTTTTCTCAGCTCGTGTGCATCGCAGGGAAAATCTACGCATACTGTTGGAAAGATATTTTCCTGTAGATGTGCAGAATGCCTTTAAAAGTTAAAATAGGCTAACAAATAAGCACAAAAAATTAATTTGAAAACTTCAAAAAATTAACATGGACCATATGGGTTGCCATGATGGTGACGAAATAACAACAAAATGTAAACAGAAAATCAAAACAAATGGAAGAAATTCCAATCACATGTTTTATTTACAGTGTGGGGAGAAAATAGAGAAGTCTGTACATTAATTATTTTTGGTCGAGTTTCGACCACAGGGCGATCACTAGTATTAGTTTATTGCTTAAAAGACTATAACTTATTTAAGAAAGGGATTTCATAAAACTTAGATTCAAGATTGAACAAAGGGCATACTTACCAATTATGACTCCATTGGCAGATCTATAATAGCTTTGTGTAATCGTTCTGAATCTTTCTTGCCCAGCAGTATCCCATATCTGTAACTAAACATAAACATTTTGATTCAGCAGGTCTACATTACCTACAGTAAGTAGAACCCCACTAATCCGAGTTCAGCCAGTACAACTCCTCGCTTTAAAGGATTGTGCCATAGGCTAAAGGCCAACAAACACCAGGCGTCCGTCCAGTGGATAGACGATCCACATCCCAGGCTTTTTCTTTTGCTCCAAAACACGGTTGTAGGCCTACAGTTTCAGTCTCTTGTCCCATAGACATGTGATCTCTCACCTCTGCTTTTTAACTGTTCCATTTTAAACTTATAATATAATAATAGGCTAGTATTAGGCTATATTCAACTTCTATAATTAAATAGGTACACCGGTACTTAAATTAAACTAGGTAGCCTTTTTTTAAGGAAAATTAAAACAGTCAACACAGCATATTAGAACGTACAATGACGGAAACTACGTGTTTTTCAACAAGTTTCGGAGATGCGGGGGTTGAAGGAGCTGCACTAGGGAGAGGAGAGGGGTCCAACAACCACAGTGTCTGCAGTGAATCGCTTGCTGAGAAACTCTGTTGAGTCTGCTAGCAGACAGACGCATCGAGTATTCGAGCCGACAGACGCAGTGTGTTTTGCCCCATTAAATAATCAAGGTGGGTACCGGTAGCGATATTTTTGTATGCAAACGGACAGACGCCCCCGTGTACATTGGTCTTACCGGTGGCTATGATTTTAATAAGGTAATATAGTGACTATTTGTGATTGATGAGCAGTATTGGTCATCACTGTCTTCTGCAATTGCAGGAAAATCTTGTCTATCTCCTGCAGTTACGGAAACATAAGTTAATCGTTTTCCACGATCTATTGGAAACTTATCATTTGCAATAATGGCAAAATATTGAACATCATCCACAGTCATGGAACATTATCATTGTTTTCCGCGATTGAGGAAAATCTTAGACAAACTAGTATATGGTCACAGAAAAATAATCATTGTCTTCAGTGACCACGGCAAAATCCTGAACATCCTCTGCGGTCGAATGGACACAACTTAATTGTCTTCTTCCCGAATCGCATCCCACCTTGATAATCTTATATATACCTACTAAATAACTTTTGCAAAACTTATGACAGCTAGCCTGACCATACCACTAGACCGAATTACACGTGGTTGGCACCAAATGAAAGATATTTACCTTTAGATGTGCAGAATACCTTTATAAATTGAATTATGCTCACAAATAAGCACGAAAATTGAATTTGAAATCTTTAAAAAAATAACATGGGTCTTATGAGTTGCCATGGTGATGACAAAATAACAACAAAATATAAAAACAAAATCAAAACAAATGTAAGATATTCCAATCACATGTTTTATTTACAGTGTGTGGGGAAAATAGAGAAGTCTGTATATTACATATTTTTGGTTGGGTTTTCAACCACGGGGCGACCTCTAGGAACATATTATATTAAAATACTTATGGAGACTTTTCTTATGGAGATTTAACATTGGACAAAATTTTAAAGCTTATGACAGCTAGCCTGACCATAGGCTACTACTGGACTGAATTACACGCGGTTGGTACCAAATGTAATTGTCTCTATATTTGTCCATTTTGCTTTGATTTCAGATATTACTTGACTAAGTTTTATAAAAACAGAAATTAAAAAATCTATTGACAATTTAACGTGGGGTAAAATTTTAAGTTTAATAGGAGTGAGATCTATTGGACAGATTTATATGCGCATGTTGTGTTAAATTAAATGTTTCCCATGTGCCTGAAAAGTTTACTATTCCTTTAGTGAATCTTAGGCCTAGGCCTATATGTTAAAAAGCTTTTGGAAAACTTATGACAATTAGCCTGACAATATTACTGGGCCGATTTACACGCGCGTTGTACCCAGGCCCACTTTTGCCGATGGTTGGGAGGCGCCCCCAACCACCGCCCGCAGGAAAAGGAAAAATTGGTTTTGATCAGCCAGGATTTCACAAAATAAAATGGGTGATTTTAACTTGTAAGTTAGTTAAGTGATTTTCCCTTATTGTAAAAGTAAATAAATATAACAAAATTGAAAAGACTTCTTCAGATTATACCTTGTGTAGTCAGGGAAAGGCAGGCAGCAGTATGAACCGGACACACTCACTATTCACTATCAAAGGTAGGGCGGTAGGCCTGTAGACTAGAGCTGGTGACGTTCCCCTACTACTCTCCCTCCCCCCAACCATCGCGATACCCACCTCTACAAATGACCGCACGGCGCCAGTAGGTTGTGCTGTTGTGCTTAAGTGCCTTCTGCATAGTCGTCAAATCAACACAACCTAACCTGTGACAGTCACTAGTCAGTGTTGAAACTCACACTACAGTTAGTGAACCAGTAATAAATAAATAGAAAGTGTTGATACAAGTAGGCCTATTGGCCTAAACAGTGAACAAATTCATAAAAACCCTAGTGGAAGTGGAGCCGAGAACCTCAAGCAGTAGGCTCAAAGAGGCTAGCATCTTTTGGGTTTGCCCAGGGCGCCACTGACCCTTAACGCGGCCATGGTTGTACCAAAAGAAAGTTATGGAAGAAATTCTAATCGCATGTTTTATTTACAGCGTGGGGTTAAAATAGAGAAGTTTGCACAATACATACTTTTGGTCAAGTTTTTGACCACAGGGCCAGCTCTCGTGTACTAACCTAACTTAGTAAGTTAACTTAATGATTGATATTTTAACCGACCTACCTTCTAATTAATTGATAGCAATAGTCTAACTTATTTATAAATATATAGATTGGACTGTAGACAATTAGACTCAATCTAATGACAAATTATAATAAGTTACTTAGGCCTCTTATTGTGATTTCATCACGCAATTACTTGTGCTTTAATCTTGCAACAGTTCATTTAACTTAGTTAGCCTATGACTGAAAGCAAATAAGTAGCCTAATATTATTGGCCCAACCTATTCAAATATTAGGACTAAGTTAAGCCTGCTCATAAATTGATATAATTCTAATACCAAACGTAGTTTTTTATTCGACAAGTCTAGGCTTAAGTTGCAGCAACGAGTTTGTCCACGACGGTATGAATTTAAGAATTGACTGACATTTTATTGATCTAGAGGCTATTAAGGTTAAAAATACCGTTATCTAGATGGTTAGGCCGGCGCCAAACTATCCCGTTTGGCGGGATGCGTTTTTACCGCATTGACATCACCCTGTCACACCATCCAGCTCTAAGCTTATCACAATATACTTCGAGTGAAGAGCACGAGAATCACATGCTGAGCACTGTTGATAGCCACAACAGTAGGGATAAACGAGCTGCACAACCAGATAGTGTGGCTGCTCTCATTTAACTGCATCATGTGTTTCGTCGTACGTTCCGCTACGCCGCAGCATGCATGCGATAGATTCCGTCGACATACGACAACCGCAACAATGTGACTGAACCCAATAAAACCCATGAGTTTGAATCATCCCGCCAAACGGGTCCCGTTTAACCGTTTACCTGCGAAATGGGATAGTGTGGCACTGACCTTAGATTTAAAAGGTTAAAAAGATGTAGGTCTTAGGTACTTACTTTAACTTTCTTCCCATCCACCGTAACTGTCTTCATTGAAAAGTCTACTCCAATAGTATTACCATGCCTTTCCACAAAAGTTCCAGACTTGAACCTTTGAACAACACAAGTTTTTCCAGTTCCACAGTCCCCTATGAGTACTATTTTGAATAAAAAGTCAAAACTTTCATCTGATGATGATGGGCTTATGAAAGAATCTGCAGAAGATCGGGACATATTTACCTCACTTTGGTGCACTAAAAGGTCAAAGTTTAAACATAAATGTTGTTTAAATGTACAAACTTCGTTAAAACTCGTAAAGAAATTAAAACATTTACAAACTTAACCTATGGCCTGGCTTAGTTAAGAAAAATAGAATTGGTATTTTAGTATTCTTTATTTTGCTTCCATCTATCCTATTATTATTCATTCCGATCTGCCTGCTCTGCTTTTGTGCTTTCTGCTTTCTCTAATTTCTTCTGCTGCTCGTTTCGTTCTTCTTCTTCTTTTCTTGTTTACTTATTTAAAGATAGCTTGGTTTAACTACCATGTGGCCATACTATTTCAGCTTATATCATGGTTGTAGTAGTATTTGTCCCTTGCTATAAAACTCAAGTTTCATTTCATAAAGTTGGATTTCTATTTATTTCACAATTTTGTACTAATGGTGGCCATAGCTTGCTATGTTTCCATAAGGAGGGGTTGGTTTCATTCGTACTAAATTAGTTTAAGCAAGTTTCCAGCTGTAATTTATTGGTGCAATAGCCAACTAAACTACTAATTAAATTTTAATTTTAATTATCAATTAAATTTTTTGGTAGCTTGTACTGTTTGGTATACCCGGGTCAGCGGGTTTTTAATTATTTAAGAAACAAAATTTCAAATGCCCGCCATTTTGTTTTAAGAGTTTTTAAAATTGTCTTAATTTTGTTGTAGCTTTGTCTAGTAGCCATAAATATCTGTGCAAAGTTTCAATTTCGTATCTTAGACCACTTTTTAGAAAACAATTAATAAGTGGAAAACCCAACATAGCGGCTGTGTGAGTAAATAAGGACTTCCGTACGATTTAAAAATGATATTTTGATATGTTTCTTACCCAGGAATAATACCCTAAAATATCTGTCACGAGTTCTGAAACAGTTTGACTTAGTAGAAAAATCCACTTACTCGACAGAAATAATTAGAAATTTACATCAGCTCATTTTGTTGGTGGCTCAATATTCAACCACGTCTATTTTTATTCAAAACTGACACGAATGACTAGTTTTATCATTATCAATACTGTAGTCAAAAGTAAAAAAAATCTGTAATCGTCAATGGTAAAATACTAGAAAACTAGATCAAATAGTGCCGACTGCCGATAGCACACCTAGCGGAGCGTTGTACAACTACAACTACAACCTCACAGTTCCAACAAACACCGCCAGATGTAACGGTATACTACAACCGACTACAATTTACCTGCGGGAACAAAGTATAAATAATTTGCGGTTAAATATCTTCACAGTTAATTATATTTCACAAAAACAAGCTAGGAAACCTGTATTACAGTCTGATAATTAGTTTGATGATGACAAAACATTTGTTCATAGGCTCTAAATCAACTACAGGATAAAAGGTTCTCGCAAACAATAGGACGCTTCGGTTTGTATAAAAATGTAGTCTACTTTGTTATCTACTAAAGAAATTCGCGTCGTAATCACAGAAGCTGGCGTGAATAATCGCGCTGACTTCAATTTTTGAAGCCTCTTTTATAGTGGCTTATAGGCTAATATGAACCCTGCATGACATAATGCAGTAGCATTACCACCAGACGAGTACTTAAAATTTGTATCAATGACGGTCCAAGGTGATTACATAGACCGTATACTATTTAAACTCAACATGAATGCAAATGTCAATGGTTGTGTATGGAGACCTAAACCCTAACATCAAAAGTGATTCACAGAGTTTGTTATTCACGAATCACGATGCTGTATAGTACTGCAGATAGAAAATCACGATCTCAGAGAAGACATAATAAAGACATAATAAACAACTCTCTTTCCCATTTTATTTCTCTATTCTGTTGAGCTACCTTTTTTGATCTAGCTTGGGATATTTCATTGTTTGTGGTTTAAGAGGTAGATTGAGACCCTTCCTAATCCTCTTTAAGGGTACCGTGACTATTTTGATAATTTCAAATTACCCAACCATCGTGGATGTTTACCCGCTCGCAGGAAAATTGTCTTATAATAAATTGGAAGCCGTAGGACATTTTAAATTGTACAAAAACTTTCAAATTAATCAGCTAAGTTTGTTTAAGTTTCGTTGTTTAGAATCAGCATGCACTCAAACATAGAAACACAGTAGTGCCCCATCCATTTCAATTATAATTTTAGGGGATCAGCCCCTCATGTCAAATGTCGCACACGGAAAGTCATTTGTTATCAGATAGTTCAAGTGTTAAATCGATATCTCGAAACTTGTTGATCATATGTTTCCAACATATGTACACCAGTCATTTGTTGACTGGAAGTTGTTTAGTGAAAATTTCGTTGATTCGAGTTTTGAAGTTTAGGTTAGTTTCAATTTTAAAATGTCGGTGAACCATCACGGAAAGAAACAAGAAGATAAGACCGAAGCGCTTGGACCAAAGTATTGCTCCAAAGTTCGCATGGGAAACTGGAATGAGGATGTGATTTTGCAAGAGGTAATGCAATTTGGTTTTTATTGGTTACTTAACCTAGAAAAATCTAACTGCTGTCAGTATTGATTGAAAAATGAAAACTGTTATGTTCAAATTTATTAAACAAATTCATTTTTGGTGATACTGTCAGGATTTTTTTTGTCGCATAAACGTAATTGAATGTAAAAAACCTGAACAATATTTTAAAACTACATTGATTTAATTTCTAAACAAATGGAAGCGTAGGACATCAATTTGCCTTAGTGTCCAATCTGCAATAGATGTTAACTACTTGATAAGGCTGTAACATTGTAGTTTGGAACCCACCTTAAATTGTAGTCCAATTATCTAGAAAACGGACAAGGGTAGGGTTTCTGGCAAGGAAAGCCTTCTAGAGAACTCTCTCCCCTAGGAAATCTATAATTAATTATAATTTCTTAAGATGATATTGTAAACTCTTAAGCATTGTAAGATATTTTAAATATTCATGGAACTAAATGTATGTTGTATTACCCACAGATAAAAATTTATCATGTACTCAATAACCATCCAAAACAAATAATTTATGAGATTGTGATGTGAACTTACTCAACATTTTTTTAGGAGAACATAAAGTACTTCTTAAGGAAGAAGGAGAAAGGAGAGCTTATGATACAGAAGACAAGAGAAACTCTATCGAATATACTTAAAGAGGTAAGATTCAATTGTCACATTGGATCGAATCGTAGTAGCTACTACTTACTACCTGTATTCTTGTCGTCCGATGATAATAGGAGTTAGGTATAACCACTGACAGAGAAGAGTTGACCTATTGCTTTTAATTTACTTTCACTTTTTTATTTGCTTTTACTTTTGCATTGTTAACAAAGTGGAATGAAAGTCAAAAGCCTTATCCGTAAATCAAATATAGAATGACGAAAATAAAAAGAATATACCTTTTCCGTGGTTTGTGTATGTTATCATAATGTTAATATTATTCAAGTACCACGAAAATAATTGTCATATAGTTTTACTTAAAAAAATACGTGTTATTTTTAATCGCGATTCCAAACATATTACGGATTAACTATGAGAATGTAAAAAATACATAAAAACTAAGTTTGATTTTCTGAATACTCCTACACAGCAACAACCTTATTTAGAGACAGGGATTAAAACTAATCTATGTAAACGACAAATATTCTAACGTCCCAGTTAACGTGGCACATAGAGCTTATTACATTAACGTAAAATTACTATCCCAAAATTGCCAAAGAACCTTAAAAATCCTAAAGAGAACTCAACTTTTGATGATTTTAATTTTGAATCCTAAAATTTCGGGGTTTTGACAGTTTTTCGTCATATTTAAGTTAAATAGGTTAAATACATGTAAACGTTACAACAAAAATTAAAGTGCACTGAGCTTTAAGTCCTAACCTAGTCTCATGGTTCAAAAAAGGTCTTTAATTATTTTGATTTTTACATTCTTTCAAGTAGTTTCAAGTTCACAGACATTCAAACTAATGTTACCGATCTATGAGCGGGAGAACGATTCGTTTTTAAGACTCGTTCTCAGAGTACAGTAGCTCTTATGTTGCTATCCTGCGGCCTCCACATTTCTTGAAGATTTCGGACACTTTTTGTAGACTCAGGAGAAACTTCAACTACAGAGTTTCACGTGTGCTACGATAGATTTGCCAATTTTTGAATCTCTTCGTATCAGTTCAGGATAACGTTGCCAGTTCTCATTGACCAATCATTAATTAATCATAATTTCTAACGCCAAAGCAACGTTCCGAAGTCTTAAAACAATCCTCAGATGGCAAATCACCTGAAATATAACAATATTAGGAACAAACCCCAAACGAAATCTTGTTATATATTTTATTTGGTTAATATAACCAAACCAACGTAGCAATAAGAAAATTCGGAATCTTAAAGAACATAACCAACCGTATTTCATATGATCGTGCATTAATTGCGCCAAAGATTTCCTTAATTTCGCCAAACCCTCCAAGGGTTCCAACAAATGGTCCTTATAGTTGCGTCAAGTCAAAGCCAGGTTGGGATGAGTTGCCGGCAGTAGGAATAATCTTGTTTACGTGTCATCCTAACCTATCTTAACCTAACGTAACTTAACTTAACCTAACTTTACCTAACCTAACCAATTACACAGTCAAAGAGGGCCGCCACTTGCGACCCCGTTAATGAACTTATCGGGTGGCTCTTTGGAGTAGCTGGCGCAATTCAGGAATAACCGACTACCTGACTCAGGTCAGTTGGCGCAATTAATGCCCGCGCATATCCGCTGAAAGACACAAAACCTCTATTCTTGACTCAGGTACAACTTCTACTCCCGGAGTTTTACTTGTGTTACGGGCAGACCTGTCAAGTTGTGAACCTCTCAGTATGTCACCCCCGGGCTCCCCAGGGCCTCGCCCTCGCTGGTGTCGTTGGTCCGAGGGAGGTGGACGAGTGTCGTCACTTCCTGGATGGATCGCTAGTGGCGGGGTCGCCGATGACGTCACCGGTCGTGCGAAACTGCTTCAGGATCTCAAGGTAAACACTAGGAATGGTGTTTGTATACATTATGTTTAGGCTGACATGAGATAGCTGGTGGAGTGTTATCTTAGATAAAACATAGTCCCTTAGGTGTTATACAAATTATTTCTTACTCATGTGGTGTGGATTAGATTGGATTGAATAAGATGCCGACAAATCAAGGTGAGTATGAGGTGAATATAAGTGATAAATAATGAGATGACAGTTGTTTGTATTGCAAACAAATTAAGGAACTGAGGTATCCAATAGTTATTTTCAGTCAGGCGGTGAGTAAGAAACGATATAGCACGAAAAGATAGTCGCATAAACTTGTCTTGTAAAACGAATAAATCGTTACGTTTATAATCTCCTGGTGCAGCATATATACAAACTCATGTTAGAAAATATCTATTAAGCCAACTCGATTTAGTACGAGTAAATAAAAAAATCAATAGCTTTAAAAATACAGTTTTTAATATATTCTCGCAAATAACACTATTTTTACTATCCAAGGCTGATCTTAGGCTGATTCACAGTCAATCAACGGAAAGTAATAACAGTAAAACTATAATCTCAATTTAATAAGCCACGCTGTCAAGATAATAGAAATATGGCTTTGCTTTCGTAGAGACAACAAAGTAAAAATCAAGCTGATAGTATTTTCTTCATTTCCAGTCCTGAAAACACCGACCTTAACGGTCAACAACTGAAATTCGGGGAACCTTTTGCACTGAGCACAGTTGAATCGCCGTATAAAATGGTAAGTTGCATGTCTTGTTAGGCATTTATTCTTATGAATATTTCCAATAATATTGAAATAAAATACAGAAATACTATACAATTTGTTTCACACGCACACACCTTTCAGCAGAGGCGTGACAGACAACATCAACTTCTAGAAATATATTTCCACTATTGGTTATTTAAATAAAATGTCAAGCAATATTTTATTACTCTAAATCTTATGTTTTCAACATTTCATAATTACTACGAAGTTTATTAAACTAAGTGCGACACTTGAATGAGATTTATATATGAAGTCGAACCCGCCTCTGTTTTACGTCACAACAGTAACTATAAGTGACGTTATAAGCCCATTCTTACACTTGGAATTATTGAGACTTCGTGTAGGGTTAAACTCTAGTCCAAATAACCAATGAGACAGCATACTATATTTTTATAGAACGTTACCAAATCAAATTTAATTGTAAATACTGAACTTTACATATTAAAGGCAATAACAGATGTGGCTCGCTTCCTTGAAGTGGATGATGCAGCTACTACTATCAAACGTTACTGTATTCTTCATCTGGGCCCCCCAAAAATTTAAAATAATTCTGCGAAATCAACATTTTTTTAGATCATAACTGTTTTAGCCTCTTTGGGTTGAGTCTGAAGTGCCTCATCTCCATTCTGTCCTTGGGAAATCCAAACACCCTCTTCTGCGGCTCACATCCTACAAGAACATCTACAGTTTGTGGCGCGCTTTGCCTCTGGAGCCGTCTGATAGGGAAGACCTCCTTGGAACCCCGGTCCCGGTGAGTAGAGCCGTTGATTATAGATGTCTTATAATCAAAGGTGTTTATGTCCCATCTCCTAGGACGCTAAGCTCTATCGAGGAACTGATTTAAATTACAAAACGGCTTGGACAAAACGGTTAAATCACTGAGAAAAGTCAGTATCTTTTTGATAGTTCTAAACGAGACCCAGCACTCCCCGTGTTGCACAGCAGTCCCTGATTATTGGGCTTCAAATAGATGATCCTGCTTATGAAACAGCTGATTTTAGTCAGTAACAAAGCTACAAAGATCATCACACTACACTCCTCTCTTCACTAATTTGGTTGAAATACGGACTAAGATGGCGTCCCAATCTCATATGATAATGATGATGATAATCATCTTTAAGTGTCAGCATAGCCAAAATAATTAAACACGTTTGTCTGTGGTACCAAACTAACCTACCTTTCAGGACATTTCGTTGTTTACAGTTTGTTTCAAACCACATTTGAAACTATGTTAACTTTGGTTTGACTTCGGCGCACCTAAATGTAACTTGAAATGCATAAAATATGCCTTTGGAGTTTGCGTTAGCCCACAGGGCACAAGTGCCTCTTTAAGCTGTTGCATTGAGTATCCCAGCCTTTGCGTGCTCTCCAGTAAAGCAAGGGGTGAATCGGGACAGTCCACGAATGAACCGCACTGATAAATATTATGTCGACACCGGAGACTTTAAATAGTTTAGTGATGGATCGACTACACCAGTAAGTATCATGGTTAGTCCGTCACATTACCAACTGTGCCACCTACTCATAAATAACCACTTATACTTTGGATTACTTCATCTTGTCTACTAGAATGGTGCAAAGCCAATGTCTATATTAGGTCTACTTGAATTCACGAAACGAACGCAAACAGTTGCCTCTACAATACACAAATGAGCAAACATTAAAACAAGGGACGCTTCAAGTGTGGAGGTGATTCGACAACATGCAGGTGAAACAATGAGAATCTTCGGTGTTCCCATCCCACCTTGTTCACCGATGCATGCAGCCGGCTGATGTTCTACAGGGTGTTCCGAGGTCCCGAGTTCTCTCACGATGAGTATGATGAGTACTGTGGGACAATTCAGCCGCTACTCGACGATTTTATTTCCTGCATAAATGAATCTCGGGCTCCAAACTTCGCCCGATGATGAGTAAACGCATTTTCTTTACTTAAAGTTAACTGGTTGGTGTGATGGCAGGTTTTTATGACTTAGTAAATAAAATTTGACCAGCTGAGTAGTTGAGTGCTTATGGTACTCCTGTCAATCAAAAGGTCACCTGTTCGATCCTGAGTGAAGTCAGTTGTAGCCTTTTGATGGTTTGAAACCGGGCCCAGCCTTTTTTGGCTATGAAATTGATCTTTTATAAAATAGTTCTGGATAGAGAAACAGATGGTTTTGGACAGTTAGCAACACAGCTCATCTCACTCCATTCTACAACCAGTTTGCATTCATATTTAGTTTATGACATGAAAGGAGTTGCTGTCTCTAAGACAATAAATACTCTATGTTGATGTCCACAGTAACACCTTAAACAAACTTTAATTATACCTTTGAATCATACATGGAGAAATGGTAGGTAAGCAATGTTCAATAGTTCTCCTTGTTAGAACGAATACCATAAACATTATTTGTAAGGAAAACCAAACCCTAAGAATTTTCAATACCACATCGATAGCTGCGAATGGAACTCTCGCCTTGATTCACTCCTCCGTCTAGACAAGAAACCTTTTTCTATCTGGAACAAAAACTAGTTTGGTAGAAAATAAATCAGATGAAACTACAAGTACGAGAACGCCGGTTTTCTGAGAAGCGGCGGATCTGGTTTAGTTGTCGAGTGGATGAGATAAATGAAACACTCAGTGGCAGCGTATGTGAAGTGGCTATTGCAAAATTCTAGATCCAGAAATAATTATGATTTTATATACCTAAAACAAATATGCAAATTAAGCCTGAACCGATTTCCCCTTATCTGCTGATTTTACGTAAATTCAAGACAAACCATTTAAAATTGTCTGAGGGTTAATGGTTAATTGTTCAATATAATCACTAAAATAAGTTAAGCACCTTCTTCCAAGCTCACCAAAGAACTTTCGAGAAATAAAAACAAATTATATACAAATTATCGGTCTTGACTAAACCATAGACTAAGCAACACAAGGGAGAATGTTTTATATATGCCTAAACCCTCTAAAATATACATTCTGCCGAAGGAAGATTCTAAGACAGAGGTAGTAGGGTCAAAAAACGCTAGTTTTGTGGGCCATACAAAGAGGGAAGATCCGTACACTTACGTTCGGCCATTGACTTTAATTGTATGAATTCAAGGGTAAAAGTTCGGCATTCATGGAGAGTTAATTCCAAGCTTCGCTGAATGGTGAAAAATGGCCAAATAACTCTCTATTTAGATAATGTTTGGTGAATGGTGTAGCCAATCTGAATACGACCCAGATATAGCATGATTAGCCTCTGGGGCGTTGAGGTAAGACAATTTGAAGTTTATTTTCCTGTGCTAGTTTCAAACGATCCCGTGGGGATATATTGACGAAAACATGGTAGCATTTCGTACTCATGGTAGCATCATTAGGCCCAAAACGCCAGGCTGTGTGCTGGATCATCAATTTTAACGTCGTGATTTAGATTGGAAGCGGTACAATTTTGCTATCAAGTGTATAAAGTGACACATTATCATCAGAAGTTGCCGGTTCGATATTGAGAAAAGCCGGATTATTTGATAGTTCCAAACTATAACCGCCTTGGTCGTTTGAATTTCAATTAACGATATGCTTACGGTTTTGTCTAACATTTCATCTAATTCTATACTCATTTTCCACCTTTTGCCATATAATACGCACCCTCTTCCCTCGTCATCGTAAAAATAATCGAACCTAATATTGTCTAAACTATTACTAAACTTGTTTAAACTAACTTGCAGTGGTACACCATAGTGAAATTCAAACACTATATTTGAACTGCAAGACGAGGTACGTAATAGTTTAGTGTACACTACACAGTTCAGGGGTTACAAAATGGAGTTTAACTAATATTATCATCACCGTATTTTGTTATGGTTAGACATTAACAATCATAAATCAACAATGCCGATCCATTATCTATTGCATTAACCGTTCATCTTAATAACTCATATCTTGACAACTTGACCTTATGAAGTATGCAAAAACCCTCGTCATAAGTCGTTAGCTCTCGCCACCGATGTGAGATGTCCGTATAAGGCCAGCACAAGAGTTTAATTGAGCCAAGCCTGTGTGTGTGTGTGAGATGGTAAACGTGTGATCAGCTGTTCTTCTCTCCGTCTGTCGGGTCGTTTCCCTCAGCCGGTTTTCGGCTCACATGACACGACCACGACCGCAAGACATGTCGCTGCGACCAAAATACCGTTGCTTTCGGAATCGAGGATTTTGTTAGAACGTGAGCAATTACATCTGCGTGGCTGGTATTGTTTAACTTTTAGAAGCAAGTTCAGGGTGGATCCAATATTTGCGATAGGTGATGTTAACACGCATTAAAATCCGATAAGTTTGCCAGTCAAAGCCTGTTGTTGACTAGTCAGAATAGTCAACATCGGTGGTCATTATTTTATGTTTTATACATTTATCGTCTTGTAGGTTGTAGTATGAATGTAAATACATTGAGTGTATAGTTTTGGATGACGTATTCTATTCTATCTGTAAAAATACTTTTTTAGTATACCTATACCTAACATAAATAAATCGTAAAAAATGTAAATTATCCAAGCTATGAACTAATTTGTCGCAGTATACGTTGACAGATAGAATGACTCATTGACTTAAGTAATTTGAATTATATGATGAAAATTTAACTACGATATTATTTATTTTACTAAATATGTTTAGCCTTTTACAGTTAACTTATTTTATACTGTTAGATAAACTACACACATGTCCTGTCTGAATAATAGCGTAAATACCACGGTACTAAGATTCCATCAACAAGATAAACCTTGCCTGTAACCAATGATAGCTAGGTACAGTTTTCTTTAGTAAGATCTTTACACTGTTTATGGTCAGAGTTATTAATTAGATTTGAAGCTAAGTAAGTAGTTAAATACCAATAGGTATATTTAATCTATTAAAACATTGATTTGTTTTTGCATATCTAGCACGAATACTAGTATTCGTGATATCTAGCAAACAGTACACGTTATCGAAAATAATCATATCAAACATAAACAAATGTGAAGTCACAACAGCCATAATTTTTGTTCAAGTTTTAAATAACAAGAATAGAAAAATGACAAGCTAAAAAACTACATTTTCCATGCTCGCACCTTTGAACTTTGCCGCTGTAAAGTTCACTGCGCTGTCCAGTGATGTTGAGAGCGCAGGCGCGGCGCTCTTCAGTCAGTCGTGTGTAGTGCATCGGCGCAGACAGAAGGGACGCGCTATCTGGTTAATGTTTACTCCGCTTCCAGCTAGAAGGTAAATAATTACATTCGCTTTTTATTAAAGTGCAGGCACTTTTCATCCTATTGTAAAACCTAGAGCCTGAATGTTGGTGAATTTTGAGTGAGCAAATTTTTGAATTCTTTTAGGGCATAATTTACGATTTCTGCTTTAATTTTTGTTGTAAAATCATACCTCAAGGAATAGTTAAAAATGTTTAAAGTTCACACAGTTTAAAATTTTGTTAATTAAAAACGATGTCTACATTATCTGACTGAGCTAAACTTTAAAATTCGGTTGATTGATGAATAATGATAAATCAGTTATGATAGCTATAAAATAGATAATTAAATGTAAAGATACAACAATATACAATGAAATTTTATTTTACTTTGTACAAATTTAACAAATTTTTTTAAACCATATTAGGCTTACCAACCATTTTGTAAGGGTTTTCACCTGTTTTCAGTAATTTAATACGTTTCTCTGTATGAATAATAGGGGCTTCCTTATTAGCTGATTTAAAGCTGTGGAAAGTTAATTTTGATTTAATTTTTATATCATAATTTATTTTCTTGATATTGCTAGAGTATAAATAATTATGTAGGCAAATTGACGCGTTGTTTAGGCCTTTACTTACGTTGAAGTTGAATGCCTTTTAGTTTGTCTACATTGCCCTGTAATATGCAATTCTGTTCTTGGTTTTTATTTACCAATACAAAAATTAATTTACCCTTTTTAATGTTGATTTGTCAATTTAAAATGGTTTCTTTATAGTTTGCGTCGATTTGATAGGTAATTTAACTAGCGTACATCAATTCATAACAACTTAAGTTCGGAATCTCAAAATTGTATGTACTTAATTAATTAATTGTGTTGTCACTAATAAAACACGATAATTAATCTGAACTATTCTGTTCAGCCAATTGGCCTCGGAGAGAACACAAAGTTACAAAACGATAAGAATTTATTAAATTTTTTTATTATTGCAAGTAACTTATAAGAAATAATAAGTTATTTTTAAACAACATGTTGAAAAAATTATTTTTTTAAATTTCATGGCAAATGTTAAAACAGTGCCGTTATGTACCAAATTCAGTATGCAATACAATTCGAGATTCGCTATTCACAATTTTGGGACTGCATGAAATAAACTTATGTTACAAGGGCATAGAGTAAAAAAAAGTAAATAAATTTACTTTTAAATTGTTGTTTGGTAAAAACTAGGGACTTTACAAATAGTTTGTCAGTAACTAGGGCCAGATTACTAATTTAGTGATGGATTAATTAAATAGATTCTTGATCAGCATCGTACAAATAAAAAATAGTCAAATATAACTTGTAATAGGTAATGTATTTACACTTTTACTGTATACTCACAAGACGGTAAATACATATAAAAGAAATTAAATTCATTAATTGTGGAATATTACTTGGATATAAAAAAATCAAACTGTTGTAGAGTTTAAGGATATAATTGGTATTCCTACTAAAATAGTATTTTATTTATTTTTTTTATATTTTTTTTATCGAAGATTTAAAGTATTTAAAGTGGCATGAGTTAAAGTACGATAAGTACTTAATAAGTATCAAAGTAAATAGAACTTATTTTAATAGGGTATGCTAACACTTCATTGTGAATTAAATCGTGCGTGTAGTAATTTAAAACAATTCTTTTAGGTTACCCTAAGTAATTTTATCCACGAATTCGTGTTTCGTATAAGAGAAAACTATTACGCTTATACTGTTTTCACAGGCAAGAGGATATACCAAATAAAATTATTATAAATGAAATAATTAATGTAAGTCTATAATCTTTAAACTTACATAACAAACGATAAGCATGTGGCGTCTAAGCAGAAAACATTGCCACTCAATAGAGAACATAATTTGTATACTCTAGCTGACACTTAGACACGTATTTCCCAGACAAGTGATCAAACAGAAACGCAATTGATGTTATTATTCTCATTCGCCTATTGCCTCTGAAGATGATTGGAATGTTTAATAATTAAAAATAGTCATTACCTTCGTCAACAGCTCAACACTAGGCCTACAGCTTGTGTATGGACCTCGGACACTTAAAAAGACTTGAAACAGCGTTGTCGAAATTAAAATACACTCTGTCAACAATTGCCTAACCTCGTGCACATGGTTTTCCCGTATTGATTTCTAGTTATGTAATCACTTAATCCATAGTCTTTTTTAATTTTATAGTGATCGCTCGTTTGATTATTATTGTTGGGTGATGCCAACTGATGTGCCGTAAAGGGAAACCAATTAATTCATTCTCATTAAGTTGCTGTTTTTTTTTCAGCATACAATTTTCTCGAGTAAGAGTAACATACACACATACACATTACGTTTCAGCAGTCTCTTCTTCATGTAGGAGATATTGCAGATTCTCGGGCACACCTGACTTCCTAGAAGGTATCTTGAGTAGGTCGCCGGACCGGTCGTAAGTGGCACACCACGGTCGTGGTCGTATACCGCTGACGGTCGTATAATGACAGGCCACAGGCAGCATGTGAAGTGTTGCGCGAATATGGCTAGCGACCTGCATCCTGCATGATACATAGCGAGTTTAGCATATGACAACACAATTACACCAAACAACATCACGGGAATACTACATGGTAAAGCACGAGTGTTACCATCACTCACCAACACAATTAACTTCTCATCCCATTGTTAATTTTGAAGCTCGTTTTAGGCGTCTAGTTTAAGTTGGTGACACTGATTGCTAGAGTCATAAAATTTTGTTTATATTATTTTGGGGTTGAATCTAATGATTTGTGATTTACTGTTTGGTTTTATAACAATAAGTTATTGTTAATGATTAGATAGTTTTATTTAGTAAAACGAGTGTTTTAATGACTGAATAAACAAGAAACAAATTGTAAACAAAACACAACCCCTATAGTGCACCTGACAAAATTCAATAAAATTGGCTTCAGCCTTCCATAAGGTTTATAAATCTACTAAGAGAGTATGTTTCTATTTATGTTATGTGGTATGTTGCATCACAGCCATACATAATTACAGTATGCTATGCTAAATCACTAGCATGTTATTTTGTGAGTGTGCTAAATAACTACCTTAATAATTCACCAGTATGTTAAATCACTAGCATGCTATATCCACAAGATAGTGGATAAATAGATCTCAAATATGCTTCATCAGAAGTATAATTCCACACCGCCAGTCAGTATGTTAAATCACTAGCATGCTATATCGTCAGTATACTAAATCACTATGATACTACATCAAGAGGATGTTAAATCACTACTATGCTATATTCCCAAGATAGTGGATAGATTCTATCCACTATCTTGTTGGGAATATAGCATACTAGTGATGGATAGATAGATCTCGAATACGCTTCATCAGAAGTATAATTCCACACCGCCACTAGTATCACTGCCTGTATGCTAAATCAAGGATGTTACATGGTAAATATGCTACAAGCTACATCACAAGCATACTAAACTTCATCGTGAGTCATGTACCTAATTACTTCCTACCTAATGATGGATAATGTGAGTCACTCTACATACTATATTGCAAATATGCTACATGCTACATTGCAAGCGTGCTGAATCACCAGCATACTCTGTCAGGATTCAATCACTTTAGCATACTACATTATCAGTATGCTAAATCACTAGAGTACAACATCGTGAGCTCTGTGTTCATCGCAAGCTTGTTACATTGTGTATTTTACAAATATCCCGTAACCGTCTGCGGTAGTTTGAGAGGTTTGATGTCCAAATAACTGTACAAACCGATGAACTGGTAAAGCTGAACCAGAGATGTGGCCGATGACCGGTGAGAACAGATTACATGCTTTAAATCCATCTCTCAAACCATGTGACATTGGATTAAACTATGGCGCTTCTTGGTTTTCCATGTCTCGAATAAGGGCCAGCAGACTTTTAATCTTTGTTTGTATTTACACAACTGTGGATTCTACAAAATGTAGTTATAGCCTCTCAGTCAGAGTGTTATTTTAGCCTAGATAATATTGCAAGCATGTAAGATATGTACAAAGTAATACAGTTTGTAAAAAGCATACCCAATAGTTTTTATAAAGGTTCTTTTAGATGAAAAAGCTATTACCAGATGATTTATTTTCAGGCAAATGAACCACTCATCATCAGTCATGTGGCATCGAACAAGAACCTGTCTGTGGAACCGGACTTCTGGTTCACAACATACTTGGGGGCTGTAAGTGACATATTTAACCAAAGTCACAGGTAGCTTAGAGAAAACATCCTTATGGTGTAAGCTTCTCAGTTGTATTGTTGACGTTAATATATAAGGGAATATAAGAGTCATCTATGTGGTTCTAGTAGTTCATTTTTTATTTAAATGAATGCTACATCATGGATTTATATGGAGATGCTACAGCGCTTACAAAAGGAGAGGAGATTTAGAGGGGACTTTTCCTACTTTCCCAAGTAATTTACGTGGATATACTCAATTTGTAGTGTATAATAAAAGTAGACCTAAATTATGTACAATCTTTATAGGTATACCTAACAGTTTTTTTGGTAATGTTCACTTATTTTACAGTATGGTATAATGAAATACTTACCAGTAAAAATTACCAATTAAGGAATATTTGATTTATTGTTTGATTGACTATTATACATCACACACTATTATCGAATGAACAAAAGATGAGGGTTCGTTGACCTTGTACATGACAGTAGTTCACAGAACAAATCCCAACTATCTTTAACTGCACTTAGCCAGGGCTATCCCCGGCACTTACCATGCTCAAACTCATCAGAATTAATAATTGCTTAAGGATTTATCACCATTAAAAAAAAAAATCATTTAAAATAAAGTTTTAAAAAAGTTGAAAGTGAGGATAGATAATACAGTTCTGTGGAATCAAGTCGGGGACATCAAAGGCCCTAAACTGAAATATTGGGATTTTTCTTGGGAGAGATTGGGGCGATCTAGACACCCTTCAATGAGCCTTTGATGAGTAAGCTAATGTAAATTTATATTTGTTCTCTTATTAGTTTTTGATAAGGGGCTTTCGTTTACAAAGGTCTCTTGGTTTGGAATGGATTGGTTGAAAAGAAGTGTATTTGACAGAAATCAAGTTAGTGCACTCTGTCAATGAAAATTCAACTACAGTCATATATATTTTCAAACTGGCGACAGCATTAACGTGGGAATCAGATGTTTAATTAAACTGTTGTGAAAGTTTGTGCCAGTTAAATGTAAATACAGCACAGAGTTTTACCTGAAAGCAAACAAAAGAAGGGAAGAAGAAAAATGACACCAGGTTGGTTTTTAGGGAGAAAAAGAATGAAAGAAGAGGGCGGCTGAGCTGAGACAGTGGCGGATCTAGAACAGTCACAAGGGGGGAGGGGGCGAACTGGGGGGTCCACAGGGTTCCGGGGTACCCCCACCCAAAAAAATTTGTGTTAACTAAGTCTCCAAAATGGCAGTTTTATACCATTTCTTAGTCTAAAGTTAGTGTGACAAATTATTTTACGCCATGTGTACGCACTACTGTATTACATGCAGTAAAAATATATATATACTAGCTGGCCAGACAGACGTCGTCCTGTCCTAATGTGGTTTTATGTCAAGTGCTCGTTCATTTTCAAGATGAGCTCGTTTGCATTGCTCAATCACGTCATGGTTGAAGTTCGTTCGCTACACTCACTCACCTTTAGGCTGGAGCTCGTTCGCTGCGCTCACTTGCCTTCAGGTTAGCTCGTTCGCTACGCTAACTCGCCTCTACGTTGAAGTTCGTTCGCTACACTCACTCACCTTTTGGTTGCAAATTAGCTGTTGTCATAAATAAAAAAAATAATGCTGCACCCTGTAGGTAAACCTATTAACTAATGCTTTGAACATTACAGAATTAAATTGTTAAGTTGAACCAGCTGTTAGGATTCTTTAATTCCATTTAGGTTAAGATGGGAAACTCCAGAGCCACTGGGGCGGAGCCCTTTTGACGGATCTGCACCAAACTTCACACAAACCATCCTTGAATAATGCTTAATAATGCCTGAAAGTTTCATCACAATCTGTCGAGCGGTTTCGGAGTCCAATAAGGACAAACAAACATACAAACATACATACATTGGATTTTATATATATAGATGAATGCCCGAGGGGGGTTGATCCTTGGTTAGGGTTAGAATATATTTTATTGATA
The DNA here is from genome assembly GCF_028750875.1 of Macrosteles quadrilineatus. Classification (NCBI taxonomy): domain Eukaryota; kingdom Metazoa; phylum Arthropoda; class Insecta; order Hemiptera; family Cicadellidae; genus Macrosteles; species Macrosteles quadrilineatus. The sequence goes on along the minus strand of NW_026542599.1, from coordinate 5,787,662 downwards.
AAATAAAACGATTGCCTTATCCAACCATAGTTACTGGTATGACAACTAGTTTCTTTCCATAAAACTTCGTCAGGTCATTTTGTGTGCAGCCACATCATCAATGTATTAATTGTGGTATGTCAGTAGATTCTTTCAAAGACTGTCACATTCACAATAACTAAAACTTATCATGTTAATAAAATAATTGAAATAGAATATAAATTGATACAACTGATGAAAACTATACCTAGCATTGTCCTGACACTGGCCAGCATTGTCTTATCACTGCCACTGACTAAATAAAACTGACTGAATCATGATGTTTATTCTTCTCTTCAGTGCCACCTGTATTTCAGTTTGTTTTGTTCTTCTTAAAATACTTCTTTGACACTGAGCTATAATTCTAACTGGAGGTAGCACTGAATGTCAAAGATGCGTGTCGCCAGCCGCCATGTTTGCGTGAGTCTGGTGTCATAAGAAGCCATATTATTGCTATAACTATTATTATACTTGGCTTAAAATACCTACTTTGTATGGTCGCCATTTCAAAGAAAATTATTAAAGTATTAAAAGTATTCAAGTATGACAAAAATACTCACTGCTATACCAACCTAGTTATAAGAAGCCATGTCATTGCTATGATAAGAAAACTTACTGCTATACCAACCTAACAAAATCAGCGACACGCTTTTGACAGACTTCTGCCATGGCAGTGCTACCTCCAGTTATAATTTTAGCTCAGTGTTCTTTGATATGTAACTAGTCAAAGTTACAAATCAAAGAAGTATAAAATAAGAAGAACAAAACAAACTTAAACAGGTGGCACTGCAGGGAAGAAGAAGCAAATATACACAAAAACTCCTTTAGAATGTAGATTGAAGAGGAAATTTGAAGAGAAAATGGATTTCATCTTCAATCTACTCTATAATGATTACCTGAAAATCTCGGTGTTACGTTTTGAGATCCTTTTCAGTAATAGTCCTGTTCTATTTGATATTTAAAAAATTGGATATGGTTTTTCATGGTTTCAAAATGTGTGTAATAATAATGACTACTTCTAAACCCTCAATCTATGGCTCAGACTTTTGACTTTTTATTCTCATTTAAAAGATGATGTTCTCACTTTTTTCAGGAGTGTGAGGTGACTGTGAACACAGACCTGAACATTTACCGAAGAGAAACGTCAAACAATATTTGGATGCTGGTGACCAACAGGCCGAAGGAGGAACGATGGTGAGTCTTAGAAAATTGGTTTATTCCGTACATTACATACAAAAGTTGGAATGACACTTAGTTCACTGTACATACACTAAGTTACACAGTAAAAAATCAGTCTATGGTTGAACGATACCATCGGTTTCACTTTAGGTTTCACTGTGAATTTAGAAGCATATGATTGATGATCAAAAATCATTTAATCATGACCTTTAAAAGAGATTTCATGCTTCATGCTAAAAGTTAATTTGTTGTAAATATATAACTTTTTCGGTAAAACTTTCCTGTCACAGTCAAGTGGTGTAGACCTGAAATTTCCAAATTTTAAAAACTTTTTAGAATTGACTTGCAGCCGTATTTGGCAGGCTAATTTGATATCTAGGACAACCTGCTAAAGAGGAGCAATTCCAAAAAACTGTGACAGGAACACACTTCAAAACAATCTTCACAAGAAAATTAAATAAATTTTAAAAAAAATGCTACTAAAATTCAAAACCAGTTTGATTTTAAAATGTGATATTGAAAACTGAAGTGAAACATGTGGTCGTCGGTCGATTACTTTCACTTCGAATACAAAATAACTTTGCATTAAATATAAGTTTGAACGACATGGATAGCGACAGAATGAGCTGAAAACTGACTTCTGTTTATGAGACTGCATTTCACTTGAGGCGAAGACAAGACATTTGAGCATTTACATTTTGTTCTATGGCATTTAAAAATAATTAGGTTGAAAACAAATTTTGACATAAAAAGATAGGATACAGTTTTGATTCAAACAGTAAGAGCTAAAAATTCTTCTGAGGAACAACATAAAACATTCAACAAATCATTTACATGATTGGTAGGCAAAGATATTCACATACATTCCGTTGGTATAAAACAGAATAAATAATAAAACTTATGCAAATAAATAGAGATACATTTTTGATTAGTATATGTTACATATGTGTATAAATTTAATCGTTATCACTTTATTGTATAATGTACAACATGGTTGAAACTTTGGCACTTGAATGGTGGTAGGAAGGCATTACAATTCCGTACTCATCTCGTGAAGTATTCTTGGATTGTTGTTCACTTCATTGCCCACGCCATTCTGGGAATTCTGCGGGAAAAACAGACTCTGGTTATAATATACAGACACACTAGCTTTGGTTTCTAAATTGAGATGATAGTAACTTAGTTAGTGGTGAATTGGATGGTAAAATTAATATCTCATCTATATCAACCAGTTGTAATCAGTAAAAAAAATAAATAAAACTGGATGGAAGAGGAAATGTAGAGGGGAGACTGGCTAGAAACTAAGCACCTTCAACCAGTATGAGCAGTATGAGCTAACCAAACATGAAAGAAAAACAAACTTAAGATAAACTAACTGGTACCCACGGGCTTCACTCTGTTTGACTTCATAAGCATTAATAAAACTATTGATTGGTTAAGTTAAGCTGAAATAAACAAAACAGAATACAGTAACACAAACAATCACACCTGATTTTAATAAGGTAATAAATTGAAAGAATAACAAACAAATAAGTACAGCTGAGGTATTTTTTACATTAGGTATATGGAAAGTTCCCTTTTGAAAGGAATTACGACCTTAAAGGGCAATGTATGAAATATTGGATGGTTTTGAGCAAGGTTTTTCGTCATGATGAACTTTTTTTTCTCAAAAGTTCATGGGTTCTTTGGGATTTATATGTGGATGAGCCATACAGACATTTGCATTTGATTCCAACCATAGATCCACACAGATTTTGAAAGGTGCTGCCAGTTTTTGTTTTTACTCTATCACAGAGTAAAATAAGGAGTACACTATATAAACAATGAAATCCAGTTCATTAGGACAACTACTTTGATATGAATGATACAATGATGAACGATATTAATTTTATTGAATAATACCATATTGACTTTTGGGTACCATACTGAAGTAGTCATCCCATCTGTATGGACCAGCTGTCACTTATTTTTCATTAAAATTGAACATAGTTGAAAGCAAGTCATCGATTGCGATAGTGTCTAAACATATTTTTTTGACCTTAATTTTAGTTATTGAGATGGACTTTGAGAGAAATTAGTTTTAATTTACATCAGCACTATCAGTTGACGATTTAATTAAACTACATATATTTTTTTAAAAAATCTGGTGACAACTTTAACATGAGGATGGAATGCCTAATTCTATCAACAGTCAAAGATACAACACATTTACATATTTTTTTTCAAGCAGATGGTTCAATGAAGATCAATGATAATTATGGTTGCAATAAATTGGCTGTGGAAGCAAATTATGGCAGTGGGGATGGGATTTCTACAGCAAAAAATAAATAACCATGCTAAATTAAACAGTTTATTATCGTAAGCGTTATAAGCAAAGCCAAGCGACTACTCACTATGCCTGATATGTACCGTGTTCTGTTGGTAATACAACGGCCCACGTTCCGTCTCGGGCCATTCTCTAGTTTCACTCATCTTCTTCTCTTCACTTTGGTTGTGATTTGGCGAACTGACTGAGTCTTCAGTTCTCTTCTCTCGGTTATTCGTCGAATAAAGACTAGTCTTGTCGATAGACAGATTACTTCTGTTACGAAGGGAACTCGAACTACTACTCGAGTGTTCTCTGCCGAGCTCAGAACTGGCACTCGAGTGAATACTGTTGTGGTCGTATCTTCGAGGAGCATTGTGCTCGTAGCCGATGTTGCCATTCATCTGAGACCAGAAAAGTAATTTTGAACTATAAGTATCAAACTACAGATATTGGTTGCTTCAGTAGCTACAAAGTTCATTGTCTTTGCCATTTGTACCTTCAACCAATGAATACAGAACCTTATAAGAAGCGAAACTGCTGTATTAAAAGAGGGGATGCTAGGAAGCCAACGGTAGTTCACAAAGATTTATGTAGGAAGCGCTAGCGTCGCCAGCCAAGTCTTTGTGAGCTACCGCTAGCGGTGATCTTCGTAGTGTCGCCTCTTTTAATACGGCAGTTTCGCTTCTTATAAGATTCTGTATTAAGTGCTTCAGCGCTACTATTGGACTTGCATGCTTAAATTGAAGTACTAGCCAAGTAGTCTGTAAGTGAACTCCAAACATGAATTTTATGATGAAGAGCAATTACCGGTAATGCAGTGCTCGATTTGTGAGGTAACGCACGCGGTGAATTGGAGTTCCGCTACCTCTCTTTCGGGAAGATAAAAAAATTTCATAAATAGATACAAAAAACACATTAAAAATAGGTTACAGTTCCGGCACCCCATTTTTACAAATCGAGCACTGCGGTAATGTATTTTGACTAACAAGTTTAATGTATGTGTTTCAATTTTATGGTGTTGTAAATGTAGTATGAGAATATGGAAAATGAACTATTAGGCCTCAAGTTTAATTTTTGGCCTGTTTTTCCGATAACTAACCTTTCTCAAACTTGGTAACCCTCCAATCTGCATTACGCCAAGTTAAACATTTTTTTTATATATATCCTCCTTTTTACCCTTGAATGCTAGTATATAGTCTTCTAAAGCCATTTTCACAATACTTCAGACTCAGCCCAGAGGATAACAGATAAAGTCCATTGGTAATTGGCAGAATTCTAACCCGGGACCACAGGGGCTGAAGTCCTGCATTAGAGTCTATCAGGTGGTAGACCAGCTCGCTACCCTTGATAACAGTAAATAAAAGTTACCGTTGTCATAAAACGAAGAAAAAGAATTACCTGGTGTGGACGGTGTAGGGGAGTGCCGTAGTTCATGTAGCTCGTGGCAGCGTGAACATGCTGTAGGAACTCATGGCTAGAATTGAGGTTGGGAGGGCTCGGGTATCTGCTGATGTTGTCTGGGAGGTTGGTGAAGGAGGAGTGGGGAGTCGTAGGATGGGAAGGGGAGGGGGAGTGGTTAAGTTGTGGACTCTGGTTATAGAGTCCGTCTACGATCGTGGGCCAGGGGAGTCCAACAGTCCCTCTAACTTCTGGACTCGTCCACTGCTTGCCATGGTTGGAGCTGGAAAATATATAATTTTTAATAGGGATGTAAAAAAAAAACGTTGAAGTTACACACAGCTGTAAAAAAGAAAAGAAAAGCTTAAAAGTTAAAAATTATTCTAAATCAGGTTTTAGATTGATCTTAATGAAAAATTATTGAGTACTGAAAACCTATGTAAATAAAGCTTACTGTTAAAAAGGAGTTTCACAAACCTCAATTCGAAAAACAAGCATAAGTTTGTCTACAAAAACATGAATCTTACTCAAGTCCACATATTCTTCGTAAAATATGTATTCAACAGAGCATTTACATTGGTTTTCAGAACTCATAATTATTACACTTGGATCCTTATATTTTATTATCCAAACAAGCATATATAGAACATTTTTTGAACTCATTGTCCAAGAAACTGGTAATTGAAATTATATACAACTTTGTTATGGATTCAAAAGTAATCATCAAGGTCTACTCATGTATTATGTTTGTTTTAGATACCTGTACGAGTTTTGAGAGCGCATGGAGTTGAAGGGGAATGGTCTTGGAAGCAGGTCATTTTTTCTTCTCTCTGAAATCCCAATCAACGAACTACTTGAATTCTTCCCTGGACTGTGGATGTACTCCTTGCCAAGCCTGCAAAAACGACAAAATTCATTGTTTTCAGTCCTAAATATAAGTCTACTTTTTGGGTCTTGTTTATTTTTTCCTCGATTCTATCAAATCAACTTTGAAAGTTGTTGGAAGTATAGATAGAATTCAGATTGCTTAGAGCGTTTTGGGCAATACAAACTCTCAGAAACCAGACTCTGTTATAGTACTTTGTTAGTGCAAGAAAGAGTTCATTTCACTGTCTTATTTTGAGTGATTAGATAGAACAATGATGTAACACACTTGTTATGGCTAAAATAGTTTTAATTTTGGCTGGTGGGAATTTGATAAACTGTAAGAGTAGTTAAATTGAGTCACGGACTGAGTTCTACTATCAAACACTGATTTCTGTTCTGCTGGATGTTTAACCAAGCTAAGCTGAAAGAAACAAACATAGGTACTCTACACTAGAGCATATTTTGTGAACACAAAATGATACAAGTATAAAAAGCGAAGGCAGAACATGTAGTTATTTTGACTGCAAACTCTGGGAGTAGCTCATTCAACTATGTTCTATTAAAAAAAAAAATAAATCAAAAACTGGTGACAGCTGTTCTATCCATATAATGATGTCTAATTCAGTATTTGAAGCAAAGTCAATGCTGCCATCCTAACCCTAAAACATTCCGACAAGTTCTACTGCACAAACTACCTACCAGGCAGAGTTGTCAACGGAGTCCCTACGATGGGGACTTGCGGCCCCGTTGTGTCCCGCCCCAGACGGAGGTAAGTGAGGATTGTTGCCTAGGAGGGTGGCAGGGTTACCATACAAAGCAGAACAGAGAGAACGAGTGGTAGCACTGCTAGACATCTGCCTAGATTGGCTGTGGTTCATCCTGGAAGAAGTGGAGGAGCATACGGTATTTAGAAGATATGTTTTATTATGTTCAAAAAGTGAAATTGGCAAATACCAATAAAACTAAAAATATCATTCCATGCATGAAATGCAACAAGGACAGTATAAGGAAGAAGTTGAAAACTACACCAAAATCAGCTGTAGTGCAGACAGATAAAAAAGAAAAGTAAACATGTCTAAATAAATACTATACAAAAATCTAGCTGACAGACAAGTTGGTGTATCAAAACCACTGAGCTATAATTCTAACTGGAGGTAGCACTGAATGTCAAAGATGCGTGTCGCCAGCCGCCATGTTTGCGTGAGGTGTGAGTTATAAGAAGCCATATTATTGCTATGGCTATTATTATACTTGGCTTAAAATACCTACTTTGTATGGTCGCCATTTCAAAGAAAATTATTAAAGTATTAAAAGTATTCAAGTATGACAAAAATACTCACTGCTATACCAACCTAGTTATAGAAGCCATGTTATTGCTATGGTAAGAAAACTTACTGCTATACCAACCTAACAAAATCAGCGACTCGCTTTTGACAGACTTCTGCCATGGCAGTGCTACCTCCAGTTATAATTTTAGCTCAGTGATCAAAACAGATTCTTTTAAGGGCTATTTAATCAGCTGGGGATTATTTTTAATGAAACAGAGAGGTAGAACAAATTGTTTTTCAAAGAAATTAAAAAAATTGTATAAGAGTGTATAAGGAATTTTCAGCAAATAGGCCCTAATTCATTTCATTTTGCTTTTAATCTCCTGATCACATTTAAATACTATACATTGGTGTAAATACCTGCATTTATGTGATCTTTGATGTTGCATTATGGCAACTAGTTTTGATTCAACACTGGACCAAAACAAGAAGATAGTATAGTGAGATATTATATAGATTCGTAGTGAGACATTGCACTCAAGATACTGGAGGCAGGGGATCAGATCACTTCCGCTTACCTACAATACTATCTTCTCGTTTTTGTAATTAAATATTTGTTTGTTTTATGTCCATGTGTGTGTGCATGTTGTATTTATTATTGATGTTTACGACCTTCCAATGAAGATACAAGATGACATCCGTCCTAGTCTGAAGATGACTCCAGTGATGAGTCCAAACTAGTTGCCATAACCATTCCATAATACAGGATCACATAAATGGAGATATTTATACCAATTTACAGCAAATAATTTATCATCCATTAGGATAAAAATAGGAGAGCCGGCCTATAGATGTAGGATTAAGATTTTGAAAACTACTATTTGTTTCTCTTTAGGCTGATTTGAATTGCAAAAAATATATATTGGTAGTTTAAAAGTTTGTTTAGTTGAATTATATTGACTATTGATGGTCTTGTTACTATTTAATGTTTTCTTATTTCAAATTATTTTCATTGTTACAACAATAGCTCAGTTATAAAAAGTAGGAAACAGACAAATGAAGATAAGTATCAGCATTAATTAAAGGCATTTCCGATTGATACTAAAACAATAAACATCAATGCAAATCAGATGGTGGATTTATATTTCAATAGCTTTGTTGCTACTTTTATTTAAAATGAATTAATTTTGAAAAAAACAAGATTCAAGCTCAACGCTTTAAGAAAATAATTATTCAAAGTGAACACAAAAGTATCCCTATGGGAAGTGTCTAATCATTTAATTAAAGTTATAATTTTCCATTTAATTTAAATGTGAAATAAAATAATTTATAACTAAATGATAGAGGTTACCTATTCAAATTTAGTTGAGAGAAATATTGCTTTTGCACCTTTCAACACACACAAAAATCTCCCTGAAAACTATGAACGCTTTGTATATTTGAGGAAACTAGGGATTATTTTTGTCGGACGATTTGGCACTAATGAAATGTGGAAAAAAGAGTTTTAATTCTATATTTTTTATGACATTTTCCGTTATATTGGTTTGTGGCATACAAAAGTTTCCAGTGGAACACACATTTATTTTTTTCCCTTGCTATTTTATTTGTTAGAGAAATACTAAAATACTTCATATTATTGGATTATTTGTCTGTTTCCCACAAAAATTGTGGTATAATACTGATTTGTCGAATATTATTTGAAAAATTAGCTAAGAAATACGTTTATTATCAAATAGAAACGAATAATCGCTGACCAAAAATGTAAGAATGTTCCAAAACCTAGACGTAAAGCATAGTTCAAAGCAGTTCAAAGCATAGCCCAGAACAAATATCAATCTATTTGTGGCTATCTTTTATCTAGGCAAAGATCAGAAAACTATGAAAAGATTCAATCGCATTTAAAAAATATTGGAAATGCCCTTTTTGATGTGGCTTTGTTTTTTTTTACTGAAAAATAGAGCCATTTTATAAAACTGCAATTTGGCTTACATTAGATACAAAGCTTGACCTAATCTTAACGTTTGTTCCCTTCTGATAGATCCTGCAATTTATTTTACATCCCTCGCATTAAAAATATTTTATACTATTGTATTTTATCCACGACTTTTTTAAATTGTTACCAACAATGGTATACAATGAATGGTACAGTACAATGATATGGTATGGTTCATAATTTGATAAGGTTTGTGAGATAATATATAACACCACAACAAACAAAAAACAATAATTGATTCTTCATTTATGGAATAGTAAAGATTTAAATTATTGAAAACTTGGTCTTAAATAGGTTACAAATTTAATTTGTACGCTAGTCGACTTATTCCAATCGGAAACTCCTTAATTAATACTCATGCTTACCTTTTGCGGGTAGTGTAACAGACAGACCCAGGAAATTGTCCTCTACGAGACTGAAAACTTTTAAACCACTACACAATTATGTGTGTTGTGTACATTATCATCAAACATAATTGATTACTGATTATTAAAATCTCCAACAATATTCAATCTCTTTTTTGTACCGATTACAACACAGCCATATGACGTTTTAGCGTTAAAAGTTACATAAGTAACAAAAACTTAAAAAAGTTCTTATATAATTTGTTCAAGCCCAACTGTCCGTTACCATTAGACCAAATGATCCGAATGGTGCTTTAACATAGTGAATTTAATTTATGGTACAGGAAAAAGTCACTTCGTCAAGAGAGAGATGTCTGTAGGGTTAAAAATTGATGACGGAGGTGGACAGCCGTTAGCATTGACGATATAGTCAATGGTCATAGTCATTCCTGGCTTTATTCCAGCCAAAGACACCACTAAGTTACTGTGTTCGGTTAAACACTTGTATGAGCTGCATGTATTTTTTGACAAACAGTGACTGTACTTGTATATTTGATATTTGTGATGCAATGCTATTTATCTATTACAATAATTTGTTATTACAAATAATATTATAGGTTATACATCTCCAATACTGACCAATAAGCTGTGCATCATTGATATTTTATTAGGATTTTAGAACTCTACGGCTTTGAATTTCTTTTGTTTAATTGGTAAAACTGTTTATTTTAAAATATTAACTAGTTTTTAAAATTGCTATTTTATCATGTATCCTTTAAGATGGCTGATAGTTGTATTGTAAATTGTGTACAAAATCTACTGAAGACACTAAACAAATTAAAAAAGTGATTTTCTTTTCTTTTATTCCTAGTCCCTATTGTATATTATTCTAGAAAGTGCTGATGATACAAGTTAATTTCTTGTTTTAAATACATTGTTTGAGCTAGGATATCAGATTGTCAGACTATGTTGGCTGTATCAAAGTGTAATTCTACACAAAACAGAATATTATATAGATACTAGCTGACCCGGCGAACTTCGTATCGCCTAAGTTATAGGTTTCCCCTAAGACAGACCGATGGAAAGAAAGTACCGTTACGTTTAATTTTCAAGATGATCTCGTTCGCATCGCTCAATCACGTCCTGGTTGAAGTTCGTTCGCTACGCTCACTCACCTTTGGGTTGGAGCTCGTTCGCTACGCTCACTCACCTTTAGGTTGGAGCTCGTTCGCTGCGCTCACTTGCCTTCAGGTTAGCTCGTTCGCTACGCTAACTCGCCTCCAGGTTGAAGTTCGTTCGCTACGCTCACTCACCTTTTGGTTGCAAATTAGCTGTTGTCATAAATGTAAAAGAAATAATAGTGCTGCACGCTGTTGGTAATCCTTGTAACTTTAATGCTATTGAACATCATAGAACAGAACCAACTTGTTTAATTGAAACAGCTGTTAAGATTCATTAATTCCATTTCTCAGGTTAACATGGGAAACTCCAGAGCCACTGGGGCGGAGCCCTTTTAAGAATTTCGAAACGGGAAATAGTTTACGTCCGATTCGCATACCTACAGAATTTACACACCAAATTTCATAACGATCGGTGAAGTCGTTCCGGAGGAGTTTGCAGACAAACACTGTGACACGAGAATTTTATATATTAGATTCTCTTTCATTTTTCCTGCACTTGACTTTACTAACACAAACTATATATTTTTATGTAGCATGATTTTGGTCCTAAAATTGATTATCTTAGAATAGTCACATGTACAATCTCAACAAAATTATGTTAAATATTTTATTTAGCACATCAAAAACAAGATTTTATTATCATTGACTATATATCATGAGTATTTGAGTGAAAATTTAAAAACGTACGTTTTCATGTCCCTGGCCTTTTACTTCGTAGATACTGGATTTGTAGTTTATTATTATGTGTTTTAATATTTTTTGGGACGGGGGCAACATGTTACACACATTTATTTGGTTTTAAATAGGTTCTAGGTATTTTTTTCGTATTTTTAAAGTCTCGAAATTCACGACCATGACGTGTCCCTAGGGTGCATTTTCCAACTTTCACACTGTTTTTAGACTAATTATTCATACCGAAATATATAAAGCCATATTTTTATGTTATCAATGGTTATTAAACTTACAAAAAAGGAGCATATTATAATTTTATTGTCATTACAAACTGACTACCATGACAAAATAAGTCTGTCCCTCGATTTGGCGTCACGACCATTTGGGAAAATTTTTCAACTTTGGAGCACGACAGTGGCAAGCCTGGCGTCGATGGAGTCAGTTGGTTTTAGAGACTAGTTCGGGGTGTACGTCAGGATTGTAGTGCCGGTCGTTTTGAGTTGAAAGGAGGAATTACAAGATTAATAAAGGAAAGATTGTGTTTTTTGTAATTTTGGTGTGTCCATGACCGTACGTAGTCATTCGATGAAGTAGACATGGTGTTAATTTTTGTTTATAAGATATTTCAATTGCTAGATTAACCTAGAAGTCCACTTTGTATCCTCGAACATGAGGTGAAGGGCTACCGCCAGAACAGAGCCAAATAACACGTAATTTCACGACCAAAGTTTCACGACCATCGCGGGTTTTTTCACGACCAATCCAGCCTTATGGATTATAGTGTGTTTGGTCGTGACAATAACTTTAATATAATTGTAAATTGAACAGTTAAGTTCAATTGAAACACATATTTTTATTATAACTAAAAGGATAATTGAAGGATTGTTTAGAACGATTTAGATTATTCCAGACAATTCACGACCGTACCGCTTGTCCCTGACCATCACGTTTATGATTTCTATCATAAAAATTTCAAAAATTAAAATATCGTCATATTTCAATGTTTTATACACAAAAGAAGCACACCTCTATACAAACATAACGATTTTTCGGGTCTCAGGTAAGTTTTTTCGGAGTTATACAAACTTAAAAAGATTTTATTGGCTTTTTTCAATTTTTTGAGTTTTTTATTTTTTTCTAGAAAGACCAAATATACCAAAAGCTCAGTGACCTATTTATTGTATAATGGTCATAAAAGTAAATAAGTTTATAGCAAAACATAATTATAAAAATAATATTAACTATTTTTAATATTCATTTAAACGTCCGTTATGGTCGTGACAGGATTTTGTGTTTTTCCACTAAAGATGCTCTTTTAAAAAGAAACTACCAAAGATATTGCGTTACCATGGACATTTTATGAAACTTCAAATGTTAATGAAATAAAAATAATAATAAAAGTTTTGAAAAAAGGGGAAAAGAATTTGCAAAGTGCTTTTCCTGAAAACGTACGTTTTTAAATTTTTACTCATTTAAGAAGGAATAGTATTTTGAAGTAGACATTAATTCTTCATATAACCATCTACAACAGATGTGTTTTCATCATATAGTTTTTAGAGAGGAAAAAAATGTCACAGTTAACCTTCATATTTAATTTATTTAGTGTAAACCCAATCTTAATAGTACTGAGATCCCTAAGTCAACGATACTAAATACAGAACATCTTAGATTAATCTTAGGATTATACTTATCAAAAGATAAAACACAGAACAGTCTGTTGCTTGATAGTATTATTATACATTATACACTTGATACATGTAGGTATTAAAAAAAAGTGTACCTAAGGCTTATAAAATGAGCTAAAGCTATAGTTTAAAGAATTTAATAAACAAGACAAGATAAAATAGATAATTGAAGAAAGAAGGAATAAAACTAAAAATTCTAAAAAGTGACATGCACAAACATTTAATACAAATAAATAAAGCTTTTGTACATGCAACACACAATGTACAGTATAAAATGTCAAAACATATATCTACTTAGACTAAACTTGTAATTATAAGAACCAGAACATGCTATAAAATACAGAAACACAACATGCAAACACATTGGCACAATATAGACTAAATCTAAAAACAAATATGAATAATGCAGTTGTGAATAATACAATTCATCGAACTATGGGAAACTCCATACTTAGAAACTGTAGATTTTTATTTAAAAATTAGTAGAAATTTTATTTTTATGTTTTTAAAAATATTGTGCCTTGTTTTGTTGAAAATTGAAGGTTTACAAACTGTATGTAGATTCAATCTCACAAATAAAATAATTACAAAATACTATAAAACGGAACAAAACCATGTTAGGGTAATATGGTCTGTTCAAATTTTGGTGCAGAAGTAACTAACTATTTACAATCTTTACAATGTCATACACAAGTTTCATTTACGTTTTATTTGAATAAAAACACAACTCAATAACTCTTATAAGTACATATCTATACAAAAAGATATACTATTCAATTTAAATCATTTTATACTTTAACTTTTTATTATTTTCACTGCAGCTTTTTAGGAACATACTGTATTTGAAAAAAAATCATTTTCTGAATTTCATACATCATAATTGACATGAAGTTTAAGTACAAAATTATTTGAAATGCACAATAATCTATATTATTCTACATTTACATGAAAAATTTGAAATTTGATGATAAACAATGTACTGATCGTGATTAAGATTATGTCAACCTCAAATTTGTTTCATGTTTTGTAAACAAACTTGCCATTTTCAACTTACTGCCAAAGAGATGGTCCAGCATTGTTTAGAAAATATTATTTCTCTATGTTTAGAATTATTTAAAACCAATGACTTTCTAATACTGAAGAAGACACCAGCTGTCTCCAATTTTTATTCAAATTCATAGTTTAACGAGCTTCCACTAAATGTGCTACAGTCAAAATTCAATTTTTTCACTTATTTGTTGACTATAGTATGGTCAATGTGACATTGAAAAATTTATTAGTGCACAGTACTTTGTACTTTCAGTTCGGTTTGATCAAGAAGTTCCCGTATTCAACACTCTGATCAGCCAAACACCAATCATCTAGATCGCCAATTATCCAGATTACCACAAGGAGAAAAAAAGGTAAAATAAATCACCTATGCTGATATCAGGTTATGCTGTTTGGTGCATTTGTAGTCTACGCAACAATGAGACGAATCAAGTTCACTAAATTTTATTGCAGTTTGTTTTGATCTGTTACATATTTGTGAGCCGCTAATTATGTCAATCGTGAAATGAGTTTCATGTAGCCTTATCTCAATCAGCAAACAATGAAAAATCAAATCATCCGGATTTGGATAGTCCAAATCAGTTCCGATCGTAATTTTTCCGAATGGTTTGGAGTTCTACTTATGAGTAATTAACATCCGCACACTCCGTGTGTGCATGGACTATTGGAAAGGTGGTCCATAGAAGGGAGGTCTACTTCCAAAAATCAAAATTGAAAGTCAAAAAGAGATTCATGCAGGATCCTCGGGTCAAATAAAGAACCCACTCGGTTGGTTGTCGTCATACCTGGGTAGCTGGGCGGTGGCAGAAGCAGGTGTAGTAGGGGTAGTGCCACTGGCGGGGGTATTCTTGTTGAGAATGTCCGCTAGAGCGGGGCTCTCAGAGTACGGAGGAGGAGGGCTGTCTCCTGTACTTGGAGGATCCTCCTTGACGGAACTGTTTCCGGGGAAAAAATTAATAAATAATAACAGAAAAATTAAAGTTTTCATTTATAATTCATTTACTTGTGATATAGCAACGCATATACTACATTGTTAATTGTTCAGTAGACTTCTTATAGTTGATACTGGAAAATCACTCTTTGTAACTCAACTGTGTCAACCGATCCACTGTGTCCTTATACAGGATCATTTCAACAAAGGCTAAGGTTGATTTGGCTAAGGCTCTTTTGCATTTCTCTAGTACCTGAATAATGACATGGCAGTTAATTGGTATGCAAAATTGATGAGCTCTCAAACCTTTGCTGTCCTGTAAAACATTTGTCTACTTTTAAGTTAGAGAATATACAACTAATTTCTCACCCTTTGCCCCTCCTTGTAGAATGTGGCCTTCTGGTAGGAGAGAGCCGCACTCTGACAGCCTTAGCAGCCGTGTTCGTCTCTACTACTTTGTACGGAATCTCACGTAACTGAGATTCTGACATTCCCTCTGTTTCTACCAACCGGAACTCCAGATGCTGCTTCAACTCGTCCGGAAGCCGAGACTTGCCTTCCGAAGGGGAGCGCGACCTGGATCTGTAATTGTGAAAAAGTTGAGTAATTTTGCTGCTTTTGGGAATGTTATTTATCAGTGAAAATTGGATAATTTTCTGGAATTGGAAAGCAAATTAGTGATATTTTGTTAGGTTTTACACTAGCTACGTTTTACAGTAGATGATCAAATGTAGCTAAAATAAAATTCCACTAACTTAAGAGGGTTTCTGATGTATTTGATAAGTTTATACAACAGAGAAGTAGACATTCTATTCTTATCTTGATGTTGTTACCAGCTTAAAACAAAAAGAGTCTATTAATTTAAAAACAACTTCACCAATATTTCTGAATTTTTAATTTTATGAGGCCTTTCACCAGCTATCCTGGCATCATCAGACACATCACAAAACTGAAGGTCTAGTAAAAAAAAGAGTCTAGTTCTGTTATGGCGGCATTGATTGTTCTGCTACAATATTGGCGTTTACTTCACATAAACTTCAATGAGCATATTTTATGTATCATCTACTAACACTGTATGAAAAATCCAAATCAATAAAACATTATGTAAAAAGGTCATTCATCTAAGCACTCTCTTTTATAATCTGAATACAATTGGTCCATATAATTAGGGTTTCTACATTCAGCATTCAAATTCGATGCTTAATCCTGAAATGTTGTCGATGAAAGTTTGATAAAGTGTAATATACTTAAAGTTAACCAAACAGACCTGTGTTTCCTATGTTTTCTCCTATGATGGTAAGAGTGTTCGCTTTCAGTCTCCATCCCACTGTTCATGTAACCGCTACGCCTGACAACCGAAAAATTAAAGCTTTAATTTTTACTGAAACAACTAAAAGAAAAACATATTATAATTTTCAAGCTGGAAACTAGACAGATAATTAATTAAACATGAAAAATATGCAAATAATGTTATACTTGCAAAATAAGAAAAAAAATTGGTATCCCAATGACAAATGGGATCCAGAATCAAACAGTATATACTGTATATGGTTTTGGTAATGGTTTAACAAATGTCCACCTAAAGTTGAGAGTCACACCTTTAAAAAACTGCTATATATTACCTGTTGATGTTTTGTGACTCCTTGTTACTGATAACAGTGGCTTGTTGAATCCCTGAGCTGCCTTCAGCTTGTCTTCTCTGAACCTCCTTCCACTGACTCTCAGAATCCACCAGCTCGTACCTACACACAGTTATAGATTAGATAACTTACGATATGCCAACACACATAGGTGCATAGGTACTGTTGGACAAAGATAAGTGAAGGGTGAGTGCAAGGCCCCACTAGAAAAACAGGCCATGCTGCAGGATTCATGACGTTACACTTGTGGATAGATTCACTGCCATATCCCTTATGTTTTAGGTAAATATAAGCTGGCTGTTTAGTGTTTACGTCTGGCAACTTTAGTACAAATCTATCTATCCACTACTTTGATGTAGTGTTGCAAATCAACCAAAACACATTTTAAACTTCACATAACATGTCGGTGAGAAAAGAAAAATGGTTAACAATCCGGTTTTGGATCTTAATTTTACGTTGCAAGCAAAATTTTATGGATTAAAAAAATTATATTTGATCAAACATTGCGTTAAGAAGATGTTTGACCTGATGAAGACAACCTGAATTATGAAAATACACCCCAAACCTTATAAAAAATCCAAATAATCTGAAATCTGTAAATTAGTTGGTCCAGGCTAGAAAGAGTAGATGGGGCATCTAGAACTATTGTATTTTAACTTGATGAATACTTTTAATTGAACTTGACTTCACTATAGTCAGAAAGAGGTTGTAAAGCATGAGAAAAAGGTAAAATGATAATCAGTGTAACAAGGAATGTTGGCGTTTTTAGAATGAATAGTGTAACCAACACCATATACATGTTACCTAACCAAGAGAATACACGCGAATATACACGCGAATATACGCGAAGAATATACGCGAGATGCCATACACGCTTCATACTGCACAGTGAATATAGACTGGAATATGTGTGCTAACTGAGGAAGGACGATAGTATCTAGCCTCGTACCTGTGTTTAGAGCTCTTGCTGTTGTGTCGAGAACTAGAATCTTCACCACCCGAGGCTCGTCTACTGCGATGCCTGTGTCTACGAGACTTACCCCCACCACTACACCTTGACAGCTCACTCTCGTTGTCCGAGCTTCTTCTGCTTCGGTGATGTCTATGTCTAAGGAAAGAAGAGGAAATTCAAAGATTATTTTCATTCTCGTTTTGAAGTAATCAGCGGAGAAACAAAGTTCAATTATTTTGAGAAAAGTTATGTTATAATGACACTACAAAAGTATGAAACTCAAACTATAGATAAAATGAGACTTTTAGCAGCAAAGGTCATCTAAATATGTGAATATTGTACAGGTAGCTTTGCTATACATGATCAAATGACATTCACACAAATCCAAACCAGTGCATCGGGGGATGGTTTTAAGCGAATTTCCCAAACAAGGAATTAACTGTTATGTTTTAGAGTGTGCTTTACTGTACATGACATAAGTCTAGAGAGAGTTTTAGTATAAAAGTAGCTGAATTAAGTACACAGCTTGACTGTTTTTATAAGAGGTTTCAAAATTGACTTTTCACATCGGTATGTAGGTACTTCTCTCCAATTTAAATACACATATTTTTTGGTTGAAAATGCAGTGACAGTGAAATTTGTTAACTGGTTTGTTTGGTGTAAACCTTTTCTTTTCTTGTGACTCTTTTCCATACAACCCACTATCCTCAACATTCCTTACAAACAATTTAAATTTTCAAACAGCAAGACTCATTTTTAGACATCATATATCACCCACCTTTTGCAAGATCTTGAGTCGTTGCTGCTATGACTTTCCACAGAGGAGGAGCGCCGTGCAGCTAGCGCTCGAGAATGTGAGTGCCCCGCCGAGCGCAGTGACCTAGGTGAACTACCAGTGTAGAGACCGCGTGCATGTGGTGCACTCCACGGTGCACTCCGGGTACTACGGGGCGAATCACATCTACCCGTCGCCCCTGTGCCTCTGTACAGGCTGCTTACTCTGTCAATGATATATTTCATCAAGTAAGTGGAAAAGTTAATTTAAGAAAAAAACATATACATTATAAAACTTGGCAGATGGATATAGATGACAAGCTAACTATAATTCATTACAGTTTAAAGAATTTAGGATATATTCAAATACATACTGAAAGTATGGCTATTAAAATTACTTTTAGTTTGTGCTTCTTTTTTAATTTTTGTGGGATGTTTTATAACTATCACTGCAACAAAACAAATGCAATGAATGAGCTAAATAATAAACTTCTTGTAGAGCATTGGAAGTGTTAATTGAATTTAAAAAAAGTAAATAAAAATATGTCTAATAACACTTGAAACACATACGGTACTTACACTTATACTATAGACTCACAAGACAGTGAAACATACATATACATACCTATACATATAAAACAAGGTAAGTGGTGATCGATTTCAATTGGACACTCCAATCATCATCAGACCCAATTGGTGAATTAAGTCAACAGTTTCAGTGTAAATATGTGTCTCAAGTGTTTTAGACATATTTTATTCACATTCTCCTAAATAAGAATTAGTAAAATAATATTTAAGTTTTAATGAATAAAATTTGTTATTGCCAAAGCCATTGTGGTATTTGGGATTTTACAGTCATAACTTGGGATCTTGTAAGCCTAATTATACTAATGAAGAAATGCAACAACTTTTTTAAACTTGATTCATTTTCAGTGTACATGTCTTTTTTAGTGTGTTAGGGATTATTACTTAAATAGTCATATTTTAAGTTGAAATTCATATTTTAGGTTTTTGTTTTTTAAGTGCTGTATTTAGCTACGCGCGCACTACGGCGGCACGGCACGGACGAAATTTTTAAGAGGGGGTGCGCGCACTAGGGCCGCACGGCACGGACGAACGGGACGGGACATCCGCCCGCACATCCGCAATGTAGGACAGTTGACAGTCTGCGAGCTAAAAATTGTGAGTAAAGATGGATGTAGATAAAGTGGTGATAGTAGGTTTAATTTTAGCAGAGGAAGAGGTAACAAGAAGGTGCAAGCAAAGATTTTAGATACACCACATAAACAGGAAAAGACTAAGTTTTGGAGAGTTACACACCTTGTTTCCTGATCTTGTAGAAGGATTATGTGTAAAACTTACCTGATTGTTTCATAATAGATCATATTTCTGCCCATATATTGTCACGCCGGACGTTATTAAAATATTCCGGATGACGCATGTTGTACAGTTTGGGGTTTTTGTCAACGAGAAAAATTAACTTACTAACATCTATGTTTACAACACACGAAAACACTGCTACTTTGACAGAGATCAGTTGAGAATGGCGGATGTCCCGTGCTGCCCGCCCGGTCGTTGTGCAGTGCTCCCGGTCGGTACGGGCGGTATGGGCGTCACGGCAGCTCGGAAATGTCCTGGAGTTCTGTCTCCCGGACTTTTTAACAAACGGCGGAAGCTGCCGAACGTCCTTTGCCAGCCGTACCGCCGTAGTGGGCGCACTCATATGACATTCAATGATATTAACTTTTAAAAATTGCCGTGCCGCCTAAGTGCGTGTGCAGCTTTACACAGGAAACCCAAAGTTCCATGCATAGTTTTTGTTCATAAAATCCAAAAATCAAAATAAAAAAAATAACAAAGTTAATTTTACTCTAATTTTAAATTTGCTGTATGGTCTGTGTAACATTATTAATGTTTAAAAATGTAACATTTTTATATGTCATAGTATTGTAGAAAGAACAATTCGTTTTTTCAATTTGCAGTATTAAAAAAAGTGTTAACATATATTTAGAAGTTTGTCTTTTTAAACAGACATTCTAAAGCTACGAGAAGAGTTGAGTGTTGCCGAGAATGAAGATACTCACGAGTTGACAGGTTGAGGAATTGAGACGGTTTTCATCTCCTGAGGGGGAATATTCTCCTTACTCATCGTCTCTTCCACTTTTGTAGCTGAAAAATTGAGCATTTACTTAAAGAAGTATGTATAAATGCATCTTTAAAAACTAAATTGGTAGTTGATGGTGGTTTCATAGTAAAGTAGGTGTATTTTCAAAACTGATATAATTTAATAAACCGCGTTATTATTATTCCTTTAGAAATGTCAAATGTAATATTTCCTGTATTAAATTAAAGGAAGAGATGCACTAATTAGACAACCAAAATTTAATTTTTATTTAATAAACTAAAAGTTGTCAAACACAAAAAGAAAACTTAAAATAGGTATAGAGCAAATATGAACCTAACAGATTTACCGTTGAGTTTTTAATCTGAACATTTTATTGGAATTCGACAAAAAAGCTGGGCATTAGACTAATAGCAATTTTGTGTTAGTAATTTTGGATAGAATTAAACAGAAGCTAAATTAAATTGCAGATAAATCAGGTCTATTAGACTACCTATATAAAAAACATTGTGATAAACATTGTATTGAACAATAAGAAACATTTCAGTGTGTTAGATAAGCTCATTAACCAATTAATATGAGTTTATGGTACCTTATATTAACAATCTTGGATAAAATTAATCTAAATAATAACATTTTGATTCAACAAAAAATTAAAAGGTTAAAAGCTATCCTCAAACTAAAAAAAGTTTTGGCCAACATCAATACATCTAACCAACATATAAAATACATTAAGTAGATTTCAAATTTCACAGTAGGATAAGAAGTCTACTTACACCATACAAAGTCAATGCCAATATGAGTCATTACTCAGAACATATATACAGTGTAATCATAAAAAAATCCTATTGTTTATGTGAACAATTCCATTTGCAAAGTTGAATATCCATGATTGAGTCATTCATCTTTCTAGGCAAAATCGACAAATAAGCAACAAAAGTTTTTTAAACACATAGATTTTAGAAAATATTTTGCCAAAGGTTAGGGTTAGTTGGTTTCCACTCACTGTCCTGCGCTCCCTCCACTATCCTCCGTTGATATCTTCGGCTTGGCGTCCGGGTGAACTGCGGAGGACTTCTCAACCTCATCTGAGCTTCTCGTTGAGAGATCTTCTCGGCTCGGCCACTACTGCAAAACAAATTAAGGTTAGCATTTCGTACAGTATGTGGTTCTATTTTAATTTTACAGAAAATAAGGTAGGCTAATGGGTTAAAAGAGATTTGTATACCAAATATTAGACATCTTGATCAGCATTTGACATGTTTTGGCTATTATGCAAAAATTGAATAAAATACAACTTACAACTCTTTTTGATATATCTACACTTTAATTTAGGTTCTGATACTGATTTCCAAAAATATTTTTCCCATAAACAAGGATTGGGTGTGTGCACATTTTTTTCCAAAAAGATATTAATTATGAGAATAACAGTTTTCACTGTAGGTATGCAAATTTCAACATTTTGAAAAAATATTCACAATTAAATATAAAATTATGTAGATGTAATGAAAATCAACAGGTTTACAAGGAGTTTTTGAGTGAATCTTTCTTAAAGTCATATTGAGTTATGATTTACATTTAGCATATACTAACTGTTGTACCCGTGCTTTGCAACGGGAAGAGGACACAAAATAGAAACATTTTAATCTTTACATCTGTTGCATATAACAGTTACACATCCCCCAACGCTTTTAGAAACAAAATTCAACTTTTATGGCCTTAATAGAAACGTTTAAGTTATGACTTTTAAATCTGGTAAGTAGTGGATACCACCATTTCATCTCCCTTAATAACATATCTTTTTATTTATTATTGTCATTTTAAATTTCAATTTTGAAGTTACTACTAATTTTTAAATTTAAATGAACATTTTTTAAATTTCACTCTTCTTTATATTAAATCACAAATCCTTCCATCTTCAGTTTCTTCAATCACAATAAATCATTAGCAAAACTAAGTCAGCTGTTATAAACTTTAGAAATATTGCTATGCCTTTTTAATACAGCCTTTTGAAATATTAAAGAAACTATATCCATAGGTACTATAAAAAATTTTTAACAAATAATTTAGCATTAAAGACAGCAGACAAAACTAATATGATTATCAAAGCGTCAAGGACTAAACAATTTAACAGCAAATACAGTATATGTTTGATTGCATCTCTGATTCTACTCTACAAAAATATCAACAAACAACTTAATATACAAACCAGTTCTTTTAATCAGTTCCATCGCCCATTGGCTTTACATTTTCACACTTACCATAAAGTAAACATAGTAACAGATATTTCATTGATTTTAGAAACAAAAGAACACTGTGTACTGCTTAGTTTTATGATATATTCCTTGGTTTAATTTAATCAGTGGTGTGGCAAAACAAAATAATAAATGTATCAAATAAAGTAAATGTGAACTGAAAGCGATGTTAAAATAAAATAAGAGTATTTTGTATTACCATTTGATAATTAAATATAGTTACACATATACAACAGATTTTATAACACAAAAATCAACGTCATACAATTTAGTAATTGACGATATTCTTTAGTTTAATTTAAGCATAGGTTTAGCAAAACATAATAACTTAATTTACCTACGTATAAAAACAATGTGATGTGCATTGTGCAAGTTATGTTAAGTTAATCTAACACATGTTAAGGAGTTAGAATTTATTCAAAGTAGCCTCCAAATTCATATAAAACATCTATACATTGTAATTTTCATACTGTTTCCATGAAATCACATTAATAACATTATTTTCATAACTTAGACGCTTTAAAAAAATCCAAAGCAGAGCCGGAGTTGATACAGCAACGGTTATAGAATCTTTTTTTATATAATCATTTACGTAGTTTTAGAATAAATAATCCATGATAAAAGGTTAAATTAAAATAAACCTACCTCATAGTAATGGAAAATATTATATTTAATTTCTTTGTATCAGCTGTCTGAAATTGTGAAATATGCAGTTTAGCAGTTCTTGTTTACATTTAAATGTCAAAGCAAATGTAAACAAACATTGTTAGTGTTCTCATCGCAGCCATGGAGACCAATCAATATTTACTTTTTAAAATCTTCACCTCACAACTTTTAAAGCCAAAGGGGCAAACCATACGGTCAGTATCGAAACGTGAATAGTCCTATAATGGTCCTTGGCATGGTAACTATATTTTTGTAAAATTTTAGCCCAGTTTGTTCAGTAGTTTTTGCACCTATTAGTAACACACATACAGACAGACACCATTAGATTTTTATATAATAGTATAGATATAGATTTTCAACTGTCATATTTACAGAACCCATAAAAATCTTGTAAAACAATATTGGATGAAAAATTTTATGGTAGTAATAGTTACGAATATTAGAAAAGATATGGAATGGATCATAAACATAAACAAATTACGTTACTGACCCAATAATTTATAATTCTGGCGATATTTGTTGTTCAACATCTTACCTATTTCTATTAGAAACAAACGTCCAATAATACATTTAATCACCTTTTACCTCTTTAACTTTGAAATTAGAAACAAACGCTTTTCATCAATTATAAAAGGCAATTAAGGCCAACTTTAGCAAAGTGCTGAGAGTTTTCTGAATATAAAATAAGGTGGTTAATTTGAAACAAGCTCGATAAAAGTTTAACTGCCGAAGTTAGGTTGCTCGATAAGCTAAGTTGCGGATCGTTTGTGAGTTACTAGAGAAAGATAACACGATATACAGATGCATTGTCGATTTACACAGAGCGTTTGATGGCTGCGTAAAATATGCAGCTTTGTTAAAGAGAACATTGCTCACTCATGTTTATCAGGTAAACTTGTTATTTGAGAGGTTTAGCGTTTTAAAACTATCATTTAAAATATTTTACACAAATTCTAACAAATCGGTTGAATAAGTTTGGAAACTAATAGAAATATATTAGTTAGATTAAATTTAACTATTGAGTTTTACATTTTTTGCATGAATAAAATGAGTGAGAATCCCTTTTAGAGGTAATAATCCAGTAGGCCTAAATCTAACAGGTATTTTGATTAGTAGAATGTTTTAATATTAGGCCTAAACAATTTGTATTGTTGTATAAAGAGGTAGCACCTAAAACAGTTGATAATTTTTGACAGAGTGAATTTATATGAAAAAACACAAATAAAAAAGTTTAGCACAGTAACACAATATACCTACTTATTGAGATGACTGTGAGAATATTTATCTTCTGTATCTATGTTGATCTGTACGTATATCATACGAAATATTTTTTATGTAATAAGATTGACTCACTTTTAAGATTTTAAAATACAGTATAAATAATAATTTTAATAATTTTAAAATAAATAATATACCTACTCTGCAAGTAAAGTTTTGGATTAAGTTTATGAATAACTTAATTTAAGTTTATGAATAACTTAATTTAAGTTTATGAGTTATCAGGAATAATTTAGATTTTAAATAAAAAATTAAATATATATTTTCAAAATCCACCACTAGTTGTTTCTTCATTTAAAAGTGTTTTGCTTCACTGTCAAATGAGCATTTTAAGCTTAAATCAGATGGAAATTATCACAAAAGACGGGAGAATTCACGGGGGGAATCAAGATTTTAGCATCAGTGACGCAGTTGACAAAGGAACTAGGTCGAACTGTATTCAACTATCAACTAACTTTTGAAACTCCAGACCATAACGACTCTAAATTGTGTTGAAAGTTAGTTCCCTGGTGGCCACAATGGCGGCGCTCTGATAAATTAAAGTTTCAACTTCTTGTCTGCCATTGATTAAAGTGGGGAACTTACAATATAGTTTTCCTACAGTCACCCGACAAAGTTGGCTTCCTTGCATTGATTATAGTACAGAAATCTGCTAATTGTTGCATTTACTTACTTTGTCTCGCAGTTTATACTTTGTCACACGGTTTATACTTTGGCGCACACCAGGATTCCAACCAAACAACACAAACCAGCGTGGTTTTATTATGCACGTAATCCGTTTACGCTTGGAAAGATTGACAACAATTAAAAATACTACTACTATGAGTAGTGGAGAACTGCCGGTTTTACCCCACTTTAGACACGTTTTTCCCATGTTATTCTTATGGGGATTATTTTTGGCCACCAAATCTAAAATCCTGATCTTTGTCTGCAAATCCCTATATAATTGTCAAACCTTATTTTTTACTTATTCTCTATATATATATATTCGGTATTAAGCTAAAAAAAAGCTAATTATTTCATTTATTGACTCATACATGTGTATATGTATAGTAGTGTAAAAACGCTATTCACTGCAGCAGGATGAGGAGCAACCCCCAATTGTACCATAGCACCCCACCATGTGTACACAATATTTTACTCGATTGTTTTGGATTTAATGCACAATTGCTAGTACATCTATCATTCCCCTTTCCAGTTGATATATTATATTTCTATTTCAAAATCATGTATGTGCGAACTCGGCTCATGGCGTGGGCACGCTCCGGGCTCCTGCTTCTTGCCTCTAGTGGTGGGGCTGTGAAATGGTATCCTTAGTGGAAATCCATGAATTCTGGCTACTTGGGAACCCAAGCCATTTGACATACAATAAATCACCCTTCCTCCTAATTACCTTTTCTACTAAATACATGTCTTTATATTTGGTCTTTAACAACTCCTCTGTATAGAAGCCTCCTCTGATTATATTACCATTTTCATCTTTCAAGATATAAGTCACAGGCTTTGTATTCTTAACTTCTACTATTGTAAATAGTTCCCCTGTCCAATTTGGGGTATATCCTTTACTAAACACATGTTTATATTTGGAAATTCTCACGCTATCACCTACCTTATATCTTGGCTTTTTAACTTGCACTACTTTAGAAGTCAACCTCTCATGCACATATTTACTGTTCTTAATATTCACTTGGTTAGGCTTCATTCCTATAGATCTATGCACTTTATTATTATATTTTCGAATTAACTTTGGAAGTAAATCCAACCATTTATAACTCCCCTGAGCACTAAATTCTCTATATAACCAATTCTTTAAAGTTCTCTGAAACCTCTCCACAATTGCAGCCTTAGTTGTAGAAAATGTGTGATAGTGATTAATATTTAATTTTTTCATTAGTTTGCTAAAATATTGATTAAAAAATTCTTTTCCATTGTCGGATTGAATGTTTTTAACCCCCTTTGGTAGAATGGTTTTAATGGCTTCTGTAACCACCAACCCTGTCTTATTCTTTAGTGGAGCAGCATAAGCTTTTTTAGAAAATGTATCTATTAAAGTTAAAATATATTTATTGCCAGAATTCTCTCTAGCATAGTTTTGCATATCAATTAAATCTATTTGTATGGTTTCGTTTATACCCAATACTTTAAAATACCTTCTAATGAAATTCTTTCTTGCAGGCTTATGAAGTTCGTATGCAATTTCATTCATTTTTTATAACATCATCCTTTCCTGTAACTCTAAATACATCACCATTAGCCCCAATCAATAGATTATCTTCCATTCTTTTAAATACATAGTTTTCTGGTATATATGGTCTATTATCTATATACTTAAATCCACTCAAAGATGTGGGGTCAGCAACTAATAAATCAGGATTATATTCCATCAAATTAAAAATTTTTTCTCCATATACAAATTTTGATCCATCGTAATGCATAGCTTGTGACATTAGACAAATATCATCCGAATGTTCCCCCTCTGGTAGATTTCTTATAAATTGTTTTTTGGCATCCCAACATTTTTCTTTTTTATCAAAAGTTATAGTCTGTTCTTTTATAACACAGTCAGTTTCATCAATGGCAGGTTTAACACGTACTAACCTTTTATTATAAAAACTCCAATAGCCTGCTTCCATTTTTGGAACTTGTGAAACATTCACAGCATCTTTACTATCTGTACCTTCTATCAAATTGCTAAGTTTCTGTTTCTTAGCATTCCAAACACCATTCTCTGATTCTAAAAATTCATAATTATTATTATCTTGTATAAATTTACCATCTTCTTTTCGTATTAAAGTCTGTTGTAAAGTGGGCACATCATCTAAACTTTCACCCTTTTCTACATTAGTAATTTTCCGTTTCTTAGCATTCCAAACACCATTCTCCGATTCTAAAAATTCATAATTTTTATTGTCTTGTACAAATGTACCACCATCTGTTCGTATTAAAGTCTGTTGTAAAGTGGGCACATCATCTAAACTTTCACCCTTTTCCACATTAGTAATTTTCTGTTTTTTAGCATTCCACTTTTTATTCTTAGATTCTAAAAACTCATATTTAGTTTTACCTTGTAAAAAGACATCACCTTTTCTAGTTAATGTCTGTCCTAAAGTTGATACATCATCTACAAACTCCCCATCTTTAACATTACCAATTTTATGGTTTAAACAATTCCAACTATCATCTTGTAAATTTAAAGTAGGTTCACTACTCATGGTTGCCGCCCTGGGTTCTGCAGGCTTATTATATGGATTATATAAACGATAAAATTTATCTATAAACATATTTTTATTTAATAAATAATTCCACTTTCTCTCAATTCCTCAATAATGGAATCTATTTCATTATCCACTCCTGAGTTACCGGCTTGGCGACTTAGCCAAAGAAGTCTTAACCTATCTACAAGCTCATTAGGATCATCCCAATAAATATAGTCTATTTTATTACCAGTCACTTGTCTCAAACCTTCACCAACAGATTTAAATAGAGGTTTAATTATATTAAGATATTTAGTATGTCTATTACTTGAAATTGGTGCACCATCTTTGTAACTCTTTAAATGTCCATTTGTAGCTTCCAAAATCTCTTTATAATTTTGCAAATCAGCCTGAGTATAGTTCTCAGGTTCTTTTAACGTTAACAATTCCCATAAACCTTTTGTCCCCTTGTAGGTTTTATTTGCAACTGTAACATCATCATTGCCAATATCAACTTCCTTATTTCCAATAAAAAATTTATTTGCTTCTCGTCTAATACCATATGTAGTGTCTGTCATACTACTTTTACTGAGGTAATTTCCTAAATAGTCTGATGCTAAAAGACCAAGATCTAATTTCTGTGGGGTTGATGGTTTTAATGGTTGTAATGGTTGTTGTTGTTGATATCTTGGTATCATTGATATTCTAGATGGAGTCATTGGGAGTATCTCCATTCGAGGCCTCTCTGATGTGATTTTCTTTAATTCTTGTAATGGCTCTATTAAAGGTTGGAATGTTTGGAACCTCTCTTCAGCCTCTAGAAACTTGCCACGTTTTAAAGCTCTATATTTCTCTCGTATTTGATTTGCAGAGTCAACCAATTCTTGTTGAATTTTTTTCATCTTTTATTTACATTTTATTTATCTCATTTGACAAAGGATTGTACTCAAACACTTTATCATGTATTATCAAACAATATGCAGATGTATTTGCTGGCACATTTTCTGCAGTTTCAATCTCTAATTTAATATCAACAATTCCTTCTTTCACTGTTTCGTTCTGTCTAGAACAGTCTATTACAATTAGTGGATATTTCTTCATAAACTCAGCCCTACTAATCATAGGATCTGGGATAGTATTATAGTAAGTCTCTCTAAACCTCATAAACATCTCATAAGCTTTAGAGACATCTCCATTTTCAAAGTCGAGATTTAAATCACTATAAGGATAATATTCAGAGTTTAGAAATACTTTGAGATTTTTTAATTTACAGTGATCAAATTCATCAGTTCTTTTTCGTGCACTATTGTCCCTAGCTGTTTGGAAACCAAATATAATATACCTAGGCTTCTCCAAACTTGAAGATGTCTTTACTGACCATGTATGTCTTGTGGTATTGGGATATGATGGAAGTTCATGCAGCTCTAAACTTCTAAATGCAATTTGCAAATTTTTATTTTGCAATAACATCTTTTGTAATTGTAACTTCTCTCCATCTGATGGTATCACATGTGGCATGACCCATTGAATAGAGTTAAGTGTAATTTTGGGAATCGTATCAGCAGTGCCACTGGCTGGAGCACTAGTGGTTGTTAATATACAATTCAAATCATTTTTGGATCTTTTCAACACCAATTCTTGTTTGACATTTACTAATACCTTATTAAAATCCTCAAATACACCCATTAACAGCTCTAATGGCAAACATGTACTAAACTTGCCACCTTTATGGAACTCTTTTAAATTTGTGTCAGAATCAAATGCTACATTTGACAATTTAGTAGTTTTATTGTAAGAGCTCAATATTTTCATAAGACTAGAAATTCCTGGGTTTCTTACAATGTCTATTTCTTTACCTGCAACTTCGTATCTAATTTCATCAAATAAGAACGCAAATGCATTATTTATAAAATGACCTTTTTCATGATTTTCAATTTCTCCCTTAATATACAGATAACTCCTACACGGGAGAGTTAGCAAATCTTGATTATTAATACATATTCGAATTTCATCAGAATTATTTATTGCTAAAGTGTTGTGGGGAACATAGGAGTGATTTGTAATTTTAACCACACTATCGTCGAATTGGGATTTCCCTGTAACGTCTAGAAAATCTTCCATTTTTATTAATAGAAAATTTTAACTTTAGTCCTATTGACTTTAGGAACCTAGCATTTTGTACACTTATAGATAAATTCTTATAAATTCTCATATCTTTTTTATATGACAAGTAATTGTAGTTTCTTCTCCGTTAAAGTCAATTGCCTTGTCATGCTGATCGGCAAATGTAATACTGACAACATCTAAACTTCTCTTATTTACAGGAAAATATATAATATTTCTTGGAACTTCAATAATTTTGTAGCCAGGAGGAGCTTCTGGATAAAAGCTATGTATGGTGTGTGATTTGTTGCCATTTAAATAGGACCCGTTTGCAATATTACATTTTACTCTAATCACATTTACATTATTAATGTTTATTTTATTTGTAGATTCAAACTGAACACCAGGAGTAGAAACACCTTTAAATCCCAATAAAACAGACCCTAAACATGGTTTTGTAAAATCAAACACGTGGCTAGAAAGTAGTGTAGCTTTCATAGTTTTATTATTAGCTGTAAGGAAAAAGTCTGGGACTTGCTTTTGAATTTCCTTTGCAAGCTCAACCACCTCATATGTTCCTTCAGAAATTTCTATTGCAACTGGAGCATTGTGGTCATAATAGAAAACATCATCACCTTCACTAATGGTTAATTTTTTGCCTTTAAGTTGATTTAATTTTGGAATAAGCCCTTTGAATAAAAGTTTGGATTTAGTATTAATTAATGCTTCTCCATTTTTATCTATTATAACTTTAAGTTTTCCATTTAATAACCGGTTTAAATCATCAACTGAGATCTCTCCTTTTGGTAATGTCATTTTCTCTACTTTGTAATATGTTAAAGTATTTAGTGGTTTTTTAACATTAAATATTGAATTATAACTTTGAAAATCTACCAATCCAATTACATAATCATCATTTAATTCTATGGGAGGAAAGAATACTGACTTTAGCTCTGGCTCTGTACCCGAAAATGTTATAGTAAATGAATCCATTTTTATAAAGAAATATTTTTTATGAATGATAAACATAAAATTCCACAAATAGAACTATTTAAATCTTGTATTTGATCGGTTGTATAGTAGATTTTATATCCCTCAAAATATTTAATTACTTCTTTTGGAGGTTGGATTCCAAATGGGTCAAAATAAATTACAATATCTTTATTTTTACGATAAGCTGTCCAATGTGTGCCAGATGAACTATCTAAATTAACTATTCCGCACTCTTTTACTCTTGGTGTTAGATTTTTTAGCTCGTTTTTTAGGTACACCCCTCTGAAGTGAGGCACGTCTTTTGCGGCCTCTAACAGCTGGTAGTTGTCCATCTTTTTTATTAAATTTTAATCCCATTCCCATCTTTGCTTTTGCCTTCATCAAATTTGTCACGGCATAAGCAGCAGCTTTTTCAGCGAGACTTGCATCATTGGCTGTAACTCTAGTCCAAGCTAAGTCTGCTAATCTCATGTCTGCTTTGTTCCGAGCAGCGGTATCGGGATTATTCATGTAGAATATGTCATGCTCTTTGCAATAAGAGTCTAGTTTATTTTTTGGAGGTACATTTTTAGCTAGATTCTCACGTATATTCGTTCCAGGTCCACAGTACCGATATGATGGTATGTGAAGTGGGAATGGAAGGTTATTTATAAGAGTATTCAATAACCCTCGACCCCTGTAAGGCTTTAGGAATAAACCTTTGCCCTTTTTACATGTTTTCTTATTAACATTTTTTACCATTTTTATTATATAAAAAATGTCTTTTATTCAACAAAAACAAAAATTTAAAATATCACATACTAAGGAGTATATACCAAAGAAGTTGGGTCTATTTCCTACCAATATTCGATGTGTTATTTGCAGTCCAAGTGGAAGTGGGAAGACGGTTGTAATTTATAACTTAATTGTAAGAAAGGAAGGATTAAAATTTACAAACTTATATTTAATATCTAAATCTTTGGAACAAGAAAAATATAAAAAAATAATTGAAATATTTAGTTTGTGTGATGAAGTGAAATTACACACGTTTACTGACTGTGAAATCACACCAAATGATGTAAAATCACAGTCAGTTGTTGTATTTGATGACATAAATAGTCCAAATATTACACAATTTTTCTCAATGGGTCGACATAAAAATATTAACTGTTTTTACTTGTGTCAATCTTACAGCAAAGTACACAAACATTTACGTGATAATGTAAATTTCCTAATATTATTCAAACAAGATGATTTAAATTTAAAACATGTATATCACAATCATGTTGGTAATGACTTTTCATTTGACCAATTTAAAAATCTCTGTCATCAATGTTGGGATAAAACTAAATACGGCTTTCTTGTAATAGACAAAGAAAGGCCAAAGAATAATGGCAAATATAGATTTATGTTTGACCAATTCTATCAAGAGGATGGTAAGGGTAAATAAATAAAAGACTGGAGTTTTTTAACATTTGTATTTATTATATATCTACACATTTTGAACATCAATTTTATAATGACCAAATGCAAGAGTGTTGATGCCATCTTCTAGAATAAACCTCTTGTCGTCGTCAAACGATAGTACTTTCTTGTGCATGGTTAAGGTTTGAAGATGATGGTTTGTAGATTTAATTCTCGTCACATTCTCATAGTAATCTTGCCCAGTTGCAAGACAGTTCAAATAATGTTGATGTCTTAGGAGATGTTTAACTGTGGCACCATCAGCTCCTTTAGCTTTCTTCACCTCTAAAGCTTGCTTGTCTTCTTCATATAACCATTTTAGAGGAATATAAGAATATAACTTTGGTCTTAAACCACAATATTCATACATAATATGACCATCTAATTCGTCTTTAAACTTTCCAGTGACTTTTTTATTTTTATCAGAGTATAAGAAATGGTCTTTACTATATCCAGAGGTATCAAAATGTTGTAAGTCACATTCTATTTCCTTGTAAAAATCCTCTGTAACTATAGCATACATTAATGAATCTGTATCTGTCATAAGAAATCTTTTGTTCTTAAATTTTGACATATAATTATAGTGAAAATCATACATTATTACTTTACTAATATCTAAAATGGTCATTCCCAAATATATTGGTTTATTAAACTTTACAACTAATTTATTTAAATGTATAGCATGTAAATTGTTATCAAACTTTTTGCTACAATCAAACCTTGGATTAGTGACATATTTTGTTAATAGTGACTCATCCTTGAGATAAATGTCACGAAACTTGCGTTGATTCATAATTGTTCGACCAAAGAGACTATTATTTAACAATTTGTAAAAGTCTTTTTCGAAATCAGTTTTAGCACTTTTTCGTTTTTCAATATTAAAATTAATATAGGGTGCAAGCCATTTAGATTGTCTAAATTTTAAAATTCTGTGGTATTTTGTAACAATCAAACCCAATTCCTCATATTTTTGTAATGCTTTATAATGTAAAATATATTTAGTTTTGTCATTTAAATTTGGTATTAATTTGCCATTCATTTTCTCTGGTGCTAATGGATAGTCATTATGTAAATCATGTAAGCTTTTATCATATTTTAAATCAACTTCTAAAATGTATCCAAACTCATCATTTTGATTATATTTGTAGTCCATCTCATTAGTCCAACGGAATTCATCCACAGGCAGTGGCTCGCACATAGCTGTGGAGTATAGCGAGTTACAATCTAAATATATTAAATACACACTCTCTTGATTGGGATCATAGTGTTCACCCATATATCTATTATTTGCTTTAGCGTAACGTGTAGAAATCATACTGACTCCTCCTCGAATCGCACTTTCTATGAACAAATGCATGTCAATATCTTTGAATAATTGTAATTTTATTCCTGTCATTCTAAGACAGGCCTCCCATGTAAGTCCAGGAAGTGAATACATATGTACAGGGTCAAGTTTGTAATCTTTTAAACACAGGTCTCTAAATGTCTCAAACACATCAGCCAGTAGCAATACATCTGTTTTAAGATATAAATCATGATATTCTTGTAAATTATTTATATTAAAATAGGTCCATACATTTTTAGCATGTTCATATTCATTGGGAGAGATATGTTCTTTAGTTATAGAACTGTAAAATGTTTCAATTGGGGGTAGAGACTCTGCGAACTTATCTGGTCCCGTCATATATTCATAGGGATATACACCTTTACGTTGTAGTAGTGGATTTTGTATGAATCTAAATGTGTTCAAATTGGAAGCCAATTTATATAATGGAAGGGACAGAAAGTTGTATGAATCTAAAAATACTAAATCATCAACAGAGAATGATATATATTTTTCCATATCTTTAGCTATGCAATTTAATTTACGATCATTAAACTTTCCCAAGTGTTGCATTATTAAATGTCCATCATAATTTTTCAAGTTATGGAAGAATACTGGTATTTTCTTTGTTACTTTATAATTTAAATTACAATCATTGTGGGCAGCTCCACGGTATTGGCCAGAGGAATGGCAATGATCTCTCACCCTATCAAAATATAGGGGCTTTTCACAAATGTGACAGTGTGTTGAGTTTTGGAAAGATGCCTCTTGCTCTGGAGTCATTACAAGGGGAATATATATTGCCATTTGACTTTTAATATAATCATAAGTCTCAAATAATCTTTTGAAAAACACATCCATAACATTTGCACCACTATATAACTCTTCAGAAATAATTGTAGAATCATTTACTACAACGAATGCAAATCCAGATGGAGTATGGTTGTTAGAGTTTATAAAGCATTCAAAATCTGCATAAATTACATATGGGGCTTTAAGTTGATATTTATAATTTTTAAATTGTAATGTATCTTGTTTAGACATTTCCACTCGTTGAGCATCAAAGTTTTTACAATATGTTGTGTGACGTTCTAATATATCATTAGTGTAAAAATGTTGCAAACACAACTTGCAAAAATGCTGCTTATGGACATGTTTTGTAGAGTGGAACATTAACCTATCAAAATCACGAATTAAACAATAATGTGATTTACGACCTTCTTGTAATAATAATAAATCTACATGAGTATTACTATTTAGTTTAGTCGTTCTTAATGGATATATACATTTCTGGTCTTCAACTCCAAATACATTAACACTTATATTATTCTGTGTTTCAAATTGATCTATATCAGATATTTTCACAGGATACTTTATGTTTGTCATATTCAACTGATTTTCATAGGGTGTATAGTTTGAGACCCTTTCAGCATGTTCATTAAAGTTCCTTGGGTATAAAGCTGCTAAAATCGACCAAAGAAAACATTTATTGTCTGAATTTTTTATATTTAGAACTGCATGTTTTGATTGAATACTTTTTGGCGTGGGAATATATGACTTTGGAGTTAGGGGCTTATACTTGTAAACATGCAACTGCCAATATTTAGTATGGTCATATATCCATCCACTGCCTTGGGCTTGATATTTGTGTATGGAAGCATCAATCTTTAAAAGTGCATTTTCAATTTGAGGCTTTAAATCTCTCTTCTCAATAGTTAAGATAGTAAGGCTTCTAAAATCCGCAATACAATCTTTCTCATTAACTAATTTTCCATTTTGATCCATTGAATATTTTATAAATTTGATTCTCCTAACTAACGTCCATTTTATCGGAAGAGGACAAGACTTCAGAGTGTTTTCAAGGTCAGCTCTAATCGATTCACCAACAAATTTAATCATTGTGTATGGACATTTGATACAAGAATTGACATGTCTTCTAAAATGTCCAACAATATTTTTCTTACAAAAACTACAACTCTTGTGACTTTGTAATATATGTGATTTTAGAGCAATGTTACTATCACAGATTAAATTACAAACTTTACATACCTTCATTTGATGAATTACCTTGTAGTGGCGAATCAGGTTACTTTTGGTAGAGAGCGACACGGAGCAGTGTTGACAGGTGGGCCTCATGGTCCAGAATGAAATATCACCCGAATGTCACTTCTATTTATAGACTTTTCGAAAATTTCAAAATTTTGGAAATTTTCTAAATTTTCAGCTAGAAATTTAAAATTTTTAAAAATTACTTCAACAGATCCAAGACTAGATCACTAGAGACAAAAAAAAAGCAAAGAGCAAGCCCAAGTGAGTGACGTTTTCACAACATCACTACTAGAGGCAAGAAACAACCATGACCGGGAGCACACCCACGCCATGAGCCGAGTTCGCACATACATGATTTTGAAATAGAAATATAATATATCAACTGGAAAGGGGAATGATAGATGTACTAGCAATTGTGCATTAAATCCAAAACAATCGAGTAAAATATTGTGTACACATGGTGGGGTGCTATGGTACAATTGGGGGTTGCTCCTCATCCTGCTGCAGTGAATAGCGTTTTTACACTACTATACATATACACATGTATGAGTCAATAAATGAAATAATTAGCTTTTTTTTAGCTTAATACCGAATATATATATATAGAGAATAAGTAAAAAATAAGGTTTGACAATTATATAGGGATTTGCAGACAAAGATCAGGATTTTAGATTTGGTGGCCAAAAATAATCCCCATAAGAATAACATGGGAAAAACGTGTCTAAAGTGGGGTAAAACCGGCAGTTCTCCACTACTACTATGATCAGCTGATTGACTATTATAACTACGATTTAACCTGTCATTTCGTGTATGTATTCAATTTTCGTTCAACGCTTCGTTTGAAGATAACCTAAAGTGTAGTTATTTGAAAGATTATTTATAAGTGAACCTAACATGTTTAAAAATAATGAAATCAGTGAAAGTGATTGTGAACATATGTGTAGACCAGAAGAAATAGCAGAAACTGCAAAATATGTTTCATTAAACCTGTTACCTGAAAAATCAAGAAAGAAGTATGAACGAGCATACGAACTGTTTTCCTCCTGGTGCGTAAGTAAGAAAGTTACAAAACTGTCAGAAAATGTTTTATTGGCATATTTTGCAGAACAATCTACTTGTTTATTCTGTTTATTGTGAGTATTACTGTTTAGTGTTCATACGTGTACTCTTGAAAATAAGTAACACTTAAAGATACAACGACTACAAAATGCAGTATTTCCCACTTCGTTCAACGCTTGGGTTTAACTGGTTTAACTGGTTTAACCTAACCTAAAAACGTGTTGTATACTGTTTAAAAGACTAATTATTTATATGCTTTATAGTGACTGTAGGAAAAATATGTAACACGTAACACGAGCGCAAATGACCTTTGACAAATATGGCATCTAAATGAAATATAAAATTGATATTCCTCTTTGTCTTTTTTCAAGCTATCGGTTCCTACTGATGTTAAAAACTTGGTATTTTTATTTATTTATTCTTGTTCTTATATTTTATATAATTTCTTAAAATGAAACCATGAATACCAAAGCCTATTGTATTTAATACCACTTTCACTAAGTCATCGAGGTACTTTGTGATTAACATTTTGAACTGGTTATGCTGAATGCAGTGAAATGATCTGTGTCACTTAAATTATTCAGATGAGTATAGTTTCTTTAGCCAGGACCAATTATTTAAAGCTCAAAGTTCAAAGACCTATAAAATGTAGTTACTAGTTAGTTATAATAGTAGCCTTTCCCTTCACATCTGAAGGTTGCTAGTTCGGTTCCGAGTTGGGTTAGTTGTCAGTTCAAATGGAATACCAATTAATGAGACATTGTACCAAAAAATTTCAATTTGACGGTAAGTAGATCATAATTTCGGCAAAAACACAAACAACTAAGATTGTTCAGGAAAACCAAGAGCCAACTTTCATTGAGGGAATAACACTGAGAATTAATCTTCGTATGGGTGGAAAGTAATAGTTTGTTTTACTACGTATCAATACCTAGTCCAGGTTGCTTTACATACAGGTTCTATAAACGTAAAAATCAATGACAATAAAACACCGTGAAGAACGGCTGAGAACTCGTAAGCTCGTACGGTTGCCAATATGGTGTGTCAGGAACGTAAATCCAACGGAAACAAGCTGTTGAAAGGTTGACTGCGTGTCCGATGGATAATGTGCGGAAAATGTAAATGTAATGGAAAACTGCCTTTCTAGTGGACTGGACAAATTAGTGTGAGACAAATGTACAGGTTGACCACATTCGTTTATTTACAAGTAGAACCAGTAGCTACAAGTGGCAGATTTACACTTGGTTCTTGTGATTTGAAACGATATGAACAATCTTTGTTTACGATGTTCAAGCTGTCAATTTAAAGTATATTTTTGCAGAAATAAGATAAACTTGTAATATTACTCTGAACACACAGATGTGTAGTGTGAGTGTTGACTTACGTCAATGGTTAAATGGACATGATTTCCAGGAATTAAGGTTAGATTACTATTTATTTATTATGAAATTAGGCTATCTAATTGAGATAGTCTAAATTTTGCTGTGATTAATGACGATTGAGTACAGATTTGAACCATAAACTACAGACTTTACTCAGAGTCGAACCAGTAGACCTTTGACTTTCAGATGACAACTCTAGCAACTCAACTACTAAACCTTCATTCGTAAAATACAACAACTTTTTATCATAAATATTTTCCAAGACCCGAAAGTATATTAGTTTTGCATTAAATAACCAATCAAAGTCTATTTACGTTTTCGTTTTCCCTCTTTGACTGTTAAAAAAAAACGGCAACGCTCTTTTCGCTGAAAAAAAATACAATTTGATTTGACAACCTAATATTTGTTACAGAAATAATATTACAAACCCCCATAAAAAATTAAACTTAAACATTTACTTTTCTTTGACTAACACATGTAACACAATCTTATCTAGTAAATTGAAACCCTAACCACGAGCAAGTGGGAAAAGATTGAATACCAAAACACTGATATTCAATATTCAATTACTCTGCACAATGGTGTATTGAATAATCACATCTGGTCCCACAGCTGGAGTGGTGAAAGTATGTATCAGATATGTCAGAACAGTATATTTGACAGCGGCAGATATGTAATACAATACAGACTAATTGACTGTCCTTCTGATAACTTGATATTGATATGTCAGCGGCACAATACAATATGGGTTTCATTACTTTTAGGCTTTTAGATTGTTACATAATTATTATTATTAGTCCATTATTAGTTGTTATTATTATTAGTTGTAAATACGTATTTTGGTAAGAAGGATTTTGTCAGTAAAGTAACACAATTCACGTTGGTTTTAGTTACGCCCACAATTCACGTTACGTTAGGTTATTATGTCATTATTTTATTTATCAGCTGATATCTTGGTAAGGAGGTTTCTGAAAGTACAATTTTTTTTCTCAGGCCGCTAGGCACGAGCCCGAGATTGTTTTTCATATTACTTTCAGTAGTACTTTTAGGCAATTACAAAAATATTTCCATTTTTATCTGTTAAAAATGGTTTATTTAGTGTAATGTAATTTGGACACCTATAATAAACGAGTATTTGAATTGATATTCTATATCAAAAATGTCCAATATTGTATATCCCAGACTACGTTGTCTGTATTTTTGGGG
Organism: Macrosteles quadrilineatus; assembly: GCF_028750875.1. NCBI lineage: Eukaryota > Metazoa > Arthropoda > Insecta > Hemiptera > Cicadellidae > Macrosteles > Macrosteles quadrilineatus. The sequence goes on along the minus strand of NW_026542599.1, from coordinate 5,748,328 downwards.
GAGAAAACACCAGCTTACATGGACAATTTTTTTTACCAAACTTCCTAAAGAATATAAACATGAAATCCAGGCAGAATGTCTTTAAAATAGTCTTGCCAAATTCCTAATTTGCCAATATATTATCAGTTAACATTTTTTATTTGATTCTTGGTCAGTTGTTCACCAATTTAATATGTTTTAAATTATCTTTCATATGCAAATTTAATCAGTTTTTTTATGTTATCTTTTAGAAAGTTATTTATTCAAAAAACTTCTTGAACTCTTTTTCAAGCTTGAATTTGCTGTTATTGTTTTATGACTGCTTATTACTTTCAAACGTTCATATGAATTAATTAGAATTACTCAATTATTTATAAAACAAATATTGACATTTAAATCTAAATAGGTTTCACAGAAAACAATTTTGTTATGTTTCCAAATGAATTATAATCAAAAGTTTTGATACAGGACCTGAAAAATGTGTATGTGAGGGCAAATGTTGTGTCAACATTTTACAATTATTTTTTAACCTAGCACTTTTTTAACACTTTTGTAAGAATACTGTTCAATGTATTGTCAAAGTATACAAGGAAAGTTTTGATTGGAAAATCCTTAAAACTATTTTATTTTACTAAAAATATTGAAGTGCAACAAACTATTAATTTCAATGTATCCCAAATTTCTGTACGTATCTTCCTAGATATAATTTTTGTGGTCTTAAACATTTTATTCATGAGCCATCCATACTATTTTACAATTCAACTTTTTCTTGAGCCACCCACTTATTACAAAATGTACTTGGAAAGCATCATGACTCAAATGTATTTACTTTTAGAGCTCGTAAACAGACAAGAGGGCACAAAACAAGACTGACTGTCAAAATGCAATAAAGAGCAAATGTTGCAAATAAACGTGATGAAGTGAATAAACAAGATGGGATTGGGGGAAAGAGAATAAGGGGAATAAGACTTGTGAGAATGATGGGAGAAGATATGATGCAAACTGCAATATTACTTTACGAGTTGTGTTTTCATGACTATATATACTTTCACAGGTATGACTCAATTTCCCAAAATGAACACTTAACTTTAATGGGTGTAATATATTTTGAGTTGGTTAACGTTATGTTGATATATTCTCAGTGAATTATGGTTAGAATAAAATCTATGGCCTTGAGTGATTGTATAAAAATGCTCCATCCTCTTGTCAGATTTATTACTGTAATTTATTTTATTGCCAGCCATAATAAAGTAATCAGGTAGACTATTACTCTGTTAGTGGTAGGCTACTTTTGAAACCAGCTAAATTTAACTATGTTTTTATAGTTAAAGTTATGCTCTGCAAAATCAGCTGATTTTAGTTCAATTTACTTCTTGTCACACTGTTGCCAATTGGTAAAAGCATATATTAAAGGAGTAGACACCTTTAATCTATGGTAAAAGAGACACTGAAGAAAGAGATGTGCCATTTTCTGTGTTGTCATACATAAAAATTGCCAATCAAAAATCTCTTTATTTATGTATCTGGTTTTCTAATGCTTAGCATTTTCTGTATAAAATATTGAAATAACTTACTCTGGGTAGCCAAGTAAATGGTTTCATTATTTGCTTGTACGTAAAGGTTGATTTTTGATCCAGAGCATGGGTCAATTATACTGGACCTATCAATTAATTATGTTAACTAACAAAAGGATCACGCTAGATATTATCCAGACAAAGATGTAGAAAAATATAAATTAAAGAAGAAGGAATATTAATCAAGCAAGTAATACAAAAATAAGTTTCATTCTCTAGTCAACACTGATTCAATAGTATCGTAACCAAATTACAGTTACGTATTTCAATATCTTTGTTTACCAAAGCTTTTCCATAAAAAAACTGTTGGATCTATGGAGCTGAAAGAGATGCTATTATGTTAATGTGGATGTTTTCCTGTTGTGAAGGGAGCCATAATAAATTTTAGGGTCCATTACTGCTTTATCTTCCATAAAGTCGAGCTACTAGGCCATTCTTCTTCATTTGGTAGTTTTGCACAGCATAAAACTTTTGGTTCAGTTAATAACTTGATATCTGGTGAAATTGCAATTAGAAATTAGCAGTTAGGCTAAGTTTATCATGTAAAAAAAAAAAAATCAATGCCGGTGCTGTACTTATTACAATTTTGTTTTCAATATAGAAGTTCTCAATTATTATGATGGAAATTGTCAGGGAAAACATTGTGCAAAAATATTATAATAAGTACGAACATTATTTTTCAGACACAACCCAAAAATAAATACTCTAGTTTCCAAGATATCATGTAAATTTGTGCGGATACCCCAAAAAACTAAAGTCATAAGTGTTTCAAAACATTGACCAATTCATGAACAAAGGTCACCCTTTAGGTTCTTTCACGTATCACTTCCACAGCTGCTTTACTAATGATGACTTGAGTTAGTCTTGTTTTCTCAGCCCACTCAGCCAACGACCTGAGTAATGGACTTTCAGTTATGGAAGCTCGCAAATCGCGGGGAAAATGTCAGCCTAAAATGTGCCACTTGGTTCATAGCTTGCAATACTTTAGCGAACTCTTAACTGAAAATGTCGAATCATCCTGATGACTTCACAGTGCAGTTTTGTAAGGTTCTGAATGTCGCTAGGTCGCTCCTAAAAGGTTATTAGCTTTTTGATGGTTTAAAAATTAATTCAGTTGTCCTTAATCATTGCTATCCATCTATCTATATACTTAATACAATATGGGTTTTCAGTTTTCACTGTAACATCCTTTTTCCACCAGTCCTACTTAACTATAATCGAAACTTGATTGAGATACTTAAATTAAACTCGTTATGGCATAGTTCTACAATAGATATATTTTTAAATATTGGAAATTTATATAAATATTATATCATTTATGTATAAATATGTGTTACCTATTTATAGACCTAACTGTCTAAAAAAACATTCAGATTATATTAATTCTCATATAATGATGTTTTCTTGTATTTAATATTTTTCCTCGTAAATTCAAGAACTCTCTCCTCAAACATTGCTCATACAATTAAAAAATAACTACAGATTTGAGAAAAGTTGACTTTTAATTTTAAAAGATACATATAGATACATAGGGTTTGTAGGTAGATAGCAATAAAAAGTTGAAAGAAAATGGGGGTTTATTTACAAAATTATAACATATGAATTCTATACGCGTTCCAACGCTCATAATAATTACAAACTCTAACTTTTTTTAAAGTCATATTAAGATTAATGTAATATCGTAATTATTGCTGACAAACAAATGTTGTTTCTTATTCCTATATGTGCCTGTCTGTATATAATATGTCTACTATAAAAAAAAAAACCTTAACCAAGATATTTACTGAAAGTTAAAATAACTTGTTCTCAACTATTCCCACACATCTCTACTAATTTCTACCATCAAATTAACAACCCATGTAGTTTTCCTGTTCAAGTTTCGCAACTGTTCCCTGGAGCATTCATCGCAAACCCGTTACTGAGGTTATCAGATGACCTGAAGTTGAAGACTGTTCTAATAAAGCTATTAATTGAAACGAGTCGTGGGAGGGACCTTAACATGAACAAGCTGACGTAAGACTCTGTATCCTGTTGGAGATTGGTTCAAGTTGTAGCTTTGAATTTTGTATACAGAAGTGGAAATTCCATATTATATAAGCCAGATGTAGCAATGTTTTATTTAAAAATAAATAATTGAAAAGATCTTTCACAGAGTGTGCTAATGTAAAAAGTTTATTTTCTTCCTTAATTTTTGATAATAAGATGTGACATGCAAAGTCCTGTATGATTGATATTATTAGTATACTTGTTTAGAGGATACATTTTTGCAGTGTATATATTTTTTTAACTCGCTTCAATTTTAACAGAGAGATACGGTGTTTCCCTTTGCTTACAGTCAAAGGTAAAAGTCACTAAAAAGTAACACAAGATGATTTGTTACAGAAAATATTGTGAACAATATTTATGTGAAACATTTTTGTAATGACCATTAACATCAATAAACATTAATGGGGATTGAGAGGAAATAGCTTATCATTTAACAATTAAATTACCACTTATCATTTTCTATTTGGTAAATTATTTATCTAGGAAAATTACATAATACATTTTAAATGAAAGATACAGTATTTTCAACAGGGTATCCCACTTTTAAAATGAAAAGCTTAGAGAGCGAACATTAAAAATAATTGGTAGGCCTAAATTTTTGTTAATCTTGATCCTTCAGAATTCACAATTACCGTGTTCTCTACTCATAATCGTCAAACAATATACTAATAGGTAGTACAAGGAGAGTACACAGAATAGCAAAGAGTTAGTACAGGGTGTTCTGGTGTTCCACTAACCTGAAGCGTGTTCCTATGACGTCAGGAGGGTTGGGGGACACCTGGACCAGGCGGAAGAACGCATGGTGTTCCACGCAGCATTTGTACAGGTGTTTGCAGGCGGGCTTGGAGGGAGTTTCAAAACCATAGGTGTTCTCATCATTCTATGAAGAAAATGTTTGGTAAAAATGTAACTCTATTGATTGAATAGTAGTCCTATATGGATAAAAATTGACAGTTTTAATTGTAGTTAAACTAATTACCGGCACCTAAAACAAATCGAATTAATCTTTAATGTGTAAAATAATAAAACATTGTTACCCTACAATGTTAGAACATTCATCACATCTGCCAGTGATAACTTTTGTCCCGAATAACCCTTAAATGTTTGTCATTGGTTTCCTGTTCTCTTTTCAAGAGCAAATACCGGAAATTTCCCCTTCCACCCCCCAAAAAAATGACAATTTACTATTTTCTTCTGAAACTGGCGTTACAAAGTAACGTAATAAACATAATATACATAAATCAGATCATTATCAGATTATCTGCATAAATCTTACTATTGGAACTTAACATGTTAAATTTTCACTGTAATTTCTACTATGTCGAATTAATATTGCAAATACACTACACTCTACATTGTTCGAACGGAATGATTCAGAGGGAGAAAAGCAGAACCATGAAATCAACCCTCCTAAGACCCCAGATGGGGATTTAACCAGCTGAAACTTATAATCCGTTATCTGGAATTGAAATTGTCACCTTGAAAAGTTCTGCACAACCTGTAGTAATTTGCATCCGCTTAGATATGATTGGCTCAATCGTATCTGCAACCACTTACTTTATCTTTATCGGACTGATGTAAATTTTACAGCTTGGAGTGGAACTTCCAAGTATCAAAACAAGCAACCAATTAAGTATATTACTCATTTTATGCTAGGAAACATGAAAAATTCTAAATAAAATTATGAAAAAAGTAGGTTTCTTAAATATAAAAATTAAAACCATAAGGTAGCATTGGCTAGATGAAATAAGTGTAGTTAAGTTCAGTTCTTTCTTAATGAATAATTGAAAACATAGATATGCAAGACAATAGTTTTACATGTTTACTAGTATCAATATCGATAAACTACTGTAATAGCAAAAGTATAAGTGCACTCGGCCTACACAACCATTATGTATGTGAATTGGTTAATTTGATAAGGAAACGGGAATGAGATAATAAATTTGAGCAATCTATGGAGGCTTTTATCTCGCAATTTCCAATGTGAACAATAATAAACGTAATTTAAATACGTAAGAAAGAGTGTGTGGTGTAACAAAATACGAAGATAGTAAAAAAACAACATAATAAAATTTATCTTTTGCGGAAACAACTGAATATTTTAGAAAATGTAGAGAGGAAAAAAATGAGGTTATGATACTGAAGAAATATATATTTAAAAAGTAACCATCCAATAGAAACTGAATTTCCTAATTCGTTACAGTATTAATCTTCAGAATTTGAAGGCTGCTACCTATTTCCTAGTCTAATTCAATTTTGCACCCAAATATCATTAGTTATATCTATTTGGAATAAATAAACCATTTATCGTTGGAACATAAGTAATGATACTGTAAAATGCCGTTAGGCCGACATTGATACAAGATCAGGTTTAGTCAAATTTATTTAAATACTTAAACAATGATTCTGTCGTTTAAACTTCACAAAACAAAATGATAAAAACACAAAAATAAAAATACACTTAAGTACGACGACAGGATAAAGATCAAACTCCTTTATTCTGATTCTTTCCTTTGTCCTAAAGGTCTCTCTCTTGATTCTCTGCAAATATCAACTTAACTTAATCTTTCAATTACCAAACGATTCAATAATACAGAACTATTGCTTCCAGAACGCTAAAGCTATGACTAAAACAAATGCCTAAAATGTCCAACTCCACGATGTTATCAAATAAGTCATGTTAAAAATTTATTTTTATAATAATAAAATAACTACTCTTATCAGACAAATTAATAAATAGTTTTAGGTCATTACCGTGCTTACATTTTTGTCACACACCCTTAGCATGAAGTACCTTCCCTTGTGGTATATTTTGCTGATTCTTGGCCTGAAACGATAACAGAAAACATCAAGGGTCATGAAATAAAAAAACCCATCTTGAACAAAAGTACAGAGCTTAATACATACTTCTACTACTAATACTACTAATACTATATACTAATACTACTAATACTATATACTAATACTATATACTAATACTAATACTACTTCTACTACTGAATACATACTCAAAGCTCAGGTTTCTAAAATTCCATGAGTGTTCACTCAAATGGTTTTCCTCATATCTTTGTAACCGATCCCAGGTGACTAAGGTGAATGGTAGGTGCTCCGAGTTGATTCAAAGAGAAGTAGGGGTCCCTCAGGGGACTTGTCTGGGTCCAATACTTTTCATATTGTACACCCATGACCTCGATAGCGTTCTGAAATCTTCCACTTCCTACGCTGATGATTGTCAACTAGTTCTTTCCCACGCCCCTTTTGATTTTCATGAAGCAGTCAATCTCATCAACACTGACTTGCTAAGGGTAAAGCAATGGTCTGACGATCACGGTCTAAAATTGAATCCTGAAAAGTGTACTGTGCTTCATTTCTGGTCTTCTGGTTTGCAGCCTAAAAATAGTCTTATTGGAAAGGTAGAGCTGGACGGTCAAATTCTTGTGGTGTCTGATTCTGTTAAGGTGTTAGGTATCAGAATTGATTCTCAACTCAATTTTCGCTCACATGTTAGTTACATTTGTCAGAGAGTCTCAAATAGGTTGAGAATTTTACACCGTTTGAGAGGGATACTATCTGAAAATGCTAAGCTAGAATTGGTCAAATCAACAGTCTTCCCTATTATTCACTATGCACCTCCATCGTTTGGTGAATGTCTTACTCTTGACTGTAGAGTTCTTCTTACGAGGTTGCAAAACCGAGCCCTGAGGTTTGTCTTCAATCTGAGGAAGTTTGGTCATATATCTGCCTATCGCAAACAGGCTAAGGTACTCTCTTTGGAAAAACAATGTTTTCTACAAACTGTTTTAATTGTTCACAAGACACTGTCTTCTAATTTGCCTCCCTATTTGAAAAGGAAACTTATGCCTCGAACATCAGTTAGGGAACGCTGTACTAGGCAGGACGGCTTGCTTGAAATGCCGAGAGTGCGGCGTGAGATAGGTAAAAAGGGGTTCTCATACTTTGGACCCCAGGCATACAACACCCTCACAAGAAACATGAAAATCATGTCATGTAATTCATTTAAGGCCAATCTAAAGCTAGTTTAGTTCCACTGTTTGTAATTTATGTGTACTTGTAAACTTTTTGTGACTTTGAGTTGTCTTGAAAACCAGTGTATCTGAAGACCGCTTTAAATAAAGGCATTTTATTTTTATTATTATTATTACTTGTATTCATTAAAATACAGTGAAAAAAGGACTCACACTTATTTCACACAGTCCATTAAAGTGATTTACCATCATATGCTTCGTAGTAGAGAGTTTTTTAAAGTTCTCCTCGCTTGGAAGACCTAAATAGAAGATAAGTGAAATAATATAAATATAAATAGAAGCTAATGATGGCCACTGGAACATCACTGCCAACTATTGGTAATATCCCACATTAAAACCTCGGTCTACAAACAGAAGTCGCGCACTGCAACCACTAAATTAATTGTGCTGCATTTTGTGCATGCTTTTTAAAAGAGAATAAAATTCGTTTTCCACACACATCTGAGGCTATCTAAATATAGAAATACTGTATTACTTACCAATAATAGTTGGCCACCTTGTTTTTATTCCTAAGAACGATAACTCCAGTAGGCGTAAGGCCAAGGAAGTATTCTACGTTGTCCTCCCCCTGAAACAGAAAATTGTCGGTTAAAAATCCGTGAATTATGCGTTTTTAAACGGTATGTGAACTGTGATGCAAACTGAATTATATTGAGTGATATTAGGCAACCGGTTAAGAATAATTCTGTCGTTGTCCTCCAGGATATTTGTGCGAGTATTTCAACATGCCTGTGTAGTAATTAGTACAGTGGGTATCCTTCATTAAATTGTATATAAACAACATATAGTGATGCTTAGAATCCTATAAATACAAAAAGGCCGTTCTGCCCAAGTGGAGGGATCGAGTACTATATATAGAGAAGGCTCTCGTCATTTGGGACTTATTTTATTCTAGATGTAAAAAGTGACCTTTTTTAAGGTGGGCAAAGTATCACCAGGCTATGTCTACTACACTATCACATAGGTAAGAGCCATTGGCTTTGGCTTTGAAAAAGTTTTTATCACAATTCTTACACTACTGATTTCCTTACCTTTTTAGTAGCAGTCATGCTAATAATCCTATCAAATTAAGTGTATTTGTAGATGCCTATACACATAACCTCTTCGGTTTAATTTTAATAGGATCTAACATAGTAAAGCATTACGTCATACAATCGTCCAGACGATTCGTCGTCTGTAACTGCTCGGCGTCATCGCCACCCGCCGAGAAAAAAGGCGCGGAAAGTGAAAACGGCGGAAAAGCAAAAAGTGTACAATGGAGAGGCGGTCCCGCGCAATGCCCAATAATTGTACAGGGCAACGTAGCATTTGCACAAATTAAATCCCAACGTCAATTGGTTTAGAAATTGGAGGGTAATAACGTGCCTGGGGCCAAGGTTAGGGAGCTCCCCCGCTGACTGAGTTGTCAGTTTCCGCATGAGCGTCTGGGAGATGAAATATAAGGATAACAGGCATGGCAAAACTTTGTTGTAACATCTGGATTTCAAATCTGAATGCATTGGGAGAGTTATCTGTAAAATCGATTGATCCGGTTAATTTATTGTTTTCGGTCATTAGAGCCTCTTTTAAACGGATTAGGGTTGGAAAATATTAGGTTAGAAAAATTTAGGGCTATTAGGAAAAAAATATGAGGAGCACTTAAAGTCATGAGTGGAGGATAAGACACAACCAGGAAAAAAGATTAATGTAATAAGTTGACATTTTGGGAGATATTAGAGGTAAGATATGGATATTTTATTGTGTGTGTGTCTTAAGCAATTGACTAACAATTTCAATAAAGGACAAGTGTATTAAATGTGTTCAAACCAATGAATTTGTTCAATCAAAGTGTTTAAAAAATATATGAAACAAAACCAATGTAAATATAAATTTATTCCACGAATATCGATCTTTGAAACTTAACATAAGGTTTGAAATTACAGAAACGACCCTTTGTTAAACCCCCTTTTAACTATTAAATTAAATAATAATCTCTAGTTTTGACCTTACCCACAAGCCTCTAGCCGTCTTCAATTTTCTCGACACCTTGGGCACCGATTATTTCCATGTAGGGGCGCCTACCAAGGTTTAAGGTTTGCCCAAGGACTGCTAAGATGTAATCTTTCCTAATGAACTCAGTTATCCGGCACGCAGGACCAAAGTTTCGCCCCCGCGCTGTCCTCTATTTGTCCGCTATGTCCTCTATCTGTCCGCGCTGTCCTCTATTTGTCCGCTATATTTAGTGTTGACATATCTTAATGACCGAGTGGGCCCCGCGCTTGGATGGCTAAATCGACTAATTTATCCAGCGTCGGTGTTTGTTGTACTTTGTAATTCGCAAGTTTGTTTTCTTGTATTGTTCAAAGGTTGTTGGTTTTTATCAACTATCTTAACTGCACATTTTCATATATTGTTTCATATTATTTGTGTATCTACGTCATAGGCATTTTTTAAACATTTTGTAAGGTGACAGTGGAAACCTCCCTGTTTAACGTATGCACTCGGACGTGTAATTATTATTTACTGAGTAGCAGAACGTTTAAATTACAAAACAACCTTAAACTCTCTGAGCAACTTCTATATAATGAGAAACGTTTCGATAGTAGGTAAAATTATATAGTAAAAAAATGGAAATTTTTGCTTCAACTTCCTTGGATTAAAACACTCCAGTAGTCTGTTTTCTGCAAATCCTGCACGATCAATGCCCGTTTGGAACAGAGAGGTTTCGAGTGGAGGCCGATTTTAGATCACCATGGGGACAGTAACCTAGGCTACATATCAGTCTGTTGCGGGTGGTTGTCGTTTAATACACCAAATACACCCTCTATTATATGTTTAACCACTGAACACACGCTATTAATTTAGAGACGGTTTAGTCTTAAAAAAGTATTAGAAAAATTATACTTGTGGTTTGAAATAATTATAGTATTGAATGGCTATTTTCCACAATTGTAACCTAGAACGTGTCCAATATCAAATATGAAAACCTGCAAACAATTTGTTCACAAAGATAGTCATGGGACCGGAAAATAATTGAACGTTTAATACATACGATATATTTTATTACCCATGTCAATTTCCAAATAAAGTCCACTTGTAGGCGCTACACACCACGAATATTTCATTTATATGTATCATTAAAATAAACTGGAGGATTTAAACGATGAGTTCACGTAAATGAAATTAAAAAATCTATTATCCTTCCGATAAATCATTAATAATAATGAACACAATAGAGATTCAAACAATTATTCAGAGATTTTCATAAAAATGTTAAACTTATAAACAATCTAATAATACAATAGGCATAAATGGAATCATAAATATTTTACTTTCCCCAGATTAATTGATCACAATTTCCCAATCTTACAAAAGCCACCCGATTACCATTACCTAAACCTTCGGTGAATGGTTCAACACAACTTTCAAACGAAAACAAGTAATTAATTCCCAAATATGTCGCCATTGGTCAGAGGGATTCATGAGGGAAATGGGCTCTAATATCCTGTCGCAGCATTACTTCCGGTCTCTAAGTCCCCCCCCCCGGCAAACCCCCCCCCCCATCAGATGCTATCAACTCAGATCTAAATTAAATCGTCAATTAGATGCAAATCCGAACTGCCGATTACCCTAACGTGGCCGACGCCGACCTAAATTAATTCAGAAATAATTATTGGCGATCCGAATAAATTGGACAGATTCGATATTAGCACTTGTGATAGTGGAGTGCATAACAGGTATGATCAATTTCGATGTTCTGCAGTGAAGCCTGTTCAACATGATTTGATTGCGTTTTTAAATTTAGTTAAAATTAGTATGGAAGTGTTATTATGTTGTATTGTGATTTTGTAAATTTAAAGTTAGGGGGGGGGGTTTATAAAGTTTCAAAGGACTGTTAACAGCTGGTTTTGTTTCTTTCAAATGCAGATTTGTTGTTACAATGGTCAACAACCTTTTCGTTCTACAAAACTTATGTTAGGTGATGTATTTTTCCACATTCAAAACATAGTTTTAAACTATAATGCATACTATCCTGATAATTAGACCAATTCGTATATACCAAGGAAAAAATGTGGTTCGGATTCCACTATAAATTGTAGGTCCCTTAGTTGCCATTAGCTGTATGGGCTATTAATTAACAGCTGTGTCTAAGGAATGTCGGCCTTGTCACTAACAAGACCACAAGATTGCGCTACTCATCTTTCATTTACCTACTATGTTTGGTCGCCATTTCATCGAACAGTATTAACAGTATGCTGAAAGTCGTCTGTATAAGGTAAGCCTATAAACCGACTTAACAACTATTTTACAAACGTTCTTTAAAAAACAATAGATAAATTAAGCCTTATTCAAACACAAATGTTAAGTAATAAAATTTACCATTTAAAAATGAAAACAAAATTTAAAAGTAAGATATTAAATATAATAAATACAGAAATACTAAAAAAAAAACTTGGTACAACGGTTGGCATGATATTACGGGTCGATACAGGCTCAATGGAATCTGTACTTGACATTTGTATAAATATTGAAGTGAAAAATAAAACAGCGTGATTGTTAAGTAGTAGCTATGATCAATCCTATAGAATTAATAGAACGAAATATATTTTCAAAAATTGTGAACTGAACATTATGTCTACGAGCAGCTTTGTTTAAATTACAAAGCAATTGTAATCATCAAAAACATAAATGTTTATTTTAAATAACTTCTTGATCAGCATTGTACGTGTTATTAATTTACCCGAAAGCACAAAAGATACGTCAAATAACACTTATAGCTATAATTATAAGTTAGTGTTATTTGACGTATTTTTTGTGCTTTCGTGTTTATTGTCAATACTTACAAGCAATAACTTATTTGAAAGTATCCAAAATAAACGATCGCGAAGCCTAAGCAAACCTTTCCTGAGCTTACAAAACTTGGTTGTTGGTTAAAGGCTATTTACCTTGGTAACGGAACTCAAAATTGATATGTTGGTTGCTTGTGTATTGCTCGTGTTGCGACACAAACTTTATTTGGTAAAAACGCGTTGTTGTTACTTTAGTTTTAACAAATCCTTTGCAACGATAGTTAGAGAATTATGCGTTTTTTACCATTAACTAGAAATTTAGAAAAATATACCCTTAAAAAAAGAGGACGTCCTTAATGAAAGTTACACTATTGAACACAAGGTAGGATGTGATTATTTTTCGAGTGGTTTGAATTCGTTTAAATTTGTATTAATTTTGTAGGGTCTAATAAAATTTGATTAAAACTGAAAAACAAATATTCTTTTTTATCGAGACTAATTTTTGTATTAAATAATGTTTCTCAAGTGTATTAAACATTCACAACCTTATAAAGGGGGTTTTTAGAGTTTAGCTAGTAATATAAATAGCTATCCAATTTAGAAAACGTTTTCTTTTCCTGGGGTAAGCATTATTTCTATATTTCCAAATAAGTGAATATCTAGGTTCTATACCACGGGATGAATCTATTATCTATTAATGTACCTCATACCTATTGGTAATTGGTGGTATTTGAACCCAGACCCCTTGGATAGAGGCTCTGCGCTCCAAACATTAGATCAGCCTATATGCAAAGTTTAGACTAGATAGTGTCACTTGCCAAAAGCAAAATTTGAGCTAAATAACGTATTCACTCAATTTCATACATTGAAATGACGATAAAAGACGATTATCACGGTAGTGAATTTCATTCAAATGAAAATGAACCCTAATGCATTTAATTCATACTAAAGGTTAATGCTTAAAAACTAAAACATAAAAAAACAACTGCCATCTGTTACTAAACCACTACTAATGTCAGCACCATTTTTGAAAATCGAGAACTAACGCCTCCGGTTTTCATATAATGGGGAACGCGTCGTCAACACCTCATAATGGAAATGTAGCAAACAAAGGCTAAATGGGGCATAAAAAGTGAAAAACCCCGCGTTTGATAGGCTACGACTTCATTAAGCCCGGGCACCTGTTGCCCAAATGGCGGCAAAATATCGGTTTTGTTTCTGGACAAGTAAACTAACATGTATAGAATATTGATGAGGCGTTCGACGTATTTGCATGGAAATCGGTCTGTGATTATATAGACAACTTCCTGGACAGATTTTTGGCTGTCGCGCGTCGCAATTTCCACAATTAAGTTGCGAAGGTCGCCGGAAATTTGAAATTTGTAAAATGAGGAGCTGCAGCCCTCATGGGTTGAAGTTTTGTATACTTGAGAACAAGCGGAAGAGTTGTACGATATTTTAGTTTTTTTTACGAAGGATGGGATTGTATTTTCCGATTAAAGTTTATTGTTTTGCAATATATGATGTGTCAAAGTTTTGTTGTAAGAAAAGTTACTTATGAAAATAATGTTGAAATTATGATCCAAATAAATTATACAAGACCAATACAAAAAGCTGTCTAATGCAAAGTAAATATTTATTATTCAAAATAGAAGTAGCCTGAATATGTTTAAATACTAATACTTATAGCGTTTAAAACAATATGTTCCATAGTAATGTATTTGATTTGAACCCACATGACACGATAACAGTAGCTTGTGTAGAAGTAGAACACAGAGCTTCGGTCCCCGAGACGCCGGGTTCAAATATCGCCAATCACCAATCCCTCTTGTTTATTCATGTAATAATACCACAACCCTCTAGGCTTAGCCTCACGTAATATGTAGAATGGTGGAACTACAACAGAGCCTAGCCTAGGATATGAACGAAGGAAAAAATCTAACCGTGTCTACAAAGATAAAAGGTCATATGAAGGTAATTATTCCATAGCAGTCTCGACGCCAGAAGGCGTTCATGACTGATGTATAACTAATATACCTTGACTTATAGTAATCGTGGTGATTACTGTGTTTTATTGCTATTTCCAATCTGACATTATCAATGAACGTCTGGTTTACGGGCGCATGGGTGTGATATGGTAAGAGTTATGGGGATATAAATACTCCTTGAGGAGGTAAACTGTTATATTTTAATTATGAATTACCTTTCAAATATAAGACGGCATGAGTCTTACCTATTTGAGATCACGCTTATTTTTGCCTATAGAGAACAAAGTATGAAATACGATAAATGTGCACGATATCACTTCAATAATTTAAAGCAGTTAGTTGAGAACATAATATGATCGTATTAATTTCCTTATAATTTACTGATTTAACTATACAGTAATTGACTATTTGAACTTACTGCTTACAATCATTCAATGTAAATTAGTATTTTAGTTTAATACATCTGTTTAGTTTGAATCGTGTTATTTGATTAAAGTCGTTAGCTAATTGATATTGATTAAGTGTGCTTATGGTTGAGTTGGCATGAGCCGGCTAAATGCAATTTGTTAAGCATATGCGGTATTTTCGTCTATTTCTCTGGGCTAATTTTGCTATTAGCTGATAGAATTATATGATTAAATTACTTATGTAAACACGTTTTATGTAATATTGCGTTCATATACAAAATACATTTAAAAATACAATATTTTATTATAACAAACACCTGATCATTAATAAACTTTATCTTAGACTTTATGCCATACGTACATACTTATACTATGAAATTATAAAAGACATAAATAATAATAACAAATAGATCATTAGAGATTATACTGTGGTCAACAGGCTTAATCAAAGGCTCCGACTAATCATATATATTTACCGTTATGTTTGCGTAAAAAGTATTTGAACTGGTGTTGGAGGACGTCTATTACTGTTAGTTATATCCGTTTAATGACTACGACACGTACCATGCTAATCAAGGTGGCATTATAACAACACAAACACTCTATGTTAGTGCTACTCTAAAGATGTCTTGCTTCTTGCTACAGAAAACAACTATACAGTATACAGTTTATGGGATTGTTAATTCGTGCATATATTTTACCTTAACGAAAGCGTGGGAGTATATAAATTCTTCAAGAGTTCTTTATACGAGTTCCAGCTTGTCTTAACCAACCAAAGCCAGGGAACGTAAATAACAATCGGACAAGATGCATCACAGATTCACCGCCGCAGGGGCGTGCTTTATTTTCTATTTTCGGAAAGGTAGTTTCACCCGGACGTGACTTCATCTGTCTCTATCTGAAATGAGATTGACAGGAGGCTTTTTATTGATTAAACTTTCCTTTAACAAACATCTACAGAGAGTATTGGGAGTGAATTATATTGAATTTGAATTTAAATACGTTTTAAAAGTATTCTGTACGCAACTGTAATTGGTTATCAACTTTCAAAGTTGTTTTACATGAGTCCAACGACATAAATTCCTTAGCGGGTATCCCGTAAATTTGTTTGTTTTTCGTACATGTGTTTTAGTGTTTTAAGTTTAGTTTGTTTTATATTTTTTACATTTCTGGGGGTTTTCAACGGCAGTGAAATTTTTTACCTGTTTTATAAAGGATAGGTCAAATTATGGTCTTCTTATCTAACGTTACATCGTCAACCGAAAGCATAATTATTTTATAGGACAGCTACAAATTGCATTTGGCTGAAGAATAAATAACACTTGGGTGAAGACTAATAAACCAGAGATTTGATCCAAGCATCAGATTTGAACCAATGCCCAAAATAAGGGCAATATAATTTAGAAAATAACCAACATGTCTTTCAATCAAACACATCAAATCGCAAAAATCCAAGGCGAGAACAAGTAAATTTAGTGAAAATCATAGACATTAAACATCTGATTAATTCATTACCTTCAGTAAAAATACGTCCAGATTTAGAATATGATTACTTTGCAGTATCCCAAACTTTAAGTTTGTGTTTATCAGTATATCACAGTTATTCAACGTTTCTAATGTATGATCAACAAGTGTATAATTTACATTGTAGTCACGACAATCGAAACAAATCATCGATCAACTTATGCGAGAATCGATTTCAGCGTATCGTATTGTAAATCACTCAAAATGACGAATGCTGCTATTAACAACCAGTTTAGTGTGGCACGAAAGTGCTGATAGAGGATAAACTACTTTCGCTTTATATCGGTGGCAATCGATATTGATACGAAGACAGATAGTGATAAATAATATAAATATCGAAAGGTAAAAACTAAATAGACGTGAAGAGAGTCTGAAACGAAAGAAAATATGAATGTTTCTAAGTTATAAGTTGTAATAGATAACCTTTTTCAGCAAGTACTACGAAATGCAATACTTAAATAAGAGATTCAGTCATTGCTCCAATACACGTTACTCTGAAAATGTGTATGGAGGGTGACCTTTTAAGGCAAAGCTTTTCGGAGCAGTGCTTACCCATGGACATATTTTTGTAGCAGCGTTTTAGAGTAACATAATTTCGGAGTATACCTTCCAGAGTAATGCTTTTCGGAGCATTGCCTAACCATAGAAATATTTTCGTAGCAGTGTCAGTCACATAATTTTGGAGTAATACCTTCCAGACTAATGCTTTTCGGAGTAGTGCCTAACCATGGAATTTTTTTTGTAGCAGTGTCTTAGAATCACATAATTTTGGAGTAATAACTTCTAGACTAATGCTTTTCGGAGTAGCACCTAACCATGGAAATCTTAACGTAGCAGTGCATTAGAATCACATAATTTCGGAGTAATAACTTCAAGAGTAATGCTTTTCGTAGTATTGAAAAAAAATTTGAAGGTTTCTTCTTGGCCTATCGTTTTCTGATGCTATGTAACAATAGCTCAACGTAACCTCGTAACATGACCATAGTTTGGACAGGTCCTTTAAAAAAAAAATAAAAATAAACAATATTAAAGCCACTAAAATGAACAAAAAATTTAGTTTTGCTGTTAACTAAATAAAACCTCTGCGCTAAACAGATTGCAAAAGTGCATTTATTTCACACAATTTCAGATTCAAAAATCAAACAAATTTAGTACCTGACTTTCCCTTCTGCTGACCCCGACCCTGATATCGGAAGGCAATCTGGACTGTAGGCTAACTTGATGATGTATTGAAAGCTGATATTAGTAATTTGTAAGCCGAGTATTGATATAGCGGCCTCTTCCTTGATCAAAGTCGTGATAGCCTAGATGCAGCATTTACTCCTCTTTGACCTCGAATTTGCATTTGGGAAAGCGAATTGTCAGAACATTGAATGCAATTTGCAACTGAGCTTTTGATATGGATTAATACTTTGCAGCTACGTAACGTGTTAAAAAATTAGTGTAGTGGGTAAAAGGATGACCTAGTGAATGTGGTAGGAGACTTCTGTATGTGTAGGGTGCACGAGTTCAAATCCTGCCATTCACTCATGGTTAGTCATGTGATACCGCAGTAGATTTATCTTTAGTCCACTCAAGCTGTAAACGGATCTTCTTACTATGAGAAAATGAGAGGTTTCATGTCAATTAAACATGTTTGACTTAGTGAAGGATCAATCACGTTGACCTGCTTGATTACAAAACAGTTAGTTACGAGTTATTGTTATCAACAATAGGTTTCTATGTTTACACAAAACCATAACTTGCAGTCATTAAATACACTACTGACATGCACTATGGATGCGATACTCCCTGGTGTGGATTAACGTCCGCACTAGTGAGTACTACGATTGACATGAGTTGAATGGGCTATTAATTAACAGCTGTGTCTACGGAATATGTCGGCCTTAGTCACTAACAAGACTACAAGATCGCGCTACTCATCCTACACTCATCTCCATTCATACTTGGCTTAAAATATCTATTTTGTATGGTCGCCATTTCAATGAAATGTATTAAAAGTTAAAGTATACTAGTTGCTTTTGTATTAAAAACCCGGTTAGAAGTTGTGGTTACAAGTTAAACATGTGAATGGACACAATAGTGTAAATTTCAATAGTCTGAGGTACAGGCTTAACATAAGGTATTCAATTAATTGATTTCCACCCTTTCACTTCACTACTTTTATTATACTTTATTTTGTTTGAGTTAGACGGCCTAACCTTGCGAGATTTACTATGTATGGACCAGTGGTTATAAATGTGCATCATTTCCATTACAATCCCATGTATTGCGCGGCCGGCGCTAACCGGGGCCTGCCATGCATTATGTATACAACCTTTTACACTTGAGAAGAGATGGCAGAACTGTTTGTGTTTTGGGTACAAAAGAATACATGTTGAACAAAAACTGTTATTTCAAGGCTTAAGAACAGAAATTATCGACGGATGGTTATAGTATTAATTTACATAATACATATTCGAGAGGTAAAGTACCGGTTCGAGGTACAAAAGTATACATTTAAGTTTATATTGCAATACTAAACTACTGAATTCATGGTCGGCCGTTGTGAACACTTTAATACATTTTTTAATCAAGGGAAAAACAATTTCCCAAAGAGTTAATTACCTTTACGTTTCACTATGGGTCGGAGTGAACACTCTATTTTATTAACAGTACATTGTTTTCCTATATAACCTTCTTTGGTTTAATTAAATCATGTGAGTGGCAGTATAAAATTAATATCGATAATGTAAACAAAGAAAAATGTATAGTGCAAAATATAAACATTTTATTGTTTCTTTTTTTAATCACGAACAATTAACTTTTCATTTATTCATCCTGCTGAATTATAATCTTTTGTTTTTTTTTTTTCAAATAACTGCCCAGCCCATGGTAAGGTTTTAATGTCAACTTTTTGTTGGAACACAAAACTTTAATCCAAAGACAAGTGGCACATTACTCCCAAAATCTCGATCTTGAATCCTAGGACATGGGTCTTAGGGACATGGGTAGCCCCATGAGTTATCCGCATTTTGATCTACCTTTGGGTAAAGTCTTAGCCTTTTCGGTCCAGTAGTTTTTGCACACATACGGAACAAACGCACATAAAACACATCTTACTTTACAGCACATAAAGAGAGGAAAACCCCATAGTGATGACTAAAGAATCGTACACCACTGGATGTCACAACCAATGACATTGCAGGATATCTCAGGGAGTTGTGAAGGTCGACTTATCTGTTTTAGGCATCGACAATGTCCTGGACATAAACATGTACTTGTACACTGACATGAACGACACCAGACATAAATTCAAAACCATTGTGCTACCAGAAATGCGGACCTTCAGCTACTCGTGTAGTTTCCTTGGACCTTGAAGACCTGTGATGTATACAACTCATTCTCAATGAGCATTGTTATTTGCAATTTCAAACTGTAGAGTATCAATGGAGTATTTACAATTTTGGAGTTACTATAAATAAGGCGACCTGGGTTTTAAACTTTTAGATTTTGTTGAATGAATCTACATTTATATTACTAATTATTTAACTAAAGAAGCTAGCGGATTTAAAGGTAAACTAGAATCCCTAACTAATTATGCACTTGAAAAATGTCATAAATATAAATTTTCCGTTTGAATTTGCTTGAAAGCGGTTTAAAAACTTCTAAAAGTGGCATTTAATGTTATTTAATTATTCGGTCGGTAACGATTGTGTTAATTCACTTAGCTTGTCAAATTCTAAGTAAACGATTCACAACCTGTTGACAATATTATAACAAAGAATCTATATAGTTAATAACTATCGAAAACTACTCTCAATACATTCGTTATTTAATTTACAGAAACTTACATAGGAAAATGTGTACAGCTCATGTTCTCTACGATACATGATTTTTTGTTGTAGGAATAAAACATACTACTTAAGCTCCACAAATAAGCATTTAAAACGCTAGATTAATCTGAAATATGACACACATTTTACAGTTTCAATAACACAATGCTGAAACAAGCAATTGGATACAAAAACACTCTTTTACATAGTCAAACCCCATTTACATACATCAAGAAACGAGTTAATTAAAATTTGATCAACAATTTTAATTACGTATCTGAGATGTTTCAAATGAACAATTAATAATAAACTACATAAATTACATAGTATATTGCATTTGTCGCTATGCATAATGCAAAAAATACATTACCAAACGAAACTGATTGAACAACAGATTTATCAATCAGTAATTAAAATAATCAAATATTACTTCAAAAGACATCAGTTTGTGTTAAAAGAAAAATTCAATAATAAATATGTTTCGTAAAACTGTTTGGGCAACTGCCCAAACCAAAAACTTATGGATATTTATATTCAATCAGTTTTATCTCTGCATATAAAATGAGATTGAATTCAAACATGTTTAACGAGCTAATTATAGATTAAAGTGGTTTGTAGATCCATTGCTTTGATTGCGTATGTATATAATACATTTGTGGAAATATGTAAAATAAATTACATAATCAAACCAAAATTATGATTTAACTTTTATCAGTAGCTGAAATTATTAATTATGATAAAATCAGGTATTTATATTCATAGGGTGTTTCCAATTTGAATCTCTGTGCTTTTATAACTTCGTTAAATAATTCATTAGTAATATATCGTGAAGCTACTAGAATGAGAAATTATATTTTACGCATTAAAAAGCTAAAATTACGTATACAAATATAAAGTGATTGATAACATAAGCAAACATTTTAATAATAAAAAATACAATATTTAGTGTGAGAATCAGGTTCAATTTAATATATTGCAAATTTGATGGAATTAAATTCAAACTTTTGATAATTGAAACCATACAGAGTCCATGCAAATATTATTGTCTAGTACCCTTTCACAATAATAATTTATCATCCGGTTTTTTTTATAATAATTGAAAACTAATCGTTTCATTTAAAGGAGATGGCACTCTGATATTATAAGATTATCCACACTTTATTATATGTCAATATTTGGTATTGCTTTAATATGAACTAAGAGGCTGTTTAATTTACAATTAATTTCTATTGCGAAGCTGAAAAACAACTTGGTAAGTAACTGTGGTATCCAAAGTGGATAGAGTCGTCCACTCGACGATTTTACTGATTGGAAGCCGCGTTCACATCAGAAACATAGTTATATTTTTATAAGTATGTTTCTGAGGGGAACGCGGCTTCCAATTCATGTTCCAGTATTTTGGATAGACAATTTGAAAAGCACTTAGAAAATTGTAAAAAATAATTTTTAGAAAAACATTATTCCAACACAGTAACATTCAGTTGTAAAAAGGTTAACATTACATATATACAAAGTGCATAAGCTAAATAACATTATTAGAATCAAATTCATATAATTTAGGATATAATCAACAAACAGAGAGGTCTCACAACCAATAACCCCAAAGTTTGTATGTATTCAGTTTAATATTGAGCTGTGTTGTTCCCCTTACAGCTGTTCCTCGCTGGGGGGCATTGCTTGGATGAATTATGCAAAGACCGAGGGAAGGAAATCAAAATACGTATAAAATAAATGCTAGGGTTGTCTGAAAAAGTAATTCGTCTACCAGATGGTTTTACAAGAAAAACCTAAGAGAATTGATGTATAGGATTATTGTAACTGGTAAAAGTAAGTGAAGTAGATCGTCATTTTAAGATTTTAAGACACAAAACAACAATAGTTAATAAACTTAATGGGTTTAACATTGCACCCTAATGAAAGTGAACAAAAGATAACAGCATAACTTACTTTTTACATGTCGCAAAAAACATCCCTTAAAACCCTTCTGGAATACCACTGATAGGTATAAAGTATTGATTTTTCGCGAAAAAACGGAAAAGAAAGAAAATACTGACCTCCAGTTTTCCTCAATAACGAACGAATTGAAATTAACTAATTGTATCAAAACAGTGTCACAAACTACTCAGACATCTTGTTTTCCTCTGGCGCGAACGTTTTTAGCAAATTGAACATGTCTCCTTTCGATGATTGGATTCACCAGACACGGTAACCAGGCTGTTATTGACACAAAACAGATTCCTGACAGTAAAACAGTATTCATTATAAATAATTTTCTGGTTCCGTGACCTAAATAAGTATATGTTGCATCCATTGATCAATATTAAATATTGTAACAATTATTTTCTGTGATATTAGTTTATGTTGAGTGCGAGAAGCACATTCGTGATCGTGATCGTCAATATTTTTGTCTGTTAAATGGGAAATTTTATAAGTAAGATTAAAACACAATGAAATGCACAAAAATGTCTCACTGACTTTACATACAGTATGTGTTAAAACTATTATATTGTCATTCTAGCAGTTTTTGTAAGATAATGGTATAAACCTCATATTTTTAAACATCTGACGTCAATTCATCTAGGATTTAGGATAAATCCCTCTAGGTTTTAATGCTGTCAACATGCAATTTAAAAATAGCTTCTGTTCTGTTTAGGTAAATGTGGTATTTTTATGATAAACAAATGCAACTTTAAAAACTGAGACCCTTTACAAAGTAAACCATTTTGTATATCTTGGAGTAAGTAAATCTAGCTAAATCTTTAACCAAATAAATAATTAAAAAAAGATTCGGAAAGGTCGTGAAGATTAATGGAAAATCTACATACCTAATCAATTAATGCTACATTACACCATTCACGTACCTAATCTTAATTACTTCTGAGTTTCTCAGATTTTACATCCCAACCGGTTGGCCTACCTTTTAACGTAAAAGCGTTAACGATTTCTTTGGTAATTTACAAACAAAGCTTATCCGCCCACAGTTTCACGCAAGATGACCTTTGATCCGAGGTATTAAACTGAAAACAGAAGTGTGGGCAGCTTTTACGATGTATTGAAACAAATCATAGTGATTTGCTCAACTCAGGGGTCAAAGTGTTAATTTGGTTGCACCCATGATGGTCCTCATAATACTTTTTATCGATAAGCATAATGGTAAGAGTTTGGGAGAAGTTCACGCAACTAAAAAATGTTGCTTTCTAGTTCAAGTATGAGGATGAACGAATATAAGACCAAGTTCGCCATTTATAGTGTACTCGCTATTGCAATTTTGCCTTCATATACACTTCAGTATATGTAAAATTAATTATAAATCTTAAAAGAGCAAAGTGTCAATGTGCGATTTTACTAGTAACATCTATATAAAAAGCCCAAAGTACCCATGAACTTTTGAGAAAACTACAAGTCACACCCCCATAAACCATATACTCAAAATGTTCGTCATGACGAGAAACCTTGCGCAAAACTATCCATTATTTCATAAATTGCCCTTAAGGTCGTAATTCCTTTTTAAAGGGAACTTTCCATATACCTAATGTTAAAAATACCTCAGCTGTACTTATTTGTTTGTATTACTGTATTCTGTTTTGTTCATTTCAGCTTAACTTAACCAAAAAATAATTTTATTAATACTTATGAAGTCAAACGGGGGAAGCCCGTGGGTAACAGCTAGTCTTAAATAATAATAGCGGCCTAAATGTGTACTCAGCTAGTGCATTCGGCAATTCGTCATAACGTAAGGAATATTTTTTAGAATTTTACATGAATGAATTGACGAGTAGTTGATTTGGTGGAACAGCGATACTGTGGATCGGTCTACCGGTCCATTTGGAATCATTCAAGTAGGCCTACTGTACCAGGTCAAACGATGTAAAGAACTACAAAAAGCACACCCATACTTTGCTTCTTTATTCTGTAGTTCCACGCGCATACCCAAGGCACATGTGAACGGCGAATGCAAGATTTAAAGAAGCACTTCAGAAAATCGATTTCATGGTTCACAAGTGTCAAATACTTTATATTGTGTAACTTTATTAAATTCAATAATTTGTACGGTGAAAACAGTAGGCTGTATTTAGTCATTGGTTCATTCAGAGTTTTCATTTCCATTACAATTACTCAACCGGGCTCGACTTCGGTCCAAAGTTTACATAATGCATGAACTTTCGACCCTACACGATACCCAAGTCTGCTGCTCAGGAGGATTTGGGAAAAGTTCAAGAATATTAAAAGATTGAATGCAATAATAAATCACCTGAGAATATTTCAGTCAATCGCCTTAAATTGATCATTCATTCCATTCGAGGCTTAAATACGCTATAGAACCGCCTGAACCTATAATAAACAAATATCAACACAAAATAATTACCTGAACCAGAAATGAGGATCCTTGAGTACTAATCTAGCTTCTCTGAAAGTAGAGTGATTCAAACAATATTACTTTAGCAAAATATGAACAAAATCAATCATACTACACAAAACGATATAACTTCACAATTAGAGAGATCCTAAAATTCCTAGAACATGAAAAAATGATTTGACACCGTGTTGTTTTTAGAAATGCATACCTACACAGTATACACAAACCAAAGAAATATCCCGTTAACCAACCTTAACTTACATACGCCATGAACTTTTACAAATTAAAATAAAATCTGCATAGTAAATGTCTTGGGAGACTCGAGTCAGAATTAATTGTAATATTTATTTATTTTAATTTACTGCGATGCTTATAATGAAGTTACAGCTATGGAATAAAGGACTCGAAACTAGTGTTAAAAAATGAAACTTTTACGTAAAATTATCAAATATTATGAGAGTTGTCTACAATAATGCGTCAACAAAATATTTCTTTCAATTTAACCACTACGAACAAAGAACGGAGAGTTTTTTGAAAGCCAATTAAGTTTTAGTGTACAACAATTAAAATTATTCACGTTATCTTATAAACCTAAATACTTGGTTACATACTGCATACATTAGCTGATGCCGCGTGTGCCACTGTAAAACATTTTATTTAGAAATTCGAGTGCAATGTAAATAACTATAAAAGGTAATACATGACGTTAATCGGTTAATCTAACCGAACGCAACCGCCTCCTATCACCATCAGGAAATGAAATTGTGGTTTTCGAGTGTTCAAAATGACTTTGCGGTTAACGGACAGTGAGTTATGGTGGCAAACCAACCGGGTGTTCAGCAAATGTCAAAGTTGGGTTTGGAAACGTATCGCAACTGGTGTGAAACTTCCTTAATTTGTTTTGACCAATCTAAGTAATAATTTAAGACTTTGTATGTTATGAAGAATTAAAGTTATGGAAGGAGTAACAATGACTGCGGCTTTGAAGTAATATTAATTAATTAAATAAGGTACGGAAATTTGATTTAAGTGGTTCAATTAACCTAAAAAAGTGTACCCAAATCAAATCAGTATCTGGTTCAATATATATTTTTTTGGAGATATAGCCTCTGGATCGTTATTGAACATAATTAAATCTAAGGCTTACCTTACGATCCAATTAATTTTATAGTGGAGACCGAGGTTTCTACGTCGAAACGTTATCGTCAGTCCTTTGTCTCATAGGTTGATTTAATTATATATTTATCGTTAGGTTCGTTTTGTTTATTCCAGTGAAAAAAGGGGATACAGGCTTGAGTGAATCGATATGTTTGTTACCTACTATACCTACTACTATACCTACTACTATACCTACTACTACTATACCTACTACTGTATACCTATACTACTACTATATACTACTATATATACTATATATACTATATATACAATATACTATACTACTATACCTATTATGTTTGTTTTAAAAATATTTCTCAATATTACGATCACAGAAAAATAGAAAAATCAAGTATTGTTTTGTCATTGGCAGGCTAAACAACATCTGGAACATTAGTATACATTTTGCGGACGAATTAGATTTTGTTTCTTATATGTGATATGGTTAAATTTTTATTGGCTTCTTTATTTTGGTAGGTTTCACGTCGGGTTACGTTTAAATACGCTAATATAAGACAAATCTTTCTTTATTACTAAAGCTCTTTCTTTTCACTTTGGTTATAAAGCTAGAGGGCAGTTAGTGTTTATGAATATTTTTATATATAATAGGTTACGTACCTTGTTCCGTCATGAGTCTTAACTTAGTCTAAGACGGAACAATGTACGTAACCTATTATACATTCGAATATCAGTCTTGGTGGCAAAGATGTTTAATTAGTTTTGAAATTGGTCAAATAAAAAAAAACAAACTGTAAACAAATAAACCCATCTAGCTACATATAAGAAACATTCCTTTAATTATCAGTTTTCAGATGATCCAGAAGGACGATCAATATATCAAGGAGTATGTTCAACTTATTATCTTACGTACATAAATTATTTGTTAAGCTACATGCAATCATAATATAACTTTTGACCAAGTGTCAACGTTTATTCTCAAATTTTGTACAATTATAAGCTTTCATCCCGTTCAATCTCGGCTTTTCATCCTCTAGCAGTCTAGCATGCAACGAGTGATGTATTCACTTTTCCCAACTGATAAACAAAATCACCGCCATTTCCGAGAAGGTTGTAAACTCGCTAGAGGTAAGTGATAACATGTCTTATCACACGCCTGGATCTTATCACATAAAGGTAAAGTAAACAGGGTGGGGTAGTTGAATACTTTTACTGAGTGGAGTAAATAAAGTGGTTTGAAAACGATTTTTAACCGGATCCATAATTGTATAATTTAACTTAAAAAGAGTTCATAAACATTTTTATCTTGCAGTTTTTATGTGTGCAAGGAATTGAGTCCACGTTGGTTAAAAATGTTAATAAGAACTAAAATTCTAACATTATATTGAAAGCGATGTAAATATTTGTCATAATATTTGCCCGTGGAAATATTAATTACATAATCTAAACACAATTATGAATTATTCTCATTAGGTAAATATTAATTTGTAATTAGCACTTTAGCTATTGCATATTTGGAAACAAAAAATTTATTTGGTATTTCAGCAAATACACAAATCGTATAAATTTCAATAAACCGATTTATGAATAGTAAAAGATAATTGTGGCACAACTATCATGTTAGTAAAGTTAATTATTCATAGAGACCAACATAATAGTTAAGTATCAATTCTCGTAATGGGATTGAATCTATTAAAGGGATCTTTTAGAGAAAGAACTAAACGGTTAGCTGGAAATTGGACCTCAGTTGTTCACTTAATACATTGGGACTGTGTTCTCCGCCGTTTTATTTACCGAACCAATTGTAGTTGTTCTAAAGCAATTTACTCTTAAAACAATGCTTCTAATGTTTTCTTTGGGTTTCTGCAGTCCATTTTCAACTGTGCTAGACGTTTAAGCGTGGTTTTGTGTTACAATTCATGAGTTATCTTTAAGAGTATTTGTATTTTTATTGAGTTGTCTTTATACACGATATCAGTTTAAGTATTTTTTTTATTGAAATTAATTTTTATAAGCACTAACACTTACAGACATTAACTAACAAGTAATTCGGAACTTTAAAAAGGAAGCAGGAAGGTTTTATAAGTTTCAAAAATCACGTGCTCAAAAGGGAAACAATAAAGAACCAAAAAGCTATAAAAACAGCAAAACATGTCTTATCGTATTGAGAAAATGGGTAAAGTTACTTGTGAAAAGATAAACACATAATACAACCCTCCAACAGCGACTATATCCTGTGATAGCCGATGAACGTGCTACGTGTTGGAGGTAATAGATAAGACCATTGACTATATATACCTACAGGTAATATATACCAATGCATTTTATGTGTAGTTGTGCCCTGGTCTATAATATATAAGAGAAAAGAGGATTTTTATTTTAACTGTTAATTTTCTACAAAAATAAATACAATCTAACAAAAAACCACTAAGTGGTAACACTTCCCCCGCCAAGTCAGCAACCCAAAAAAGACAATAAATCACCACTTTTCCGCCAAGTAAAACAATGTAATGTATGTAAGTTTGGCAACTTGGCGGCAGACTTTTGCTTGTTTTTTTTTCATTAAAGTTACGTTGGTGGATAATTTCCCAAATCAACTTCTCTCATTAATTAGTCCAACTAAGTATAATAATTTCGAGGTAATCAGTAAATATAAAACCATCACTATTATGATTTTATGAAATGTGACACAAATAAGGTCAAATTTTGTAAAATAAGCTCTCATCTAGCAATGTACTATTGGGAGAGATACTTGCTCAATGAAACTAATTTTATGGTATTTTTTAAAGTGATCAAGCAAAAGTCTGCCGCCAAGTGGCCAAACTTACATACATTACATTGTTTTACTTGGCGGAAAAGTGGTGATTTATTGTCTTTTTTGGGTTGCTGACTTGGCGGGGGAAGTGTTACCACTTAGTGGTTTTTTGTTAGATTGTATTTATTTTTGTAGAAAATTAACAGTTAAAATAAAAATCCTCTTTTCTCTTATATATTATAGACCAGGGCACAACTACACATAAAATGCATTGGTGTTACATAAGTGTTCCGATAATTAAACCCGTATATCTAAAGACTAGTGTAAATTGAGCCCTTATTAGAGAAGTAAAAATGTAATCAAACAGATTAGGTTTGTTAGAAATAGCATAAGGCAAAACAAATATTGAAAACTCATTTTTTTTCCTAAATTTACATATCACTTTTTACATTCACTTTTTTGCTTGTTTAACATACGTAGACGGATTTTCCCGATTGTTTTATTTGTTTTAGTGTATCAAAACATAAAACTAACCTTATTTAGTTAAATAAATTTTGGCAATATTATGAAGAAACAATGTTAAAACTAACCTTAGTACTAGTACTAAGTTTCAAGTTCCTAGGTTTCATATGTTTTGATAAGTAGTATTAAACTGTTAAAAATGACGAGCTGCTGTACCAGTGTACCATCGGTACACTGCATTTTTCAATGGAAAGTATCGGGGAATATCACTGCTCTAAGTAATTTTATATAGTAAGTAGCTCAAATCATTCGGTATACCTGAAAAAAATAGCCTACTTTATAAAAGTTTTAAAATAATTTTTCAGCTGATCCTATGAATTTCTCTAACATTTTAAATTAATTGAGATTTAATCGCAGCTGATCCTTCTTTTGTTTTGATTTTAATCCCATGTTATTTAAATGGGCCAAAATCGTACTTTGAGGGCTTGCCAAGGGTTTATGGGTCAACGCACCGACTTGTGACCCTCAAAAGGCACATCTACACGCTAAGGGCTTTCAAACAACATAAAAAACATTAAAATTGAGCCAGTGGTTTGGGCTGTAGGTCCGTCAACATTTAAGGAGAAGAAGGAGAACACGGAAAATTTGTGAATTTTCAAACTAGTTTTTCTTGGCTCAAACACAACCTTTTTTTAAATTCTTTTTTTTATTTTGCCAAGAATGATTGCCCCTATCCAGTGGATGAACAATTATTTTAATAGCTTTTGTTTCTTCAGAGCTATAGACGAGTAAAAAAGCCACTTTGTCACGTCATGTATATATACACTGCAGCAGCTGTGTACCGCTGGGGGACTTGGCGGGGCGGAACGCTGCCGCGTTCCTTAATAAGGTTAGGTATTTTGTTATTGTATACACCAATGAGAGCTACTTTAAATGTTACTAAGTAAATCAAAATACCACAGTACCCTAAACACATTTTATTTTATATTACTTACATGTTTCGGACATTAATGCCATGATCACAGTATAGTACATAACCTATTAGTTTATTTTATTTACAAACATTATTAGATATTTCTTGTTAAAGAACTGGTGATATTTTTTTATGTTAAGGAAAGGAGGTGTTTTCTTTAAGATTTATAATTTCATTGAATATTACGTTTTGATTTTGAATTTGTGTCAAGTTTAGTAAATTGTCTTTGTCATTAATATGATGAGTAAAAATATATAAGTCTTCTTTTGCATTCATTTTTTCACCTTTATTATCAACATCCAGAATGTGCATATTTTTATTAATTTCTGAGTATGTATGGTCGGTCTGAAGTATATGTTCGGCGTATGAGGATTTTTGTGTTGTCATGTTGTTCGATCTTATTGCCTGTATGCTCGTTGTACCTGACTTCGAATGTTCGACCTGTTTGACCAATATAGTACTTTTCACAGTTGTTACATGATAATTTGTAAATTTCCAATTTCTTATATACGTTTGGGGGGTTGGGTCTCGGATTTGTTCTTCTTTTAATTATGTTAAAAGCGTTATTCCTTGTTTTAAAACTTAGATTAAATTTTGAATTCGGTAATGTTTCTCTTAAGGTTTTGTTTAAGGATGAGCTGAGTGGAATACATATAAATTCTTTCTTTACATTTTCTTGTTCTTCTACTTTCATTCTTTTAGTTTTTTCATTTTTTATTAATTTTTCAATCATTTTTTCTTTGTATCCATTTGTTCCTGCAGTTCTTTTTATAGTTTTCTTTTTATTAAGGTTAGGTAGCATATATATAGTCTATGATAAGACGCACGTGTCAGTTCCTTATCACACGTTTTCGCGTGTCTTGATAACGGCCTTAACCTTGGACATTGATACAAATTCAACTGATAATTACATAGGTTAATCATACGACAACCTCAAGAGTCAACTTAGTATGAGTGAAGGGGTGAGTTTGTAATGGAGTGAGATGCCTTGTGTAGCTTTTTACAGACTAAGATCAGCTGTTTAATTAGCCAAGACCATTCATTAAAAACCCCAATGATCAAACACTGCTGGGTCTAGTAGAACAATCAAAAACCTACATACCTTTTTGATCAAACTGACGACCTTTTGATCACTGGGCGAGCATTATAACCACTGAGCTATACTAAAATGAAAAAAATACTACTAACTATACCACATTTTATATATCCGTAGTATACAAAAGTAATTGTTAAATCATACGACTGAAGGCTGTGCGTACTCATATATTTTAATTTCGTCAAAAATATACAAAAAAACACTATACCACAGGTACCGCTGGGGCTGTTTTGGGTATTTTTATGCACTATACCCAAATACATCAAAATAATAATAATAATAATATATAAACACCATAACGTCTCTTAATTTCACCCAAATAGTAATACAATTATTGTTGTGAATCTTGGCTACAATATCAAAACGAAGGGCCTATGTAACTTGTGTTTTTCTTTAGACGCAGCTAGCGTATTAACAAAGATGAAATATGAAAGTGGATGCGTACGTCGTAGGTTTTGGTAATTGAGTACTTGAGTTTCAAGTGGTCTTTATTTTTTTCCGCGTCGCATACATGCACAATGTAAAAATATTCTTTGACCTGGTTTATACGTTTGATCTTCAAATGTAAGATAATACTTCATTGAATTGGTTTGGTTGAAATTCGTACCTATATGCAATTGAAGGAAAACGTAAACAGTAATTTCAATAAAATGAGGTTGTGGAAAAATACTTCTAGAATACATAGAAATACGTTAAATTAAAAACCTTTATGTTAAATTTGGATCCCATCATTTTGACTTCTTGTGAATAAAATAGTATGAACACTCGAATATATTTAATTGCGTTTTAGCATTATATACTAGTTATCTATTTTTACAGTTCCAAGGTAAATTAAACTCATTTCGGGAAAAAGAATTTCGGTAAAATTTTCTAAAGGGATTTCAGACCCTGAATAGGGTGATAATCTTTCACATGGATGAATAATAAACGATTAGATCAGAAATAATAGTTTTGAAATATTCCACTAAAATTTTGATTTAGACCATTGAAGATTATCAATTAACTGACAAAGAAAAGTACATCGCCTTCAATGCCATGTCAAGCTGGATGTAAATAGTAGAATCGAGTCAGATTATCCCAATATCCGTTTCAGTAACTAAGACCAGTTGTTAAATGTTTTAAGACTAGTCAGTACATACCATTTATTAAAAGACCATTTAAAATATGTTTAAAAGATTTATTAATGGACAAGGGAAACTGGATCCAGTATTTCTTTTTTAGAATAAAACCGACAACCTTTCAATTACCGGGTAACTTAAACCACTGGCATACCAACTACAGTATATTATATTTATATATTTAACCTATATTTTAAAACTCCAAAATGTTTCTTACTGAATATTCAAACATTTACCTCTGCTCTATCCTTACTTCTTACCATTTCCTATGTACAGTCATAAGTCATATCACGACGTTACAACTGCATTAATGGGTTTGTACCGCAAACACCCACACACATACAACTTCAACCACAACAATGGGCGTAGGAAATGGGTTGAGAAGTGACCACAGCCCATTTCCGAGACTATTTTTCTCTTGAAATCGCGAGGAGTGCAATTTTTCTCTGTCTTTGTTCTAGACCTTCTAGGGTATTAAACGGACAAGGTAAAGTTTGTGAGTAACAATTATTTTCTATACCATTTATTCTATAAAACAGAAGAAAACAATCTATCATCATGGACTTTGTGACGAATTCGAAACTCTAT
Source organism: Macrosteles quadrilineatus (assembly GCF_028750875.1). Classification (NCBI taxonomy): domain Eukaryota; kingdom Metazoa; phylum Arthropoda; class Insecta; order Hemiptera; family Cicadellidae; genus Macrosteles; species Macrosteles quadrilineatus. Next base: position 5,715,715 of record NW_026542599.1, on the reverse strand, counting down.
AGTCCACACAGATCTCAAGACAGATATCAAGGGGTTAAATTGTTTTCTATTAAAGTATTTTGTGATTTAACCGATCTTTGGGATTAAATTTACAATGATCTTATACCATCCGGTATTTTGCAACTTTATCATCAGAATAAAAGACATATTGTATGTGTTTCTAGCCTGGTTAGCATCTCGGACTCCAGTTTGAGAGCGCAGGTTCAGTTCCCGTCTTATCCAAAACATTTGAGAGGTTTTAAAGACTACAAGAAACACGAGCATTCATCAAAGCATAACGTCACTAGCTTAAACACAAAAATACACCTTTAAGAGATTTTAACTGTAACAATCCTATATTATTTGAGCTGTAACCAACTTTTCCCCAACAAAGTGATTGAATTAACCCGAGTTGGACAGTTTAGGCCGGACAAAGTTAGTTGGCGGGATTTGTTGTGGCCTGTCCACGACAGTTACTAAGCACTGTGTTTACTCCACAAGTGGATTTCTATTTCTCGATACAGTATTTGTGGCGATGTGAAAATATAGCAAACTATTTTGTAGACATTACATTATAAAGTAAATGGATCTTGGCTTTCCCCTATACACTTGACAACATGGATTTGTAATACTTTGTAATTAATATACATCTTTAATGCGTTTGGTGTACTTTTGCACGAAATTTATATTTGAGTTTACTTTTTTAAATGCGTTAAACATGTTTTCTACTCATGTTGGGAAATAGTTTTGGAAATGAGAAAGATATAACTGCCACTTAGCTCCTTGTAATTGGTAAATCTCTTTAGAAGTTTGTAATAAAACACAAAACTGTTAAAATCGTATTTCTAATTTTATTGTGTATCAATCGCGCACATTAAAACTTGGCTAGGTAACGTTGCAGATACATTCCGAAACATACATTTCAATTTGGACATAAAAGGCAATATAATTTAAGAAAATATTAATGACTCAAAACCCCATTTTTTAATGTTTATTTTACCAGATTTTAAACAGTTAAAAATAGTTTTTATCACAATATTTTAATAATCCTTTCGGTAATATATTACTCTTATACTACTCAATGTGGAAATCTATATTTTTCGTTTATGAAAATAACTCATAAAATAAATATTTTAAAAAGAGAAACTTTTGGTTTTAGGCCAAGAGAAATTATCTTTATTGGGGAGTTCTCTCTACTAAACGCCTTACAATAACTTATAATTTACCAATAACTATCGAAGTGTTGAATTCTTAAAAAGGTTTAAAATACCTTAAAGGTTTTTTTTAAGTGATTTAAATTTCATTGTATGTATATTTTTTAATAGCTGAATGCAATCAATTTAAACACCATAACGCACGAAAGTATGCACATTTAAATAATTTTACCCCTCTGACCAAATTAACTACTCTGTTTATTTCAATTTCAGTTGCCAGCCCTGCCAACAGAGCGAAAACAATTCAAAATATTACATCAAACAAAGATAACAACGGGGAAAACAAACTGGAAGAAATAACCTTTGAAAATGTTCTCAAAGAGGAAGAGGATGGGAGGAGCAAAGAGTGTTTATATGTGAAACATCACGCAACTTTCAACAGGTTGAAACATGTTGAACACGCAACACGAAACACTCGTTATGTGTTGACACGAAACTTGAGAGATTTTAGCTTGATGAAAGTTAATTAGTAAATAAACAGTGATGGGCGAACTGCGATGTCACTTTATTATTACTCGCTTGATGTATTTCATCATCTCCAAATTTCAGAAATTATTATCACTTCATGTACAAGATTATAAGGGAGTTTAGTGGGGAATTTTAAAACACATTATTCCATCTAGTATTACCAGGTTATTCTAATCTGGTAGAACTATGAGAAACATGATGTAAATGGACATAATTAAATCAAAGAATCCATTGAGTAAAGAGTTATTAGTTTGCCACTACAGTGATATTTTAGACAAATTTAATTTTGACGCGGCTTATTTAGTAACCATCTTGTAATAATACAAATATGTATTTTCTAATAAAAAAAATAGTTATAATAATTTGAACATAAAACGTAGAGTAGGGGTTAATTGCACCCGATCTCAAACTCTTCAAGTAGCTTATGATGTTAATGTTACATATCTTAAAAGCACAGTCAAACTACATGAAAGTACAGACTGATTTTCATGTATATAGTTCAGTTTGGCAAACTACAATATCAATCAGCTGTTTTCAAAAACAGAACATAGTTAATTGCACCACCGAAGGAGTGCCCTACAATAAAAATTCGCGTACTCATTCAGTTTTTGAAACTTAATGAACGATATGTACATTTTATTACAGCATGCAGTAAATAAACTTTCGTCCAAGTTTTACTTGGTTAAATAGCCGAAGTATTCAAATCTGTTCTGTAATTAACGAAGGAATAATACTTACAGTGGTTCTATTCGACAACGTTTATATCATTATAAATTCGGTGTCTTTACATGCTCCATCAACTTACATGTTGCTTTACATGTTTTATAAACATGTGAATTATTTACTTTCACATAATCCAGGATCAATTTGTAGCATAAGATTTGCTTAAAATATATTAATAAATAGTAGTACATGTTTAGGAAAATTTCAATGACTAGTGTACATGTTGCTCGAAATCGAGCAATAATTGCAAAGATGTACACTAAATAAGTGATACGTCAATGGCTTCTCAGTAATGTACCAGTTACTTTCTTGCGTGCTGGCTATTAAAAAACGTTATGTTTTGATAAAATGTCCAGTAGCATAATTTAGTCAATGCACGCGTTTTTGGGACGTTAATGTTGCATCATACGAGTTTAACAGCGAGTGTTTGGTTTTCAGTTGCATACAGACACAGACAAGGGAAACACAGATAACCATCATTACTACGGGTAAAACCACATTCGAATACGCAATACGGCATTGTAGAGAAATGACAGAAACTTATACTTTTCTAAGAAATTTAAAATTATTTAAATTTGCTAACTCACCAACACAGGATGAAGGTCGACCCCGTACATCTCCAACCATTTCACCTTGTCTAGGTAGTTGAGCTCGGCGACGGAGGGAAGTTGGCCTCTGAAATAGGTAAAATAATATATTTTAAAGTTTGAAAATAAAGCTAAACACATTTTTGGGAGTCTAAACAATCTGAAGTTTTCCTTAATGATTTTAAATAAGTACAATGTTTGTGATAAAATTAAGGCAAATCGGAAAGCCTAAAAAAGAGAGTTAATTTTTAACTTTAGATAACAGACATTTTTGCCAATATAATTCAAAAACGAAGAATTTCATACACTTTTACATTACTTTTTATATTAACTCCATTCTGTAGCCCCTGGACTGCTTAGAATAGAATAAACTTACAAACTTCATCTTGCAGTTCAAATAGAGTATTTTATCACTAATCAAATGTATCAATGTATCTTTTTAGTGTACATGTTTCACCATATTTGGAATGTTCAAGTGGTATACAGAAACATTATAATATCAGAATTGGACTCGTCAGGACACTTGAAAATGCCAGATATGGCGAAACATACATAGTGGATTAAAACACACTATTTAAACTGCAAGACGAGGTATATTTTAGTTTAGTCCATCTTTTATAAACATGTGAATTATTTACTTTCACATAATCCAGGATCAATTTGTAGCATAATATTTGCTTAAAATATATTAATAAATAGTAGTACATGTTTAGGAAAATTTCAATGACTAGTGTACATGTTGCTCGAAATCGAGCAATAATTGCAAAGATGTACAGGAGTTATTTATAAACAAATGACTTGTTTAAAAAATTAATAACAATCATAATTTCCGATGATTTTGAAAGAGTCGACTAAAAGATGGAAATACTCACAATTTACATAACAGTCCTATTCCAGTTTAAAGGGTTAATTTTTAACTATCAAACTGCACATGGACGGGAAAAGGTAAGCGTACAATTTACGTAAACGTAAAAAGGCCGTCAGCTTTTATAATGTACCGTATCTAAGTTATTTAGCCAATTTTTAGACAATAAGGTGTAGGCTACTTTAAACTCTACAGAACAGAGTTAGAAGCAAAAACTGGCAGAACTCTGAAATGGTGTTATTTATCATAGGCATACTCATATGCCAAATCCTTAAAATAAAAATTCAATAATTAATAACTTATATCATTAAACGCAAACCAACATCCAAAACTATACACATTTTTAATACAACATAGATAATTTACACATTGACTGTTTACAATTAACATATGTTCTTCTTCTCACTTTTAATTTTTGCTTCGCAACGGGAAAGATCTGTTTCATAATCAATGAAATAGATTTATAATAAATAATAATCTATCATAAAGTTTAAGATTGAATAAACCTACCACATAGTTGTTTTATTTTTTTATCAGCTGTCTGAAATTGTGAAATAGGCATTATTTGACAGTTCTGGTTGTTTACATTTAAATGTCAAAGCAAATGTAAACATTGTGAATTTTCTCATGTTTCCATGGAGACCAATTATTAATATTCCATTTCTAACAACAGCTGGAGTTTCAAAACAATGTTTGTTTCCCATGTTAATCTTATGGAGAAATACAAAAATTTAAAGGGTCCCAGGGCCTCACTCTCTAATTATTTGCCTAAAAAAGAAGTTTCCTGCACAACTTCACGTTACGCTCTTTCCAATGACACCAAAAACATGTCAATCGGTTCAGTAGTTTCGGAGGAGTAATTGTCACAAAATTTCTGCTTGCGTATTAAATAAGTACGAGAGGTCGTCCAGTGGTCGAAACTCGACCAAAAATATGTAATGTACTCACTTATCTATTTTCACCCCACACTGTAAATAAAACATGTGATTGGAGTTTCCTCCATTTGTTTTGATTTTCTGTTTATATTTCGTTGTTATTTCGTAACCAGCATAGCAACGCATAAGATCCATGTTAATTTTTTCAAATTTTTAAACTCATTTTTTGTGCTTATCTTTGAGCCTATTTAAATTTATAAAGGGATTCTGCACACCTACAGGAAAATAGCTTTCCAACGGTATGCGTAGATTTTCCCTACGATGCACACGAGCTGAGAAAAAAGGTTTTAAAGAAACATGCTTGCCTATTAATATATAGATAGATAGATTAGAAATTAAACCTTTTTTCATTTTTGTGGAAAAAATCTTTGTTCTAGTATTACTCCTATTCCTGGCTTCCAAATTTGAAGTTTCGATTTAAAAAAAAAACCATCGACCACACGTAATTAAATTTACAAGCACTATTAACATAAAAAAGTCAACAGTTCAGTTTTTGCAAAAAAACTCCCGACCTTCCAAATGAGTTACAGCAACGCGCTAACGAGTTGTTTCGGAAATCAGCAATTAATCAAACGGTGAAGGATAAATTAGATGAAATCAAAATTAGAGAGTTGTGCCAGCTGATCGCGTGAGATGCCTAATTAGATGGTAGGCGGACCACCAGGGAGACACTGGGTCAATGGATAAAACATGCTCCATAGAATTGTCGGATTTGTATGCGGTTCTTACCACTTTATGTAGGGGAACATTTGTTTTACCTACAGTTACCTGACAAAGTGGGCTTTCTTGCACTGATTATAGGACGCAAAGTAGCTAATTTCTGCATTTTCTTACTTTACCGCACTCATTTTACTTTGCCGCACTCCAGTATTTCAACTATACAACACAAGAAAAGTTTGATTGTATTAGGCATGTAATGCTTGAAAAAAAAAATTGGCAACATTTTAAGGATACTACGAGCAAGTGCCACTTTGCGCACTAGTTACACAATATTTCCTATTTATATCTCGTTGTTTTGTCAACTTTAAAACTACTTTTGGCAAATGTAATAATTTTGTAACATTGCAGCTTATCCATTGATACTACAGTATTATCAACAGATGGCTCCAAGGAGCGCTGGATAGTTAATGGGCTACTAGAAACATACTCGTTTGTAGATTTAACTTCATTAAGGACCATCCAAAGACAGACAGTATACTAGTTCCTCCCGGTTCACGTAGAAGGCATATTGTACAATAATTTCACCCGCAAAAAATTTTTTTTACCGAAAATCACAATTTATTGTTTGTACGCTGAAGCTTATTTTCTGGTATTTGAACCACTAAGCATCCATCGGCTGCGGAGTTAGTGAGTACCTTGATCCACTGTAGATCAAGGTACAAGGTACTGTAGATATTAATGGAACAACCTCCTTTAAAAATTGATCATCTCAATAGCTCATCTTGAGTCAATTTTAATGTTTTCTGTAAGATTTATGTTAAAATTGTTTGTTGTTAATTTATTTCAACGTGTTTACCCAAGTTGTAATCTATTTTAACGGATAATAACGGTTTTGTAAGCTACCTCCGGTGTTAAAACTACCAAATAATTGGCTTGGAAAGTTGGTAGTTCATTGGCAACACTAAGTTGTATTAAAAATAATCAAAGGATTTATCATCCTAATAGATAATCTGAAGATAATGTTTTTGGTTAGTTCTGTACGTTTTATTGTAGTGTTTTGATGGATTGAAATATCAAATTAGATGCAAATTTGGTTAGGAGATAGTTATTTTTGGATTAACCCAATTTGTTACCACTCAGTAAAAATATTCAACTACCCCACCCTGTTTACTTTACCTTTCCACGCGTGTGATAAGACATGTTATCACTTACCTCTAGCGTGTTTACAACCTTCTCGGAAATGGCGGTGATTTTGTTTATCAGTTAGGTGAAATATATCATTCTTTGCATGCTTACAGGATGGAAAGCTTTCTGGCAATATGGTTAATGTTTACGCCAGATACACTATTCAACCACAAATGTATAAATTTAAAGCACACAAAAGTATAGCAAATTTATAAACGTCAAAAGATCACTCACTGAAGGTCCTTATGGTGTTCAGCTATCTTGGTCTCCAGTTCCACCGTTTGGTTGGAGAGGAACCGAAACTCAGAGACATAACCAGGCGAATGTCTACGAGGGTCGTAGTCGCCTAGTTCAGCTGTAACAAACATACAATATAAATAGACTCTTCATCAGAAAATGTGGAACATACTGCTTCACCAAGTGAAGTACTATTAGATAATCCTAGAAATTCCATCTGGAAAATAAATGCTGAGTGAGTGCAGAATAAAGTTGATCTTCCTGGCTTGTTAATTTAGCAAGGGCCACTTATTGCTAGGATATCGGCAATAGCTAGAACCAAGTCCAATGATTAATAACAGCTGGGGGTTTCGAATCATCAAAAGGTCACTGATTTTTCACAGGATGGAACCGGCGACTTTCTGATTTATTGGGTACAATACCAATTTAGATACATAGTAGCCTGGAGAACAAATGAACTTAGGTTTCCAGAGTATGAGCATAAATGAAGTGACATTACCAGTCAATATTTAGTTACATCCCTGTACTCACTATACAGATGTTTTTGAGGGAATATTCATTCCTTTCCCCTTATTTCGATAATCCTTCGTTTACTGTTTTCTGTTTGGTAAATACTTTTAAAAGTGCTTTCATGAAAGACTCAGATAGGTAGATATAGATAGCATATCTCTGTATCCAAAGTCAATGACACTACATATTCAAACCATCAGATTATATCACTTCCAATTTTCCCCGCACAAAGCAACGGGCCACACAGTGGCACAGAATCACACAATCAGCTGTTATCTGTTTTTCGCGCCAAAGGGGCCGGTTTCCCTCCAAATTGTCCCCACACTAATTACATACGTGCTCGCTGGCCCTCAAAGTTAAATGGGATTTGGTGATTTCGACTCCAAAGGTAAGAGTACAAAGGTTTCATTAATGCCTTTGGCTTTACATTGAGGTTGCAATTCATGTATTTTCAAAGTGTATTAAAGTAATAGAGTAATCATTTATTTTTATTGGATAATTTTTTTTTTCGCATTGGTTGTAACTTACACGTATATTTAATAATTGTTCTAAAATAAGGCCAAATAATTATGATTTAAGTAATTTTATTATTAGATTTTTTATTATTTAGCATCCTATTATATTCACGATTTTGTTCAACAACCATAACGAGTATTTTATGGTGGTTGAAGGGAATATGTTTGATCTATGGTGATACAATGTATATGAAACATTCCTTTAGATATTTTTTTATCATTCTTATTAATCACCTACAGACAATTAAAGATTAGTTCAGTCCAGTGAATGTAGTGCATTTTTTTTTTAATTGTTTATTATTTTGTCATGTTATTAAGCCAATTTTAAACCAATTTTAACAAAATTATAACTATAACCACCCATTACTTACCGTATAGTATTAAGTATTTATCGTATCAATGAGTAAAGAACAAATCTTAAAATATACCCTTAAGAGAAAAGAAATTCTGTCACACCAGCGTTAAATCGTCGCAAAGATGACACATACTCGATTTTAAATTTCACAGGCAACTTCTACTATCTACAGTCAGTGGTGATACCATACTCGATATATTTGAACAGATGTCAGAGTTATAAACGATAATGTACTTCCCATGACGAAAGTGGAGGTCTTTTATCCATTAGCCCTTCCTTGGTATAGCGTTAGTAACGCAATAGAAATACTCTAGTACTATTGTTGTATCCCAGTTGATTTATAGTTTGCATGTTTCCTATACTTTCATCTTTCAAGGATCTGTAGGCTGACCGTAATTGAAAATTTATATCCATTAATCGCGATCTCTTTGACGATCCAAGGTCCCACACTCGTAGGCAGTTTATTGTAGACAAACTACAAACCCATTGGAAACGACCATTCCCTTCTTACAATCCCAGGCGTAACTTATAGTTAAGGTTGAATGCTGGTACAAAATGTTGGTTATTTCTCAGCTTTACCTTACGTGTGTTAAACTTCAAAATCGATTTAAGATATTTTAGTTGGATAAGCTTACAAGTATAATGTTTTGTTTCACTTACTAATTTGCTAACGAATCGTCCACTGTCCAGTGTGCCAAGTAGATTATTTGTATGGATAGTTCTTTCCATAAACATAAAACAGTTCGTGTATTTGAACACTATTGACATTCTGAGATGGGTATAAGGATATAATGCTCGCTACCTATCGTGAAGTTCGTAAAGAATCGTCGATAGAACAGTTGGTTATTTAAATGGTCCTGGATAAAGCAGCTTGATGTAGATCATCACCAACATTGTTTAAGCTACGATTTACTTTATATCCAATACCATGACTTACAAATTTTCTGAATAGCCAAATTTAATTTCTTGTCTTAAATATGAGTGTCATGATCCTGGACCCAAAACCCAATTTTCAGTGGGGTACCAATTAATGATGCCTACTGACCAAAGTTCTTCGTTATACTACATAGCATTGATCGAAGCGTTTCGCGAAAACCGTGTAAAACTCCAAACCAACTTTACATATGCCAAGATTTACGGGAAAATCAGTGAGAACTTATGAATTCTTACAATAAACAACATTCAGGTATGTTTTGTAACCAACTACTGTCGCGCACAAAAGATTTAAACGCAGTATGTGTCCCACACTGCCTGAGTAGTGTGTGTGAGTGATGTACGTACATGACATGTCGTACGAGAATAGTAAACTTGACAGTATACACGGGCCGATACCTAACACTACAAATAGTGAAAGTAGGGATTTACTAACTCTCCATATAGAGCGTAGGATAATCTAGCTTTAACAGCTTGACTTATTGTTATCAAACAAGTTAGATACAGAGGGCTTACATGCCACAGCTTGCATTACCTTTGTGGACTTAACTACCTTATGGGTCAGTTTGGGATTGTAAACAACATTTTAAATGTCTAATAATGCTTGGGCCCCATTATTGCATTTCAAACTTCGCGTTGGAGGTGGGCGTTATTTAACGTAAAAGTATAAATAATACAGTTGCTGAAGTGTCGCCTATCCAGGTAATATTCTACTTTAAAATACCCTATTATTTTATGTAACGTAATCTGGACTGTTTGAACAAACATGATATAGCTTTCCCGCTGATTGCGTCTTCCATTAACTCGCATTACGGATTTTTTTTAATAGCATCTTGATAATAGATTATTGAGAATGCAATTTTGACTGTTGGAGCGAGAGAGTGAAGTAACGCTAATACAGTATAGTCTTTCTATTATAGGCAAACATCGTGAAATACTATAGTACTTTGGTAATAAGATTATAACAAAATGAGGATGAAACAGCTAGTTTGCGACTAATCATTAAAACGGTCTTAAGAAAACATTGAACATTTTTGCTTGTAAAATATCTTGAAGATTTAAAGAGTGCCATGACTTTAAGCATTTGACCTGTTTAGTTAAAATCTAGTGTTATTTCTCCAAAATTGACCTTCATAGTAGCTCTTCTAAATAAATCAATCACATTCGATAGTTTTTCAGAGCCTACTTCACAATTTTCCTATCTTAAAAATGGGTTCACCTATATAAATATTAAATCATCATTTCCTCTTTCATTAAATTACTTATTTCAATTTCCCACTCAATCTCAATCGCCATTCATCCAAACGATCCATTTTCCTTACTTTTCCATCTGATTTATCACTCGGAGAGTGCATTAACCATAGAGACACTCAATAGCAGTTCTGCCACCTCACAGGCTGCAATTACCGTCGTTTCCCCACATAAAACATCACTTATTTACCTACGTCGGTTGGCAGCACTGAGTCCATTGTTGAGCCACCTCTGACCCCCTCATTTCTCCCTTGTCAGTAGCTTGGCAGGCTGGCAACTAGCCTATGATTACCTACTGTCTCTGAATAATAATTAGCATAAATTACGTTGATTTAACACCTCTGTATACGTGTTAAACGGTCAATTATCTTTTAATTTTTGTGGAAAAGGTTGAATCGTTTATTGTAATGTATGTTGGGAAATGATATTCTTTGCGGCGGTTATGAAACTATTATCTATTTAACGTTTTTGAGAATTTGTGTATGGTGATTATTTATGAGTGCAAGTAAACATTTTGAAATTAATTCCTCCCAAAAGTGTTTCTATTGAAACATTTTTTTGAACCACCAGTTTAGAGTATAGCCACAGTTGGATGGATTAATTCAGCATTGGGAGGGTAGTTTAAAATCGTATTTAATAATATGCCTAACAATAATTATGGAAATCTGTTCAATATCTAAATAATTCTTCTAATATCTAATAAGTTCTTCTTCTACAACTGGCATTGCAATAGCACTGAGTATCATTTTTGTGTGCCTTAAAAGATTTCACGGCAAATTGCAACAATAGAAATTGAGAAAAAGAAACAACACGGTTTTTTTTGCCTGGCTTAAAGCATTGACTATTAATTACTGAAGCTTTCAGTAGAGGGTAGTCAAGCTGTAGTAATAATAGAGATCGACGAGTCAAATAAACGTGCATTGTGAAGCCTTGTTACTACAGCTGTTTCAGCAGTCAAAACCTTCAAAAGTACAACAAACTAAAAAAAATATTACCTTTGACAATTCCAATTTCTTATCAAGGATACATGACAAGCTGATAAACAAATTCAACTAAACTAATATTTATATAGTAATTTACCACAGCTAGTTTAGAAAGTAAAACACGATTCAACCGTTAATGCAAATACAATCAACTTGCTCCTTAAAAGGCAGTGATTACTGTTCAGTTATCATTTCTAATAAACGTCAATTACTGAATGATTGCAACTAAGTAGTTTATGCGCGAACGCAACTAGTTTACACCGTGTACGAACAAATTGGATCGATAAATTAACGTTAATTTAGTATAAAAAGTGTAACACTTTGTAAAACTAGATAGCGGGACTTATAATGAAGCACGGGTTCGCCACAGGGGATGTGTAACCTTGTTGGATTTACCTTACATAAAAGAAATTCTTGTTATTTTATCTGTTAATTGTTTCATCCTACATCTATCTACATTAAAAAAATAAACCTGATTAATCTCGTATACTCCATTTTGTCCAATAACCCGTGCAAGAAGCACTAATTTCATATCACATCATATCCACTGCCCACTTCAACCCTTTACTTTACTTCTTTGCACTTTTTATTATAATTCGAAATAAGTAAATTTTTTTTAACCAAAATACAAAAAAAATATATTTGTACGTTTTTTGCACTACACCAAAAATAGGATTTATATCCCAAATTTATGCAAACAAAACAAATAACCCCCCAAAATCCCGTTCTACAATTTTAAATCCCTAAATCCCTATCCAGGAGTCCCAGAAGTGCTTGTCCGTGACCCCACCATCGTGGGCCGTGAAAGTGTTATTTAGTACTCTTGTAGTTACAAGACCTCGTGTTCAGTTATTCAGTTTCTGTTCTAGACTGTCACTGCTTCAACTTCCGGGTGAACTGTCCGCTGATATTATCGTTCGTTGACACCGTGTTTTATCGACTGGTCTTTTATTGTTTATGCGTCGCTACAATATAAGAACGCTCACTGAAAGAAAAAATAAAGCAGGAAACTAGTTGAACTATAGAAAATATAAAACCATCGGAATGTTTTTCTTTCATGTCCCTAAAAAAAAGAGAACTTTTAAGTTCTTGTCTGATCTTTCCCTCTAAGTTTCAACCGTTATGTATTGCATACAAGGTCAAAACTATTGGCTCAAAAGGAAATGGAAAGAATCAAGAGCGGATTGTGGTTAAGTTAACTCTCAATGTCAACTAAAGGATCAATGACCGAAGATGTTATTTATAAAAAGTACGTGTAAGCCTACTGCAAAATTCTATAAACAATAAATTACTCAATAAATTATTAATATTTCAAATATATTTGTAAAAATTGTTCGTAGGTTTTTAAATAGAAATAAACAAATGAAAAAAAAAACTTCTAAGACTTAAATACGTTATTCTACATAATAAGGGGGAGCAAGCTCGTCTAAATTTCGCCAATTAACCAATTGATATTTGATCTAAGTGATAATCCTGTAACCCATAGGACTAGCCTGAAGTAATGTGAAATACAATCCCGGGCTCGTGCTTTTGTCCAAATCAAATGAAAAATCCAACAGTTTTAAGAGCATTATTCCTATATTTTTAATACTTTTCAAATAAATGGCGACCATACAAAGTAGGTATTTTAAGCCAAGTATGAATGAAGATGAGTGTAGGATGAGTGGCGCGATTTTGTAGTTTTCTTAGTGACTAAGGCTGATATTCCTTAGACACAGCTGATAATTAATAGACCATACAGCTAATGGCAACTAAGGGACCTACAGTTTATAGTGGAATCCGAACCACATATTTGCCTTGGTAAATACGAATTGGTCTAATTATCAGGATAGTACTAGTGGCAGTTCATAAGTGCACATAGTAAATTCGACTACTTACAACGACTCATACGAACCATCTGGAAGAGGAACTACTGTAACAGCAATGGAATGGATACAATTATTCATATATGTAGAGCAAAAACAAACTTTTGTACACCCTTATCTTTTTTGTGAACCTTTTCTTCATTAAACAACCAAAAGGGTGGTTTAAATAATTTCCAACACCATCACGTGTTTCTATACAAGTTTCACAAGACATCCCCAATGGGTCTCTCAGGTGTTGTGGGGGTTTAATGGACTTGGAAACCACTCAAAATAATCCCGCGTCCTCAGCCTCTTACTAACTAATACAGCGTCGTCTTAAGTGATTGTTACACGCAAAATAAGCATCTTTGTGTTGGGAATTGCTTTATTACAGGGGATATTGTTATCTTTGGTGTTACATTTAACAAGGGTAAGACAGTTACAGTTAGAGAAAAAGGGGATTTGAAGCGGAATTTTCTTTTTCTAATGAAAAATGGTTACAAATTGAGCGATGTATCAAAATGAATATGAAGAATATAATATTATTTTCACTAGTCAGCTTTTTTTTTGTATTGTAACTACTAATTGTAAACCTTTAGATACTGTACGGGTTTATCCACGGCCAAAGTTGGTTCAGTATTGACTTTGAATACTGAAATAGACGACCATAGACAGCCTTTTACTCAATGAGAACAATATAAAACAGTGTAAATAACAACAATAAATAACAATGTAAACAATGTATCACAATGTAAAACGATTGTAAAAATGGCGTTTGCCGTTAAAATAAATAAATAAATAAATACTTGAAAGAGCCTCTTATAGAGAGCGCCAGTACAAAAGTGTTAGTCTTTTATAGACTTTTACACTATAATAAATTATATATAGTTAAACCAAAGAACTATCGTTTTAGTATCACAATGTGTTTTACAGCTGCACAAAATGTTTTTGTTCACTAACTGACTTAAGTTTCAACATGTGTGTTTAGGTATTGGCATCTTTAATCGAAAGTAGTATTTTAAATTTAGGCAAAACTAAAAAAACCGACATTAATTTTAATTGGCTAGAAACTTTAAAATTAATAAAATGATTGATTCATACCTTGGGAAGTGTTGTTTTCTACTGAAAGAGAGATATTTAAGTTGAGTATTTCACTTTTGAGTATACATATACTTTTGGACAGGTAAAGATTTAAAATTCATAATAGTAGTAAATTCATTCCGTGAAACGGTAGATTGGGTTGAACCAAATATTCAACATCATTAACATTAAAAACTTCACTAAAAATGTAAAGAAAATATTGAACATTCAAGGAATGAAATACGATCATATGCGCATAAACTCAGGGTACCTGTTATAGAATAGAGATCATTACTAATTAAAGAGTAAGTGCAGCAGCCATACGGTAATTAGTGCTAATTAGTTAATTAGTGCGCTGGATGGCGTGCAAGTTTTACTTTATATAACTTATAGCAAAATGGAAACCGTAACACCGTAAATGGTGATACCATATTATAAGTAATCACTAGAAAGTTGATGATAGGTTCATCATCTTGGTTTATAATAGTGGTTAAGTTGTAAATTAAATTAAAATTGAATTTGTTATGACAGAAGTTTGTTGTGTAACATTTAGTTTCATTAGCAATAAATCTTTTCAATTGCTAATATTAGTAGTAAATTTCGGAATAAATTCTTTATTAATCAAAATAAGCATAATATAATGAGGGTCATGAACAATCGGAGAGCATTATTGCTTAACATGAAACCTGAAATCGGACAAAACTATCCCGGATCTCTAGAAATCTTACAGAGCCTAAGAATTTTAAAAGGTGCAAATTAAGATGGGTGTCAGGAAAAGTGAAATTATTCAAACGCATAACATTTGATTGACAAAATAAAGTTATATACCATAAATAATAGGGAAAATAGATACATTTCTTTGCCCAGTCATCTATTATAATATTTTCAAGATTTATGAACGCATTATTTAATCCGCAAATAAAATGTATATTGTGATCAAATGTTAGCAGGCTTTTGGTAATACAAGTCTTTCCGATCGCTGTTAAAATGGGTAAACTGTCCTGTTAGCTCGTATGTCTAGAAAGGTTTATGTTTGTTTTATGTCCGATTTTACCTGCTCTTCAGGCTTTTGGAAAGCTTACGAGGATAATTATTGTACTAATTCGTTTCCATAGAGACAGGAAAAGAAGAAGAGACAAAGAACTCATGTACTTTTTATGCTAGAGAGCTGATTGAAGATAACCAACAAGAAAAAGGTAAATAAATAGAATTCCACATTGAGATTTCAAATTAGTTGATCTGTACCTTTTTTCCTACTAAAGCCTAACACAACAATGGCTTAATCCTTGTCTTTTAGGGTTTTACCCTTGAGAAGCATGACAAAGCCACTAGTAGACAATAAAATGCTCATTTCTATCTGTGACTAGAACATGCTCTAGGTTACTGGGGCATTGCTTTTAGCACACCTCTGTACATTACGTCACCAGAACAAGCCGGGAACTGAGAAGTGTAATAAATAATCTGTTATCCATCTGACCCACAACCTTAACCCAGCGCTCCTACCTCCTCAAAACCCCCTGGGTAGCGAGACCTTGCAACTTCACCGTTTTGATAGATTGTTAGTTCATCTGGCCACTTGGAAATGTAAATAATTGTGGTACACACTTTGCACAAAGTTTGAAAGCTTGTGAAAATGAAATAACCAACTAGTTATGAAAATGTTAAAATTATATATAGGTACCTATCTATTCTATATTCTATCCTCTATACTATTACAAAGAATATAAAGAAGACGTGGTGTCTGTCTGTGTGTCTGTATGTCTGTGTGTTTGTATGAGCTAAACAACAAAAAAGTACTGAACCGACTGGGCTCAAATTGAACACACATGAATCTACAACTCCGAGGATACATATAGAACTATTACCGCTTCGATATCGACCTAGAGCTCTACCCCGTGGGCTTTCAAAAATCTGAGGTGAGAGATTTAAAAGTAAATATTGATTGATGGTATCCATGGTTACAAAGAACAAACCTACAACGTTTAAAAATGTAAACAAGCAGAACTGTCTAATGAATTTCGATTTCACAATATCACAGCTGGTTCACACATATTAAATACTGCACGAATATTAGAACTGAAACGGTATGGATCATAAACTTAAATAAATGTTGTCACTCGCCCGAATGTAAATATTATTTAACATTACTTAAATGCAACTGTCGAACCATAATATGTTAACGTCATTAGTATAGGATTCTTTCCGTCATTTACATCATTTGTTTATGTCTATGATCTATATTGAGTCTGTAGTAATATTTGGGGAATAAGTCATTGTAAAAAGTTATTTATGAATATGGGAAATAGTTAAGATTCTATAATCAAATTGCCATATCAACCTAGGATCATATCCTGAGTTTTATGAAAATTATTATTTTGTATATTATATCCTGAATTGAATCTGAACATTCATCAGTACACCACATTTTGGCGACCTATGAAATTTGACTTGAGCAGATGTCTAATACAACTAAGCTTGACCTGCTTTGTGTGGAATAAATTATAAAGTACAATATTTTGCATTGATCCATCACAAAAACAGCAAGAAAGTTTCTCTGGTAATTTGTTACTACTGATTTAGTGAAATTAAAAGCACCCCCTACACGTATGATGCAGCTTGTATCCTTTTCCATTAGTATCCATGAAGCCAAATTGCAAATGCTAAAAACCACCAATACAATAAATTGTTTAACTCCACGTACAACAGCGAAATGCCACTAGATGCAAAACAGTGCAATACTTCAGGTAGTCTCTAAACGGAGGCAGGCCTGATTGAAACAAATGTATTTTCCAATTAGACCTATCCAAGAAAATCCTTGGAAGAAAAATACTGCTGGAAATGTACGGCATTGAATCAGCTGATATACGAACAATGATGCCAACCGTGGGAGTTTTAAAGCGAGTGCTGCCAACCTAGTGCTGATCAGCTGATGGGTGTAAGCTAATTGAATTGCAATTTATCTCTAACGAGAAAATACTGTGCATTACTGGAAACACTGTTTAATGCATAATAACTATATTTACAGTTGGTTAAACTACAAATTGCAATCAATTAATAAGACGTAAAAATAAGGATAAAATATCTTAATAAGTTATAAAATAAGTGTGAGCAAATGGGGTAACTCTAAATTTGAGTCACTTTAAAGAAAGAAATCTTCGATTTGCTTTGACCACCCTATCAAAAGGTATTTCAATTTTTTTATTAACATATTTCTACAACATACATCTTGGAGTAACTTATATTTAACACCAACGAATTAACTAAATCTCATGAAAATCGGCTGATAATATAAATTCATTCCATAAATGTGTTTCTTATTTGATAAGAAGATAATTATTGTTAAAATATTGTGTACTTCATACATAAAACCATTAAATATACTGCATTCATAAAATAGTATGTTGCAGAAATTAGTTATTTAGGTTATTTTTTGTTTTTCGAAGGATTTGAGCGCGGCACTTTTGACATAGAGATCCAGATTAAAATCTCGCCAACCACCAGCATCCGCAGTGGCAGGTATGGTATATATAGTCAGCCTACCGGTAAAGGTCAACACATTCTATTAAAATCGGTAGTTTAAGTGGGCATAACTGTATTCGCCTGTCTATAAAATCCTTACAACAATTGACACTCGGAAAACATTTCATAATGACCAACTAAAGAATTAACATAAACCTTTAGGAAGGAACTTAAAATGTGATAAACGGTGCCTTGGTGTGTTGCTATCCTAAGGACATTACAACATCCTCTTAAAATTGCAAAAGCGTTAAATACAAACAACTAATAATGTATTACAATAACTAACCACTGTATTAATGCAGCCGGCGCGGCGTGTCCAGTTGGCATGACACGGTCCAGTTCATGACAACTTTCTACCTATGCAGCCACAGACGATAAAGAAGCGTAAGTTACACGCTCGACTAGCACGTACATACAGATAGGATCAGCACGTAGCTACGCTCGCGTCCAACGTACGTTGCATGAGGTCCTGAAATTATTGATTCCTGCATCCTTTGTCGTTTCGTGGCGATCGGGAGCGAGATAACACGATTGGAAGTAACGTATGGTTACACTTACATTGTGGGCGAATGTGAGGATCATGAGAATATCAATCTGAGGCTGACGAGCATAAAAACACTAAATTATGTAAATAAATTATGAGGATGGGGATAGAAATAGTGTGGTTAAGACCATTAAAGGCAAAGAAATATAATTTTGAAATTACGTATATGCAATCGAGTTTTGGTCTTCAGGAGATGTCAGCGTTGTTGAATGCAACCGCTTCAACAACTGTTTTGTGGATTTTCTGGAAGAGGGATTACCAAAAAGACTTAAATGAGATCGGCTAAATTTCCTTATTTTTTAACATTTATTTTTGTATTAAAACTCATCCATAAAAAATATAACTATTTTAAATACTGTATGGTTAAATATTAAAATAAAAATTACCGAAACCTTTCACTTATTTGGCAATTACAAATTTTAAAATACCACTTAAATTGCAATAACTAAACACTTCATTTACGCCTTGAAAGCTTTTTGACAAAACTGAGCAGTTATAGATTAAGCACAATAATGTAGTAATTAGCTATGATAACAGCATTTAGTGTGACGGTCAGGTTAGATTAGACTGAACTGAAATACAGTCTGTATTGCCTATAGCTGAGTAGCGTTGTGATATGTGAGACACTGGCATCACATATCACGGTATATGTACCATATGCCGTGATATGTGATGCCAGTACCGTTATTGGTATCGCACGGGACGTGACTATGACAAATACAGTGTATCGCGGCTAAAGGTAATGCCAAGTTTACATTTCCTGTAAAAGGTTAATTTGGAGATAAAGTGACTAACTTCATGTGACTCTTAGTGGAGAGTTTTCTCCCACTCAAATATAGTTCTCCTCAGCTAAAGATGTATACTATATGAATGCAATCTAAGGTGGGTTATGAGTCCATTATACTGTACAAATACTGTATGGTTGTACATTATACTGTACTGGTACTACACTGAACACCGCACGGATAAGATATATGACAATAAACAGTTGTTGGGGCGAAACGCCGTCATTTCTCACTCTTCTCAGAAAAATAAACAGTATTTTAGTATGTGGAATCTTTTGTCTTTGGCAGATGACCATGCATATGAACTACTGATAATAATTAACATTTTTAATACATTGCAGCAATCAATCTTCAGGGCAAGCTACAATTCAACCATTTGTCTAGTTAGACAGAAAAAACTACTTTTCAACTTTTACTATTTTTAAGTTAACTAAAAAGATATAATTTCTTCATCGTTTAGGTTTGCTCATACCAACCCATTTTCCCACATTATACTTATAAAGGGTCAACAGTTATATGGACTTCACGACTCGACTATTTCCACCCACAACGCTAAAGGCTAAACCTTGGCTGCAATCAGCTCCGAGAACATACGTCTCGAATTAGTTCCGATTGAGAAAATCCTTGACGGCGGAATAATACTGCAACGCCATTGTATCAGCTGATATACAGTGATACCAACATGTGAGGAAAAGGTGAAGTTGCCAAGTGAACCGAGCAAACGCTGATTGGTAATCCTGCATAACGGCAAGCCTAAGGGATACGTTAGGTCAGTGTTAGTGTCAGTGGCCTGGGGTTGTCAGTGTTTCTGTGGGATTTTAATATAGATATTGTAACATTGTTTTGTTTCGATTAAATGTTGGGGCATAGTATTGAAGTTCAAGGGATCAAACCCGTAGAAAGTCAGGTGGGCAAAGCGGTATCTTATGCCAGAGGTAGGCGAAAATACCCTCCCCTGCGAACAATTATATTACAAACACTTGGAAGTATTTATGTATAAAGTAATACATTGTACATACTAAGGGTGTCTAAAATTCAAAATATTTTCACAAAAGATTACATTTTGTTTTGTTTCTCTATCATTATCGATATTTTGAAATAATAAAAACAACATGCAAGGCACTTAAATGAAAAATGAAAATTAAAAATTACATAATTCATTATTTGAAAAAAAAGGTTATGCAGGTGCGAAAATTGCAAAACATTATCAGTACTGCCAGAGATGTTTTCGATTTACAAAACCGTATTTAATAACATTTTAAAAGTACACTTGTATTTTACAAATGTCATGTGTCAAAGAGATAACTTTCTCAAAGTCGAAACGTGAGCGAGTAGGCATAAACTTGCACAAAGAAAAATGAGATCCACTGATTTCTAACGTGAAGACTAAAGAGCAAAGGATTCGATTAATCCGTCTGTCCGGTCATATGTTGCTCTTTGCTCTTTATTTCCAATAGTTAGTAATTCCCTTTAATCCCTTGCTGCTGTAAATTGTTGATCCCTGAACTCATGTTGCAAAGGTGAATCGGGTGTTATTGAATTTATATTGAGGCTTTACTTTATTTAATCCGATTTTTAATTTGACGCCCTTTCTATGAGAGATTTATTAGAAATCACATATTTTGTTCCAATGAAAGGATAAAAGGTTAATTTATAAAAAGAAATTTAATCCTTTAGATTATAGTGAGAACCTCTTAATCCATAACCGGTCCATCAAGCATACTGAAACGTTAATTAGGTCACATTTATTGCTAGTTAACCAATTTGTTTGTTATCGGGAATAAAATTGTGAATAATTTACTACTTTAGAAAAGACCATTTAGGCCAGGCGCACACAGGCGATTTTGAGTCGCGCAACAGTTGCCCGACTAATCGGGGGACTGTTGCGCGACTCACTCGGAGACTATGAAGTCTAGCGACAGTTGAGCTGGAGTGCGCAGAAAGGCAACTTTTTAGTCGCGGATCTAGTCTTGAGACGTGTTGGAAATACATTCGTTACAGCGTTCCGAATGGATTTCAATGATACAGCCGTAGTATGTGCTTTGTTGCTGAAGTTTCGCGCGCGAAAGAAAAAGAGAAGATACTGGGTTCATCCCATATAGTGAGCGACTTGTGAAGGGACAGTTCCATTTTTTACAATGACTTAAGAGAACACCCAGAGAAGTTTTTCAAATATTCAAGAATGAGTGTCGGGAGTTTTGATGAACTGTTAACACTTGTGAGACCAGCAATTTCGTATCAACCTCCTCCCAACTTCATCAATTAATTGTTCGACATCCTCATCACGCACACTCATACTTACAATTTTCTAAAAACTTCACACACACAACAAGTGAGCAAACACTAGTGACAGTTCTGGCCACGAGTAGTTGAACTCCTGGGGTGAGACTGGGCGACACAGCGACTATTTAGTTGCATGTGTGCGCATCTACACTCGTTTCAATGGATACCAAACCTGGAGCGATAGTCCCGCAACAATTCAGTCGCAGAGCAGTCGCTGGAAAATTGGGTCCGGGAACATCGGTTGCAACAGTTGCGCGACTGTCCCCAGACTGTTTTCTTCGTGTGCGCACTCCAATTTAAAACAATGTTGAACATTTTAGACGGGCAACTGTTGCGCGACTCAAAATCGCCTGTGTACCTGGCCTTACCCTCTAAAAACTGAATGAACCAGCTTATAGATGTATAAAAACAACTTACCACATTTCTAACCAGTTTACACATTTGATTAATCATTAATAATTCATTGCCAAAACAAACAATAAAAATTGAACTATGTACACTTTTACTTCGATAATTTTCTGAGACTATATTCAACGCAGTGGTGTCTACCCATTATTTTCTCCTGGTAACTTATGTTTCCCAAATACGTCTCGCTTTACAGACGCCTCCATCACCGTTATCATGATGACCTACCTCAAACCTCATTTGCGATTTTGTAAACTTTCACCTCTGATACGCCCTCGCGATTACGTCACTTCGCAGAGGTCGCACGCTGACCGGCCACAAATCCTTACAAAGGGCGCCGCAAATCCAAATTAAGATGGACTGAGCCCCTCGCAGCCCACACGCCGGGCAACATGGATCCTTAATCTTATCTTCGCAGAATTAAAAACCGATAGACGTCATGTAAGCAACATTCAAACCCACGGCGGTTTTGGTCCCTGAGAGTAGTATTTCAACTGGTTAAGTTGTGTTTCCTAGGAACTTGTTTGGAGCTTGAATGTTTCGAATTTTGAAGATAAAGGGAAACGTCAAAGTGTTTCATAAAATAGTGATCTGTCAGTTTCTAGACAACTGTACGAGTCGTGCCAATTTTGTTAAAACCGGTTGATTTATTTGAATTATGAAGGCTAGGTTAGCCATTGAGTTTGAATACTTACGTAACTACAAAAATAAACTAGACAAGGAATTACTAAATGTCATTGGTGAATGGGCCTTTCATCAAATGCTACTATTGAGGTTCAAATCTAACCTTAAACAACCAAAACACCTAAGCTATGTGATGGTGTCACGACTCTAGTCACAGGCAAGAGAAATAATAAATACTCCAACATTAGCCTAAAATAATTTCTAAAAAGGTTCCGGCCTAGATATTTAACGACCTATCATGTGAATGTGGGACACGAAAAAAACTGTTTAAGTTATACATTTTTATTTACATGATTTTCGATTTTAATCAAATTTAAGTGAATCTTAAGAGTAAAATTTAAAGGGCAGATAGGTACCCATTCCTCAAATAAAATCCACATTAGCTGTCTAGGTAGAGTAAACAAGATGCCTACGTATCTGAAGGTTGCCTGTCCGATTACCAGAAGGTTCGGTTCTGCACCCAGTTTTGTCATGTGATTGGTTTACAAACAAAAGCACTTGGAAAGTAGTAAGGCTAGGGGTTAATCGTTTCCTTACAATGCAAATGGCATAAAAAATCTTTGATGAACAAATATTCAGAAAAAAAAAAACAAAACATCTCACAAGTAAATGTTACCCAACAATGACTCACTGAACAATTTAAGCTTCAAGAGGGCCCAGTTGTTTCCAGGGTGATAAAAGCACTTAACATATTAGAGGCGGTAACAGGAGGGAATGGGCACACGGAAGGGACTAAGGCTAAATGTGTAATGACGTCATATATCTAGTGGTTATTGTCTTCTCTTGAGGCGACACGATTACCGTAACGAAACGATGTGATTTCAGCGGCGTTCGTGGCATAGTTGGTAGCGTTTCGGATTACTGTTCAGGAGGTCCGGGGTTCGAAACCCGCTGGCAGCATTAACTTTTTGTCAACAAATTTTTCATATCAGCAAGTTTGGTTGGTTAGGTTAGGTTATGACAGTTTAATTTTATAATACTAAATTTTATAACTAATTTTATAATTAATTAAAAATTATAAGTAATCATTAATTAGATTTTTATCTTATATAGTTTTTATATTATCAGCAAGTCTGGTTGGTTAGGTTATGTTATGACAGTTTAATTTTAAAAATTAACAATTTATTTTATAACTTTAAAACAATATTTTATAATTAAAAAGTTAATTTTACAACAAAAAATAAAAAATAAAAAATTAATTGAAATTTTTTCAACTTAGCAGTCCTAGCGGCGAACGCTGACACTACAAGATATGTTAGCCTTAGTCCCTCCCGTGTGCCCCACCGGTAACAGGAGGGGGGATATATTACAGTATATACAACAGCCACACTTTACCCAATCCATTAAGTTGGGGTGAGAGACATGCGGGGGGGGGTTGGCCGTTATTTACCCCTTATCAGCGCCCTCTGGCGTTTGACCGTGATACCTCCAGGTGGGTAATTAGACATGATTACGACTGGGAAATATGACTAGAGAAACAGGATGAAGAAGGGTAGGTTGTTGGACGTTAAAAGTAGTTTAGCTATACTGTATTGTGTGTTTATATTTTTGTAAATTACACTATAACGCAATATGATTTTTAATTTATTAATTCAAACTAAGATAATTGATTTTGGGTTGAAATTTTTTTGAGTCAACTAAAAAGCCTCTTTGAATGAACAATAGAGAACATTTTGTAGTTGATTGAACTAACATCATGAATGAAGCACATACCAATCACGTTCTGTAATACATAACAATTTAATTCGTAAGGAATTAAACAAAATCCATTTTCTACAGTCAACGTTATGTATTTAAAGCCAACAACTGTGTCAAAAACTACAGGACTTCTAAGTAAACGTCATCATCAGACTGATATTCACAATAGTGATAACTCGTTGTTATCGCCAGGGATGATTTCACTTGGTCACTGGTATTTTTCAGGAATTGAGTCTAAAATATGAAAGTCGATCTTCAAACACACAATTTTGGTTACTTTACTTGTTCTTTTGTAGTTTAAATGGCTAAAAACAAAGTGAAATTACCCCAGAGATATAATTGCTCCCAGCGGCATGTATATAAAGGCCTAAGACCAGAATATTTATGAAAACACAACAATTTACTATACATTGTTTCCTGGCCCAACAGAGGACTTTAACAAGTGTAACTATTTACCATGAAGTCAATTTAAACAATTAAATATACTTAAAAACCGTTATCGTATTTTTTTTATTCCATCTATATTTTCCCTAGCTAAATAGTGCCTGGGCATGAAATATACCAACAACTTTTGCCAAGTGTATTTAAAATATGAAGGATATTAACCTTTGGCTCAGAATGTATATTTTTGGTAGTATTACTTTTCCCTGACCCAACAGTACTTTGATAATGGAGCATATCAACAATTTTCCATGCAATACAAATATACCAATTTTTCTCCCAACATTTTTTTATATGTTCCAGAAAACAAAAGAATTAATTTTTCCTAGTGAAACAGAACCTAAACAAGGCATATAACCTTTTTCAGTAAAGGCTAGTTAACCCTTTGTTATAATTTCTTTTATAAATATGAACCGTTTTTCCAGCTTTAACAGTATTTGAATATGGATCATATCCTACCCACATAAAGACCACTGTCTCACACTACACACTAGCAAGTCTCATGTAATCAGCTGCTGCTGAGTTAAGCTAACCTCGAGGTGTTCATTTCACACTTTCCGTTTCTCCATAAATTACTGCACGGAGCTGTAAATATTGTAATCTTGTTTCAATTGCGGCACAGCAAATTGCAAATCTCGCTGTGTACGAGGTATTCTGCCCTTGCCTGAGAGAATGTTGAGAATATTTTTAGTTGTTTTTTGATTGGACGTGTATGTAAGTATGAGGTATGGTATTATCTAGTTATGTGTTACATAGTAAAGAGATAGGAAATGGTTACATTACATCTTATGGGATTTTGTTGGGTAAAATAAATTATTTTAGAACCTATTGGACAATATAATCACATTGCATTGGTCGGATACAAAGTGGAATTTTATGGAAACTTTAGGATGTAAGGAAAAAAACGCATACTTTTAAACCAATGGTGAAGATAATATGCGATTATTTCTGGGAAACAGGGATAAAGTGGATTTTACTACGCTTTCTGAGATGGCTGTTCCGTTAAACAAAATTAGGGTAAACAATCGTCATGACAAACTTAGGGATTTTGTAAAGTTTGGGTAAACATAACCTCTTCAAGACTAAGCTTAGGGTTGGATTTGAATTTTTGTCAAAGAGTTTACAAAGTGAAATCTCATGAACTTTCTGAGAAATCGTAGAGTAAAACCAAATTAACGAGGGATTTTAAGAGGACCTTCTTGGATATTATAAAGTTATAAAGCATCCTCTTAAAACCTTTCGTTTGGATTATAAAAATATTATTTTTCGGATAATGTTAAGCCAGGTATAAAGTAGATTTTCAAGAAACCCTTTTAGGTATTGCAAAATGAAAATGCACCCCCTTGCTACGTAAAATAAGGGAGTGTGAATTATCAAACAGCCATGGATAACGTGGGATTTTTACAACATGTAGGAAACCGTTGGGTAAAAACACAGTCTCAATGAATTTAATCCTCGATGAAAATCCTTCGCGACAATCAGTCCTACACTGCCTTGTTTTGGCGCTCATCCGTTTAATATTTCAAGTTAGAAATGATCTTTCGTGTTCCCACCACGCGACCGAGATGTAATGGTTTTTGGAACTCATAAGTACACGGGTCTGGCCCACGCCACCGTAATGTGTTCGATTTCGAGCGAAATTTATCGATATTCTGTTTGGAAAGGTGTATCAGTGGGTGGTCCAACCGTGGGGTCTATCGAAATGTTTTGTGCTCCAGCTGTAATATACATATATTATTTTAATTAAACCCATTCATAGGCCCCCCATTCTAAGGCGGCGTCAGTTGAAAAGGCATAACGGTTAATATTTATGTTGTTTCCTACTTTGTTGTAACTAAGGACGTCTTATACATATGAATAAACAGATGAAAAATTTTCAATTAACCAAATAATTGGAAAACGGTTACAAAGTAACGACATTTCAACCTACTTAGTAAATATATACGACAGAGTATACAGTTGAAATGGATAAATAGAATAAATACCGGTAGTAATATTAACAAAATAGTTGCTTTCACTTCTTCCAAACAAAGTACATTCATAAAGTAACAGAACACATCCCCCGTGACCTCGAGAATCAGGACAATAAAATCATATTAAGTAGATGTATACGATAAAAGATTTGTTATTATTTGAATTATGTATGCCTACAATACTTTTTTACTTATGTATTTTTAACGCCATTAGCATTGTTTTGTTAAAGGAGACGGTCCAACCCTAGTCTTGCTACTAACTTCTAACTACGAGTATATAGCATAATCAATTGATAGCGAATTAATTTTTAGCATCTAGATACAGAAAAGTATTACTTGTTTCACTTAAGAAAGTAGTATTGATTTAACGAATATTTCACAATCGGCAGAAGCTAAATCACACACAAACGTTCTAACACGAAATTTTTACATGACACATGTTTTTTGAATAGTTTTTGAACATTTTGTTAATAATTGGAGATCAAAAAAACATATATCACTATTTTTTAAATATGAAAGACACTCACACTGTACTACGAAGGCACCTAGTTCGGCTGCTAGCTCAAAGGACACTGGAAGACGTCCTTGTAGAATGTCCTGCTTGACCTGAAGGAAGAATTGATACCTAAAACAAATAGGAAAATCGTTACTCAACTTGATTACACTTTATTTATTTAATGAGATAATTAAATTCTGTAAGCAAACGTTTATTGAGACGGTATACTGTTTTTTTAAGTATCACCTGGTATTTTAGACATATACCATACTAGCTGTACCCGCGGGCTTCGCCCCGTTTAACTTCATAAGTATTCGCATGGCTCATTCACGTCCTGGTTGAAGTTCGTTCGCTACGCTCACTCACCTTTAGGTTGGAGCTCGTTCGCTGCGCTCACTTGCCTTCAGGTTAGCTCGTTCGCTACGCTAACTCGCCTCCAGGTTGAAGTTTGTTCGCTACGCTCACTCACCTTTTGGTTGGAAATTAGCTGTTGTCATATATTAAAAAAAAATTAATAGTGCTGCACCCTGTTGGTAATCCTTTTAACTTTTATGCTATTGAATATCATAGAACAGAACCAACTTGTTTAATTGAAACAGCTGTTAAGATTCATTAATTCCTTTTAAATATGAAAAATCATAAGATTAACATGGGGAACTACA
Source organism: Macrosteles quadrilineatus (assembly GCF_028750875.1). Taxonomy (NCBI): domain Eukaryota; kingdom Metazoa; phylum Arthropoda; class Insecta; order Hemiptera; family Cicadellidae; genus Macrosteles; species Macrosteles quadrilineatus. Next base: position 5,687,901 of record NW_026542599.1, on the reverse strand, counting down.
GAGCCACTGGGGCGGAGCCCGAAAGGGTTTTTGAGATAAGAATATGCTTTAATGTTAATCGGGAATGTGAGCTATCATTATGCCAAATTCCAGCCCAATCCGTCCAGTAGTTTATGCGTGATTGAGCAACACACACACAAACACACACACAAACATACACACAAACATACACACAAACTCACAAACTTTCAGATTTATAATATTAGTAAGATTTATGGCATTATTCATTTCCCGTAAGCATATAATAAACTGTTAAAATATTAGAGGATCCCTTAAAAACATATCTCCCGAAATTTAAATGTTTGATGCGAAAAATAATAGAGGATAGAATACCATAAGATATGATTAACAACTTCTGGGATTTTATAAGTAAAACTCCACCTTCTCGTGTTATTGTTACGAAATATAGTATTTGATTGATATTATTTTATGTTTTTATAGGTAACAAAGCGAAATTTCACGGATTTCATGTGATACCTCAGTTAGTGTGAAAATACACTAAGTAAAAAATTCACAAAACTACATTATAACCAATGTTTTATAACAAATGAAAACCTAGTAAAATTAAACAATAGTATACACTCAACACTACCACAAACATATGTAACCAAATGAAAGGTTAAAAGTGCTCGATTCACAAATGACAAAAGAAACGGTTTGTTAGAGTGGTTGTTTTAATTGCATTGGTGCGTAGTTGCCAGCTAGTGCACTCTAGAGGTATATTGCGCTATTCCACAAATGGGGCTTTTGTATCCAGCTCTATGCTAGGGAGGGATGACAACAAACCTATTTTAGCTAGGGTTGTTCATAGTAACCCAATATACCGAGGTATATAGCGCGTATATGGCGTGTTTGTAATAGGATAGTAGTATAAGTGGATATAAAAAATTATAACTCAATATTTTTATTTTTGGAAAAAAGAACTTAAAAAATAACAGATCACATGATTTTAAAAGGGATTAACAGAATTTCATGCTTAACATTTCTCTGTCAATGTATTGAATTAGATACGTACTTTGAATAACCGTTGATGAATTTCGTAAATAATTAAATACTTATCACCTTTATTTAAAAATAATTAAAAAAAACTCGATTTTTCATTTGGATTCGCATAGTTGACTAGAGAGAGAGTGTATGGGTATAGTTCAATTTGTTTCAAAATTGTCGTACTAACATTTCTGGGAAAATTATTTTTTTTATTTGAATATTTTTATTTGCATTCATATTAATAGCCTAAGTTTAATGCTTAACGGGGATTACAGTATTTAATGCAAAATATTGCAAAGGTTACCGGTTCAATCTAGAAAGACAATATCACTGTAAAGGATATAATAAGCTTGCTTACGGCTTTGAAAAAGAACCATTGATTATATGTTCTCAATAATACATAGTATTGTACAGTCAATGACTGTTTCAAGCTGTCCTGACCATGAGCTGTAGATTGGGCTTTTAATAAATATGGTCATGTTAAAGAAACGCCAGATATCAGTCAGTAACAAAATAAATAACAGATTACCTTCTTCTACGCTTATCCATATACATTCATGTTCATCTTAAAATTAGAATCCAAATTTGTGTTGCTAGGTCAAAGAATTGAATTGCGTTACAGCAGTTTTAAATTTCAAAGTAAAAATATTTTTTTTAACAATCAAACATACACTAAAAAAAATTCTGATAACAATTCAAATTAATGTTTTTAGATCATAGAAACGAACAAAGTATAAAAATGAGAGGTTACAATTAAAGGAAACCGTTGAGTGAAAACACAGTTTGGTGCGTAATGCAATCTAAGTACACTTTGATTTTGTAACAATAAAAGCAACATTAGAGCACAAGTAACTTGTGATTTCCCGCCTACCACTCAACTACTTCCGGTCAATATCCGATTAACTTCCGGTCCGGGCTCGCCTACGTGTTGCAATCACTTTACCAACTTTAGCGTCACTTGTTGCGCTGATCGACTGAAACTCGCCTGTTTCTACCTGCAGGTTTGAATAAACAAAACTATTTAGAGGGAAGTTAATCTAGTCCGTATTGTGTAAAAAATAGTTTGTGATCATTGTTAAATATGTAAGAAATAACTTCAGAACCAAACACAATCAATCATAAATTCCATGTTAATTCAAACTCTAAACAAAAACAATCAACTGTAAACAAAGGTATTATAAAATGTGATTTGATACATTAAGCAACATTAATTAACACATGATTTTAGACAGTATCTATCAATAATTTACGCAGATTTCTGTTAAACTAGGTTGCACAACTTGAAAATCAATAAACGGTTTGGGTAATCTGTGAGACCCTTCCCACCCAAATGAGTTTTGACCTTGTAAAATGTATTTACGACAACAATCTTAGTGAATCTTGGAATAAAAACAGTGAATGAAATGGCTTGAAAACGCTCCAAAATAAAGGCAATTATTAGTTTAACATACTTAAAAATAAAACTAAATGAATAAACCGAATAAAGTATTATTTTGAATATTTTAAAATATTCAAAATTATTTTATGATACAAAAATGCATTTTAGTGAGAAGATTTTACTTAGCGAAACACAACGGCGAAAACCCGACTCTAATAGCATGTTTCGTTCCAAAGTTAAGATTTTTTAAAGTCTAAATTAAATCAATGACATTCCATGGTAGAGATAAATTTAAATACTCAATGACTATTTCGCGAATGAATGGACATTTAAACCGATAAGATAACGGAGCGCCTCATTCATTTGTTATCTCTTTAAATGTTTAAAAACCTACCTCAATTATTGTTGCTATTTTATCAACATTCGCAATGCTGCCATTTTTGACTCCTTTGTCCGTTTGAGGTCGGGTTTGCGGCATTGTATTGATCTAAATAAGACCTTTAATTTGAAGTGCATATCAAACTATGCTTGACTCGCAGATTTTCTTCTGATACCTGAAGAGGTACCAGAACAAACTTTTTTTATCATCACTGGATAATGTTTTTAAATAATATTTTGTAACCACTGAATTTGTTTACCCATGCTGCTCCGCAGCGTTGAAATAAACATCATATCCGAGAAATAATCAAATTTATGATTTTTGACTGAGTAATGCAGTATCTTCAACTTAACTGATTCAACCGTTTAATACCTTAGCTTAAATCAACACCTATAATTTATTGATTATTTTAAGTCTAAAACATATAAAAACATTAACAATACGACAGGTATTGGTTTTTAATCATAGAAAATCTTGTAAAAATAATGTTTATGTTTGATGTTCACCTTGCTTTTGCTTGAAACCCGTCCGATATGAATAACTAATAGCTAATAATAACTAATTAAATGAAATCCAGTATTTTACTGAAGGTTCTTAGACCAAAATATATAGTATTATATAATTATAACTGGTGAAATGCATCTTAAGTTGGAGTAGGGATTCGAAAATAAATCAAATTCATGTTTTTAGGTCGACTTATACAGTAGATAAATATATGCCGATGCTTGATGTGAAATCTGTGCGTGCATACCTTCAATTTGAAACCTCAATCGTGAAAGTCAGTGACACAGGTTCTTCTTCCGTTGCAAAGTACGGGTACAACAGCTAGCGTTGTATATAATCGTAGTGTTTGTAAAATGGGGTCACAATATTTCTGCAACTTTGGTAAAAAAAACCAGCGATTTTATTTGCCAATACTGAACTAAAGACCTTTCGATTGTAAAGGGAGATGACTTCCAAAAGTCACTGACTTACGAAAAACTTGTTCAAGCAATGTTAAATATTTCGTTCATAAGATGAGGAAATGTTTTATAAAATTGCACGTAATAAAATCACTTGATAATAAAATGAGATCAATGGTCATTTTACAAGGGTTAAGTACGGGATTTTAATGAATATACTATTAATTTTGAACAATAATAACCATAAAATAATTGGAAAGATTCTAAAATGATATTTATATAGCTATATTATATGTCCACTTAATTGATTGGGTCGATAATGGTTACTTTCAAACCATTATTTTTTCAAAACACTGTTTCACATAAGATCTGCGACAAAGTGAGATAATTTACCTGTACAATTTGTCGCTATCAGGGGAACGCCTAAATGTAGTACAATATTTCACAGACATTTACTAAGTAATCCCTCTGCATTCGGGAGTTGCCGAGAAAAGCAATTACTTAAAACAATAATTCACTTTACGCTCGCGGCTTTTATATGAATTGTGTCGTTACGGTCGTGGTCACGTGCTGAATGGCTTTAAATATGAAAATATATTTCAAAATGCTAGTGAAAATAAAATTTTACAATTTTTATTGGTTTTTTATTTTAAATTTCCACATTCAGTGGAAATGCCAGTGGATTAATTTCTACGATGAATTAGTCATTTGCTACTTGTCTATGCGATTAGTCATTAGTCATAAATCATTTATCCTCTGAAAAGGTACAATTTGTTACAATCGTGAATCTCCGTAGTTAATTTCACAAATATATTATGACTGCAATAACTAATTAATGCCTAACAATGTCCCGGTGTCCTGAAACGTGATTTCAGATTATCAGAAAGTAAAAATTATTAATAGTAAATAAAATGTCCTAAACATAAGGTTAAAATGTGAAAAAAAATGACACAAATAACAAAATCTCAGGAGAAATAAAAACATGATGATTATTTCCTGGAATCGTTTCTCATGCAGAGCAAAACTTTTAACAATCATTATCTTTGAAAAGAATTTTCCAGTTTTAGATAATTTTAAAGTAAAAATACAAACCTAACCCAATCTAGCTTTGTTAGTATTTTGTAATTGAAAAAATTAAAATTTCACAATGGTTACCATAAAGTAAAACCAATACGAAATCTCAAACGCATGGTTATTATTTCACTAGCATAATATGTTAGTTTTAGCCACATCGATGGTTTTAGCAAGACCAGGTTGAATTTAAAATGGAAGCGAATCCCGTTGTTAGGTTTTATAATTATTTAAGAATCATATAAAATTCAACAATACTTTATCATTTTCTTTATAAATTCCAAAGAGATCGCTACCTAATTAAGAAAATGTGTCTATTTTATTCCTAAGTCTACGTTTCCTTTGTTAAAATATTGTAATTGTATTCATTTCACTCACGCCCAAAGTAAGATTAAAACAATAAAATACTTTGTAATCCTATTTCATGGCAGTTTATTGGTTATACTGAAAACAATCCAAAAAAATCCAGCGATTCTATATTTTTCAACTCCAAATGCATACCAAAGAAAAGACAATTTATTTTTTATGATTTTAAAAGAACTATTGACTTTCGGACCAGACTGACCATTGAGTAAACCAGATCTAAGTGTAGACAACACCCTAAGCATAGTCACGGTTGACCTGAGCTCTACGTGTTCCATCATTTCATACTCCACTTGCACCGATCGTGCGATTTGCTTCTAAATAGTTTTCACCTAGTTGAAACTTTCGCCGAGTTACCTCATGTGCAGATAAAAAGTTACGTGCTTTGTCAAGAGATGCAATGTGATTTGTGAAATGTTAGCGCTTTGGAATAACACTTTGTTTAAAAGGTTTAAAGATTTACTCCCAAAAAATGTCGTGATTCATGGGAAACTTGTACTTTTGTGGTAGAATTGTCTATTGTCTAGGTCATAACACGAGCAAAGCTTTACTAACTTATACATCTAGGATAAATCCATACAAACTGGATGCACCAAGAAATAAAAAGTAATAAATGAATAAAAACCTAATTAAGTTTAATGTTAGACACACTCGAATTATTTCGTACAGAATCTTTTACAACTTCAATTACTTCGGTCGGCTGACTGAAGAGACTGTGCGACACATTTTAAAATTAAAAATTACAAACATATATCTAAACGTTGTATTTTTTCCATTTTACGATTTAACAACACTATTTTATGCTCATAAACTCTACCAGTAAAACTAGCAAGACACTATTTCATAGCCGCAACAGCATGTCATAAACAAAGAGCAGATGAGAGTAGGAAAAGTGGCAGGGTTAATTGCATAGTCGATGCTACTCTACGCTCAACTACCTGTGTTCTGCAGTGGCTTTGCATTGAGTACGCTCTTGTGTTTGTATGATGTTCAGTGTACAGTATATTACTTATTTGTGTAAATATGAGTAAATATGCAGTTAAATGATGGCATAACACCACTCTATGACACTACATATACTGGATGTTTATATCCCTACGCGTCCAGTGCTGTTTAAACGAGTTAACTACATATTTGAATAGTAAACTTTTAGCAAGTACAGTATTACAATAAGTTATTTTATAAACAGGTATTATTAACAAATTCTTGATTTAGCATTTTTACGTTGATTTTACGGATATAATAACAAACATCTTCCTACACTGGCTGACAGCAAACAATTTAGGGTGGTTGATATATAAAAGATATTGCCATAGTTATTTCAACCAGTCACACAGTTCATCCGGTCATCATCAGGCCCAATCAGAAAATATGATTCGCTTGGTTTAATCATTGGACCAGAATAGACAAACATTAGTGCTGATGACAATAAGGCAATATCAAACAATTCAAGCTTCAAATTTTCTTTTATTTATTGTGTGATTAAGGTATATATGTTTAATTAAAAGATTACAAATAAATTTTAATTTACTGAAGGTGACAAGACTTATCTTGTTAGTTCAGATTTATCTTGTTAATAGTTCTTTAAAACGTTAAGTAGATAACGTTTTTCATAGGAGGAACTGGCAGGCCTTGGTTATGTTACTATTTAACGTTGACCTTTTGTAGAAACCAACATTTAGAGCCCAATAAAAAAATTATACAAGGTCTAGCATTGACCACCGAACCAACAACCTTCAGCTTGGAAAATCTGCACTAAATATTATTAACTTACAGAATTGCAACTTGGAAGCTTGAATATTGACACACTCCAGTATATAACCAAACAATGCCAAGCAAATAACCAAAACCCCGGGAGAAATTACACCAGGATTATTTTCCCTAGCTTTCGTAAATCATACAGAACAAAACTGAAAAGAAACTTCATTTCAGATTCGTCCATTCCATTTCCAACTAGTAAATACAGTGTAGAAATGGTTTACTTATGTTAATAATAAACCATTAAACATAATATTCTAGATATTTTCAAGCTATAAATGAAATTCACGCAGATATTAAATACCTTCTCAAATTAAAACCACGATTAAACCCAATCCATTTCCATTTCAAAACTGACGCCGCAAGCAAAATCATAGATTGGCTTGAAACCAATGAAAGCTGCAAATTAATGTTTACACAGTGAAACAGTCGGTTGTAAATAAATCATAACTGCAAATACAAGATACTGCAAACTGAGTCCACATTGACCGAATAGCAACATGCAGATGTGTTGTTGACTTGGGGCGTTGTTGTGTTTGTTGGTGATAGCTATGGTATGAGTTAATAACTTTCACCATAATAGACGGATATTCGATTTAATTTGCATTATTATGGTCAAAGAAATTAACTGTAAATGTGATTTTATAGGAAGGATTTATAAAAGGTGGTTTTCTTATAGGAGAAAAACTATACTTGAAAACGCTGTGGAAATCAACAAAAAGCATTGCTTTAAAATTACGTTTGATATAATTATAACTAGTGTACCTGTTGCTCGGTTAACTTTATGAATAAATATTTGCACTTATGATAGTGAATCTTCTTGTAGGAGTTTGAGTACGTGTTTCTACATTTCTATGTAATTTGGAGAGCATTCAAATAAAATATCTTTTTCTAACCAAGTTGAGTTAAGTCATCCGTATTTCTAAACATTTATCATTAATTGAACAATACTATTCTCAAGTTCACCCAATTTTATCAGTTTTAGAAAATAATTAAAATCACTAGACATAATACATTTGAATTATTCAATATACTTTTGAGTAGATAGGAACTTAATAAACTAAGACAAATTTAGACAAGTTTACGAATTTAGATTTCACAAAATCTGATAAAATACAAGTGAGTGTAAAAACTATCGGTGACGAATAATACGTGTATTTGTAGATAAAAAAAACTTTTTAGTTTGGTGGTAAACAATTTTAAATTCATCGTATTTATAAAATGAACACTGATTAGAATATGTCAGCCAATATAAATCATGTATGCAGTATTTCAATATTTTAACACTCGTTGAAGAAAAACAAAATCAGTAATACAGGGTGAATAAAATTCCCGCAGCTTCCAACACGTTTGAAACATTCACGGTTATTTCACATTCATAAACCTTTGGCTGGCTGTTGTTAGCCATCGGACAAACAACACTGACAAATATTTTCTTTTGAATACATGTTTATGAAAACGGTGTTTCGAAACTCGTTTTAAAAGCATAATATAAAATATTTTAGTTTAATCATTTATTCATAACTAAGTTAGTTTGATTAATGAAAACACAGCAAATAAAACTCGGGTTTCGGTGATTTGAGCAAAAAAAACGTATTTCATTACATTAGAGTTTTATAATTTTTTTGTAATTTTTGTAAATGGAACTTTTTTATTGATCTCGTGTAGCCATCTTTATCGGATAATTTTAGATGATTTTACCTTCAGATAATATACATCCAATTAAAAAGGTTTGATCAAATTTGTATGAACAACGATTTGACAAAATTCATAATTGTTCATGAATACGTAATATTTTTGTATGTAATGGGCCTACTTCAAGAATAAAGCAAATATGGACAAGACTGTATTAAGAGTATGTCAGTTGAATATTCAGATGTAATCAATTCTCTTCAATCACTATTTCGTTAGTGACGCCAATCAATTTCCACCAGCAATTTTGACACTTTGTAATTATTACGGTAATGAGCTTTTAGAAGTACATGAACACAATTGTGGTATATTTTACACACCATTGTAACTCGTCTGAGAAATATTAGTTTCCAACCACAACAAAACAATTTAGAGCAAAAACTAGTTGCCTAAATTGATAACTACCCAAATTGAAGTTTTTTGCTAACCCATGTATTTTCAACACTTACCTAACAATAATAACCATTTCTTTTGCTCTCACAGTTATCAACAAGTTACAATTCAACACTAGACCTTAGCCACACAATACAATGGCAGAGGAAAGCACAATGTGTAAAAGTCATAAAAGTTAAGAAGATGTGAGAAAAGAAAGGGCAGTCCCAGATTGCGCTGCATATTACATGAGGGAAGGCGCTTCTCAATTGAGGACCGCTCAAATATTCACTCCTCGTCACTGAAGGCGTCCAAATGGACTGGACAAGCTGAAGAGGGCAAAGTTCGGGGTGAAATCAAGGGCAGGGTCTTGGACAAGAAAAATAAAATCCAAAACACTCATTGGCAGGGGAAGGGGTTAATATGTTGTTTATAAACATAAATAATGCGACGCAGAAAGTGCTATCGTAGTGGAAGAAGTTCTTTGATACACAAAACGTTCTTCAACTTGAAAGGCTTATACATTTTTTATTTTACCAAATAGTGAATCTACAGGTTAACGTTGGCTTCTTACCATCCGGTCTCGGCATTGTTACAAAGCTATTGGTGGTTACCAGGACTTGTACCCTTGTCACCAATACACTTGTCCGTAAGCACAATTGACGCAAAGGAAGTGATTACTGTTTCAAAGATGTTGTAGCTCTTTGGAGATACGAAAATTATATTCAAGGACAATAAATTTAATCATGACTAACCTAGGAGAAATTATTTTGTTTATGTTTATATATTTAGGTAGGTCAATAAAATGGTCTAACCAGAAAGGTTACGTTAATGAGATATCTTTCATAAAACGTACTACAGAAGTAGGCTTGACTATGAAGTGGCTACATCTTTAACCTGTTGATTACACTGTGTGCCGTTGATTTGCAATTTAAAACAATTAAATAACCAAATTTACTTTTATAAATAGGCAAATAAAATACTAAAATAAGGTTATTCTCTGTAACTTACCTTTTCAGCCGGTCCTACTTAAACGATTTTGACGATTGAGGTGTCATAATAAAGCATGATAAATCGCTCTTTTTTGTATCAATATAGGCCTACTATCAACAAATTTAATTTACTGTAAATTAGTTTTCACCTAATAATGCCTTAGAAAACAAAACAAAGGCAAACAAGTATTGCATTATTAGTTTTTAACGCAAAATTTGCACAAAGGTCCCAGATTAGCGGTTTTAAATAAAGGACATTTCTACAGTATTGCGTAAAGTAACATTTATCCAATACTTTGTATAGATTAGGAGAAACTAATATCATTTAAAGAATATAATAATATATATATAATGAATAATAAATAAATTAGAAAACATAAAAAATTGAGGTCAGCAACCAAATTGACAATTTAATAACTGAATGAAAACAATTGCCACACTACCCGAGGCAGAAGGTGAATCATTGTTTAAACAATTGCGTTGCTCGGTAAACCCTGAATGCTAAATGCAAAGTAAACGCCTTCAAAAATACAACAGTTTTCCTGATGTATTTTATTGCAGAATTCCCCGATGTTCTCTGGTAAAGGAGACGAAGGATATTGAAGGAAATTACTACAAACATAGGCAGTCAATAATTATTAAATAATACAAACTAATAACATAAAACTTCACTTGATCAATCAATTTAGTTGAGTTCTCATACTCACATCAAAAACTTGCTTCAAGTTTTTCAAGAATAGTTTATTTGGATATTCATAAAAGCTCTTGTACTGTACTTTCTTTAATAGAATGTAAAGTTTAAAAGCAAAGTATTTCTTTCCCAGAAACAAATAAAAGATATAATTACTAAAAAAGTAAACTTTATGTAAACGACTTGCACAATTTAATAATAATAACAATGCATTGAAGAAATTTAAAGCATTTCTGTTTTTTATGTTTGTGGAGCTATACATACAAAAACTATATTTGAGGTAAAAAAAGTTTTCAAGCAAAAACTTAATTGGGATTTTGGTTTATAACCTTTAAATTAGAAGACTAAAATTTGCATACATTTTTACACAATTTATTAACTTACTCAACTTAAAAAAATTACAAAAAATTACACTATTCATTTAAAAAGTTAACTTAGTTATTAGTAAAAAAAAACATTTAGTTGATAGCAAAATGTTTTAAATGTGATCGCTAAATGTTTAAAGGTTCTGCTGTATAGACAGCAGAACCTTAAAACAACGCATTTTTTCTTCAAAAACGAATAAAAATCCTTATGAATTCGATCCACATTAACATTGGTATACATTTTTTCATCGAATATAATACCAATTTAATTTAATTATTCATCTATTAAGGACGAAGCATTAACTCACACTATAGCTATCACCAACAAACACAACAACGCCCCAAGTAAACAACACATCTGCATGTTGCTGTTTGGTCAATGTGGACTCAGTTCGCAGTATCTTGTATTTGCAGTTATGATTTATTTACACAACCGACTGCTTCACTGTGTAAACATTAATTTGCAGCTCTCCATTGGTTTTAAGCCAATCTATGAATCCGCTTGCGGCTTTCAGTTTCAAAGGTTTGTAAGTCGATAGTTGAATTTGGTCTGTAACGGAATTGTCTGATTTGGCGTTGGTCTATTATTAAGGGAATATTTCTTTTATAACTTTTCTGTCTTTGCTAAAAAAAACAGGGGACTAAATGAGACGAAATTGGTCCAAAAACAGCCTAACCGTATTAGGTACTAACAAAAATAAACTGTACTAACTACATTTTTCCTGCTTTTAACTGTAATTTTTACAAAGAAAACTTTTTGAGCGTTTTTTATTTTATTATAAAATCTACTATGATTTTATATTTTCTTATGAAGACTGTATTTAAATGTATGGTTGGAATGCATTTAGTAAACTAATAATTCTATAAAACGTTAAGTAAAGAATGTTTAAGAATATAAGTATTAACAATATAGAAGAATATATTAATTAACAAGATAAGTCGAACAAGATAGGTCTCGTCGCCTTCAGTAAATTAAATTTTATTTGTAATCTTTTAATGAAACATATTTAAGCTGCATTGAAATAATGACGTCAAGCCATTTAGATTGTTATCAATTAAAATCTAGCTTTAAAGATAATTTATAAATGAATTTACTAATGGTAATCTATTTAAGCAGAGTAGTAATCCACAAGCCAGGTCTTTTAACCGTCCCAGCACGTTGATATTTGGTGTACATGATTATGAGCTTAAAAAACTAAAAAAATCCCAGGTTTCAATATTCGATCTTGATCATGAACCATGATGAGTTTTGAAAATTTTCAGCACGTATGATTAAACAATACATAAGGTGCTATGAAAGTATGCCACAAAAAGTTGTAATAATACTTGAAATATTTATCCTAATCGTTTCAGTTTATCGTTTACACGTAACGCATAACGTTATCGAACTGTGAGTGGCGGAGGGTTTGACTACAAACTTTAAGCTAGGCGCCCACCGGGCAACTCAGCGGGTGACGCGGCGCGGCGCGGCACGGCGCGACGCGGAGAAAAACTTCCGTCCGCTTCTCCAGGGTTCGCGCCCACCAAGCAACTCTAGCGGAAGCGCGGGGCAGCGCTGAGAATTATTCTTTTGGAGGGGATGCACAGTGCACTTCGATTCGGACCCGAACACTCCCGAAGGGCTCACGATACTTTCCGAAAACACCTGAATGAGCGGCAGACGAGGGGCAGACGCCGTTTCCGTGCCTCTACCCCGCGCCCACCAGGCAACTCAACGGAGGCGCCGCAACACGAGAGGATGAAATTCTCCACCGAATTCTCACTGCCGGATTCGAGAAGAAGTTTTTTTTCCGCGCCGCGTTGCGCCACCCGCTGGGTTGCTAGGTGGGCGTCAGTCCATAAGATAACATGGCACGGATACGTGGCAACTTTTTTCCACGGCGTCGCGCCGCGCCGCGCCGCGCCGCGTCACCCGCTGAGTTGCCCGGTGGGCGCCTAGCTTAAAAGCGAATCACTTCAATCTACTCGGTAACGGTCGTTGTGCTCGAGTGGGTTTATTAGTTGTAGTTAGTTCTAGTAGCGCACGTTGTTGGCATGATTACGAGGGTTGATAAACCATTCATTGCTAACATTCTTAATACGGCAATCCATCATACAACTGTAATAGAGTGAACGATTAATGTGATTTCATCGTACTAAAGTATGAGAAAATAGGTAAAAATGAAAGGTGAAGATTTTTGTAAGTTGGTACCAACATGTACAGGGACACAACGTAGAATTCATTAATTAAAATAAGATTTGTTAACATTGCTAAGTTTGGGAATTTTAAAATGAATAACTTTGGTGTACCAAGAAAAAAAGAACTGAAAATATTGGAAATTTGATGAAAATGCCTTAAATGTTGTGAAAAGTATTAACTTTTCATGATACTGTAATTATGAAGATACACAAAGCAGAGTTGAGTAAGTTCAATTCACAAATTTTTTGCACAGTGATTAAAAATGAAGGTGATTATCAACAAGTATAACGTATGATTTTGTATTATGAAATAGAGGGAATAAAAATAAGATTTTCAAAGTAAGATTTAAAACGATCGAGAATAATTAACTAAATTATATAAATATACATTTGAAGCTAGTTTAAGTTACATACACAAATGATAATTTTAATGGTTAAGAAGTTAAGTGTTAGTTAAGTTTACATTTATTTTTAAGAACGTTTAAAATATTTAAACCATGGCTTCAAAAAAATATGTAAAATTTCAGAGGTTGCGGTTTGATTTTGTCAAAGGATGTGTTTATTTTCAACGTATATTATTTAAAAAAAACCACAGCTCAAATGATCTTTAAGTTGACAAATTAATTGTTTTCAGCTGTAAACCCCAATTTATTTTTTATCAAACTTATTATTAAAACTAGAAATGCCAAAATGCACAATACTGCAAAATGATAGGAAAATGAAACAAAAAATAATAAAAATAATCCATCACAATGTTTCCAAATATAACAAATAATCCACACAAACAGAAATATAATGAGAGTCACGCTTAAAATGGTGGCGCACGGTACCAACATTGCGGGCAATAATATCCCTAATGGGCCAATATTTCCCTCTCGCCGCAACAATGTATTGGAGTCGTGCTGAGCAGTGACGTAATGAACAGCTGTTTGTTCAGTCACTGGATGATCTACTGGCTGGGCTTATCTGTCTGTTATTGACTATTGATTTGACTTTCTGCTTTTAAAATTGTGTGATCTGAACCGTTTATACCTACTTAGATTTAACTGGTTGTCTTTGTTGTGAGTTTATGAATGTGAACATTCCAAACCCTATTCTTCTTAAACGACTACGTCAACCTTTTATGTGATAGAATCATTAGCCCAATGAAAAATTGCTTTTGAATGAGGAATTAACCCCGTTTCGGATCAAAGCAGCAGCATTTATTTAGAAAGAGAACATTGTGTTCCATTAAACCAAGACGATTTTATTCCAATATAATGCTATAGGAATGGTAATGAAAACAGTATTGTAAAAATGTTACAGTATTTTAAATACAATTAAGATTGTATAAATTAAAAAAAAAAAACTCTTAGGTTTACTTAATAATATGCATTTAAGTTTAACATAAGGCAATATTCAAATTAAAATTTCAGAAGTGTAATTTAAAAATATAATTTGGTACAAATTACAAACCGGTGAACCACAACTTTTATATTTTCAGTTTATACTCATAAAGCACCCTTTTGGACTATTAAACATTAACACGCAAAGATAAACATTGATTTGCATTAGGTTCGGTGCGCTCGGAAAACAATCCTGTTTATGATGAATATCTTTGAAAAACATTAATGAAATTCTTCTCTCAAAATATTCCCTGTTACCGACAATTTCAATAAATTTTATATTTTTATTTATTCTTCCCAATGTGTATAAACTCATCGTTAAAATTGTCTTTCAGGATACTTAACCCATATAACGGATAATAATTCATTTAAAATAAAAATAATAGCGATGTCAACAATCGAATATGTATCAAAATGGTGTACAAAATTAATTTGGAACACTATGATGAATTTTATTCACATATGGCTATTTTTTTAATTCAAGTAGATCATAGTTACAGTTCTATGAACCGCTGAGTTCTGATTTCTCCTTAGTTTTTGATGCTTAGGTATTCGATGTGACTTAAGATTTCAATTATGTTTTGGACTTGGCTTGGCCGAATAATCTATGTGTAGGACAAAAATCGGTAATTGGTCGATGTACACTCTATCGATGGCTAGAAAAGTATTTTTTTTTTTAATTTCAAATGTGGCTACAGCTAAAGTATTTTTTTAATTTCAAATCTGGCTACAGCTTTCGCTTAGAGTATTGATCACCTGAATGTGTTATAGCGATTAAGTCTTAGGTTGGACTTAATGTCTAACCTTTTATTCTTGTAGTCAGTAAATCAATTACAATGAATTTAATTTTTCAGTGAAATTGTTATGAAACACTAATTGTTATATTATAAGTCAATAAACTAAGCAGTACACTAAATACGAGAATACAGAAACCCCTAACTGCACGAAAACAATCCTGTTTCGATCAACAATAAGATATAAGAGGTCTCAACTAACATTTAGACAGTTGTAATGTTCAACTTTTCAACAGACAAAACCACACCTTTCTGTTAGCTTACTCATGAGATTCGTAATGATCCCTTGGTCCCAAAAGTAACTTTTAGACCAGTTTTAAGCCTACAATAATGCATTAAAATTTACTCTTTTGGGATTTAAATCCTTCTCTGAAACTGAGAATTAGCACCTTCGAGAGCATTCTATTCCTTTTATTAAGATTAAAACTTCTTTCCTCCTTTTAGGTAATTTATTCGGTAAAAACTATTACGGCCTTTAGCGTGAGTTTTCTATATGTAAAAATTCATTTCCTAAATAAAAATTTACGCGACTTTTAAAATAAACAGAGCACTTTTTTGTATGTCAAAGCGTTCTTTTAATAATGATTCCAAATAATGGTTTATGTTCTAAACACAAACTGTATTTCCAGCTTAAAAATATAAAATTTCACAAAAACAATTTATGGAAGTATTTTAATGTGTTAATTATAGTGCGTATTTGCACTAAAATTAGTAAATCTTCTATGTTGAAATCTCCAAAGAGTTGGCAATACCTATTACCAATAAATACTAATACTTATATATAAAAGCCTAAAAAAATTTAAATATATTTTTCTGCAATGTAATAGCTTGAGAATTAGAGATGTTAGGTATTTAACAAATTTGTCTTGATCTTATTTATTAACTCGCTTTACCATTAAAACTCCACAATCTCATACTAAACACTGATAATAAAGGTTCAAAAACCAAATAAGTAAAGGTCTTAAGAGACTTAAGCGACTCAAAACATGTATTTGAATAAGACAAAACGAGGGGACCAAAATTATATTTGCTTTAAAAGAAAGGAAGCAGTTTACAAGCACTGCGGTCTCTAATCCCATTAATCTTTGAGGCGTTAACTTCTCTAGGGACTTTTTAAAAGTTTAAATTAAATACAAATATAACTTTAAAATGTATACAAGAATATATAAGATGCAGTGTTTTGCATCACAATAACAGTTTGAATCCAATATTCATGTAGGGGTTGAATATTATATTTTACTGAATGAAATATTAAATAGTAAGTAAGAAACAGCGTGTCCGATTATAATATAGTTTTTGAGCTTGTGATAATATAGTGACCAAGTGTGTTGGGACGTTGGGACCAATCCTAATAATAAAACAAAAATATACCTTATCCTATTGAAATTCTTAATCCGATTGTCTTGCCATATTTGCTAATTCAATTACAAAACATATGACCTTTTAAGGATTTCTTTATGTTTTTGTAAACTTTTAATAAAAACTTTGTTTTGCGTTACGTACAAAAGGTTTATCCTTGGGATCTAGCCTACAGTAGAAAGATAAGTTTACTGACAACAATGCCTGGGCAAAATATCTCAGTTTACATGATGAAGGTTTTAATGAAGCAAGGAAAAACTTACTTGGTTGTATACAAATAGGGTTAGAGTAATACAAACAAACTTAATTATGTACTAACATGATAACTGTTGTATAGTACTTGCCCCTGACTTATATAGTATAGTAGCTATATTTGAGTTACAAAATTTACCCACAGAAAAAATCGACACAGTTTTACCATCAACAATTCTAGTTCATTTCTGGTATGAAAAATATTTGGAACGGAAACGAAACCAGCAAGAAAAGTGTTCAGTTGGATAAAGTGGCCTCATTCAATTCAATTAGGTCCGTTTATTTACTTCATTAGCCAATTTAAAGTTACTTCTTTCACTGACTTTTTCAGGAAGTACTTTGTTTGATTAGTTCTTCAGCAAACTTTCCGGTTGACATTTCATTTCCATTGACGTATTTGCATTTCAAGTGCCATTTAAGTTTTATACATCGTTAAGGTTTACTGTAAATTATTTCTAATTGGAGTTGTCGTACGAATAAGCAATGATTTGAAAGAAGAAAGAAGAATATTCGAAAGAAGAAGTTGCCAAAAGTTAATGTTAAATAATGTTTGGTTATGCTAGGAGATGTTGTATGTTGGGTATAGTTTGGAAGTTTTGAAAAGTGTTAACAGTATCGTAGTTAGCGCTTTAGACTTAGGTACCAAAGTCACGGGATAAAATCCGGGCATATACACAAAATATTGAGGGATTTGGACTAAGCCTTTTCTTATTTCTTCAAATAGATTAACCTAACTTAATTATTTTCCTACAGTTACCTAACAATGTACATGTTCTCTCACTGATTTGAGAAAGCAAAGTGGCCAATTCGCTCATCAGTGAGACAATGTTAACATTGTCTCACTCTAATTACTTTGTCTCACTCCAGATTTTCAACGTGAAGGCACGAAATAGTGAGCGCGTAACATGCAGGCAACGAGGTATGCGCGCGAAATACGTTGGCAGCACTGGCTGTAAATCAGCTGGTCAGCTATTGTACTGATGTATTTGTCACTTCACATTAAATGTTATATTAAAAGTTCACTTCTGTGTAAAAATAGGTTATGTTTCTTCACCAATTTATTTGTTTTATGGTAACTGTAGGAAAAGTATAATGTGCAACTCGAGTTCAAAGTACAATTGCCTCACTCGAGAAACCATTCCTCACTCGCCTACGGCTCGTGAGTAAGGATTTCTCTCGAGTGAGTCAATTGCTCACTTTTCTCACTAGTTGCACAAATAACTATTATCACAATTATTTACAGAATGTGACAATAAATATTATTTTTTTTGACGACGAAATAAGATTGTTGAAAACCATTTCACCTGTATATTATCCCGAATTAAAACCAGCATTACGGGAAAGACAATAATGTTTAATATATTCTAAAAATCATTCAGAGTAAACCAGTTCCGATTCACTATTTAAAAAAAAATCGAAAATACAATATCAAAATAAATTCTGACAAATCTACTATACAAAATATAAACTGAACCCTCCAGACAAGTTTTTCTTTTTCCGAAAAGGAGGTCTATACACCAATTTGTTTCAGAAGGGTATTACATGATTGCATCACAATAGGGCATACTTAGTGTGTCCATAACTATTAGACTCATGCCAATACAGGTATTATGGGAGGCCTTGGCATTTGATCAGATTCAGTTGACCTATTGACTTATTTCTACCCATTACCATTGATGAAGGATTGTATTATTGCTTTAAAATACAATATGGATATGTATCACCTTAGTCTATGGATATTATTGAACATTATATAATGTATTTGAGGTTTAGTTAGCTTAGGAATAATTAATACTAGTGTACCTGTTGCTCGAATTCGAGCAATTGCGAAGCATTACAGGCGTTATTTTAAAACGAATAATGGTCATAGTTTCCGATGACTTTATAAAAGTCGACTCAAAGATTATGGAAATACTCACGATGTACACAACAGTTAGATATAATCAAAACTGTTTGTAAATATGTTATCTTTTTTCAAAAGCTGATTTTGTTTTTTAGAATTTTCTACAAATGTTTCCCATTTATAGCCGCATTACGTTCTCTATAATAACGATTATAAATGAAGAAAAGAAACCTTATCTCTATTTCTTCTACTTGGTTGTGTTCTATGACTTTCTTATGTTTCCATTGTTTGCAAATCGGCTCTTTCAATGATTGCTCAAGAAATGTAGCACAGTGTTAATTCAGTTGTATTTTTAGTAGGCCTATATCAAATTGTCTAGGATTTCTCGCTTTTTCCATTGTAGGCCTAATAATTACACCAACCCAAGTATCGTCTACAGATGCAATACGCCTACGTACAATCCCCAAGAAGTGGTAAAAAAAGGCAGAAACCAACCCATACAATAGACATAAGTTAACTCCATAAGAAATAATTTTAAGTGTTACTGTGATGTTAGGATTTTCCACTGATTTGGCAATAGGACATTATATTGCAAAACATGACACGATGCAGAAGAATATCGATTTTAAAATCAGAAAAAAAACATTGCAAATACTTCATTTTGACAAATTCAGTAAATCACAATTTAAATATTAACAGCTGTTTCATTAAAAAGTAGTGTAAAATTATACATATTGTCATAATGTAAACAAATCTGCTGAGGAGACTTTAAAGGCCTCTGGGGCAGAGCCCCAAGGGAATTTACTCGTTTCTCTTTTGATGGCTCATCTAAAGACCAAGACCTTTCTTTAGAGACCCCTACCAAGTTTCTACGCCCAGCCGTTCTCTGAAATTAGCTGTGACAAAAACCCGTTTTTCCCCCATAAGAATAACATGGGATGGGAATTTAAAGGCCACTGGGGCAGAGCCCCAAGGGAATTTACCACATTTCTCTTTTGATGGCTCATCTACAGACCAAGCCCTTTCTTTAGACACCTCTACCAAGTTTCTACGCCCAGCCGTTCTCTCAAATTAGCTGTCACAAAGAAAAACAGTTTCAAATTAATATATAGATAGGTATTTGAACTGGGCTAACGGAAGAGTGTGCTGCGGCTGATTATAATTTCTGTTGAATAAACTAAATTTTAATCAGCTGGACTAACAGCTTGACATGAACTTAACATCTTTAAGGAACATAAACTCTCAACATTCTTTGTTAGAGGTAATATATTTGACAGAATTTATACTATGAGAGCAGCTCATTCAATTTTGTTCTGTTTGGTAAAAAATCTACTGCAGCTCGTCCATATAGATTGGATATCCACCCTATTATTCACAGGACAATGGTATTATTCCAACTAAAAATATAACGTTTAAGGCAAAACCAGTTACAACTGGTAAACAATAGAATGATTGATTTTTTGCTGGATGACAATTGATTTTACAACGAATGATTTTGACATCAATGATTAATATTCACCAAAATATTACAATGCAGTAGTTAATTAAAGGTTTTGAATGATAAATTGTCAAAACGCTCTTAGTCTTTACAGTTTTATGTAAATATCATACGTAAGGAAATCCCTGTTAAAATAAAACATGAACTTACACCGAATCTCTATTATTCGTAACTAATATGGTGGAAAATATATTTTAACCTGTAGATGTATAGGGGCTTTCATAATAACATTAAAAATCAAACTAAAACAAGCATTTAAATCTTAAGGTGTCGATAAAAAGTGTATCCCGTAAAAATGCACACACTCCCTCCAAGATTTATACAAACATTGATTTCAATGTACAGTACCGAAAAATATTTGATACAACAAAACATTGATTAAAAGAAATCAGGGAGCGTAAAACTATAATGTATATTGAAAGAAATTAAAAAAAAAAACATTATATCTGTTACAACAACACATTTTGTTAGTCATTGTACAAATCGTACACCAGATTCTGTGCTTTTGGCAG
Source organism: Macrosteles quadrilineatus (assembly GCF_028750875.1). NCBI lineage: Eukaryota > Metazoa > Arthropoda > Insecta > Hemiptera > Cicadellidae > Macrosteles > Macrosteles quadrilineatus. The sequence continues at coordinate 5,667,130 of NW_026542599.1, read as the reverse complement.
AGCAATATTTCATACCCACTCCATCTGCATTCGATTGTTGACTATAACAGGACAGTTTATAAGCAAACGTTTGAACTGTCAACAAGTTACGACGTAGCTATAAAATGTATAAAATGTATTGAATTTGAAATATTGTATGGTTTTCAATGTAGAACAAGTTCTTATCACCGATTTTTTTTTGTTACAATGTCAAAAAATAATCTAAGCAAAAAACCGTTTTCCGTAGAAATCTGAAGTGTAAAGTAGGCGTGAAATGGTTTACTTACATTATACAATTATTGCATAAAACATTCAACTGATTTCCGTTGCAAATGATAACGCGGCGTCAGCGTGCGCATAATGGCGCTGTATGGTAATCGAACGCAAGCTGTCAAAATCAATAAACAAAGTCTAGTGTTCATTATGCATACACAATTTATTATGCATTCATATAAATGTAAATATCACTTATGCATCGGCCAATGCGTTCAGCCGTATGCGCGTGTACGGTCATTCGTATTGAAAGCTAATATTAACGCCATTGTGGTGAAGATGGCAAAGGATTTTTAGTTGCACTGAAACTAATGTACCAATTTTTAACACTTTTAACTTGGAAATCGATTCACATAAAAGAAAGGTACCTTACTTCTCTGTGATGTATCTTATTTTGAGCGAAAGTACGATGACGTTTTCTCTTTAGGATTATTATGCATTTATAATTGTTTCAGCAATAAATATACCGTCATTAACTGTCATTGAGTGTGCACAGACAAAAGTTAGATGAATGGTATAAATGGAACCTCCAATGATGTATGGGTAGTTATTTCAATTTGGAAAAAAAGAGTAGAATATTATATCAGGATACACCGAGAATGACTTATGGCTAGAATCAAGAGAATTATTTGTGACGTTATGGGCAGGAAATTTATCTTTGACTAGAGATTCCAAAAGGATAGAAAGGCACAGTATTTTCAATACAGGTTGCGGGTTGCAGGTTGTGGAACACCTATGTCAAATATTTGCATCTTCGCGAGCTTGAATAAAGCATAAAACCATTGTTGTCCCAAAAAAAAACAAAATCACCTCTACTTCAGGTATTTTATTCTATTCGTCGTAGTTGTAGTTTAAGTGACCTTGAGACTAAAACTATTGGCATTTATTTATAACATATAACTTTGTAAGAATATTTGAAAGTGAATATAGTTAGTTTTCCAGATGGTTTATAAGTAATTGTAAATATTTATTTATTAGCAGTTAACGATATTTGCAAGTTGTAATGACGGAACTTTTAAAGGAAAAAGTTAATAGTTTATGGTATACCTGCCCACAGAGTTTAATTAAAAGTTGAATTAGGCTTAGCACAAAAGTTTTTATTATCTAGGGACAGTTGATAGCTGTCTCGCGGCACAGGCCTGTAAAATAACATTTTCTGGAAGTCTAAGTTAAAAAGATTCTATTTATGGGAGAAACCCAAAAGTAATCTTTACGTATGTTGTATATAATGGATAATTGTATGAAACAAATATTCTGGGTAAGGGGTTCCTTTCGTGGCCATACCTAGATACTCAGCCTTTATCGGTTGTAATGAGTTTAAGTATTGGTTTCAGATAGCAAATTAAGTCGAGTTTAACGATACAAGAAAAATCTGACATGAAATCACTTTAGTAATACATGATTGGTTACTATAATCATGTTTATGTGTTACATAGGACATAATTCTTACGATTAATTGATCAATAGACGCTGTATAACCAACAAGAAGCGAGAAGAAATACATTTCCGTTTACTTAGAATACATACTTAGAGCCGGATTTAATACATCAAACGCAGAATACAGATTTATTGTTTTCTACTCTGTGTGGTCATGATGAATACCATTTTCTAATTGATACCATAGATTAAACATACTCCCTAAGGACATACTCCCTTAGGGAGTATGTTTAATCTATGTTGATACTTTATTAAACGGCCAAACTCCATCAGAGAGAAAACTTTTTCAATTTCATTTGGATATTCATTTTAATACACAAGCAATTAAATGAAGTTGGACGTAATTGTATCTGTCTCTTCATAAAGATAAAATAACTTAAATGATAACAAATCAATATATTTTGTTACAAACAAGAAAATATTTATGATAGGTTGTTTTTGTGAGCTCCAAAAACCGCTTTGCAAGTAACATTGGATTTTTTTAATATTGCAAGTGTCTTGTGTGTCAGGAAAAAATGTTTATGAAGCAGAAAACATCGCTACAAGTAGACAAGTTTAGCTCCCCTTTAGGCAAATGGCAAGACCCTTGAGGGTAATCTTTGGACTTGTTCTTTGGATAAACAATGGAGAATTAGACTTTGCAATATAATAATTATGCTGAATTATTTAAAAGTTGTTGAATATATCTATCCCAAAGGTTCTAAGAGTATCAATAAATAAATTAAAAAGTTTTTTGCAATTTTTATACACCCTTGTATGCAAATTTATAAGCTAAACCTTAATTTTGAGCCATTTCGTAATAGACATGCTCCGTTGTCATTTGGCAAACTGAAAAAAATATGAACTAGAATTTTGTTTGTACAGTAACATAAATTCAATTAAAGTTGTTATTTGCTTATATCATATTACGAGCTGACGTAAAAAAATGAAATTGTTGTAATCACTTAACCAATAAGTTACTTTTATATGTGAGTAATTTCACAATATAACCACACTAATACTGTTTTTATCTCAATACCTTTACTAATATAATTGGTTACAAAAAGTTAAGTTAAAAAATGAAATGCTATTTTTATTATTTTTACACCATTTCCTTAGTCTTTTACGATTTTCAGAAAGAAGATTAATCTGAAAATAAGTAGTTCAAGTTATTTACTAAAATATATGTAGTGGTTTTTCTCTCTGCCTTCACATTTTCCCAGATATCTAACCAAACAACTATATACTGTAAAACCATTTTACTGGTCCCATCGTAGGCCTATATAAGATATTATAATTTTATTTAAACGTATGCTGTTTCCAAAGAGAATATTATCTTGCCAAGTGTTGTATAAAATATGCAAAGCTTCAACAATCAAGAAGCTCCTCAATGTTGTAAGATCGTTAAGGCATCTGAGAAACGCTAGGAATGTGTGTCTTAGCTGGAAGTTTAAAACTTATGCTGGATATTGTGCATTTATTTTTCAGCTTCTGCTGTTTACCACATTTTTGTCTTTGAAGGGTAAATCCTTCACATTTTACTTACAATTCTGCGAGGAAACTGGGTTTTTAATTCAAATTATAATAAAACATAATTGTTCGTTGCACGCAGAGGGTGGCGAAATGTTATTAAGAAACTAAGAAAGTCTAAAGGGATAAGTTACAATAAATCTATACGATAAATGACTTACCAGATTACAGAAATAAACTTGATAATGGTACAGGAAAGAGAGCGCTGTAAATTATGTTATTCAGTCTGTTAGTCTTACGTTCAATAGTTAACTTATATAAAACTAAAACTTTGTGTAGAATAAGGAATCTGATTGGTTTTCCATACGTCAGCTCTTAATCTGATAAAACGTAATTAATATATTTTTTGTGACGTAGCACAATATATTTTGCGGAAAACTACCCAAGTCAAAAGGGTGGCTAAGCTACAAAAGCAACTTTGAAACAATACCCTAACACAAGCTCTCTTTAACAGCATTGAACGTTACTTGTGTCAAATGATAACGGTTGTCAGTACGTAATATATCAAATGAATACTATACAAGGATATACAATAACAATTAGGTAAGATTTTACTCACCTAGTGATTTCTTCCAGCAGTTTGCAAGGATCAGCTGCATAGAATTTGACACCAAAATAAAGCGTAAATGTTTCTTTCCCTGAAACAAAAACATACCTGTAAAAATTATGATACATGTTAATTGAAACACAGTATAAATCCAACATTTTAATCTCTTGTAAAAAAATCCATTACTTATGCATTTGTTATTTTCAAAACATAAAATGTGTAATTCTAAATAACAGTATATTTCGGGTAAGCTTGAATTTTTTTAATTATACCTCCGAGCCACGATTGTAGTTAACTCAAATAACTATGTTATCTGAAATATATGACATTTTCTTACAGTTGATTACCCATTTTACCACAATACATTTTCTCCATTACTTAATGCAATGATAGCCTATCACCATTGACTATGCTAAGTGTGTATAATCAATGGTATCAACCCAGTGATGTTATCTAAATAACGCGCTCTCTCCCAGTCACAATCACGGCGACATCTTTGCTTTCCTTCCTAGTGTGTGCGACACGCATTCGTGAATCCCGCGCTTTTTACCTCCCTCTCCCGCCAAAAGTGCAGTTTACTTAGATCTGCCGCAAAAGATAAGTCATGAAGTCGGCATTGTTCCTGTAACAAGAGTAACGAGATCGTTTGGTAGTATATATTAATTAAATATGTGTTTTGGGCCAGCTTGAGAAACTAAAATTTGTTATCACGTTTTTAAAGCATTTTTATTGATGATACATATTTAAAACTTTAGAAAACTTAAAGGCACACTTTACGCATAGGCAATATAAGTTTATAAGCTATGTTTGAAAAGTGTTTCGCGGTATACGGGTTTTCGTACTTCAAATTATTTGAAGCAAATATCTTTGAAATAACTATAAAATTAAAAGGTGTTGTTTAATTTAATTAAAAACCAATACCAGCGTGGTAAAAACTATATTTTACTATACCATTTATGGAGAGTTCGATGTAGATTAGATTTCTGTTCAGCTGTCTCTATTAACGGGGATACCAGAAGAGAATCAATGGTCTTAAAATATATTGCCTTATTTAGTTTAAATAATTTTGGTTATGTTACATAAAACACCTTTAAAGCTAACAGAAATATCTTACAAAAACATTCTTACATGATAAATTACCATGGAATATGTTGGATGATTTGAAAATAGATAACGCATCAGTCTTACAGTTTATTTTTTTTTATCTAACGCTTTTTTATCTATGTTTCATGTTGATAAAATCTTAGTAAGCATATCGTTGATTAATATATTTCATAGTACATCTTTTAGAAGGGTGTTTCTCCATAATTTGGAGCAAAAGTACGCTTCGCTAGTCTCCGATCATACAAAGAAACACAATATTGGCAAACGTCCAAACCAGAGTCTCCAAGACGTAGCGCAGACAACTCTGACCAAAAGAGATATTTACGTTACATTACAGCGCGTTTAGTCACACAAATTAGCCATTTCTAAAATTACAAGTCTTCGCTTAAGTAAACACAGGCCTCAAGAGACTGTCGGGGCTGAATGGTCCATTGAGTCTGAGGGTAATTAGTACAAGAAACCGGAATAGCTTCTCCGCACATTTCTCCAGCTTAGCCGGAGTTATTAGTGTTTGTTGTGTAACAAATGTTGGTATAAAGACTTAAATTTGTAAAATTATAAAAATATTGCCATCGTCAAATGTTATCCACAGAACTAGGATTTTAAAATATTTTTTTGTTAAAAGTACAAGAGAATATAGCTTTCAAAAGATATTAAATTAGATATTATCATTCAGGAGCTATAGAAAGCACGAGAGAATTATATAGTTATTACATTAGCCGGTTCATGAGCTATAATACTAGTTTATTCTGTAATAAATCGATTCATATTCTCAAAAGTACAATAATTATAGCATACAGTAACGCCAGATATAATTATGATTGTAGGATTATATTGTTAATAACTAAAAGAAATAGGTAATATTGTAAAGATGTTACATCAAAATTTTCAATCAATAAATAACAGGAATATAATGATTTGTGAATGAGGCAACGAAAAACATACATAAAAACCGTAAATCAAGAGTTCAACAAAAATTTGTTCGAGTTAGGCCTATTGACAGAAAAGTTCAAAATTATTTTATCATATGATAGGTACTTTACTTTTCCTAGATCATTAGATATTTACGCATTTGTAAAAAATAAGTGACATCATTATAACAACCTCGTGAATAAAAACACCATAATGTATTGTAAAACTTTATTTGATATTTGTAGATCAGACATTGTTTGGTTGTTTACTTAATATTTCGTTATGTTGGCACCTAAGCTGTGTATTGTTTATTACATCGGAGTTTAGTTATGTTTATATTACACATGAAGTAAATTGAGATAGGGGAATCGGAAATAGACAATCATAAAAATATCAAATATATTAAGGTGACAGCAAAAGGTTCGAATTAAAAACTTCAAATGAAAATCGTCATACAGTTGTTTTACTATTACAACCATTAGTGAATGAAAGAAAACTACGGAAAATATGCTATTGTAAAACTAGCACGGAGGACTGAAAGGAACTTTGGAATGTATAGTTTTCATTGTGAAAGTCATTTTTCATAACATTATTGGATGTCACCTCTATATTGTAGGATTATGACTTGTAGGAATTTTGCTATAGTTACTATGAAACTATAACGCGAGAGTATAATTAATTTAGAAATCAGTTTGCATTATTTTTTACTACCATACACATATATATTGCATTGTTCGGTTTGGTGAAATTTTAAACCCGTGTTACAAATTAAATAGCAGGTTCCAGAGTTCCATTTTCGATTGCAAAACTTAAACACTAATGGTCTTCATGTTAGTGTATTGGCTTAATGCCTAACCGCTGAAATTGGCCAATATATGTTTACACTGGCAATGCATTGTTTGTGCTGAGAAATGGAAATGGCAGCAGTTAGTTTATCTTCCATCTCGAAATAAATATACAAATCGTTGTATTTACAACATTACCTAAACCCTATGTTTCAAATGTAAATAGTTACAAAATTGGCCTAGTCCTTCAATACAAAATAATATACGAGTAAAATTGCGTGTTATAACTTTGTAAAAATAACCATGTACATCGTATGCACCAAATTGCACAATATATATCTAATACACAAACCCACAAACCTTAGTGTTGAGTTCGTATTTAGTTGAACCAAAATTATAATATTCCATCTATTAGGGAGTAAAAAGTATGTATAAACTCACTCTGTATATTTTTTTACATGTTACATGTTAGTACCAAGTCACTGAAATGTCACAGGTTTTCGCACATCCTTTGATAAATATTAAGCTGTCTTTGTTTTCTACACCAGGGCATTATTTCTCCGTGTTATATTTCAAAGGTTGACTCTACGCCAAAGATCCTATGCTGGGACAAAAACAACGCCATATCTTTGACTAGCGATATTGGTTTTCTAGAATCAGGGTTCTGTTTGCACATAAGAGGAATAAGATAAACTAATGTTTGTAATACTTGTGTTTCTTACTTCTAACACACAGTTAAAGGATCAAAAACGTTAGAAAAACAAAGAATTACATGTTTTTGATAAATTCAGAATCAAAATCTATTTGTAAGATAATTTCTTTAATGGGTGTATTACTGTAGAATTCTATGTTCAAGTCCTTTAGCTGTTCCCCTTTCTCTAAACGCAAGTCTGGTTACGTCAGGTTAGGACTGTTATTTAATTTCTCGAAGGAAAATCGGTAGATCATTAACAAAAGAATGCTTTCAGGATAAAAGTTAATCAGAAAAAATAATAAAAAATCATTATCTTAACGTAGTAGTTAGCGTTTCATACATACAACCCACCAGTAAAGGGGTTAAAACAACTTTCCTTTGAACCGTGGTGATACTTGAAAAATGCCATTGACACGGACAGTAAGAGGATGATTCAACGGTTGAAAATCAAATTTCAAACTATTTTCTACCTGTTCGAACCTAAATACTTGCGGTTTGAAGATCACCGACGTTTAGAGGAGGAATACCAGTAGATTTATTGCCAAAAATAACAGAGCCAAGGTTATAATCAGTAGGGGCGGGGAGGGAAGGTCTACTCGAGGGAACCTAGGAGGTAGGTAAACTGTATCATCAGAAGACAATGGGTGGTGGGTCTGGGGTTCAGCTAGAAAGTTCAGCTACCTAGAATATAATTATGTTATATATTGGGTGCATAAACATGAACATGGGTGTTGCTGCTAGAAAAAAAACGTTTCAAAAAATGTTTGTTAACAATAACTTAGAGGGACTAAGTTTGGTTGCGAATAGAAGCATCTCATTACAAATTGATTGAATTGATTGAATTGATTGAACAAGTTCCCTAACAAAATATTGGACCTTAATTGTTTAACCAACAAATTTATAGCTCATCTAACTAGTTAACGATAATTTTACATAATAGTTAATTTATGAACAGCTATCACGATATTTCATTCCTAATTTATTTATCGATTGATCACTTTAAGAAATAAACTCATGTTAGAAGTATTAGTACATTGATACTTAAATTAGCGTTTATTAGGTTTTACTCTTTTTTACTGTTTTGTTTGTTCCTATATAGTAATTGATAATGATTGAGTTCATAACTTTCTTAAAAAAGTTTACATACACCCTGTATATAAAGCGATGTCGCGGATTAAGCCAAAACTCCAATACTCTAATGTCATATGCGCTTTATTTATAAGCTAAAGAAAATTTAGAGTTTCTATCATGTAACTTATGTGCAGACGTTTTGGTATTAACTATTATTTTTAGTAACTATTTTATTTCAAAAATAAATCTAATCATCTATACAGAAGAAGAAAAAATTGCTAAACAAAATCAACGCAATTAATCGTTCGTAGACACACAACCACATCTTAACACACTTAGAATAGCCATACAATGACAAGTATACTTTTAGTGTCAAACATTTATTTATCCATACAGAAACATACACTTCTTTACGATATTCCCTTTATCATGCAATGAAAATGCCCAAGTTAAGGAAACCATTTAAATCACAGCATCAAGGGAATTATAACAGTTTATAAAGCTGAGATAACATCGTCCTATCGTCTCCGGTTTCGCCCCAGACTAATAAATCGCAGAGAAAGAGGCGCAAAAAAGAGGTAATTCATTTACGTAATGGCTTTGCATTACAAAAATCTACACATTATTTGGGATTATAAGTTAAAAAAATTTTATAACTGCATAACTTAATTTGGTGTATATTTTTTAAATATTTTTTAAGTACCAGCTAATGTAAAGTTCTTTAAATTTATACAACAATTATATGATTGGAATCTGTGTTCTACGATCGCGTCTCATCCTTAAGGCACAGACAATATAAAATACTTTAATGGTTTATGCCATTGTCTGTGCTTAAGGCCTGGTTTCCAATCACCAAGACTAGCGACATGCTACCCGCTGGCTCTAGCTCGGTGGTTTGGAGAGAAGAACTAGAAATAAAACAGATATCCATCATGCAAGGAGAGCTTGCTCTGTTTTAGAGATGTTTCTTCGACAAATGTCATTTTTTTTATTCTGGTTTAAGCTATTTTGCTGATGGCCTTGCTTAGATGTTGTTCCCATAGCTTAATCTTTATGTACAAATAAACAAAAAGTATTGAGAACTTTTCCTAACATCTAGTAAATAAAATATATTTTTTCAACTAATGAGATAAATCAAAATAAAGCCGTATTCCACTTAATGCCGTCGTTGGATAATGTTTTTTGTCCTAGACGCTAGGCACGAGCCCAGGATGGTTTTTTACATTACTTAATACCTAGGGGTTGCGGCATTATCATTTAGATAAAATCCGTAGGTCATCTGGCGGTATTCGAACCCGGGACCTCGGGGACTCAAGTCCCGCGCTCCTAACACTAGAACAGCTCGCTCCAAATTTGAATAATCATTAGCGCAAATGCATTTTAGCAAACAGATATTTTTCCAACAACCATTGTTCCGTTTTACAAATGAAACCACAAACGAGCGTTTCCAAGCAGCGATTCTAATCCAAATCCAGTCCCAATTAAGCATATTTGCCCTGCAAGACGTCGGCAAGCAATTGCGTCGTCTCTGCCAAGGATTAGCATCCGAGAAACAATTGGAGGTTGAGGAATTACCGGCCTAACCAGGGATTGGCAACAAGTCAACAAGCAGAACAGAAGCTCAAGATTACAACATAAAATCTCATTACAGGATGATAATTATATCGGGATTAGTCAACTGCCAGTTGCTTATAGTAGTATATCAAAATTGCTTGTAATGAAGAATAATTTTCAATTGTAATAATATATTAACTAGAATTTGTATATCAAAAAGGACACTGTTCTAAACACAGGGGAATTAAAGCATATTTATTGTCGTAACTTTGTTATTTTGTATCATTCATTTCTCATTTTATTCTCTTTTTATATCAATTATTCTCGTTTGAATACTTGGGTAATTGTTTTATTAGGCAAACCCTAGATTGTGTATTTCTTGGGTTAAATCTGTCACTTCTTTAGAAATGAGTTTAAGACGTTAAACCCACTAAGCTGGGTAAATTTCTTTTATTAGAATATTATGACTGGACATACAGTTGGACGTTAAATAAAAGCGGGAAATTATTTATGAAATATTTTAGGGTTTTAGTTGGGCTTTAAAGAAACCTCTTCAACCGACACGGACACGGTTAAAAGGACAGGGATATTGTGATTTCTAAATTTCTGCAGTCAATATAGATTTTCCAGTTCAATTTCAATAACTAGGTGGTCAACTATTCAATTTGGAACATGGGGCAATAGAATAATCCAGAGATAAAAATAACAAACGTATAGATTATCACCTTTTACTATTAGCACTTAACATTTACATACTTAAAATATTTACAACTCTTAATCAAAATCAATTTAGAATTTAAAAGCTTCACATTGATTTAAACATTCAGGGCTGAAAGGCTATATAATCCTAATAAATTAGTAAACTGAATAAACATCCATGTATTGAAGAGCATCACCCATTTTCCCCATTTTCCAACAGTTTTCAATTAGTTGTCTCGAATACCCGATATAAGCAGTAATTGAATTAGGATTACTTTGTCAATGAAATGCGCGCAATCAGTTTGATTCAGTTTATTGTTTTTGTTCGAGGACAAAGAGAATTGCATAAAAAGTCATTTGTGCGAAAACACAATTGAAGTTACGAGAGGCTAATGGCTGAAGTGATGACAAAAGCTGAATTGATACTTTCAACAATTGATAGGTGAATTTGATTATGTAAATTACATTTGAGGGTTACATGTATGATAGTACTTTTACAATATGATAACTCGGTTAACGAGTTTTCCTTTATAAGTAAATTTCATTCCCTATTTTATTTATTTATTGGAAGGAGAAGTTCTCCAACATAAAAAAATTGATATTTTTCCACGAAACAGGACGAGGAGCAAAATACAAGTTGTTAAATAAAAAACCTAAGAAAATACTGTACATTATTTATAATTTAATATTTTGGTTTCATGATAGTCGTTAATTTATTTTACACACTCCAGTTTGGACTTGATCGCCTTGTTACTGGTCCAAGACGTTCGTCATAGTAAAATCGATATGTATTTTGGGCATGTGCATATGAACCGTATTTGAAAGCCGTATTTAATTTTATCAGGACAATACTCAACAGCTAAAATTAAAATAAATGTGTTTTTACATTAAAACGTTTCATCGCTAGTATTACAACTTTATTCTAGAAAATACCTTTCTTATTGGGTTCACAAGTGCAAGACCTAAGAAGCTATTTGATGATTTGAAACTGGCATAAGATTTGCTTGATCATTGGGGTCTTAATGCTTGTCCAGCTGATTTGGTCCGTAACAAAACCTTTATCTCATTCATTTAACGTAAATTTCGCACTCATATTCATCTGACCAATGTCCTATGACATCTAACCTTATGTCAGCTTTACATGAAAAAACCCAAACAAAATATTTGAAGAAAATACACAAAAGTAGTAAAATACAACACAAAATGGTGGGGTACATTTACAGCCTCGAAACTCACGAAACATAAACTAAAGGATTCAGTAAGCCAAAGATGTAACACAAATGGAAACCGATCCAGAATAAATACAGGGGAAGAACTTTCCTAATGGGTCATCAGTTAAGTTAAGGGCCTAATAAACGAAACCGAAACGCACCATTAATTAACCAACTGGAAAAGGGAGGAACAGTTCCAAATTAGCATTTGGTTGGGGAGGGTTGTCCCATCCCCGCTGAGGATTTCTAAAAGGAAATTAGCAATCAAAACAAATCTCTATTTGGCTAACAAGAAGCTACGCCTGCCAAGAAGTGTAATAAAGTTATCCGGCGGTTTTGTGAATAAGGATACAATAACGATTGTTATAAATTCCAAGAGGAATAACAAGCTAATTGTGTTAAATTGACAATAATAAGTCGATAATGTAGATTTATGTTACATGGTACATTTATTTTCTAATCCTTACGCGTGCAATTATGATAATGTTATTTACCTTTTGCTTCAGAATTCGTCAATCCAAGTACTCTCATTTCATAATTTGTAATAGTATATTACGTTACTAGTCCTGAAATTATGTGTTTACCGGACGAGTGTGGACGTTACCATATGATTTCGGTAAATACATTTTGGACGAGTTACGTACGATAGTTTACGCTATACTACTAAATCTGTACAGATCCTCATATATTACCACCAACAAAAGGACTAAAAATCACCAGTCACAACCTCTAAGAGAGGTTATGTTTTTGTTTATAACCACTCATTGCCACCTAAATACAGTATAATCTGCTGATTGGTGTCCGGTAAAACTTATTATATATGATTAAGCTGGCGGGAAACAGCTGTTTTCTGGACTAAATCCTTGCGTGGGAAGTTAGTCAAAATAGTGTAGTGTGGCGTAAACATAATTACATGTCGTGAAGTAATTACCATTATTAAGTTTTACCAAAATTAACACAAAACTGAAACTCTTTGTGTCGTAAGTTTATAATTATTTTAAGTTAATTCAATAAAACAGCAATGGCAAAGTCAACTTGCGTGTCACTTGCACTGTTTAATTCATGGCATTTTCTTGATGGAGAATTATACTCAACAAAGGTGTTATTGTTTAAAAACTAAGAAATTGCAAACAAAAATTTGAAAGTTTTTTTACAATAATATTATAATCTAAAGAACTAGTATTTTATATATTAATTATTAGGGAGTGAAACTATCCATGCTTACTCTGTTGATTTGCAATGCTAATAAAGAATGAAAGATAAGTAAGAGTAACTCTGGGACTAGAATGATACTCGGTTATTGTTTCAGAGTTTATAGCAAGTAAGATAGCATCGCCTGAAGCCACAGACAAATAAATTCTTAGGATTGTAGATCATGATGTTGAATTATCTAAGGTGGTTTACTCAAATGCATTTCTAAAACAGCGCAGCTTTGTTGTTTAAATGTTCATAGTTTCCTCGTTTCAAATTGTGTATTATTTTAAATATGGAGATATAGTTAATCAATATTCCACTTTGACTGTTCATTTCATCACATATTGTAAACATACAATCGTTTTGCATGATTGGAAATATTTAACAGGATTGTTATTATATATGCAGGATTGTTTAAACTACAAAAATATAGAGCTTAAAGTGTAAATATTTTCCAATAATAGTTGTTTCTAATTAAATAAAACCGAAGATTTAAAAAACCTATGGGACTTTATCAATGGGGCTTTAAGAATTAAGATCCACGGAAGACGGAAAACTTTCGTGTCTGAATATATAAGAAATATCATTATTTATTAACACCATTTATTAATATTATATATTTTAATAATTATTATTATATATTACAATTGCAAAATTGAATATGGTAAGCACTAACTTAACGTTCTCGGTACAAATAACACAAAATAGTGATGTACGATTATTCCTTACCATTAAATGTATTTTCCAGAGTCTCATCTGAATTTTAATATTTTTCTTCGTCTAAAAACAAAGAAGACTGGAAAACTGCCTGAGAAGTTTTAATTACAGCGGTTTTGTCAAGGGAGACGACGAGGAAACCTTCCATAAACATTTTACTCCCTTCGTCCAAGAAGAACTTATTTCCTCCGTCACCTGAATCAAGTTTTCTGTATAGAAGTACGAACTGGAAAATATATGTATTTTCTACTGTTACAAAAGGAATAAAATCACCCAATTGTTTTCCAGAGGGTTTTTTGTGAACTAACCGGGGTCGGGTCTTAGTAAAGACGGTGTAAGAATAAAATCTATTTCTCTACAGGGAAATAAGAAGTTACATATTTTCAATTGTCTGGGTAGCCGAGTGATTATAGTGCTCGCCTTTAAATCTGAAGGTCGCTGTTTTGATTCCAGGCGAGATAATTACCAGATCCAGATGACATTTGTCATTGTACTAACAATTAAGTTAACCATGCTTTGGACCATTCCCTTACAACAAACGTTAATATCCGACTATCTAATAAAAACCGCAACCAATAACATATTCTGTCTTATGCTGATTTCTATATTGGAATCACAAAAATAAAATAATTAACATTTAATCTCCTTAACTTTAAGGTTATGAAGCCCAACTTGTTTACTTATCAGTTTGAAGTAAGATTCAAGATAACAGGAATCATAGCTCTGTAACCAAAAAGAAGGGACAGTGTAAACGGGAAAAAGTTGCAAATAAAAATCAAATTACATAACTTTACGTGAATTACTTAGGAATATTTTTATTGTCATTTTGTTCCCTCGTCTTTTATCTTTTATTGGTTGTCTCTTTTGTACTGTTTTATCAAGTTTAGTTAAACAGTAAACACATCAATTAATGATTGATTATTATATATAAAAACTTCGTCAGATGTACAAAACCCACCAATATGCCAAACACCAATGCAATGTTTTAATATTTCTCAAAGCCTATTTATTAAGACAAGAAAATACGCCAGTATTTTTTACCATTCAACACTAACAAAAGCCAAGAGCGAGGTAAGAAAAGTGTCCAAACCAAGAAATCTGCCTCCACTCCAGTGTAAACGACGATAAGACCCTGCGACAAACAGGCCTTAATTACATCCTCCATTCGTCCTTTTTTCAAATCTCGACGCTCAAATTAACAGCCCTCACCGACACTGCAACCTCTCAGTTAACAACAGTTGCTTTATTTTTGAAATTAAATTAATCCGATTTTAAAACTCGTTTCACATCAATCCCCAAACCGTCACAGCTCTTAAGACTCTTTGCTTCATTACAAAAGAGGGTTCTTGAGTTATGCCCTTTTGATATTTTTCCGCTAATGGAGTTTGTGCAAAGTGAACAACGCTTTTCAAAATTAATATTTTTGCTGAAATACTTTTAGGGGAACCTTTTAAGGAATTAGTTATAAAGGCTACTTAACGCGGTTATAATTTATTCGTCTTAAGACTAAGTTTTTTAAAAGTATTTTAAAGTATTTTATTTTATGAAATTAGTAGTTAAAATTTTTCAGTTGGTTATTTTGGAGAATTTTCAAATAGTTACAATATTTCACATTGCTTTGAAACCTACATTAACCCTAGACTACCTACATCATTAGAACCATCATCTTGATCAGAATCGTAAGTGTTATTAAATTTACTGAAAGTACATAACAATTCGTCTAATAAACTTGTAATAATATATTTGCACTTATACTGTTAACTCATGAGACAGTAAGTACATAGCATGACATCATGACAGTATAGGTGTAAATACTTTGACAAGTGTTATTAATCGTATTTTTATGCACTTTAAGTTCTTATCGTGAATATTATACAGATTGTACCCTTTGGAGTTTAAACCTATAAGATCGTCTAATATTGCTAAAATACCAGTATCGCTCTTTCTTCTCCTTCTTACACTGTATTTTCTCATTTCTGGGGTTGTTTGTTACCTTATGTGCACAGAAATCAAGCTCATGTAGATGGAAAACTCAAGGTTTAAAAAAACACATATTTATAAAAGCAAGATTACAATTAGAGTGTTTTATATAGAAAATTAAAATAAGAATATCTTGAAAATATTGTGAATTATTGCCAATAAGGTATCATAAACCACTAACCTTTTTAAAACTGTCGCAATTAACTCGATAAATTTACAAAACTAAGAAACACGGAATAATACTACTTTGAGTTTTAACAAGCGATTTTACCTGCACGTGCAATGATGCATAGTAACTTCAAAGGACAGATTTCTATTCTGGGGTCACGATATCAACTAACAACCCCTTACCAACCATCGTACCACCCATAATAAACTCTTGGTACTGGCAAGTTAAGAAATGTTATTATGTTTTTCACTCACAGATAAACAGGGGAAAATGGAAATTTTGGAAAAAGACTAAATGTCTGTTTTGTGGTTTCTGATCTGACGTAAGACTTGATATTATTAATATTTCAGAATTATCGTAAGACGGATTTAATCTAAAAAAACATTCCATTCTCATATAATATGTCTGGAGATATTTGGCCCTTATATCATTATGTTTATGAACGAAGAAAGTTACTTTTTATCATTAAAAGTATCGTATGCATAGATGAATAGGATATAATGAGTAGTGAAGTCCGAGAGCTAAAACCATTTAGTTTCTACATGTTGAAGTACTAGAACACCAGTTCATTATAATTTAATGATCTCTTCAACATATCTCACAGTTAGGTCTGCGGCAGTGGATTAGTTTTGTTGAAATATGCGACTTTTATATGTAACAGAGTTTATTAGATGGGCCTCTGTAAAATCAGGTAACAGATGGTATTGAATGAACGTCTTACAGTATCTAACAAAAATGAGTGAGTACTTATTTGATTTTGAAAAATTGACAAAAAGCAAAAACAAATTATATATGTAATATATCCTTACAGCATGATAAAACTGGCTGAAACTCTGGTAATTTTTCATCTTCTCCAAAACCAAAGAAGGAAAACTATTCTCGTACGGTAATCAAATTTTGATGCCGTATTTTGATTATTTACATTTTATGAAAACCCATTTATATGAAAAACCTTTAAGTCTCAAGGGGATAAACCAAAATGTAGAAAATATAAGTGGTGGGAAATCTTTCCATTTTAATTGCTTGGATGGTTAGGCGAGATACTGCATTAGACGATAGGGTGATATAATATACAAAGGTGTCATTAATAGTAATAAAATGTTTTAAATCAATAAATTTAAAATCATCAATAAAATACACCAGGATTACTAAACTAAACACTAAGGTGACTCTTGATACATTATTTATTTTCCTAAAATAAACTGAATAAAAGTTTGGTGAGTAATTAATTATGAAACAGTTCTGAGTTATCAATGGCAGTTTTATCACTTCGCTTAAATTTCTTAAATTAATATGGTAAGACACTGTGATGTAAATTCACACCATTCATAACAAGTTTTTCATTTTTTATAAATTTAGAAAATAGTATATTCCATAACAAAAGTGGAAAGTGAGTGGTTACATATTTTCATTACATATTTGAGACCATATGTATGAAATGAGATATTTTCAAGCACTTTAAATATGGTCGATAGCCTAATTATGGTGTAAACATGGTCTTACAATTAGGTTCAAACAAGACACGTCAATCAATTTCTTTAATATCCATCCGTGCATTTAATATAAATATTAATGAAGTTTCACAGAAAAATCATACGTACTATTTTATATTTACCACAGATCCAATATTCGTTTCAAAATGTATACTGGAGGAAAAATAAGTCTTATCATATAAATGCAAATACACTATAAATAGCACAAAGTATAATACATTTGTGTCTAGCCCCAAATTGAGTTAATCATGTGGTAAGTGTTATGTTTCAAAACAAAAATTATTAATAGAGTCCTGAATTAAAGACCAAATTAGTTTACCAAAGATAAAAACTAATTTGTCTAAGATACCAATTGAATATACGAGTTAATGTGGGAAATACATGTCACATCTCTTTGTACAACTAGCATTCACAAAAATTAAATTAGATGCAATTGCATTTATATTTAATATATAAAACAAAACAAATCACTGTATAAAGAACAGTATCACAATTCGTTACAAGGATAAAATTAAAAACGTTAGACCAGGAAGCGCAAACTGCTCTCAGACAAATTAAAATAACTCCAGAACAACTGAGAAAGCGAAGTGACTTAATTGAAATTGCATTTTATTCAGCAAACTGGATTAAATTAAAATCGGCAACAGTGAGATAGAAAATGTCTTGAGTTTGGCCAGAGAAGGAGTAATACAAGGAATACTCTCGAGGGCGTAAGGGTTGGTAATTTCGACGTTGGATTCGAAACAAAAACAGGGCTAGTGGACAGAACCCGTAATTAAGGGCTGTTTGGGACGAGGGGCTTGGGGGGGGGGCTCAGTATTTTTCACTTAAGATGACTTCACAACAGATTTCTCGGTTTGGACATCTTTACTCACACTTGCTGTTTTAATTGCCTCTCGTTTTTCTGGATTCGAAATTTTAGTAATATTTACCTACCTTAAACTTGAATGTTTTGCATTTGGTAATTGAAAATATGTTTTTCCTATCACTTTTTTTGGGGGGGGGAGAGGGGGGGGTATAAAAGACAGTTTACCGTATAAATCAACGACAAATAAGTTTATTTTAAATTGATTGATGTACAGTACATAATTATTTATTATAGAAGAAAGCGGACCATTAATTTAGACAGTATAGTAATTTTATGATGTTATAAACCACAAATTGTATAAAAAAAATGTTATATAAGAATGTAATAATGAAATGACTTCCTTTTGTTAAGTTATCATAATTATTGTTGATTATTATTTATTATCTATAATTATTGTTATTTATTATTTATAATTGGTGCTTATTAAATTGTGCACGTATAATCTGCTACACTTATATTGTTATTTATTAGTAAAATATATGTATTTTTCAGATAACCAAATGATGGTATGAGAGTTTTTAATGAATGATGCTAGACATAAAATCTGTTCTAATTTATTGTTTATTTATTTGTTATAAATGGTCGCACTGCTTGAAAAGCGGCCAGTCAATTTCCAAACACTGACAATGTCTGTAATAATTTTTTACTCAATGGAAAAAATTAATTTATTCATATTTCCACAGCAAATAGTTAGCACTAGAGAAACTTACTAGTCCGTGAGGGTTTAAAGAGATCATTAAAATTTAATGACACAGCGCCTAGGACACTACTGCGTTATTCATAAAATTAATTTTTAGTGACTTGCCAGACGTATTGTTGGATGAAAATTTAGCAGATAGCTATTGTTTGATCACGCTAAAATTAATTTAGCAATTTTGTTTAAAATTGAACAATTTATTAATCTCTAACATCAACAAGATTTCAAAATCCAAATATATGACGTGTAAATTTACCGTAGCATCTGCCATGACGTGATTAACTCTATGGACTCGCTTGCCGATACAAGCACGTACTGGTCACTACACAGCAAATCACTTGTTACCCCCACCACCTCCAATTTACCGCCCTCTGACCCTCAACAGCAAATATTTACGCCTGATCGTCACTTGGAGAGCCCTCATTGCCTCTCCAGATAACATACGAACTCCTTCATCTTGCCGACGACGTCTGTTTAGCCTTTACTAATTCTATTGTAGGTTTTGTTGAATTTTACAAATATCTTTCACAAATATCTATACACAGGTAATTTCTGTTTAGGTTTGTTACCTAAGGTTTTTTCCTTAACACTGGATCCAGCTCATCTTGATCATTTAAAACCCAAGGTTTTGAGTAAAGAAACAGCTTATCTAACTCAACCACAAATCTATCACTCACTCCATACTACTTGTATCCTCTATATTCTATATTGTATCTATATATATTGTGTTACTTGTATATTCGTGTTAAATTACGTACCTAGTTAGCGTAGCTGTCTCAAAGTGAGATGAGGATAATTTTACAGCTCGTATTTACGGCTATTAAAATAATTTCAAATCACAATTCCACTATAACACTGTAAAAAAATGTGATGTTAATTTGAGTCCCAGACAGCGAGCGCTGGTGTCAATTACTTGTATATTGTCAAGTTACTCTTAAACCAATCCAAATTGTAAGGACACCTTTTGTGTCAAATCGACAACACTGAAACAAAAACAAGGAAAAAATAACCAACCCTCTGTGAGAGAATAAATTTTACATATCATAGCAGTGTGTGTGTGTGTGTGTGTGTTGCTTGCCTAGTTGTTAGCTAGCCTTCAAACTTCGGTGTACGAGGGACGGTTTCGGTTCCCGGTGTATCAAAATTTGAGAATTTGGTTCCTTTCATTTTAAAGGACAAAGATGTGGGTACATTACAACTGACAATACTATCGTGTTTTACACAAAAGGCATTATCAAATTTTCTAAATTAAAGTTCTATTGCAACTGGATCTGATTTTTACAGTCCCTAACGAGGGAACCTGATCAGTTCCCACATCCTGTAGCGGGTGATTGGCGAAGAAACTCTGCAATTAATGCGAGCAGCGGAAGCGAGCTCACCAATTATCCGATCATTTCCATGATAATCTGCGGATATCAGAACTCCCTCCTCTGGTTTACAGCACTCACGGATCTTGCGAGTAAGTAAAAATGCTTTGTTTGAAAAATAATTGAAAATCGAAAGATCAGTGTCATTATAGCAAAAATATAGGTTAGGTTGGGAAAAGACCAGTAACTTTAGGTAAAAAAAAAAAATGGTAACTAAGGATTGGGACTGGTGAGTTAAGTTTACAGCTTATTTTATTAAGTGGCCCAGTGGTTATTAATATCGCAGTCAAATCTGAAGATCACTAGTTTAATTCCAATATATCGATTCTGTGCGCAAGATGCATTTGATTTTTTCATTATTCTATCAACGTTAGATGGAAACAAAATATGGGCATTATAGGCAGTCACAAGACCAAGGTTGGTAAATTTTCCTTACGATAAAAAAAATAAAATAAAATAAATAAAAAAAACTATGGGTAGACAAAATTTAAAAACGTCAAATTAACTGTTCCAAAAGTCCAAAATAGTCAGAAGGGTTTAAGCCAATTTCTCTATCAAGCGTTTAAGATTTATATGTTTAAAAGGCCTTCAAATACACAGTCTATATATAATTGTTATATAACCTAAAATACCTTAATTGTTACATTTAACGTTAAAATACTCAACAAAAGACCCTCTGAATTGCTTTTAACTTAAAAAAAAGAAAAACCTTTTGTTTCAAATGTTTGTGACGTGCGAGATACAGTATTTGACTTGGTATAAAAAATAAAGCGTTTCAATAATTAAATATCTAGCCAATCAATATCAAAGTTTCATGACAAATAAAATACATTTTAAGTTTTCAATTTTTATATGACGTCCAGTGATATCCTTTCACATGCGAATATCTACTTCTAGATTATCAGTATTATTATCAACGTGTTGACAATTATTTTACACAAGTAAACAAATACACTGTTAACACGTCTGGTCCCTTACAAATTGACTTACCGTTTTACCTTCTTTATATAATGACTTTAAACATGGTCAATTGTTTAATGACTTTAAACAATTTCACAAAATTAGCATATTCAGAAAAAATATATCTCTCTGAAATAGGAAAAAAATAAAATATTCCCAAGTAAAATATCCGAAAGAATACAAAATCGAAGACTTAAGAGGGATTCAACGAGTAAGCTATCGAAAAGAGGGAAGTTGAGATCCCAGCGTCTCAACCGTTCCGATCCTCTTTTATGAGCCATCGGAATACATAAGATATAAACATAAAACATACAATAGACCCAGTATCGAGCGCTGAGGAATATCTAGAGAGATCTGCAATGAAAGTTGCGCTGAAGGCGAAGAGGGTGAAGATAAAACTTAACAATATCTTCTAAGCTTACACACTTTATAAAATCTGAATGCTTACATCTAACACGCCTGACAATAATAGCTATGTTTGGAATTACAAAAAATATAACATTTTTATGTCACACGGACATACTCAATACAATAATAAAATTTGAGGTAAAGTCTAGCCCCAAAATATTCTAAATACATCAAATCAATCAAAACAAATACCTTTCGACATTAAAAAGGATTAAAATATACATAGGCACTTATTGTCATTAGTAAGGAATTTATCATGTAGGGGAACAGCACGCTGTTTGAATGTGAATCTGTGTCATTTTATTTTATTTCATAAATGTTTGTTACCAGGTTTAAGTACATCTTCTAGACTAAAATTTTCTAGACTAAAGGTATAAACTATTGTAATGAGGATTTAACGTTTTTTTTTTTAATATTTTTACTTTAGTAGATAATAATGAGGATCGTTCAGAGAAAAAAACTATTGAACGTATCTGGGCAAAATATACATTTAGGATTAAGTTTGAGCCTAATGAATTGGTATTTGTCTAAAAATTTACTTCTCTTGATGTGCTTTACTAGCAATACAACAATTTTATAACAAACTCACCCTTTAGTTGTTTTGACACCTTTTTCGTTGTATCCAGCCAGTGCTGAAAAATATAAATTAATATTAGGTTTTTCAGCCATAACAATCATGTATCACTAAAACCGATTTCCCTAACAGCATTCTAATGGACTCGAAATAAATGTATGGATAAGGTAGATAGTGAGAATAACATAATTAGTTTGCTAAGGGTTGTGCTATTTAAAAGCACTTTCAATATTTTCCCCTGTATTACGAGTATTTATTTAAAAATAATAGTTGGCTACACACGTATTCATTAGGAATTAGAAATATCATTAGTTTAAGTTACACATGATAATATAAGTATTAACTATTCATTGTTGTACTGAATGAAAACGTGCAATGATTTAACAAACTCATTTATCCCTCCAAAATATATTATGGATACAGTACTTTTTTAATGAATATTATTCTAATTATTTAGCTATTTTATTAATATAACGAATAATGAAGACTAAATTATAGTTTGGATTTGCAGATTAGATCACATAAAACTTCAGTTATTATAAGGTCAAAGAAAACCCATAGCTGTCCTTAAAACTTGATTACACTTATCATTTATTTTCAAATAACTAATAGAATTTCAGTGAAGAGAAATAACCAGTTAGTGTTACTTTAATGTGTTTACAGTCATTTTTTGATTTATGTAATTACAAGGTAATAAATATTTACTAAAAAATATATATTTCGAATTACTTCAAAAATACATAGTGAGATTATTTATTGTTAATAAAATAACTATTAAAAGGGTTCTTTGTTAACTATGTTTTTGATTTTTATTATTGTTAATAATTTGACGTCATAATTCATAGATAAAAGACTTGTATTTTCTGTAGAAATGGAAGCAGTAAAAGCGAATTTTAGAGAACAGAGAAACACGAAACCAAGAGAATTAACGTAAAAGCCACCCATACACTTAAGCGTCAACACTGGAGCTAGCAAAATACCTCCTCTTTGCTGTTTAAGTAGATTATGTTGAGTATTATACAAAGATATCTCAGATTTTTTTTAATACTCAACATAACTGTTTTACAAACGGTAAAACAGCTGTGATCCAATTGGTGCAAATATTTATGTATAGTCGTATAGTGTACAATAAGTATAATTGGTGTAAAGTTATTGTTTCAGTTATAGCAGCGTGGTATGGTGTATTTGTCTAACGTTAATTTAGCGCAATTTTGTAAATAGAATGTGTCATTCAGGAAAGTTTAGGAATACACATATTATAGAGAAAACTATAAAGATTTAGATACCGAGGGGGAAGTTAGGATTAGAAATATCAGATTGGACGGACACAATCTAAGATTAGTTTAGATTTGTGGAACTCCAACAGCTTAGGGAGCGATATTTTAGATAAATATGAGGGAATGATGTTTATTGAATTGATAAGGTTATAGAATTTTTAGTAACTAAAATTAAAAGGATCTATAGCCAAGACCATTTATCAAAATAGATCTGGTACTGTGTACAATAATCAAATACAAGGTCTAGTGTTTCAAACTACTGATTTTTCTCAGGATCGAACAGACAATCTTTTGATAACTCGCTATTTAAAAATTTTTAATGCATCAAAGACTAACTTAACACTCAAGAAGGCAGAAAAGCATAAGTATAGTATTAACATGACAAGGTCAGCTGGAAAGATGCCTAAGAAGACCAGGAACGTAAAACGTATGTAAACAAATTAGCTTTGTTTAATACCAAAAAGCCACGGAAGTAACTAAAAATAAGTGAAATAATAAAATACAAACAAATCTAAGATAAACCTAACTAAATTTAAACTTCATCAGTAGTAAGTAAAACTAAGGCTTGTGTGTTTCCCAAACTCATGGAGAAAAACACAAATCTCACCCTTATAACATAAGGTCAAATGTTCACTTCAAATTAATGATTGAAAATTTAGTTTTGAAATTATTTTCGTATACCATAACGTTTGAATTTTTGTTGTTTGGCTAAAAGGGAGAGAAAGAGTTTCCAAAATAAGCCCTGGAGACAATTTCTTAAATAGCGGGTGTGGAAGGGTGGGCTTAAGTTTTATGAAGCGAGCTTTATGTGCGGAGCTTCGTCCCCGCCGTGTTTGGAAACAAATCTGTCCTTCCTTGCGAATTTAGGAAACAATTTACCACTTTTCTATAAAAATATGAATACGAACTTACATCTATAACTTTGTTAGAAGAATTATTCTATCATTAATACAGATGTTTTATTAAAAAAGACTAGTTTCAATTGTATAAAATACAACGTAGTGTTGTAATTATTATTTGCTTGGCTAGGGTATACTTTTGAGCAGTGCTCTATAGATCTAACTTATAATAAAGTATTATGGTAATAACACCCATTTTTAGCGAATTTCCTTATAGGTACGACCATCGACTATATAACCACAACAGTTGTAACCACAGTTGTGGTTATATAGTCAATGGTAAGACTCATGGTAACACTTGAGCCCGGGACCGATTTACTTTTCCAATTTTTCACTATACCTTTTTAAAGAGCTTAAAAAAACAAATAATTTAATAACACAATTCGTAACATCCTAGTAGCTGGGTTACAGGACGTTGCCACCGTCACAGTCAAATAAATATTTGATTTATTTTGAGCTATAAATACTTCTACAGTAATTACTCCTAATACTAAACCCACCATTACCTAATCTAGTACAAAAATAACTACCAAAACGTTTAGTAATAGACGACGCTATGATTGCTAGCTCTATGAAACCAACTGAAGAAGCCATTAAGACAATGTACCTATGTTGCCGGTTGCTGTCTGAAGGGGCGTACAAAAGGGGGTTATTGTTTAACTGGGGGGGGGGAGATAAACAGCCCCTGAGTTAACCACTTGAAGGGGTGGGACTTTAACCTCTTGTGGAGATGGTCAACAGTTATTGCTTCTTACCAAGACGTTAATAGTGGGTCTCGTACGACCTTTATCTCCTAGCCCTCCCTTTACCCGACGTCCAAACACATTTATGGAGAAGATGTTTTTGAAAAAACTAGGCTAAAATTGTACCGTGTTACGTGTTTTTTTTTATTTTTTAAATAACATGCACATAGTAAACATAATTGCCAATGACATTTATTAGGTTTAAATATTTAAGTATTTCAGTGACTTTTCGGATCAAATTTTAAAAATAATTCTTTAGAATAGGGATTCATTTTTTATTTTTACTTTAGTCTTACCTAA
Organism: Macrosteles quadrilineatus; assembly: GCF_028750875.1. Lineage (NCBI taxonomy): Eukaryota > Metazoa > Arthropoda > Insecta > Hemiptera > Cicadellidae > Macrosteles > Macrosteles quadrilineatus. The sequence continues at coordinate 5,641,709 of NW_026542599.1, read as the reverse complement.
AAACTACTTTTCCGGATTTATAAAAGAGTAGGCCTATACTTAATTTGTGCCTTTAGACTCTAGGAATTTGTACATTGCATCTATTTGAACTATACATAGCCAACTTTCTATTGAAATAGAACATAATTGAAATTGTTTCAATTTCGAAAACTACACAATATACTAATCAGTAAACAGCATACAAATGATTAAGTTGGTAACATTCTAGAAATCAGAAGGGCAAAACACGAAGATTAACGTAATCCCGTGCAAGGACTGAAGCTAACACTAAAATCTATAAAAAAATAGTATCGAGATGTATGCTAATACATTTCATGGTTTCTAATTTAAGGTTTATACATGAAACAGAACCACACCCACAAATATTATAAATTACTAGTGCACCTGTTGCTCGAATTCGAGCAATTGAAAAGTATTACAGGCGTTATTTCAAATTCGCTTTGAAACAGTCATATTTTCCGATGACTTAAAAAAATAACTCAAAGATAATGTAATAAATCACTCGACTCCAGTTATCGAAACTGAAAACGAACTCACTCTGAAAACGAACGCTCTTGTGTGTATCATGTGTTTACTATGAACAGCTGTAATTAATACAAATTATTCGTCTGTTAAATAAACAAAATCTTTTCATCTTAAGATATACATTGGGGTTTTGAACGCCTGTGGGGAAAAGCCCGAGGACTCTTATTACAGGAATTGGTGAAAGGGGGCGTCTACACAAAAAATACTTAATTTTGACACATCGTTTATAAAAATCCGTCCATTATCAACGGAGGAGTAGTGTTTCGTAGAAAACGCCTTCACGTATTATATATAAGGATTTTTTTCAATTATGAAATTAAAGTTAGCAGCTTCTTTTAACCTTGCAATTGTCCGTCCACATGTGCTTATAAGCCTGTGGGTGTAACGTATTACATATTAACATTTACTATGTTATACAATAAGCTTGACAATGATATAAAATGTAAAGCGACCGGTGAGCCAGTTCAGTAATGAATGAATTGTGCTGAAAAAGTGTTAGCGATTTTTGCAGCGGGCCGAAAATATTTTAATAATTGGCTGCCCACAAGGTTCACAGTCCGCAACGCTACCAATTCACTAAAAAACTAAATCACCACTATCTGAAAACATTGTAGGCAAAGATTTTATTCCGGTTGCTTCGTCTAGTTTTTTCACTGTAAACAATTCTTTTCTAAATGTACTAGATATTTGGCAAATGAAGTTGATTTAAAACAATACTAATCCAACATGTATGAGAGAACTGTTTTGAATTTCGTTTCAAAAATGAATATATAAGACGAACTCTGGAGACACTTTCTAAACATCACGTGAAGACAGTGTAGGTTTACTACGCAAGGTTTATATGAGAGGAGCACTGTAATATAAATTCCAGAACAGTAGCAGTAAGTCTTTGGTAAAATATTCTATCTGTTGAATCAGTTTAAACATTTATTCGTGTAATAAAATAAACTATAAAATTAATTATTATTATTTTTAATAATTTTCAAGTTTTAATATTCCATAAAAACACACATCATAACGTTTTGTGGTATTTAAAACTAGTTTCAAAAGTTATGTTAAAAATTGCCTGCTATGGTTGTCACAAATAAATGTGTGTACATAATTATTTATCTTATAAATTAAATTACCAAGGCAACACTAAATAAATAAAAGCCCTAAAAATTACACAACATAAAAATAAACACGCTTCTTCAGTATAGGCGCAGATAAGTTTATTCTCGGCATAGGTAGGTTATGTTAAACCAGAGAGGCCAGATCAAAGACTCCAACCAAGGATTATACTTCCAGATAAACATTTTGTTAATTAAAGAAACCTCTGGGAGTATTAAGACACGATAGGGTTTAGGGGACGAAAAATACCCAGAGGGGTGGAATAAAGAGACTGAACAATCTCTTAGAGGGCTGCTTAGATTTTACGGTGTTTATATCGCGGGGGTGGTATTTCGAGCACACAGCTGGACCAAAGTCCTCCTAGCTTTGGAGCCAAGGTTTGAGAAATCGGCGGTAAAAATTGTTTAACTCTTGGACAATGTACACGAACCAGTGAAGACGGTCTATAAGATTACACTTCTAATCTATATAAAACATAACTATTTAAATATGGTTGTGTTTTAAAAAGTCATCCATTTAAGAACTTTCATTTTCAAAGCGAGTTAGTTTGTTAAAAGTAAAAGCTAGCATGAACAAACCGATAAAAATGCAATTAATTAAATATATGTTTGTAAAAGGCTTATTAGCATGCTAAAAGCTTTTGACTAAGTCCAACTATAATAGTAATGAAATGAATAATTATTTACATTAGAGTCATCAAATTACAATGAGCTCCATGCATATACTCATAACAAACTGTTTAATAAACTTTTGCTTAAAGTGGGCGGGGGGTAGAAAAGTTTAGGAAAACAAAAATCATTTGGATAAATAAACGGGTAATTTAGTACATCCGATTATTACCCCCAAATACTTTTTTTTTACATATGATAAAGAAAATAGCCCCCCCAGAACAGAAAACCAGCACACTAAGCAAATTTGTATTCACCTGCATGGATTTTAACAACTTTTCCCATTGAAGTGATATTATTATCTTGTAAAATGGTTTTCATTACTGGGGACTTCAATACAAAAAAAAAAAAACTGAATCGGCATCAGCTCTATTATCTTATGAGACTACGGTGACAGATTATTCCTTACAGGAAAAAATCGCTTAAGTTGCCTACTATTTCCGGGGGTTTCAATTGTATCAATATTTAAACTGTGTGTCATTTACTGTTTTAATAAAAAGGAAAAGGTTTCAAAGGTTCAAGAGTCAGCGGCGGAACAACAAAGGACTGCGAGTGAAGTGGAGTTAAATATACTCTAATTGTCTTCTAACAACTGGCTAAGTGACGTTTGTGTATAACTGTTAAGTCTCAAACATACAGTATTTGTAAGGTCAAAAATTAAACCGCGTGTTTCAAGAAAAGGAGCAAAATTATAATCATTAATGGTAGTAGTCTAGTTTGAATTATAGAGTAATCAATACCTTTTTCGTCAAGTAAAAAAACCTTATAGTTAATGGGAAGGAAGATGGTGGTATATTTGGTAAATGTGTAAATATTAAATTTAGGAAATAAAATTTATTTTGTAATTCCAAAACCAGGTAAAAAAATATATTTAATGAAAATATTACTTAGTACTTATATTTTTGAATATTCTGTAGGCCTTCTAACAATGAAAATGCTAAGAGCGAATAGAAATTCCATAGATCATTCCTTTTCTTCATAACAGCATAAATATATGGATTTTGAATTGGTTTACTTATGAGGGCTACTAAATAATGTTCAATGTACAATAAGTATAAAAGAATATACTGTTATAACAAGGAAATTTAACCAGCTCTACTTAGAGAGTGGTTAAAAGTAAGGAAGAACAAGGAAAAAGGGACAAAATATAAAGAAGACCGACACAATCTCTTAAAGGAGCCGTTTAGGTTTTACTGGTGTTATACGGCGCGGAACAAACATCCAGAACACGGGGTTGACCTAACTGAAAGTGGCTTGGATAAAAAAAAACTAAAGATAGGTAGCATTGATTTTCGATACTGAGACAGACATAACTTCAAACTTCGCCAATTTAGCACATGAAGAACACAGTCATACAAAGTTCTCCTAGAGCATGCGAATTATTGACCTCTTGCATACTATGCTAGTTTATGGGAAAAAATATACTGCAGTTCTAAGAAAATAATTATAAAACTCTGCAAAGCTCTAAACTAGTAGTGTGACTACATTCAGTCACCATATTAATAAGTGTTACGGGTATTCATACAGTTACATAGTTTTATATTTGTTAATCTACAGTTGGAAATTTATTTCTCGGGTAACATTATTTTATGATATAAATAATATTCAGCTTATTTGGAAAGCTATAAATAATCTATGGCTTGTTATGTTATTTGCTAATTGACAGTGTAATGTTTGTTAAATTGGTATCAGCTAATATTTTGCTGTGTAAATATTATCTATTTGATGGGCCACTAAATCAGTTTTAGTTACTAGAGCTTTTCAGTATTAAACCTATTTCCAATCTCTCTAATGGTTTTCCTTTAATGAAAAGAAAAACAATTAGAGAAATTGGGAGCGCTAGGAAATACCTGTGGTAAATACCTCTTGGCCATGGTAATGTAATTAAAAAGTAAAGCAAAGCTCTTAAGCTTTAAAATAATAAATATTCTAAAAACGTCATCAAAATAAAGGAATGAAACATATAGAAAACCGACCTTACATTTTACGGTGTCGTGAGTATATTTTCACAATTCAAAGGCAATGATAATTTTCAATCATGTTACTAATCAATGAAACAGTCCACTAGTGTACATAACTCAAATCCAAGTTTATGTGGAACTTGACATTGTTTGTCCTTGGCTAGTTAAAGTGGTACAAGTAAGCTCAGGGGAGCAAAGTTCTTACTGTCGCCGCCAATCTATTACTGTCCCACAACATTATTAATCCCTTAACCCTCCACAATTCTCCCCCTAGACACCTGTAAGTGACGTCCCCAACACAAACTTGGACAAACAAGTATAGTTATGGGGCGAGGCTGTGTAATGGATACATTTGGAGGGAAGATTAATTCGGAGGGAAGTGGATATCAGGTTAGTTCGTAGATCAAGTGTCCGGTATCAAAAATAACTCTTAATTCGTTCAGTTTGATAAATAATAAATACTTGTGTTTTCACATTTAACACAGAGAGCACGTGTTTTAACAAGTAGCACAGGATACTGTTTTAAGCCGCAGGAAATATTATTGCGAAATCGTTTTTGTAAAAATTTGTATTTAGCAAAGTTAGGCCTTACAAACTAATACTATTTTTAACAAGATTGAAGGAACAATAATAATTTTCCATTGATTGAAATGTAATTAAATATTAAGGTGAGGTTGAGTAAATGATATAAAGATCAAAGACATGCAAAATTAATTATTTCAATTATATTAGGCATAAAACAGCAAATTTTCAAACATATTTAATGACGTCCAAACTATACTAAGCGTCACAAATAACACAGAAGATACATTATCCGGTTAATATTTTAAGTAACCGTATTCTTGCAAAGATGCAGCGATTCTACAAGTATTAATAAAATTAATAATTAACTTATAATTTGTATAACTGTATTTATTTATAATAATTTTAACTGGAAGACTTATTTTAGATTATATCAAACTGTATAACCTTGAAATGCTGTCACAACAATAAATTTTAAACATTATAAATTGAGAAAAAATTAAATTTAACCTATACCAAAAATACACAATATTTGTCTGATTAATAAGCAATATCACTCAAATACCACGATATTCCTATAGCAGGCTCATTAAAAACATAATACAAACTGCGTTATGGTAAATTAATTGCTGTGAAAACATAAAGGTAGCTTTTCCCAATTAACACAAAACACAGACTGTTAGGTAGATTAACAGCTCACAACTCACCAAATTGGCTTTTAGCAACTTTGTAATGGGGTAAGTTTTCCCGCCAATTCGACCCCCTTCGTCGCCTTAAACCGAATCAGACATTTCATCATGCTTATTTTTCGAGTCGTTGCATTATTTACCATTTGCTTGGTTAGGTTACTTTTGCCAATTTTCGTAAAGAGTTTCCTTAAAGGCTAAATTAGATTTTTTTTTGGGGGGGGGGGTTACTTTAACATTATATATAGATAGTTTTCAAAGTTTTCCTTAGTAGTTCAATTGACAAATTACTTATTGTGTGGAAATAAGTGTTGGAAGTTGTTTCTATTGGAACCTCTAATCAGTCTTAATACCATAAATACATTTTTAATGGTTCAAAACTGGGCCCAACTGTTATCGATCATTAGGCTTTTAATACATAATCTGGTTTTAATCAGTAACAAAGATGTGAAATTTATTCATTCTCATTCATTCAACACTCATCTTAATCTTAAAATACATATATTTATTCGTACGGATAAATTGATCATATTCATCATTGGACGTTAAGTAACAATTTGCCTCCTAAAAATAACACATCTTTCTTAGTTATTTTTGTTCAATAAAAAAAAAAAAGTGAAACACACGCTGATGTAATGTGTTTTCATAATTTTACTTTCTGTTAAAGCTAAGATACGTTTTTAACTAATTTGTTAATTAAGATTAACATATTCCATTACAATAACAGTTTTAGAATTTTAAGGGAACATTAATGAAATATTTGCTTACGGAACTTGCACTGCCTACCAGAGCTAAGTTAAATTCAACTCGTTATTAAATAGTAAAGGGAAGTGGAAAGTACAAAGCGACTGCCTCAGGCCTATGAGTTTTCTCACCTCCTCAGAGACAAAAGCTTGAGTTTAATTTACTTTGTGCTGTGTGATGTTGCCGCGACCCAGTGGCTCGGAATCCACTAGTCACACTTGTACTTATATGAATGTCCTTTGTATCCTATGGTACTAGGGTTGAGGCAGGAACCGTTTCGCACACACCTCAGGCTATTAGTACATGGTCACTGAGCTATCACATTGAATTAACCATTGGTGATTGGCTGGGTTTGAACCTGGGACCTCGTGGACGAAAGTCCTGCATTCTAACACTATACCAGCTCAACAATATTGATAAAATGAGGATGGTTCTCTTAGACATTCACATTTTTCTGGTAAATGATTTATTTTTTTTAATGCGAAAAGATTTTGGATTTGTTAGGAACTCTCCATTTAGTATGAATCTAGGTAGAATCCAATCAATTGTTAGAGCACAGTATACGATTTTACAAGCCTTACGACCGTGAAGTTATAAAAAATTAGAGTAATTTAGACAGTATTTTAATTTTCGTTAGGCCTAATGTCGATTAAAACAAATGATGATTTCTAAAAAGAAGATACTACGTCGTCTAACATAAAATTTTGTGTTTGCAAGTAAACATGAGTATGTTTACATTATTTTAAGCTATTAAAAGGTACACAATAAATAATTATTTACTATTTAAACTTTAAGATATTAAAAAAATGCTATTTTTAATAAGATACTTCCAAAAAAATGAATCATTGCTCCTGGCTCCATTTCAATAAAATCACAAGGATAAACTATTGAATAAAACTATTGCAGACAAACTATTTAATAAAATTCTTCGAATTATTAACTGTCAATACAGTATTTTTAAAGTCATGCCTACACCATCAAATGTATCACCATTAAAGAGCAATGAAGGAAGCAACTGTTCTCAATTAACTCAAAGGGAAGCTATTTAGATAGATTAACGGCACACAACTTAACAATTGACCAACTTTGTAATGGACCAAGTTTTCCACTTATTTGGGAAGCACAATTTTGTACTTTGGTTTTGAGGTCATATTCTGGGAGTTCATTGACAAGTAAGACTTATATTTAATAGTATCTCTTAAAATACGTGTAATTAAAGAAATCATTTATTTAAAACCAATTTTTTTAGCTACTGTAATGCAGCGTCATAGAAAAAAATGGTTTGGGTGTGTTTTAATTTAGATTCGTTTATTTATGTTATGATGGAAAACATAACTATTTAACACATTTGTAATGACAAAAGTACACTTCAAATATTTCTCTTGGAGCCTAATTCACTATACGGACACTTGATTTAAAACAATTTTGTTTATGTTGACACCAGAGAAGTTAAGTTTTGTTTTAAAACTTAAAAACTATTTTTAATAAAAGTCTTAACCCTTAATGTCTTAAGAATCAACCAGCTGTGGAAGTTTACTCAGCTGGCAGGTTTAAAAAAAACAGTGGTTTTCCTTTAAACAAGATATAACTCAACAGTTTATAGTAGTTAATTATAGTATAAACGTCAGGTTACATCAAGCTTTGTTTGACCTCTTAATGCTTCACATCCTAATATCACAAAGTTAAAGATATATGTATTATAATTTTCAAATTACACAGTAAAAAAAATGTTCTATGATTAGGGAAGTAATATGCAAAAGATAACTTTAAAATTAATAAAATCTCCCTGAATGCTCAGTGATAAGTACCATCTTAAGGATTATTATTTAATATCAACTATATCAAGTAATAATTTGATACAACATTTATAATGCTACCAGTCACACCATCGTTATAACTTGAGACTTTCACTGGAGTCTGTAAGCTCAAATCTGTACTCGCTTTACGACAGAACTTGTTATTGCACGTTGTAAATCTCCTAAGTTTTATTACTTGTTCGATATAGGAACTAGACAGAATGTCACTGTAAAACCGTACAGAAATATCCCAAAGTTATTGGAAGCGATTACGATTTTATACAATGCAAAAGCCGAAGTATATTTTGAAAGCAAGTAAATTTTGTTAACCTGATTCAATTAATTTATTTGTAAGAAAAAAATATACTATCCAACTTATACAGTAGTGTAACAGTTAATTTGACATGAGCATGAAATTAGTTTCGATGTTGATAAAAATAAAGTTTGTGAAACGCGTTTTCTTATTCAGGAGACAAATAAATACTTAGGCCTATGACAACTATAAAATAAAATGGTAATGTACCAATCAAAAAGGCACGGATCAAAGACTACCAATAGCAAATAAAACTATGACACTCACTGGACCTATTTCCTGCGGGTTTTGTCAAAAGAAAGGTCATGGAAGAAATTCAAATCACGTTTTATTTCACAAAACATACTTTTAGTCGAGTTTTCGACTACGGGGCGAGCTCTCATCTAAAACTAGTAAAACAATTTACATTACGACAGGAAATTTCACGAAAATTGCAATTATCGTAGTGACTATACGATGTTACACGACAATGAACAATTTAATATCTATATAAATTTTCAATAGATAATATTTTCTTATGAAAAATCTGCGAATAAATTTTACTGTCAGAAAGATGCAATGTTGTTTCGCCTCCAGCTGATTCCTGACCCCAGGGATACAGAACTACTTTTCTCCTACAGTCCCCCGACAAAGTTGGCTTCCTTGTACTGTTTATAGTACAGAAAGCTGCTAATTGCTGCATATTTATACTTTGTCGTACGGTTTATACTTTGGCGCACATCAGGATTCCAACGAAGCAACACAAAACAGCGTGGTTCTATTATGCACGTAATCCGTGTACGCTTGGAAATAGGTTGGCAACACTTAGATAATAATACCATGAGCAGCTGATTGACTATTACAACTACGATTTAACCTGTCATTTCGTGTTTAAAGTTTATGTTCTCTTTTCGGTATTTCTGAACTTTCTGGACTTTTCTTCAAAACTTTTTTAAAACATGCCTACAATCTTAATAAACAAGAAAATACCTTTAAAACATTTTTTGCGCGGAAACCACTGCAAATAACAAAAATATACGGAACTATTTTCTCAAGTTGCGGAGCACATTGCTTGCCGAGGAAAAATAGCGGAGTGATACGGACCGGGAACTACTTTCTCTAGGGCACCTATTTGTGTTGCCAGCTGAACCTAAAAACGTGTTGTATAGTGTTTGAAAGACTAATTATTTATATGCTTTATAGTGACTGTAGGAAAAATATAATGTGTAACACGAGTGCAAAAAGGCCTTTGCTGCACAGTTACACAAAGAACTAGTCCCAAGACTGACACAGCCGTTTTCGCTGCAATCGTTGAAATACTATATTTCATCACTAGGACCCCAATGACCCATCTCGACTATACCACAAGTTTAACTAACGAAGTCAAAAAATGAGCAAGGTCGAAAAGATGTGTCTGGGCCTTGTGATGAAGAGCCACTGCACGATGAATTTGTGCATTGTTCACCATTAACAGGTTACAGTTTCGATTACCACTCCTAAACACATAATGAAATAACACTTTTGTAAATAGGGACTATTTTCTTCCGCATAATTAGCGGACGAATTATAAAAGAGTACACGATGTCTTCAACTTCCAAAAAGATACTTAAGTCTTGAAAACCATCGATACAAAATAAGCATTTTCGCTGAATGATCACAACGAAGTTTTTTCATGTTGAAAATCACCCTCCAAACAATTTTCTGAATTACATTTTACACAAACCCTATAACCAGTAGGGTTTTATGGTGCGGTAGGGTTGGCAATGCGTTTGGTAAATGAGTGGCGAGAAGCGGAGCGCATGAAAAGAGCCCGAAATTTTAATCCCCAAAAAGGTTCACTAATCTTAAGCATGGAAAGAGCCTGGGTCTCCACAGGTACCTGAGGAGGAGGACGCTGATTCGTGTTCTGAAATAGCGTTGTGTTTGGTTGGGTTAGGTTAGGTTAAGTTAGGATAGGTTAGGTTAGGTTAAGTTAGGTTAGGTAAACAGACTATATCTTTTAGTAATGTAAATATCTTTTAATAATCTATCTTTTAATAATTCATATTTTAACCTTGTATCTTTTAATATTGTAAATAAATTCATGTATTTCAACTGTGTTATTGGTTCTTTCTCCTTTAAAGACTCGTTGTGAAAGTTCTAGGAAAAGCCCGGGCTCTTTTCGCAACGTCCTGGGAGGGACCTTGGAGGTTCGGGCGCTTTTCAAGCGTCTGCCTGAGTTTTTGGGCTCTTTTCATGTGCGCTCGCGAGAAGCACCAGTATGGCCAGACACCACGCGTGTTGGCCTAATTGAATTATCCTGTTCTGTTTTCGGCGGTGTAAACATCCATGCTCATGTCGTCAGAGGGGGGGGGGTGGGATGAGGGGAGGGAGAGAATGGGGTTCCTCAAAGTGAATCCCGTAGTAACAACGCCTTGTTCTCTTATCTTGTCTAAACGAAATGGTCCTTATTTGTGAGAGGTTTTTAGTAGTTGAATATTTAATTACTAAATGATTTATAGGGTTTTGTTAAAACAAAACTAATATTCTCATCTTAATTAGAACATTACTCATATGAATTGTTTCAACTGATTTTGTGAGGGTGAAATAGGAATTTCACAAAATAAAATTCAGAAATACTTTTGTAAAATTAACAGAGGGAAAACAATAAACAATTTAAAAATTTTGTTTTAAATAATTGTTGTAATGTTTTTCATTGGTAGATATAAATATGCTTAATCCTTTTGGTACTTGTAACCCCATGGAAGTCGAGCAAAAAATAAACGTGAAAACTGTATTTTGGAATATATGGTTCTAAAGTTTTCGTTACGCCGTTGCTCTATGTTTATTTACCATTGGTAACCGATGTACTCAAATTTACTCGTTTAGGATTGACACCATGTACTTTACTTTTTTTGTATTATCTTCATGTGAACAAATAAATATGCTTTGAAAAATCTTTTTTATTTTCCGCTTATACTATCTAAAAATGTCAACTAGAATGACTTATCAAAACCCTTAATTTGACGTTGACTAAAAAATTTAGATATCATATTTTAGTTAAATGTTAAATCAATCCATCCTAAATTGACTCACCCTGGTCCCTCACACAAACGGTGACAAGCCTAGTGGGTGGTTGATGGGGGGGGGGGGGGGGTGGTTGTGTGTTTAGCAGCAAGTGGTATGTACGCCCGAGGCTCGGTGATAAGGGAGAGGTTGAGAGGTCCCATTTAACCTCTTACCCTTCTTAACCTTCCCTCTGACAAAATATATGTATAAATCCTGGAAGCTAGTTTTGGGTTGGTTTCGAATTATAAATAATAACTCGTGATTATTTTTTTGCTGGGACTAAAATCAATTATTAAAAAGGTTAAGTAAAAAAGGTTAATTTTATAAACACTTCTTTTTAGTTATAAAATAGAATGGTATTAAATTTGAATAACTCAAGCTTTTAAGGCAATTCTACATGTTTTAAATGTCTATGAGGGCGAAAGTTTCGGTTACAAGTCAACGAGTTTACACAATTTTGTAGTAAAATCAATATTTGTGTGTTAGCTTTTAAAATGTTGAGTGTATTTATAAATCGTATATCAGTGTTTTCACTGTTTAATATAACTCTCGTTCAAGGCTTAATATAAATAGGAACCTGGGATGTTTTGCTTTATCCAATATATTAATAGATTTCCCTTAATTGAATTTTTATACATCTAATAATTATTTATAATAATAGTATTATTGATTTGATACAGTTGATTATTATTGAACTATTTTTTAGAATGCTTTTCATTTTATTTGATGATTTAAAAAATGTTTAACATAATAATTGGGCCCCTCTTTTGTACTGAAGGGGTGGTTGTTACACACTTTGACTCAAATACATTTTAGTATTGACAAAATAAAAACGATTAACTAAAAATCTAAATTTTTAAACATTTTTTTGTTTAACGTTAAGCGGATAATTGGTTTCACAATTTGTCTCAACCAGGACAAGTTTAGGGGTTGAGGTTAACCTCGTTCGTGTGGTTTCTGCAAATTATCAGGGAACTTCTCCCGCCAGAAACGTGCCGTCGCGCGGGAAAATCTGCGTCTGTTAAAAACACTACTAGTATATATTGGCAGATGTGAACTGAGTTATTTTAGCGTGTGTTAATTGATGTTTTTAATATTTTATACACAATACAAAGGCATGAGGTTGTTTTCATAAACCCTATTACTTTTTTATTGTTAATCCACTTTGTCCATGGTAATTAAATAATTGGAGGTTTCAGTTGATTAAACTGCGTATAGTGTTTTCCTACAACTACGTAGAACTAACTAGCTCACATTCACAAATAGATTTGTTATCCTTAAAGTCCAATAGAATTATGTTAGGCAAGTTCTCGTCCGGTTTACGGAGCGTAATTTCGTTTTATATTTTCGACTTGCTTCATCAACATCAACTATTAAAAAAAAAAGGAAAACCTATACTTTGTAACCATTGATTACTCTCTGGCATTATAACTGAGGTTTGAAACGTACACTTCAGTATTTATCCAGTAAAATACAGTTTTCATAAGAGAAAGATATTTCAGCCGATGTTAGAGCATTTAAACGTAACTTGACATGAAACGGGCATCACAACAGGCTTCATATTTCACATAGGAATGAATGAAATGATAAGTTCAAGTCAATGGCTAAATTAAACATTTTTACCAACGTATAAATAACGCATACTTGCAAGTATAAGGCATAGAGCAACAAAACTTAGGACAAAAATTATATTTTATTATGATATCAATTATGCCATCTAAATTAAGCTCCATAATAGATAGAAACAATCCCAGTGTTTACGCCATTCCCTTAAAAATAACTCATAGACAAGTTAAAATGTCACATGGTGGAAAAATAAATTACAGAGGCTCAGCAAATTATTTGTTATACTTTCCTTTCTAAACACGAAAGAATTTGGTTCGCCCAGAGGAGGTTTCAAACATGTAGTTAAGATTTCCAAAACGACAATAAGACAATTATTCGCTTCCTGTTCGTCACACGCAGCACACATTATACAGTAGCTGATGGGAATTCACGAAATGTTGCTAGAATATTTGGGAAATAATAATAATTATGTCCGCGTGTCCTAAGGCGACTCGTGCTTCTGACGCCATTGAAAATCTCGTGAGGGTCACTGTGGCTTCACGAGGTATTTAATGAAGGGGTCTGGGCATCGAACGAAATACAAATGGAGGCACTTAAAATGCAGAGTAGGTACTTACTGTATAGTATATGATTGCATATGTGATTGCAAGTTTAAAAACTTAAGGTACTAGAGGGTTATAAGTTATTGGACATATTTTTTAATTAGGTAAAGGAATTAATAAGGAAAATGAAAGTTATTAGGTTCATTAGGATATCTAAAAAAGTTATATATTAAGATTAGGAGTAATGAAAATAACTATCTGCAGAAGGTTCATTGCATTGTTGTTTGTGTTGAAACTGTTATACATTTTTTTTATCTCTAAAAAATGTATCTTTGTAATTAAATATGTTTTTTACATCCAAATTATAGATCGGGCTTGCACCTAATTGTGAGTGTCAGACAAAAACAGGTGTTATCTATATATATAAAATCCAATTTATGTTTGTATATTTGTATGTTTGTATATTTGTATGTTTGTCCTTTATGGACTCCGAAACCGCTCGACAGATTGTAATGAAACTTTCAGGCATTATTAAGCATTATTCAAGGATGGTTTGTGTGAAGTTTGGTGCAGATCCGTCAATAGGGCTCTGCCCCAGTGGCTCTGAAGTTTCCCATGTTAACCTTATGAGTACTCATATTTAAATGGAATTAAAGAGTCTTAACAGCTGGTGCAACTAAACAATTTGATTCTGTGATGTTCAATAGCATTAAAAAGTTAATAAGTTTACCAACAGGGTGCAGCACTATATTTATTTTTAATTTATGAGAACAGTTAATTTGCAACCAAAAGGTGAGTGAGCGTAGCGAACGAACTTCAACCTGGAGGCGAGTTAGCGTAGCGAACGAGCTAACCTGAAGGCAAGTGAGCGTAGCGAACGAGCTCCAACCTAAAGGTGAGTGAGCGTAGCGAACGAACTTCAACCAGGACGTGATTGAGCCATGCGAACGAGCTCATCTTGAAAATGAACGAGCATGTGACATAAAACCACAATAGGACAGGACGACGTCTGTCGGGCCAGCTAGTAAAACTTATAAATTTAGATAAATGTTATCCAAACAACTACAAAATCTTAAAAAATTCAAGGAATACATTGTTATTTATTTATTGTATCATAGTTGTCACAATCATGAACCAAGCTAAAAAGTAATACTGAGTATAAATATTCTGTTTCTATTGTTTTTTTACGAAATATAAGGACGCAGACTTTACCTGTTCAAAATAATACAATAAAGGTTTGTTACTTGCTTGTACCCTTGTAGTAATAATTGGGTTTGCCTAGTGAGAAAAACAACTGAACTTGTTGTACCTATCATAAGTGTTTTGTACACTTACCGTTTCAATAAACAAACGTAGAAACGCCTTAGCAAGATTAAGGACGTATACAGACGGTCTATAACATTTCATATCACATAATTAACTACCAGCCCCTCATAATATAGACCGCAACCCCCGCATTTCCCCTTCCTTCGACCAAAAACCACACAACATACATGTTTACGATGCTCAAAACACGGACGTATAATCCGAACCTATAGCCGTAGAAGCACGTCTGTATAGCTTTTGG
This sequence comes from Macrosteles quadrilineatus, assembly GCF_028750875.1. Lineage (NCBI taxonomy): Eukaryota > Metazoa > Arthropoda > Insecta > Hemiptera > Cicadellidae > Macrosteles > Macrosteles quadrilineatus. Next base: position 5,626,682 of record NW_026542599.1, on the reverse strand, counting down.
CTGCTACGACCAACTTTACATTGTGTCACGTATAAAAAACGTGCATTCGAATCAGATCTTCAAAAAGATCTTTTTAGAGAGAAAATTTATTTTTATGGTTCACAAGAAACATTGTACACTTTTACAATGCGGTTTGTAAAGGTTTTAGGGTCCAACGTCTGATTCAGCTTTTAAGAAAAACGTGTGGAACAGATTACGAAAAAGCTTGATACAATTCAGGTATTACCGTTACGAAACTTTGTAAACCAGGCCGAATCTAGCTTTTTTAGTAAACCAAAGTCTTTCTAAAACTGCAAGATCGTGACACGTAATAAGGATTTACGCGTTGAATCATATTTTTACTAGTATGCTTAGAGGGGCATTTGTCTTATCAATCTATCAGTATGACTTAGGCATCAAAGTAAACTTCATAATAATTTTAAAATCTTGTACCTATATTGATTCTAATGTCTTTTCATACTCCTTGTATGATCGAAGTCGACCAAAAGTGTTTTTCTCTCGTTTCAATGGAAATTATACGCTTTTTGTTTCATCCCAGAGGAGGAAAATGGTTTATTAATTGGTGGTTTTATTTTTCTGAACGCTTTTAACTTAGCGAAATTGCAAGGCCATACAGAAATTAAGATCCATAAGGATGACAAATCTATTAAGAGGAAAATGTATGTTTAATTATAGACTAACCTACACTAAGGGAGTATGTTTTATCTATAGTTTAATCTAGGCTGGATCTTAACAAATCGCATATCCACTCGTTTATACTAGGGATTTCTATAATGGATATTCGTAATTAAAACTGTTGGAAGTTATTAGTATGAATGAATGAATGAATGAATGAATGAATGAATGAATGAATGAATGAATGAATGAATGAATGAATGAATGAATGAATGAATGAATGAATGAATGAATGAATGAATGAATGAATGAATGAATGAATGAATGAATGAATGAATGAATGAATGAATGAATGAATGAATGAATGAATGAATGAATGAATGAATGAATGAATGAATGAATGAATGAATGAATGAATGAATGAATGAATGAATGAATGAATGAATGAATGAATGAATGAATGAATGAATGAATGAATGAATGAATGAATGAATGAATGAATGAATGAATGAATGAATGAATGAATGGATGGATGGATGGATGGATGGATGAATGAATGAATGAATGAATGAATGGATGGATGGATGGATGGATGGATGAATGAATGAATGAATGAATGAATGAATGAATGAATGAATGAATGAATGAATGAATGAATGAATGAATGAATGAATGAATGAATGAATGAATGAATGAATGAATGAATGAATGAATGAATGAATGAATGAATGAATGAATGTAAGAAAGAATGAATGAAAGAATGAATGAATGAATGAATGAATGTAAGAAAGAATGAATGAAAGAATGAATGAATGAATGAATGAATGAATGAATGAATGAATGAATGAATGAATGAATGAATGAATGAATGAATGAATGAATGAATGAATGAATGGATGAATGAATGAATGAATGAGTGAGTGAGGGAATGAATGAATGAATGTAAGAAAGAATGAATGAAAGAATGAATGAATGAAAGAATGAATGAATGAATGAATGAAAGAATGAAAGAATGAAAGAATTAAAGAATGAATGAATGAATGAATGAATGAATGAATGAATGAATGAATGAATGAATAACTACTCCATTTACTTCCCTTCTTTCTCTAGGAATAAAACGCTGAAATGCGGGTGATCGGATGCGCTCGAAAGCAATCGTCTTCCGATTTAACTATGCCTTGTTTTCGGTTCTGCATAGAACCAAACCATTTACATTTTACTAAGTTTAAAAATTTTTAAGATCTATCTTCACTTTAAAGAGTTTTGTAATTAACAGTATTTCTTCATAGAGGAACTAACAACAGCTGATCAACATTAAAGACAATATATATATATATATAAAACAATCGTAACAAAATAAGGTCATTAGGCCAATATTTTATCTGGAACAACATTTTTAACTCTAAATCGAGAAGCAAATTTGGTATAAAGTGAACCACGCTCTAACAAAAGCCAAAACGTAAACAAAATATGTTTACACAATTTAACTATTTAAACTAGAAACAAATTGGATGGTCATGTCGGTTCTCGATCTTTAGGTTCCACAAATTATTTGAAAAATTATGCTTTGCTTATTTCACGAGTCATGTTTCACACAAAGTATCAAATTATATAACCTGGTAGGTTACTGTGCTCGTCTACCTTCACCACAACAAAGCTGCATGTTAATATGCAAGATATTGCCTTTTCAGCTATATGACTTAATAACGTGTATAAATTATCAGGCATCAAACCACCTGATTCGTACGCGACCATATACCTACTCAACACGCTAAAAGTGTCATAACGTGATCGCTTGACACAATAAATCACAATAAATGTTTTATATTATAAAAAAATCGCTGTATTCAACACTGATCAGTTTATTCACCTCCAGTTAGCGAAAGCTGTAATATATCTGTTTGCCAATTAGTCACCTAACGCCTAAGGCTTCGATCGCCAATCTCACATTTCAATTACACCACACAACTCCTGTTAACTCCGGGCTGTCTAGATAGATGATCAAATGTAAATCACTTTCGAAAATCTGTTCAGTTCTTGCTTCCATGACGAATCAATCGGTTCTAAATTTTCGCTACTGAATCTGTGAGTGATTAGGTCTGTCCACTCAGACACACCGGTGTAGGTAGAAAGAATGGACTGTATTGTATAATAAGAAATGGTTCATTTCTGTTCGGATTAAAGTAACCACTACCTTAGCTAATGGCTTGATATTTCAACAAAATAATCAATGAACGAAGTAACTTTTCTTTGAGTGATGCGTAGCGAAAATAATTCTTTTGTGATTAACGACAATTTAATGTTATTACGTGTAACGACCTAAGTTAAACTCTTCTACTCACATTGGAAAATGTAATTATGTCCAATAAATATTAAAATTATTATCTTAATTGCGTGTTTTTTTTGTTACTTTTGATTTATCTGCAGTTTTAGTTACAGGTCCTTTACAATACGAGTGACTTGATTATCTCGATGTCAGGTGATGGATTAAAAGGAAGAGGAAGTGAAAGGGAGAGTAAGACAAGGGGGAGTAAGAGATTGTCGAAATGAACAACGACTCTTTGGACCCATCGGCTGAATAATATCTTTAGAGTATTAAACATAAAACATAAAGCTTTTAAATTAAGTTATGATGCACGTTTGAAGTTCCCGAGATTGAGCTAGAATTATAATTAATTGCACAATTTAATTGGTTAACATAATAAAATAAGAGAATAATTTGTTTAACTTGTCGGGAAATGCTCGCACTTTAGAAAGATTTTTGGAAGAGAATTGTTGTGTCTTTCTGTCAAATAATCACCTATATCAATGTTTGTGAGTTAGGATCGATGCAGTTTTTATCTCGATTTGTATGCTCGATGAAATATACTAATAAACACGCCACTTGTTAGGATAAACTGTTTAGGAATGAAGTGATGATGAAGGAGATCACAACTGTTAATTATAATTAATAAATTATCTAGGTAACCTCAACCTACCACATGGTTGAAGTTAAAGAAATAAGCAAAGCCCACGGCAAACAGAGTTCCCTTATACAACAACTTTAAAATACCAATGGCATTAGAAACTCATACTTGGAGATGACGAAGGCATGCATCTTGTTTAGAATTCGGTTACATTTCTTCGGAGCCAATCTCTGGCTTTGTCTTATCAGGAAAAACATTATAAATTGGCCAAGAGCAAGTGTGTTAATTGACAAGATGTCAAATTCAGACCTTATGGACCAACTAAACTACTAAATCAAACACTTAACTTTCCACCATATAAGACGGTATGCACAAGTAGAAAACACTTCCAGAGACTAAAAGAAGGCAACCGATATGAATAGAAGCACACACAATTAATCCACTCGGATAATCGTCTCCATATTTAATAGCGTACAAATTAAAACGTGACGATTACTGAACACCCAACTACGTTCTCTTCCACCTTTTAATTGCACCTTTAACATTATTTACGACGTGGGAGAAACAGATGATTTCGTTCTCCCATCAACGGATGATTATACTCTGTCTATTATTAGCTGACACACGCGTGGGACTGAGTCAGTTCACTGCTGTGGTTCAACGGCTTCAAAATTGTTTTCCTCTAAATAATTATTTGGGAAGACTTTGCGTGCAAACCTAATATTAATTCGTTGAACAGTTTTTTTCAGCCTAAAGTTCTTCGCAAAATGGAACTATTGTTTGAATCCCCACCACAATGCATAGGTTGAGGACCTATTAATTTAATAAAATAAAATAAACCATAGAAAACAACCAGAACAAGTAGTAGTGGTAGGTATCATAAGTTGCAAGGTTCGATCTTGAGAAAAAGTCAATTTTTTAATGGTTTGCAACTAGGTCCAGGTATCCTTGATCACAGGGTAGTGAAATGGTCACGACAAAAGAAATAGCTGATCCTTTGACACAAAGCTACAGATCAACTTAGCGCAATTCATTCTCAGTTTAAAATACGTACTCAAAATGCATCACTGTCTTATTAAAGTTATATAATATATTTATGGGGGTTTCGATACTAAAAAGAGTATTATTTGTATTACAATTTTTGTGCAACGTATAAAGGGATTAATTGGTTGTATATATTGTTTCTGGTAAACATAAATAACTTTGGTAACGATAAGTTGTTGGCCTTAAAAATAAGCCGAATGATAGCATCTTATTTACCCTTATATCTTATATCTTATATATAGCATCTTATATATATGAAAGCTATCAACCCTAAAATGTGAAACACTTGGGTTTCCTGTACACAAACATATTTTGCTATCAATGCACAGTCTGGTTCCATACATATCAGGGTGGTTTGTGTCAACAGTTCCCGTCTGTGTTTGAAGGGTAGATTCTACCCCAGACAATATCAGCAATTTAGCTTTGTTGTGGCCGTATGTTGCCTCTAACCTGACGTAGGCAAGTCACTTGTGTAAATCAGGTTTAAATTAGCCCAACTTTCTGACGTGGTTTGAGTAAAATTAAGTTAATTTTATTTTTCGTTGGATACGTCTACCTTTAAATAGTGCTGTACGAATATAGATTTGTTTCTTACATTCTTACAACTTGTTGGGGTTATTTATTTTCTGTATTTATTGAACACAAAGAAAACTTAATCAACGTAACGTTTTTGTTTCTTTATTTATCAACAATGGTTATCTAATAGCCAACTAAGATTATGCACAACTGGGCATAGTTTTAACCCATCTTTGAATGATGATAAAGAGTGAATGGTGTGAGGTATTAGAGTACCTACTGTTTGCTAGATATTTCCCTAGTCAGGACCATTTACTGACATAATCATGACACAATGACAGTTGGTCCCTTGAAAAAATCTACAAACTTTTCTAAGGATCTAACTGGCACTATTTTGATCACCAAGTAACCACCAAAAGCATTTAGTCATCCAGCTATAAGTAATAAGAGTATATTGATTACTACTTTTTTATCCGTTACATGCAAAACAGATTTTCCAAACTTGTTGAATAAAGATTGCTTGATAAAAACTTCCCCAGACTTACAATACCTTTTATCCCCCTCCTAAGCTTCCCCTTCTAATCCATCACGCGTATCAAGGTAACGTCAACAGCACGGTAGTATCTCACGTCATATTAACGTCATCTTTAAACTAACACCACTCAACAACGTTGAAAAACGTTCCAAACAAATCTTGACTGGTTCTCAAAGGGGGAAATCTTGTTTTGACTACAAATACAAATACAAAGAGGTTGATTCTTTTCTGTCTATTGACCACTAGACATTAGTGAATAATTATGCACACGTTATTCGTGATACATTACTGTAATACATGTATTAATTTCACTCCTTGTGAATAAAGGATGCCATCATGACAATTATTACTTGTTTTCGATATATAACAGAATATTGACAACATACACCTAATTAGGTGTAGAAACAGTTTCACATGATTGCCTCAAACTAGTCTAACATAGCGCATGTAACAGAATATCCTAATCCATTCACTACATATGAGCAATCGGTTACGCCCAGCCCAAAAGGAATATCCCAAAGCACTTGTTTAATATTCAACAGCTAATAGTTCTGGGTATTCCAACCCACCAACAATGAATACAGAAGCGAAAATGTTCTCAGAACCGATTGATTCGTCATGCAAAGAAGCCGAACTGCTTTCTAGAAGTGTAGACAACGCGGTTTAGCGGGAGTGGCTGTATAATTGAAACTGTGAGATGGCAATCAGTCTTAGGGCGTAGGCTAACTTGTGGATATATGACCAATAGTTATCTTGGGCTGCTAAACAGCTGGGGTAGAAGTAAAATATTTATGGTAAAACTGATCTTTTAAGTTGAGTCTATTTTAAAATCATGGATCTGCGTGTAAAGTAATGTCTGGAAATCATATAAGTTTGTGTTTGAATGCTTTTATAGTATCTAGTTTCATTAACGGAATTATGATAAGTACGAAGGATCCAGTCAGTAGTACACTGTATAGTAGCTGAGTGTAATAGCTGTTGATGAACCAAAATATAGTCAATCCAATTCGGGAAAAGGTTTGAATGAAAATAGTTTGCAGTATGCACATTAGCTTAGGTGATGTTTTATGTGTTTTCCACACTAATGGCATTTTTATGTGTTACAAGGGAACTGTCAATGGTGATTTTTTGAAGAATAGTAACGTAACTAAATTAAAGAATCAGACTGTCATCGGAAGTTATTTTCTGAAATAATAACGCTGTACAACCAGAATACCCAGACAGGACTGACGATAATAAGCTCCTTATAGGAGTTTATTTCAAGACCTGATTCATAAAGCAAGTCTTACCTAAATATTTGTATTTATTTACATTAAGAAATATTTATGTATTTTAATAACACAGAATGTAAAGTATTACGTTTTATGAACTAAACCCAGTAAAGACTGTTGGATTAACAGTCAATAAAATATGTAATTGTTTACTTACATGTAAACAAATAGTATATTGATGTACAGGGTAAAATTGAACAGCAGATGTTAGTTTATACGGATGTTGTTTAAGGCTGTGGCGGTGTCGCTAGCAAATTGAATTCTGGGGGTTTGAGACTTGACCTTCTGTTTAACGTTTGAGCAGGGTCTCTAATAGGTGCAATTGGATAGCGGCAAAGCAATAAAACATTAATTTGATTGTCCAAAACTGGTGTGCTTCCCAGCTAAAACACAATCAAATTGATTTTGTATGATATTTATAGCAATTTTGTTGTTTTTTTCCTTCAATGTATCTGCCCTATAAAACCAAAACAAAATTAAAAATAGAAACTGGTCAAAATAGGTTTTAACCATCATTATCGTATAATTGTCGGTGCTGCAATGGTAATAATTTCTTCAATATGCCACTTGTATTTAGGGAAACGAATAATAGGCAATCAGATGAAGTTACATTTTTACATTCACGATACGATATACTGTGAAAACTTCCCAAAAAACTAAAGCTAAGCAATGATAAAATCCTAAGAATCGTCCAATAAATTCTACCTAAAATGAACACTCACGGTATTCCTTAATAGCTCAAACACATTCATAATAAATTACACATTTAGAATTAAATTCAACATCTTTAACATTACAAACTTTTTAATACAGCTTACGATAAGAAGTCCCAAGTGCAATGTAAAGTTAGAGTACGCCAGCTGACTTAACGCGATGTAAACCATTGTTAACGCACCAAAAGGATAATCAACACTCAGCTGAAGTGCGCGCCAACTCACCAATTTGGCGGGAAACTTCTCCAGTCGGCAATTCGAAAAGTTTCTCACTGAACACTAGATGGCTCTGCGCGTATCGTTAGGCTTTAATTGCATCTTGGCTGCCATTGTGCTCGGCAAACAGGCGGGTGAATGTTTCCAACACATGGTTTGGTAACGTTCTGTACCGTGAAGGGGGAAATACTGGGACTTTTCATAACTATCCTGCTGTGTTCTCTCCTTAGTAGTACTTTAAAAGTAGTAATAGGAGATCTGATAGCCAACAACTGGCGTCTTGTTCCCACCCACCCCTCCCGGAAATTTGGTTACCTACCCCAACTCCTAAAATTGTAAGATTGTTGCTATACTAATAATTGAACGAAAGGTACATTTTTTACTGGTAATGCCTTGGTGAATATTATAGCACCAACCCAACATTGGGACTCTAACATGCCATGGCTTGTTTAAGATTACCTATGAACTACTTCGTTTAACAACTTTCGTTGTCTATGTAAAACTTTGCAGCTGCCATGTTATTATTGGTTTTAACGCAGACTAACAAAAATTTCCGGAAAACATCCTGTCCCCCGTGGCACCGTCCCATCACGGCTGAAACAAAAAGGTGGCCTTCCAGCGAGCTGACTTCATCATAGCCTATAAAATCCTACTGATATGGACAGTAAAATGATTTAAAAGAGGTTTCTTTTAAAAGTTTCTAGTAGAAAGTCATGATGTTTCTTCTTAGTCGAACAATTTTTCAAATTGTTAAGCCCCATGATTGTAATATGAACGACATTTTGTACAATTGAATTTAACAAGTAATTACTGTAGTGAGGTTATTAATTGCTTTATTTACTTTGGAACACGCTGTTAATCAAAGGGGATTATATTGTATGAACCAATAGACACAGATTCACCAGGTCAATGTATTGCACTTTCCCGAACTTCTAGGTTAAAAGATCAACAAGAAGTGTTCACGACGGTTCCTTCATAATACAGGGTGACCGTTAAGTCTTAGGACGACTTCATAACTTTTAAACGACAAAAGATATCACAACCACATTTGGTATAACGTTACTGGAAATTGTAAGCTACTTTTCTGTGTACATGGTGGTCGGATATCACCTTTGGGGGTCAGAAGAAAATCTTTAATGACAGCCTATGTTGAGTTGTACATCATTTTAAAGGTCTACGTCAACTGAAAACAATGCAGCAAACCGCACTTCAAAATGTTGATTCTGCGCAAAATGGCAGATGTTCAAAGATTTTCAAAATTAGCCAATTTCTTTAAATTAAAACACTTTTTTAAATCTTTAAACAACTGTCATTTTTTAATGGATGGTCCTTTTGAAGTACGGTTTGCGGCATTGTATTCTACTAATTACCTAACATATAACTAAATAACTAAATAACTATATATAACTAAATACCTTTAATTTGATGTGCATATCAACCTATATGCTTCCATTCAAGATTTACTTCCGACTCCTTGTGGGCCGTCGCCCTGAAGAGTTATTTGGATCACTGAATGTGAAGTTATGGGGATCATTTTAAAGGAGATTTTAAGCAAAGAAGAATGCCGCAAACTGTACTTCAAAAGGTTGATCCTGCGCAAAATGACAGTTGTTTAAAGATTAAAAAAAGTGTTTTAATTTAAAGAAATTGGCTAATTTTGAAAATCTTTGAACATCTGCCATTTTGCGCAGAATCAACATTTTGAAGTGCGGTTTGCCGCATTGTTTTCAGTTGACGTAGACCTTTAAAATGATGTACAACTCAACATAGGCTGTCATTAAAGATTTTCTTCTGACCCCCGACGGGCCGTCCCCCAAATTTGATATCCGACCACAATTAACACAGAAAAGTAGCTTACATTTTCCAGTGAAGGTATACCAAATGTGGTTGTGATATCGTATTTCGTTTAAAAGTTATAAAGTCGTCCTAAGACTTAACGGTCACCCTGTATAATTCAACGTATCAGTACCGTAAACACGCATAAAACATTAATCACATTGGATCCCTAGTTTATTATGCCCTAATTAAGAACTAATAGGGTTTATGCCACAAATCTTATGTGACCAAACGTAGAGTAAATAACCAAATGAGCCTCCAATTTTGTGTTAAAAGTAGTTATTAGTATGTTGGTGCAATGGACTACGGTCCTATAGTACCGATGTCCAGAGGTCATATTGCAGTGCAACCACCAAATTCATCAGTTCAATCTCCCCTCGCCACTCGCTTTGCTTACATTAAACGCAGGTCCAAAGCCCATGTGGATCGGCAAATGCTAGGTTAAGACGGCGGCAACCTCTTGAAAAAAAAAACTTTGAAAGAATTATTGAGGACTCACAGTTTGGTTGGCGGAGTCCAGGTACCGAAGGCCGAAGTAGGCGGTCTCTAGAAGGTTGAGATGTCTAAACACCGTGTCTAGCACCTCCTGGCCCAAACTGGTGTCCTGGAACAGAAAATGTCGATGAAGATCCAGGAAATTTTACGAAAACTAAAACAAAGTTGAGCATAAAACTAATCAAGATAAAATTCAAGAAGACTCTTGCCTGGGAGGAATTTTCGTTATGTAAACCACAAGCTAGGTGCGTCGCCAAGAAGTATTACCTTTAAGCTAAAGCTAAGTTTGTTTCATAAAATCGCATATCAACATACTTTCCTAGAGATCTATCATGTATCAGCAAAGATAATTTTAAGGTAATTTTTATAGTAGTAAAAGCATTATTCGTAGGCCCAAATGACCATAAAATATAAAATGCTTAAATGACCAACTGAAGAAGACATAGAATGCGTTTTAACATACGTTTCACCTTATCAGTAATTTTAATGTAAATATTTCAAACTGATCGCATAAAAAATATATAAACCATCCCTGTAAAAATCATAACATATTACGTTTAAATAACATGGTCGCAAGCCTTTTCGTACATTTTTTTTTTAAATTCAATATGTCTATTTACTTAATTATCACTACGAAGTATTAAGATACGACATCTCATTGAAAAACTACTTTTTTCAAATACTGAGATATTAAACTTAAATAAAATTGAAACACATACTTTATCTATGAGTATACAGAAGAAACCGTCGTACTCAACCAACTTTCATTTGTACACACCTTGAACACACCTTGCTCGGTTGAACCAAAAGAATCCTCCAAACCTTTTACAGCACCGGAGTGATTAACCTAAGAAGGTAAGTGGTTGAACCAAATAGTTCGCCTCTTTGTAGCAACTGCATTGCTGCGAAACTATGCACTTCCTCAACTACTTAGATAATTGGAGGACGGTGATGTAGGATTAAGAGGAGAAGTTATCCTGGAGTCCTCAATATTGGTTTAAGGATCTTCCATGGTGGAATGAGGCAGGATCCGATTTGGAGCATCCTTACATAGACTTGCCTCTTGAAAAAGTCTAGGAGAATTTTACTTTTAAACTTGAGTAATTATATGTAATTTGTATTCAATTAGTGTACGTATAGGTAGTAAGTGGTTTAGCTCACCTATTAATCTGTTATTTGCTAGATCGATTCAAAGCGAGATTGTTTATAGCACTAGATGCGATGCCATTTTTGCTATTGGGCTATCGATTGATGATTCCATCTAGCAACAGGTCGACGTAAGCAACAAGATCAGGAGGAGGTCTGTTCCTTTTTTAAAAATGCCAATGACGTGAAATAACATGAATTTTAAACGAAATAACATGCTTACAACGAGATCTTATCTAGCACAAAAGTACCATATTCACGAAAATCCACTACTGGATACTAAGTTATTCAAAAGTTATACAACTATTTCAAACGATTGATTTTTCATTGCTACTTATCGATTTGTTACACTAAATACATTTTGTCTAATCAAAAGTATTTTTCCTGAAAATTTAAGAGAAATACCTTTTGTGTATTCTCTCATGAAATTAACATGGCTTTAAAAGAGTGTTTCTTCTAGTTTTCGCATTTAGAATCAATATTTAACTAAACATAATGCTAAACAAAATAATTTCGCAAATCAAAAGAGCATAATTTGGCTATATCATCAACTTCATACGAGATTTGCATTGAGCACTAAACGACATGTATGTAAAATAATTCAAATAATAAAGGTGTCGATATAGAATAACTTAATTCAATTGGTACAACTTACTTAAACGCATGGCGTTTTTGTTAGTCTAAGCAAAGATTACACATGCTACGCAAAGATTTTGCGTAGCATGTGTAATCTTTGGTCTTAGTTATAAGTGTCACCATTAGATAATAATTTTCAAAGGAAAATATAAAGCAATGTAATACAATATTCATCGTAAACTTGATGGCAGACGTTATCACTAAGTTTATTCAATATTGTTTATGGTGAGAAATTCACCATATTTTAATCTATAAAAATACATATTATACTCAAAACCTTACCGAGTCGATTTATAAACAATTTATCTAAGAAGAAAATAAATAGAAGAGTGAATAGCTACTTTCAACGATATGGAGTAAGATGGATGATTTCTCTTTCCTTCCTAATTCTTGTGATCCATCAAAAGACTCCATAAGGTTATTTATTTTACCATGACAAGATTTCCCCTACTACGAAACTCTTTGGCTGATTGAAACTGTAAACACAACATACGTTTAGAAGAACTTTGAATGGTTCGGATGGTTTTAACTGAACAGGCGCGCCTTAATGATAGTGCAATCGAGCGGGTGATTTTCTGACGGCAAATGCTTCGCAACTCGATGATCGACTAATTAATTACCTTTGACTTTATGCGATAAGTCAGCTGTTTTGAATTAAAACGTGAGCAGAACTTCCATGTGTTGAACATAGCAAATGTATAACGATAAGTCATTTGAAATCAAACAACCGACATTTAGACATTTCTTTGTGACCAAATAGTTCGAAATACAGTAGGTACGTCCTTTCATGTTGCCATAAAAACTCGCTGGATTTTCTATTATTGAAAACACCTTAATCTACGGGAGATGAGTTCGTCGTTGAACTTGTAAAAGGAATCGGTGAAGTTTCGGGTACGTTTATCTTTAATTTTCATCAGTTTATCTCCGGGGCAAGCCGCAATTCAACGGAATAGTTCAACAATAGTTAGTTGAATAGAAGCTTCTTCCGTACATTTGTTGTTGCAATGTATCCAAAACATTAACCCGTATATTTCCCTTGATCATCTCCTGAAGAAACAGGTTCAACATGGTTCATACTCTTGAAATAATAAAATATTTCTGAAATGGAAAATAAATGGCAGTCACCAAGATATTTAATCTATTTCGTAGGCAAAATCAAACAGATCCGACTGTCATTTTGATTGTGGAAGTAACCTTAACAGAAAATATTAATGAACTTAACTTCTCTTAAATTATGTTTCTTTCATATTTCCTTTGCATGTTATTTTTGAATACTTTTTTCGCAAAGATATTGACTAATGATTGAAAATTACATTTTCCAAAAGCTACTACTTGAAGTCTACAAAAAAAGAAGCTTGCTGGTCTAGTGGTAGAGCGCGGTATTCGGGTTTAAATCCCTAATCACCAATGGATTTTTATCCAAGCAAGCAATTCATAGCGTGAATCACCAACTAGCATCAAATACTAACAAAATTGACTAAACGTGCTCCAGCAAACACGAACAATATTGCGTATTTTTATATACAGAGGACGAATACGCATTTGCTACTCTTTACCGAAGCTATCTTATCCTATCTTCATCTTCTTACTAATATTATAAATCTGAAAGTTTGGGAGTTTGTGAGTGTGTTTGTGTGTTGATCAATCACGCATTAACTACAGGACGGATTGGGCTGAAATTTGGCATGATGATAGTTCCGATTAACATTTAGGCATATTTTGATCTCAAAAATCCTTTCGGGCTCCCCCCCACCCAGTGGCTCTGTAATTCCCCATGTTAACCTTATGAGTAGGCCTACTTATATTTAAATGGAATCAAAGAATCTTAACTGCTGGTTCAACTAAACAATTTGATTCTGTGATATTCTTGTGATATATGTTTACCAACAGGGTGCAGCACTACTTTTTTATGTATGAAAACAGCTAAAATCTTAATTATTTAGATCAATGAATTTCAAATAATAGAAATCGTAGGCTCAACAGTGTGTATTTAGAGCACACGTACACACACACACTCATGTACACACACACACGCACGTAGAACGTATACATTGCATTCAGACGACCTGGTTACCTGTATAGTAGAATAGGCTGTATTCACGACGTAAGTGTATATTGAAGACGCGTAGCATCTCTCATCTGTATGCTAATACTAGGATTGTTCCCCGATACGTTCTCCTGAGTTAACAGATACTCAAGTTTGGTCTAATCTCTGGCATTCTAGACGTATATCTGTCACATGTTAGTTTACTTGTAAATATTTAAATTATTATAACTAACAAATATTAAATTATACTACAACTTTAACTGCAATGACTACTCAAAATAGGGGAAGTTCTCTCTTTACATGGAAAATGTATCCTTTTAGTTGTCTAGATGAGTTGACATGTCGCCTAGACACAAAATTGAAAACAATAAAAAGAGTTTCTTTCCCCGATAAACTAAACAATAACAAAAACAACAATAACAATTAAACAAAACGTGCATTAATCTTAATTGTACAGTACTTTACAAGTTTTGTGTATTAATTCTACTAAAATGAACCACCTTTAGTGCGTAAAATCTGTAACATTTAATCAGAGAATGGCCTAAATGAATTAAAATATTTAATAAACTGAAGTAAATGATACAGACGGACAAATTGTAAAAATATACTAAAGAAATGAAGTGGATGATTATTTGGAATTAAACTTGAGCTCATTTCATAATTGAATTAAATTAAAGTGCTTGGAAAAGCTTGCCAGTTAACATCAAGAGGGTTTACATAAACCTGAAAAGAATCCGTTGCCATTGTGGACCAAGAGATTATAACAAGTAGATATTTCAAAAACTCCTCAACTCTGATTTAATGTCTTTACTTACCTTCTAAATAAACTTTTGTGGAAAGAGTTTTCAGACTGGCTTCTATTCTTTTAAATTCTACTCTTGGTAGCTGTTTAAATAAGTTTATTATTTGTATGAGTATCATCGTTTAGTTTCAATGCGTAAGGTACTTAGGTATCAAACATTCAGTGTAAAAAGTGGTATAAAGTCAAAATGATTAAGTTATAAAATAAACAACAATATAATGATTTCTAAGGCAGCAGTGATAGAATCAATTCGTTGATACTTTATTGACTATTTTAAAATGTTCATTCAGGTATCTATAAAATAAAAGTCTGTAAAAAATTTAGATTCTAACATGTTTATAGTAACAGTTTTAGTCATTTATTAAAAGGCCATTTTCGTATAAATAGGGTCGATATTTCCTGAGTGTTTGGACATTTACGTTCTAGCACTGTATCTATAGATTTAGAGTTTGTAGCACTATTATCTTTTAGAGGTCGTTAAGTGGTCGAAACTCGACCAAAAAATATATGTAATATACATACTTCTCTATTTTCACCCGCTATAAATAATAATAAAATATGTGATTGGAGTACCTTCCATTTGTTTTGATTTTCTGTTTGTAGTTTGTTATTTCGTCAAGAACATGGCAACCCGTAAGGCTCATGTCAATTTGTTTAAATTTTAAATTCTTTTTTGTGATTATTTTGAGCCTATTTTAATTTATAAAGGTATTCTGCACATCTACAGGCAAATATCTTTCTAACAGTGTGCGTTGATTTTCCCAGCGATGCAGAGGAGCTGAGAAATAATATTTTCAATAAACATGCTAGTCTATTTATATAGAATTAGCCCCATATTAAATTACCGTGAGAAAAGTTGAATTTCCATTTTTGGCCCAATAAACATTCTCAAAAAACAAATAAAACCTGCACCAGCGAGTAATTCGGTCCTAAGTATGGTCCTCAAGATAGCTGTCATAAATTTTGCAAGATTTTTTTAAATTTATAATATAGTTTAGTTAATTTTATGAAGTAAATATTTAATTGGTTAGTAATTTTCTGTCGTAGTTCAAAATTAAAGTAATTTGATAGTTTAGTGATTTAATAAGTAGTCATTTCAGCATCGAATGGGCTGATGTTTTGTTTTACGATGCTTTGTAACGACGCACAGTTCTGATATTAAAGTCAGTAAACTTGTTTATTAGTCTTACAGCACATTCTCCGCACTTCGCTTCAGATATTAAAATCTTCAGTCACAAAGGGATAGCGTCTAGGCATTGCTTCACTCGATATTACCTGTACCAAGCTGTGCATCTAACCAGTATTGTTGTAGTTTGTGTGTAACTATCTAACATTTTTTTTGTATCCTCACACTTTTCTAAGTAATAATAAACTGTTGAAGTTTTGATATTTCAATGTATAAAATTGTTTTAAATGTATCTATGAAACATTTTAGTACGAGAAGCTGTTCGTATACATTTTGCACAAGAGTATTTCGTTAAACGATTGTGTTAGATGAGTATTCAGTTCCACCGTTCCATCATTTATAGGCTAATTTCGTTTAAATGTTGCATATTCAAATCAGAAAGTATCGAAATTTATGTAATCAATAACACAAATAGCCTATTACATTCTATAGTGTTTCAAAAACAACCGAGAAGTGAAGTATCAACAATTTATTTATCATAGAAGATTGTTTAACGTTATTTCTTGTATGTTTCCGGGTTTTATAGCCAATGAAGATAAACAATTTTCGGACGTTTTTATAATGGTTTTACTGTATGACGTCAGGAATTAAGTAGGGAAAATATGTAATTTCCACGTCAGAATGTAGAATGGAGTGAGATTATCTGTGTACCTCTGTCACTGACTAAACATCAGCTGTTCAAGTTGGGTCAAGTTTCGAACCATAAAAAGCTACTGGCTTAACTTAAGTTCGAACTGCGACGTTTTAATTGTCAGGCGTGTAATATTAACTCAATACCCAGATTTAATAAGTTTAGACTCTTCTAGGATTTTCCAAAAAGGGTGATTAACTCTGGCTTCAAATGCGGAGCTATGTTGACATTACATTCCACTCCTTATAAAAAACAAAAATCAAAAACCATTAAGGGTTTATTTGTATCTTTTGATATTATCTAGTTCAAAATTACACAGGCGTAGACACACACAAAAAATAATAGTAATCTAATACTGTACCTGGTAAAAAAAAATCTTAAACCGCAAAATCTCACACCAAAGCAAACCCCATCGACTACTAGAACCAGACGAAATCACAGGTTGGGCATCTGTATCGAGCCAATAATTTTTCCAATAACCAACATAATAGTTGTCCTGGAAAGGAAACAGTCGGCCATTGCTAGTTTACCCAGATAATAACATAGTGAGAGGTATAATCGCGGGCTTCCCTACCCCGGCCACAGTTCGGGCGAAAACCTCACGTATTTGAAATCTGCACAATTTGCATTTTCGATAACCGTGTGAGTTTTGCAGCTGGTTTAATTTACATATTTTGCAGCAACCCGAGCGAGTGAATTGAAATTAAGTGCATGGCAAGGTAAATGAAGCGGATATCAAACGTTCAAATGAAGTGGATATCTTCAGGATGCAAACGTTTTAACAGGGGAAAAAAAGGGGGTTGGTGAGAAATTCACTTTTCGGACGAAAAAAATCACATATTTACAAAATCACGAGGGGTGCACTATGAAAGAAGCAAGGTGGTCTAGGAGTAGAGAACGGGGCTTCGCTCCCTAAGTTATCTAATTCAAGTACCGCGAATCACCAATGTTATTATATGATGATTTTTTACTCTATGTAATCATACCGCAAGTATCTACAGACCTAACTATTTCCCATTTTTCTACAAATAATATGATACAATAAATTTTGCATGATACAAACGAAACCATGGAAACGGCTTATCTAGATATTGATCCATAAAAATAAAATCCATTGTAAATTAGCGATAAAATTAACGGTTTTTTAATCCATAGTCATGCGAGGTTTTTTTAAATCGGAAACGTCAAAATCTTCAGTCTGGTTACTTTAACTGGTTATATGTAACGTTTGTATGTTTTTATATGACAAACCGACAAATGGTGATTTAGCTCAAAACTCACATTTAAAGGTGAGTAATAAAACCAATCGGCCAACCAGTTATTTAACTATCCATTTCACGTTTAAATTTTGACGTCAGTTTAATCATAAAAACTACCTTCAAAAAGCACGTAACTAAATTGATCATCGTATTTGATTCACAGCACGAATCATGAAAACGATCCGATTCGGTTTCAACTGGGACCAACTCAATTCTGAGTCAAGAGGGGGTTCACTAATCTCCATCAACTGGTGAAGATTAATGAATTCAAGTCTCCTCATTTTCTTGATAAACGCTCCAAACTTTGGCCCAACAGATTCTGTGTCTTTCTGCTTAGCAAATGTTGCGTAACCTAAAGTTTAACTAACTTTTGAACCCTCTAGCCGTCAAATGTCACTCTTCTCTGTATTAAACAACGAATACATTCGGTAATGTATTGTAAGAAGCAATACAATTCTGTACCATCCTAACTTTCTAGTTGTATTGTTACACCAGAAAAATTGAATTACCAATTTGGTCCATTGGAAAGAAAACCTATTTTATCTATCTAAAATGTGTAAACTCAATCAATCTGTAAAAAAAATGTAAACTAAAACGGAGCTTAAATACATTTAATAAAATATGTAACACGATTGATACAAAATAAAAGTTTTTATTACATCTAAATGGCCAAATAATGTTAAATACAAATTAGCAAAAATTAAAACGAGTGAACTGAAATGGGTTGTATGGCAAGGAAGAAAGGGATTAAAAACCTAGGTGAATTTATCTCTCACCATTTTACAGGGACAAAATGGGTTGGAGAGGTGAGAAATTCCACACTTCAGACGAAAAACTGACATCTTTACCAAAGAACACGTATGACTCAATATTTTTAGTGGTGCGATTATGAAGTTGGGTTAGGTTAACATGTTAAACCAATAGTGCTGCATGTAACATGTTTGTGGTGAAATGTTACAGTAGTTTATTATTAATCTTTACATTCCAATAGGATGTTAAATCAAATTTGTCTCGGAAAAATAATTAAGCTTAGATGTTTTTCATTGCTGATATAAAATACATGTTCTAACCCACAATTTTAATTAAATTACGTTTCTTTAAACATCAAATGTCATATCTGTCACTATTCAAGATACAATCCATTACACGCAGCGCATACTTTTTAGCTTTGAAACTTAACAGTTGAAAAAGATCAAAGAAAAGATTGAAACGATAAAACGAAGATAAGACCATACAAAAAGTTCCATACAGGCTTATCATCCGGAGTAAAATTAAAGCGAAGTCAAGTAGGTTTTCAGTTCTAGATCAAAGGAAATATTGTCGACAATATCAGCAGCGATCTCGGAAAATACTTCCAACTTGCCGTACAACACGAGGCTTTTAGAGTTTATTAATAAAAGGGCATATAAGCGGAAAAGGCCGTAAAGATATTGAGCGCCACGCAAAGCATTAGGATTTCTCGGAACATGTAATTTGAACCTAATGAAAGTATGCGATGCCTTCAAATAATGGAGGGAAATACAAGGATGGTGGGAACATAAACTTTACTAGGCGTTAATATTGTTTTAGTTACAAAATAGAGTACCGATAAGATTAATAGTTCTGTCAAAAATATCAGTTTAGTTTAATGACCAAAACATTTTTTTATTTTGATGATATATTCTAAGCATAGGGTTTGTCAATGATGACTGAACATTGATTTTGTTCATCGTTGGTCGCTTAACCAATAAAATTTAATCAACTGACCAGTCAGAGGTGTAAGACGTGTTACTTATAAGCCTGCTTATATGTGTTGGTGGTGGTTATTGCCACCGGTGAACATAAGAAAAATCTAATAAGCAACTTCAGGATAAGCTAAACAGTTCAATATGTAATAGCAACATTTCATTATTATTTTACACTGAAAATATTCACATGGTATAAAAGCTTATTAATTTGTTTACAACCTGGTGTCCAAACCGTACCGTTCTCAGTTTAACTAAGATAAATTATGGAAGCATATTGAGAGCAGTGCAACTCGTTTGGTAAATAAATATTTTTTAATTTGAATTAATCTTTGACAGTAAACATGTTTCCTTAAAAATAGAAAAATGACAAGTAAATGCTGTCCTATTTGGACTTAAATATACTACAAACTAATTTATATAGTTAAATTTTGCTATTCCACTTTTTGTGATAGGCCTACACGATTTAGTTTATAAAGGAATTTTTATCCTGATGTAAGACAGGTAAGATTGAATATTGAACTTCGAGTCTTAAATATTTATAGGAATAATAAGTAAGTTTTCAAAACTCACAGAAACCCTTTATATAACTTATTAGTTTTTTTAACAAAATGGCCTTTGGAAAAATAAATACTACGTCTGTTAACTGCGTGAATATTTTTCAACCTTTGACATTTTTCACACATTTTAGACCACCTTATACATTTTAATGCTGCACATAATTACAATTTTAAATCATTTGCCCACTGATCTAATCTAACTTTCCAGTTAATGCACTACGATAAAAATAGAAAGGCATCACTACTCTGACTCACAGGGGACCAATGTTTTATTTTCTCTGCCAAAGGGAAAACTGCATTGCAGACAATGTGTTCTCACGGGTGAAACTCCGGAGTCCCACGATTACAGGAGGTCGCTCCAGGGAGATTCCGGAGCTTCCAGGTTTCCAGGACTTCCAGGGCGGGGCGGGGGCGGGCTGGACGGCGGCCCCTAGGGCAAGGTCGCAGACCGTCACGACCTGGGATTGTTTCACTTGTCAGGTAGGAATGTTGCTTTTCATATCCGAAACGGAAATTCTCAGAGCACTTACTAATTAGAAGACTGAGAGATATTTTCGATTGGCTCTAATGTCTTAAAGGTGTGAAAGGTTAGTCTAAAATTCTAACCAGAAGTGAAGAATTCGTTTGCGTTGGAAGGACGGTTTTGGAATTCACTAAAGAACTTACCTAAGCTATGAGTTTATTAGGCCTGTACATATTTTTAGTGTAATTTGTTGTGTATAAAAATGGACCGAATCGTATTTATCTATGATAAGAAATAAAGAATTTCATGTCGTTTTTATAATAAAGAGAAACTTCGGGACTCCAACTACAGTAGATGGATAAACCAGAAGGTCCAGAGAAATCTTTCTAATCTTTTAGCTCTCGCATCATACGATAGTGTGAAGAAGATGATATGGTCGTCTCAAAGCCTTACCAAAGGTAAAAACTTTGTAGCGTTGTATGATTAATGAAGATTTTTAGAGTGCCTTCTACATTATCATTTTTGGCATCGTAGGAAGGTTTGTGAAGATATGGCAGGATTGTCTACACAAAACGCACAGTTTTAATCCGGAAGGGTCGTGCCTTAAAAACCACATCAAACAACTGAAACTGAACTGAAATTTTCTATACTGGTTTTAATAGGTCCGCTCTGTATGAATTGGACACATTACATCATCATAAGACTTTTATACAATGATTAAGAGTTTGTTTAACACAACTAATCACCCCAAAGTAAAATGCGTTTCAAGCTTCAAGCACTTTGTAGTGTTTGAAATCGTTATTCGACAATCTATAATATTAAAACGAAACAGTGTTTTTTTATTTCACGATTCTGAATCAACCACTCGACGGATTTTCATGATTTTTTTTGTTGAAAGAAGTTAATTTTGAGAACTAGGGAATGTCGAAGCCATAATTTTAGTTTAGGGTCCCAGTTTTTTAGAAATTGAGTTTTAATTTTTAAAAAGTCTAGCAGCCGACGCTAAGATTCTAAACTAGCTTTTGGCATAAAATAATTTCTTAACATAACAGCTGTGAACATTCAGCTTTTGTGTCACAAATTCAGCATTTGGATAAAAATGTAAAGACATACTTAGGGTTGACTTATTTATACTATGTGTAATGCTAATCATTGATACTTTCAATTCTTCTGTAAGAGGATGACAGATTAATTAAATATACATAGTAAAATACTAGGATGTTCAAATTATTTTTTAAAGCAATCTTTGTAATCTTCGATTTGTTTTAGAGCAATATAATTTGATTTAACAAACAGCTGGTTAAATATAAACTATGGAACTATGAGGTTATTTTATTTACTCTTATTTTGTCATTGATTATAGGAAATAAATAAGATTAGTAGAGATAATTAGACTACAGTTTAAACCACAGTTTTAACCAAAATTAATTAAACCACAGTACAAATCGAGGCTCTGTACACGAGTCTTAATAAAAAGGGTTAAATACAAATTATTTTACTGATACACTTTTCAAGGAAAGATTAGAAAAATAACAATGTTTTCATGTTTTAATTCTTCATGGTAGCTTTTTTGTTTACAGTTAATGTTTGTCTGCTTTAACTTTGTTTGGATTAGGCCCGGAAAGATTGATGTCATAAAAAGAAGATCAAGAATAATCAGGAATCACGATTTTAAATGACCACCACAACCTCAGCCGGGTTTTATAAAATGATAAACAGATGGATGACATAGATTGAACACAACGTCAACATTGACCTAGGATACTGCAATTAGACAAACGATCCTTTTATGAAATCGTGTTCAGTTGTGGTTACGTTTGGGGGTGCATATATCAGCACCCCCAACATGCTACATGCTACATTTTATATTCCTGCTACATGTGACCAGTTCTTTTTTTCAAATGAATGTTATTTGAACCAAACAGCTGTTTCAAAACAAACTGTTGTTGTTTTTACTTTTCTCTGTTTACACTTATTTATTTAGCAATTAATGCAGTGAAATTGATATAAAGGATAGGTGTGACGATAAGTTTTGATGTTAGGACACCAAAGTTAAATTATGTGTACTGTTACTTTTATTGGATATTATCGTTTTATTTTAGGTCGTTTCTATTCAGACCTACTGGAAATTGTGTATAGTAGTTGTATTGTGGTGATAATAATTATGGAAGAGGCAGGTATGCGATGGAAGGTGGTATCGTTGACTAGGTCTATACACTTCTCAATTGACTATTACTCTCTCTATTGTAGGCTACTTACTTATAATCAGTGTATCAGTGTGCGTCTGTGCGAATCGGCTGCAAATCTCACTTCAACGCTTTTCACATCGTAAAAATTGCAGAATTGCTGTTTTATTGTAAACTAGCTGATCTGAATTGTACACGGTTTTAACTGACTACTGAATTCCCGTACGTAGGACGGGCTAACACCTCGTATTTAAATAGAAAAAACTTAAATTCACGAGTAGTTTTGAAGGCTTACAGCCCTTTTGCATGGTGATATTTAAATATATTATCAATGGTAAATTAATTCTTAGTCATCTAATCTTGTTTTATAATGTTACCGAAGAAATGAACCTCCGACAACCAATAATTATTATGCATAAAACCCTGGAAAATTAAACTATCTATGAAAAACCAGTCGGTTATATGCGACTAAAAACCAATATTGTGTTCAAAATCGTAGACAAATTGATACATCAACAAGACATATCGACGTCTGGTTTCTATACGTCGCCATCTCGAAGAGTAATGTGAAACTAAGTGTAGTGTATTTTATGGCCACAGTAGTGCATATATCTCCGTGAAAGTCGCCACTAGATATGGCGCTGGATTTATACATGGAGACAAATAGAGTCGTATAGACAAGAGTAGGTAGGCCAAAGTGAAAACTAACACATTGGGTGGAGTAGTATGAGGATTCCGTCTTTGCATCAAAAACTGTTTTAGTTTTATTGGTGATATAGAAAACATAGTATTTGTTTGAGGTTAATTTTTAGCGATAGTCAGTTTAAAATATGTAACGATTTTTTCAGACGTGTTTCATCATGATTATTAGATTTTCATAAACTTGTGGATCCGGAAACTGTGCCAGGCTGAAATTTTGCACTTTTCTTGTAATAAAGGTTTGAAATACTATCGCACATGATGATGCGGTCAGATATTACATCCAAAGACTATGTGAAAAAATTGTTTTAACTGATCGTAATGGGAAAAGTTCGCAAAAATCTAACAGATAATATAGTTTATGAATGTGATATAGTAACATTAGATACAATTGTAACATGTTTTATCACAACAATGGTGCTCATATGAGGTTTGTACATAATTCAGATTAAGACATCCTATGAGTGCGTTTATAATCGAAGGAATATTTTTTGTTTGTGTTTACTGAATAGTAAAACATTGTATTGTTAAACATCATTTTGTTTGTTATAATTAAGGAAATGTATTAGCACGATGATAAATTTATATCACCCACTTGATTATTATTTTGTTTGATATTAATAACTTATGTATGTTAAAGAACATAATATGAGAGGTTGTTTTTCGTCTTAGCATCAACAGGCGGACTGAGATCTGTCCAATGCGAAGATTAATGAACAAAACTTATCTCGTTTTGTTGATAAATGTGAAAACTTTAAGCAACAATAATTTAGAAAAGGCAAAATGTTCGCACTAATCAAGAAAAGGTAAGTACAATTACATTATGTATCATTAGTATTTTCGCTTCACTTAATATAATGAGTTTGTATTGTAAATATTTTAAAAAATTTGTGTATTAACTATTTTAAGCCAACAATGGTTCAAGATTATCAAAGAAACATTAAAGTAATAACAGATTTACCATTGGAGTGCATGTAGAAGAGATCAAAAATATCACTTAAATCTCCCAAAATCTTACTTTACCTAATGGAAATCTATTCTTCACTCTATAACTAGTATGTCTATCTATAACTGGGTGTAGCCCCAGCCTATCCATCGTCACAACTTTACTATTGACTGTGTTTAATTTAGTAAATGTAGTATTCTTGTTTATTCAATGGTACATTGATTGTACTTGTTCAACAGTACATTAACTACGTTTAACAATGGTTTAACCCAACAAAACCTGGTTGCGAATACCAAACACAAAATTGCAGAATAGCATCATCACTAAAGTTTATACCACACAAAAATATATCGTTATGGCAAGATGAAATGCGGAACACCCCGTTAATATATGAGCCAGAACCGCCTGATAATCAATGCCTAATAATTGTACTGCCAACAGTTTTATTTACTGCTTGTACGAAATGCACTAAAACGTCACAATAAAAACCCTCTTTACTGCCCGATGAAAATGATGCCGCGGCAAAAACAGACCCAGCAACGGGGTTTATAGACGTCAGAATATGACAGGAGCGGGATTACAGGGTGTGAAACAATGACGAGCAAGTGGCGTCATGTTTTTTTGTATTTCACATACATAAGACAGAGTTATACAGAGTTTAAAGAGTTATAGTTTGTTATACGGTGATGGTAAGTTTAAATAGCGGATCAAAGAATTTATCTAGGCTACCAAAAGAGGAACAAAGTAATTTATCATTGATTTGGGAAAAAACATACACAAACGAATGACAGCTGCATTGAAGATTGCAATTCAATAAAACACATTTAAGTTCACTTGTTGTGTAAAGTTAATTTTACTTGTGCTTTACCACTCAAATTAATTTCGCCCTCCATAAAGCTTTCTATAATCATAACAGTAGATCAAAATAAAATCCCTTTTTTTGTAAGCTTATCATTTACTAATCATAACAGTAGATCAAAATAAAATCCCTTTTTTTGTAATCTTATCATTTACTAAGGCCAGAAATAGGTGTTTTCAGGTAGTTTTCTGCCATACCGACCACACTAGGTTAATTTATGGAAGGTTTTGAAGGTATTTTTGAAATGGTGAAATGGTGAATGAAAGGTGTATTTTTGTCTACAATAACCTAATCTAACCCTACCAACCATATTACTGTTGATGTAACGAAAGGGTACTAGTTTCTATAACAGTAGGCCTACTTAAAAACGTATGCTTTATAATAGTTAATGTGTGGAGATTCGTAGAACAATTAAATCTAAAATTGGTAGCTTCAAAATATCCCAAACCAATATTGCATTAAACTAAAAACGCCACTTTTTAAAGGTGTTTAAAATACACACATGCGCATATAAATAAAATCAATGTGTAGCTTAAGTACGAGAAGTAGTTTTATGACTGCATCTTTCTGCAGAGACCTAAAAACGCTCACATCGAAATCTTATTTGAATAGATTAATCACCATAGGTCCATCGGCCCACACCAAAATAAATCTTTCCTCTAAAGGAGCCGATCAAATTAAGATCCGATAAGAGATTGCCTATTTAGATCTACGTAATAACAATGTCAATGTCACATGGACAGCCACTATCCTACATCCTGACTGAAGTAATCTACTGTTTAAACTGGCTCTGGATCCGGAATGTTTTTACAATTGATTTTTCTGTAACAATAATTTTTACATAATAATAGTAACTCACACTACAATGTAGTCTTACCCTTCATACTAAGCACAAAATTAGCATTTTATTTAATTACTGCAATATCACCACATAGGATACTCACTTCCCAAGACTTCCTGTAAAAAACGTATGGTCTCAAAAGAGTCATATGATGAACACTTTCTGTTTACTGCCGTTTATACAGGTAGTTAGGTACAGGTATGGTATACACCCAGCAAAAATTGTATAGTCATAAGTTTATTCGTTATAAACCATGCTATGTGAAAATAATTGTTGCAAAACTTTGTGGGACCGATCAAAGTAGTAAATTTTTGTCTTAAAAAGGAGAATGGCTACTCTAAAAACACGGAGAACAATTTTTGCTATCCTACGATATTTCGATTTATACTACGTTATTTCATAAGCTCGCTACAGAATACGATGGTCATAAAATAATTCGTAGTCTACCACGTCATATAATGCTGTATTGCTGCTGATAGCTACAAACCCACTATTGCTGCAGCCCGTCGCACCTTTCTGATTCAATCACGTTCTCGCTGACTTACGATCGACACACCTTTAACGTTTATCAATTCGAGAACCCAGGTACTTCTGTTTGGCTATTAGTAGTTTAAACTGATTTGTTGTCTTATGGTTTCGCCTGTGGAATGTCTTGGTTGTGTAAGAATCTCGTATGATTGGATAACAGAATGATTAGTATAAGGACTTGAAGTACTCGTATCTGTTGATGTTGAATTAAGGGGGGAGGTTTCATTCAGGTATTCTCAAGTAGGTGATTTATGGGTGAAAAATTTACACTAGTAAAAGTTAAAAGAGATCGCGCGTGGGCAAAAAATATGCTTACTTAATAGCGGATGTTTAAACCAGAAATTTGGTATTTAATTTCCTATTGCCATTGACTATTTACCATTATTGTTAACCATTGGTTTATTAATGATTTTACTATGTCTCTGTGCTATGATTTGAATCTTTGTTCGGCTTTTTGATACTAGTATAGAACTCAATGTTGTAGCTTATTGTGTAATTGTTAAAGAATAAAGAATAACGAAATATTTGTCCTTGAAGAGTGAATATGTTTTCTAAAAGTAAAAATTCTTAGGAAATTAGCAGGTTTTAAATTATTACTGTACGACGAAAATTGTCTCCATAACAAAATAAAAACTCTTTTTGCACAGTTATCAATTCTTTGGCAGCGAGTAGTATTTTTACGATAAGTGCAAACTTGATCTCGTCCATAAAGTCTGCAATACGTGTTGATGGCCCATTGACGCTGTATCAGAAATAATACGATTCTAGCTTTACGGTCTCGTCGATATTTCCAGAGTTCAGATTATCATGGCAAAATTTCAGTACAGTTATATTTGACATTACATCTTTATTTTTATTTTCATCCATTAAAGAGTAGGCTATTTTTCTTGGTACAGTAACGAATTGTGGCATTTTGTACGAGTAGGCTAAAAGAATTGAAATAAAATAATAAAGTTAATATTTACGGTTGTACGAAAATTTATACGGTTAACACTGGAGTATACAACAAAATAATATTATATTTTAAATTAAGTAAAGACAATTTTTTAAAATAGTAAAAAACTATTCTTGTAAAGTTTTAAATTTCACAGTACATTGCAAGTATTATTTCTTTTTTTAACCAAACAATATTATATTATGGCGACCAAGCATATGCGCACAGTTGCAGAGTATGTTATGCTTGTTTCCTGTCACTTTTTTGTTGTGACTTTTCTTTCATTACAATATACTCAAAAACTTTTGAAAAGTTATAGCATATTATTAATGTTAATTAAAGAGCTCATAGGTTTTATTTCACTGGAAAAATAATAATAGTTTTTATTAGAAATATTTATATGATTTTTCGTGGGAATCAATTACAATATTTTAATTTACGTTTTTAAGAAATATTAAGTGTATTAAGTGTAACTTATTCTTCAGTTTAATCAATAAGGTTTTAAAAAAAAATGTTTGGGTTACAAGAATATTTGTTCTGGCTAGTAAATAACTGTTTAAAAACACAGTTTATTTTTAATTAATATTTTAAGTATATGAATACGTAATTTAAATTGAAAATGTCTTTCCAAACTGTTAGAATTGTATAATTTATGATCCTATACGTCAATGGGAAATCAGCACGTATTGCAGGATTTAGAAAGGATCAAAGTGCTGTTAATAAAAGAATTACTTGTTTCACCGCATTTTATGTACTTTAATTCCTTACAATATTCATAATACGTTGGTTGGTATTACTTTATTATTTAAGTTTTTTATTTAGTTTGATATCTGTGGAATAAAAAAATTATGAATTATATAAGATTTTAGTTTATTTTAATCATCACTTTTTTTATAAAGGTTTACGTAACGTTATTCACTCCGATCGCAACAATGTTTATAATTATTCCCCCAGTCTCGTTATACCGTTCTTGCTAGGTCTGACAAGTAGTCGGGCTCAGCCATTGTCTTCGCGATTTACAACAGACCTTGAATTCGTACTTCTATTTACACAAATACCTTTCAACATTACTGGAATAATTAAAATTGCTGCAACTAAAGATTAGCATGGGCTCAAGGTATTCCGCCTGAAGACGACTATTGCACAAAGGAAGCGTTGTAAACAAGTGGGATAGGTTAGTGAATAGATAGTAATATTACTCATTATAAATTAAATGGTGATAATACAGTATTTGGCATTGAACTAGTGTTATTGGGAAAAACAAAGGGATCGAGTTTTACAGAGAGCAAGAATGAGTATCTTGAAAAAACAGCCTATTTTATTTACAAAAAGACCACAATTTAATTTGATAGCAATACTGCTTACACGGATTTTAAGAAAAATTAGAACAGCTTTTACTTACGAGGACGAATGTTCCAGCCACCATTACCTGTAAATTAAAACAGATTATTAACTCACATAGCACAATGTAAATTGCAAAGTTAATTGATTGGTCCTTTAAAGGATTGTCTGATAAAAATGTATGTATTTATAAAAAAACTACAAAAACCGCCAAACACTTAAAAAAAATCGAAACATTGGTAATTACTTTAAAAATTCAAAGTAATAATATGGTCTTTTAGTGACGCGAATTAGCTACGTATGCATATTACAGATAACTTTCTACGAACAGCTATGCGACAGATTAACCAAACGAGAATAGTAAATTAAACATAAAAATGTATTCATAACTCACAAAATAATTTTTAAATACAAGCAGGAAAATTTGCAACACAGTTCAAATGGTTAAAGAACTAACGATTTACATACAATAGCATTCGTCCCGGAGTGATCTCGATTTATATATTCAACTCAAACCTTCGAGATGGAAAGTGAAAAGCTCGGATATGCAAATCGTCCTATAAGAGGGAACAATTTCAAGGAAGTACTCCCCAGTAATTTGATTGAACCAAACCTCACCGATAATCATAATAAGGACAGGGGAGACTGAATAATAACTCTTTTAACGATGCGGGAAATAATCAAGCTCAAATTTGACTCAGCTATAATTTAAATCTTTTGGAGCCCTAGAAGTGTTTAGTACATTATTTTAGGAGTATCGATTTAGGTGTGGTAGTTTCTAGATTTGTTATTATAAAAATATTAATCTTATTCTGTTGAAGTACATTAGTTTTTAATGTGGCAGTTTGTACATGTTTGTTTATAAG
Source organism: Macrosteles quadrilineatus (assembly GCF_028750875.1). NCBI lineage: Eukaryota > Metazoa > Arthropoda > Insecta > Hemiptera > Cicadellidae > Macrosteles > Macrosteles quadrilineatus. The sequence continues at coordinate 5,596,881 of NW_026542599.1, read as the reverse complement.
AACTTAGATTTGACATCTACACGGTCAATAAAGCTCTGGTTTCAAATTTATTACAATAAAGTAGCATAGTAAAGGAAAAAATTATGCTACTAATAGTATAACATAAACTATGGTATTTAGAACAAACTACCTTTTACACACGGGCTTCACCCCGTTTGACTTCATAAGTATTAATAAAACTATTGATTGGTTAAGTTAAGCTGAAATAAACAAAACAGAGTACAGAAATACAAACAAATAATAACACCTAATTTTAATAAGGTAATAAATTGAAAGAATAACATACAAATAAGTACAGCTGTACTTTAACATGTATTTTTAACATTAGGTATATGCAAAGTTCCCTTTCGAAAGAAATTACGACCTTAAAGGACAAATTATGAAAAATAATTATAGTTTTGCGCAAGGTTTCACGTCATAACGAACATTTTAAGTATTTGGTTTATATGGAAGCGTGACTTGTAGTTTCCTCAATAGTTCATGGGTACTTTGGGATTTATACAGTATATGGATATTATGCATATAAGCAAGATTTTGTTATGAAAATTAGTGATATGTACCTAGAATGTCCATTCCTTTTTTATAAATATATCGATATAGGAATGGGCAAGATAATATTAAACGTAGAATTATTTTAAATTAGGATTTTTATATTTAGGCTAATATTATTTAAAATATCAATATTAGTCTAAAAATAAATAAATAATTGTATTATTCAGTTTTTCAGGTCCACGGCATGAAACAAATGGATAACCTAGCTTTAAAATTCGAAATCGGCAGACCATAAACCCCCAAACATTTTCAAATAGTATACGACCAGAATTACGTAACCCCTGTGATATTTTTGATACATTTAAACGTAACAGCCCCTCCAAACATGTTTATTGCCAAACTCGACCCGAATTTCCAAACGTCATAAAAATCAGCTTTATTGCGGGGAAGGTAATATTGCCCTCTAAAACAAGGCCCGTGTTTATGGGGGGGTCAGGAAATTAGAGGGTTCCACGTGCGTGGACGAATGGGTTCAGGTTGAGCGGATCGCTAAACCTTTTCACCATAAATGTTCAATTCACATTTAGAGTACAAAGTTGTCACTGCTACAATTTAAGATATGAATGTGTGCGATAGTTGCTTAATAGAGTATATTTATTGCTCAGAAAGTTTGTATTAATTATCAATATTAAAAGTATTAATCCTTGAAAATCTATCCTGGGGTAGCAATAATTATTACTACTTTCTTTTTATTTCTATTCATTAACTAAATACAATTCGTTTACAGTGGTCAACTAATAGTTCGTTCAAATTGCATCTGTTCCAACGCTAATGAATAGGAATGGACAATAACAATAAGGGAAGATTTGGGAACTTTTCCATGAACCAAATTTTCTTAACCCCTCCCCACCCCAACCCAAAGACTATTTCACGTTAAAAATAAGAATCAAATGTATTCGCCAATGGCATGGCGTGTATGAGCAGTATTCAATAACCTAAAAGCTATTAATATCATTCTGGTCCAAAAAAAAGGCTACGAAAAATAAACAGCAAAGATAAACTTACAAGTGTACGGTCTCCTACACTTTATCCGACGACTCCTGAACTATTGAAATTTTTTTTATGGATAAAGAAGTGATACTGATTCTAACAATACAAGTAAATAAATGGGAGTGTTTACGAACAAGTATAGAATCTTGATTTATGTGAGGTTTTACATTTGCGTTTTCCCTCTACTTGAATTAAGTATCGTAATGACCCAAAAAGTGCCGTAAGCCACCTCCAGCGTTTTACAAACAGTAAGACGAATTTGTATGGACCTATATGCACTAGAGTCATCACTAGCTATTGAATTCTGATGTATAATTGCCTGTGATGTTGAGTGCTTACATTGCACGTCTTCAAATCTGAAAGTCGCTATTGAAGATTTAATAGGGTTTACTATTACAATTTTTACACTAATAATAATTGTTATTATTTATCCCGCTGGTTATATTCCAAAAGAGATCGTTACAGACCGCGATGCCATTTTTTTTTTCCATTGGGTTATCAATAAATGCTAACAAAAAGGTCGACATACTAAGGAGTAGAGGCCACAGTTTTAACCACAATCTTGGATATACAAAAAAATTCTAACATTGAATGTGTAAACGACATTTTGGTCAACAAAAGAAAATGAATAAAATGCCAAGAGACCCTGAAACCTACACTCTGAGATGACTCTATTTGTCTCCATGTATAAATCCAGCGCCATATCTTAGTGGCGACTTTCACGGAGATATATGCACTACTGTGGCCATAAAATACACTACACTTAGTTTCACATTACTCTTCGAGATGGCGACGTATAGAAATCAGACGTCGATATGTCTTGTTGATGTATCAATTTGTCGCAAGAGGTAGAGAGAAACAACATATAAATTGAGCATTTATTTTTCAGATTTAATTAATTATTTTAATTGTGATGCGTGTGGAATGGATAGGCTGAAAACATTAAATAAAGATCCAGAAGTTGTTAGGGTAGTTTAAAACTGGAAACATCTTTCTTTGATTATTCGGCATTATAGGTCCTGTCTAAGTAGCCTGCTGATCTTAGGCTGTAACAAAACTACCAATCCATCTCATTCATTCTACTTCCTTAATCTCAATAATTAGTACCCTTGTGTGTCACGGTTATAGAAATCTAATATAATACATCCAAACAAAATTGAATTCCCAATATTAATAAAACATTAATGTTGGATGGAATAAGTTTATATGATTAAACTGCAAGCATAGATCGGTTCCTAACAAATCGTCCACACTTTGATTTCAGAATCAGATAACGACAATCACCACAAAAGTACGTGTCATGATCTGCAGAAACGTCTAGACCCAATCAGAATCGGAAAGCTTGTTAAGATTTTGATCTGAGCGGAATTGTACTGAATGCAACATAACTAACACAACATAATCATTCTTCTGTGCCAGTTTTATAAAGACAAATCATAAAGTGCTCTTTGTTCAGACACTGTTTATTGGAATGTAAATACCATTTTAAATTCTAAAATTGCATTTCTGTCAAAAATGTATCAAGTTCCAAGTTTTTGGCTTTCAAAAGGCTAGTTTTTCATTCAAAAGTGAAAAGTCAAGTTTCTGGATACGAAATACTTCATGTTTACGCTTGTTCTGAAAATACTTATGTATTTCTGGATTTCTGCAAATTTAGACTGTTTTTTAGACTTCCTATAACTTAACTCACCATTCACTTAACTAGTTTTCTTGGTAAATATTTCTGCCGTACCAAAATTAAAATTTCGTGGATTAATTATATCAATAGCTAAGAGATTTTACTTAGCACTATCACAAAAGTACTCACTGGTGTTCGAAATATCTCTCAAATGATGCAAAAAGGAGGAATAAAAAAACCTAAAACAATATATTTTTCTTATAACAAAAGTATTGTTTGCTGCTCTGCCTACGATTTTATACAACTTACATAATTTTATTCTGTTTCCTATATGGAATAAGCTGTTACCGGTTATCATTGTAAGACTGAACTCTTTTGTATTAGCCAGTGGGAGTAAGATATCTTCACCAGTCATACAGAGTTGTACATTGTATTGTGAATGGAAACAGTTGCCTCAATGAAGCCAGGATAATCGACCATAAACTATCTCTTTACTCTCTGTTTGCTATTATTGAGCTTCAGCTTGTAGCATTAGTTAGCATTAGTTCCTACAGTTCAAGGATAGACTTTCCTAACTAGGAAGCGACAACCACAGGAGCCAGAAGGTCAATCCCAGTGCTATTTTGATTTCAGATTACCAGTTCTCTAACACCACTGACTAAGGATACACATGTTGGAGTTGTAGCCATATTCAAAATGAAAATGAAGAAACCGACTAAAAAAGATACTGAAAATTACCGTTATCTGACGAACATACCGACGGACATAACTAACAATAAAATATAGCATACTTTACATCACACAGATAATTGAGGTATCTAAAACCAAAAGGGAAAATTTTACCACTAGCATTCTCTGTGAGGGGTTCGTCCAACTATGTACTATTTTTTAGAATACAATTTTCCTAAAAAAATTTTAGTACTAACGGTTTAATTCAGGATCAGTGCTAAATTATTTCTCTTAAAAGGCGATCTGAAAGGGGGCTGAAACATCAGTGCAAACAATCAGCTATTTTCTACACGTTTTTACCCCGAAGAAATCAATTTTGTAGTTAAGTATTACATAAAAGACTTACAGTACTTAAAATATTCCGATCTTAGTCAGTAGCAAAGCAACACGGTATCTCGCCCCATTCTATACTCTTCCTTCGCTCATGTAATTCGCTAAGCTTCCCTAACTTTCCGTTTTAATTTGATATTTTCAATCAACATTTGACACACCTCATCACCACACCCTAGGCCACCTCCGCTGCCAAATTCAAGGGCACATTAATGGAAAACAGGTCGATAAATAGATCGTTAAGAAAGGTAAATCTTTAATTTATTCAATCGTAAACCACTTTAACTGCTTCACTCGATATGGGGCTGACCATTGCTCAAATCGACTATAAGATGAAGCTTGATTGGCCTGTGTGGGGGTGAGTGTTAGGCGGGGAACGTTTTTATGACTAGCATCAAACATTTCACTCTTTTATTTTGACGGTACGGCACCGCCTGAGCCCAGTGTAACCTCGCCTGAGGCGTTCGCCCAGTTCTCCCCCGCGTCTCGGACTATGTGGGTCTTCGCCCTAGGGTACGTCCCTGTAATTTCCAGACCTAATTTTACCACGTGGGTTTTGGAATGTGAATTTATCTTTCCCCTATTATCTAGTCGTCTAGTTATAAATTGTATAGCTTCCAAAAGGGAGAAGTTCAAAAGCCACGAGGTCCCGATTCTTGTAAAAAGCTTAAAGGACTACGTGTTTATAGGTTGAGTACCTTATTGCTAATTGGAACATTGAATTTCAGGATGATTAGGATAGGCCTGGCTAACAAAGAAGCCTAACCACCGCTGCTCACTGTTAGTGTTTAGGTACTTACTAATAATGAGATACGAATGATTACTTAGACTTCATATTTCATTTCCAATGACTTAGAACGCATTGATGTCAAATAATAGTTCCTCCCTTATGTTACGGTAAAATGTACTACAAATATACTCGTAGTTGTAGGCGATAATTTAGAGTTTGAAAAATAGTCTTATGCTCATTTAGCAACATAAATCTAAAAGGGGACGTTTCATTCGTCGTTATTGCTTCAGCTTGGCTAGAAACATTCACGAATTGTGGGTTTTACATGAACTGGAAATATACTGTGTCCCAGATGCTTTTATGGCACAAAGAAACATGTTGATAACGACCATGTTGCAAAACACACAACGTTACTAATAGCCCAAAAATGCACACAAGTGTTAAGCGTTTTAAAATTTTACTTTCATATGAAACAATACTGAATTTCTCTGTAAATAACACATTAAAGGTTTCAATAAGTTATACTCAGGTAAAATATTAAAAAGTCATAATGGTGAATGTCATATCACATAATGTCAGTTTTCACAGTCTGGTTTCCAGGAACCTGCCACAAACTGGCTATCCAGGTAGGCCATTGACCGGTTTGGCAGTTTATATTTTCACTGATATGTGATTTAATTGAGGCCATCTACATACAAGGATGTAAAGGAAGTCACCCGTTACTTTTAATCGCTCTTATCAAACATCGTTCTCAGGAGCTCGCTAGAGAATCGCAATGTTGAAAAGTTGTAGACACAAGTTAATGAAACCGAACCGCAAGTGAAGCCGTTACTTTATACCTGTTATTATTTGTATTTAAAATAATGTCGTAATTTTCTTTATCTGATTGTTTAGTTAAAGACTTTTAGCTGGTTATCAGGTAATTAATTTTTAAGACAGAAGTAATATAGTATCCTACTTTATAGGATATTATACAAAGAGTTGATGAGGCAAGGTTGGGCAACAAACTACTATATTTCTATTTATTACTTTGTACTGAAAGATCAGTTAACGCTTACAAGATTATTTTGTTAAGAAAAAAGCAAAATAATCCATTTTCTCATAGGATTGAGGATTTCTTAGGATTTCTTCTTTTCATCGGTGAATTAGTTTTATTTTGATGAACATTGGGTCACAACACTTCACAATACGTCACAATCAAAGCTACGTTGAAATGTCTACCTTTATAAGCTTTAATAACGTTATTAATTATAGAGATTATCATGAGATAGGCTGCATTATTTAATAGTTCTAAATATTTCAAATTATCAAATAAATCCGTAAAAGTTTTTAATTTATTTTCCCAGGGGTAGGAACTAGATAATAGTCGGTGAATAAGTACAGTATAGCACAGTAAGTGCAAGGTGGTATAGCATAAATTATTCCAATCCAAACGCACAGGGATATCAAAGAGAAGAATAAAAATTGGATAAATGTGGTTATGATTTCAGCGTTAATAAGCTGTATGTTCGCACCCTGCTGATAAAGAGGGAAAGCCCAGCGGGGGGGGGGAGAAGATCACATCTGCCCTTAGGCCAGTTAATGTCAGCACGGGATTAATTGATGGCGCTTAATATCCAACATTTTCGTTCATATTTTACTATAGAAAATTAAGTAAAATCCTTTTTAAACATAAACAGATTAGGAAACATGTGAGGACACGTCTTAATAGTGTGTGAGCACAACACTCTTAAGTTTTAACACATCAAATACGCAAATTGTTTTTAATAAGGTTTATTATTTCTATAGGATTTTCTAGCCGTTCTAGTTTTATACATCGGACGTTCAAAATTGTATTTTTATGCTAACCGTTTAAGGCATAAATAAAGATCATGCAATCCTCCTTTCGATGCAATAAATATTTTAATCCGTCACTTTAAATAAAGATATGAACCCAAAGACTAAATTAGTGAAGGCATTTAATCGTAATGGATAAACGGGTGGGATAAAATACACACGCCCGATGATTGGTGAATTGTAATAATCAGTGATCTAACCAATCGTAACATTTAAGAATTGTTGCTAACAAAAACATTACACTTTTGATGTCATAAAAGATTCCGTATATTTTTAAATTTATTTTTGTAAGGGGTACACAGCTATAAAAATAGGTACCTACCAATATTCAAAATTGTATAAAACATTTTTAAAGATCCCCTAATTACAATCATTCCTACCCTTTAAAATAAACAATATAAACGAATACGTGCTGTTGGCCCGTCCTACGTACGGGAATCGAGTAGTCCATTAAAACTGTATAATGTGTGTCTATTACTGTATTCCTAATTCAAGCATAGTTTAAGCAGTTCAAAATTTACAGTAAAGAAAAAGCTTCCAAGATGAATTAAACATGTGATCATTGTTATTTTCCAAACCTTTTCTCAAAAAGTCGAGTAGTAAAATAATTTTCACAAGCTTTCTTTGGAAGATTCGTGAGCTTCGATTCGTATACAGCAATGGTTATAGAATCTTACTTATTTCCTATAATTAATGACAAAATCACAGAGTAAATAAACTAACCTCATAGTTATATAGAATATTTTTTATTCAACCAGCTGTTAGTTATAACAAAGTATATTTCACTAAAACAAACTAAATATTTTTATGACTGCTCAAAATAATAAATTAGAACATCTAGTATTTTACCATGTATATTTAAATAAACTCTCATCCTCTTACCGATTAAATGAACGTATCAATGATTATAGCATTACACATAGTATGAATATGTCAACCCTACGTATGCAATTTCATTTTTATCAAAATGCTGATTTTGTGTCACACACGCTTAATGTTTACAGCTGTTACGTTATGCAAATGGTATTAAACCAAACGCTAGTTTAAAATGTGTTAGCGTCGGCTGCTAGACTTTTTAAAAATTAAAACTAAATTTCTAAAAAACTGAGACCCTAAACTAAAATTATGGCTTCGACATTCCCTAGTTCTCAAAATTATCTTTCTTTCAACACAAAAATCATCAAAATCCGTCAAGTGGTTGATTCAGATTCGTGAAATAAAAAAACCCTGTCACGTTTCAATATTATGGATACAGAACTCAACAAAATACAATGAAACAGATTTAAAATCAACTTGCAATATAGGCCTATTACAATCCGAAACTACAAAATCAAGCCTACTTATATTTTTAATCCTATCCATAAATATTTTTCATCAAAAAACCAATCATTTGCAAAGAAAGTAGATCTAATAAAGTTTTTTTTTGTTTGCATCAACTCTAATCCAAAACCAATTCGACAAAACCCCGCCAAGCGTAGAACAAAGAGCAAAAATGATGTGAACCACTACAGACTCTAGTCAAGAGGCATTCGGAATTCTCAGGAGATATGCAAAACACAGGAGGCAGACAATGAATAATAACACGGCATTAACATACATAACGGCATGACTTGTGGCTGCTGGAATAGAAGGCGTAATTAAATATTTTACCCATAAATAAACATCGGTTAACTTTCACTTCTGAGGGCTTCCAGTTTCAAAAATGTTCCAGCGGATGTGCATTTGAATAGGATTGAGGTGTTGAAGGATAATAAGTAGATTTAAGTTCAAAAAAGCTTCAACTTCAGGTTACTTTATAGAGGAATCTGGGGGTTTGGATTATGGTGCTGTTAAGTGGGTCCAAAAATGTTTACTTTTGTAAGTATTCTTTTTTAAATATTGTATAACTGTAACAGTCGTTACTTAGAAATATGAAACAAAATCAAACAATTACTGTAGTGTCAGAGCAGCATTTGTATATGTATTGGTCAGAATCCGTTAGGTAAAATTAGGTTAGAGTAAGTATTCAATTTTTATTATGCGCGGAAAAATGTTATGTTTTATATTCATATTATGAATATAAAACAAAATAACAATTACAACCCAACCAGACCTGGGCCAACTTGTCCAACAAAGGGGGTTGGGGCAGCCAACAGACTGAGGCGAAAATAGTTTATTTTTACCAATTAAACTTTTGGAGGACTAATACAGGAAAACCATACGATCCTATTCAGAGGATTCCCAAGCTTTCGTTCTCCCTTTCTTTCCATGCTAAAAGTCATTTGGCAATTTCTTACTAGATGCCCAAGGTTTTATCACTTAATGTTTTAACATTAATCACCTCAAACAATTCATATTTAGCGCTATCTATCCGTGTAAATCTTGTTAGTCAAATTACATCAGTGTAATCTTCTATGTTGGAAGAAAGCGAAGAGAGAGGAGAACAAAAACGTAATTGGCTTGACCTGTATGATGACTATGTTGTGCAAGATACAGTTTTTTTCATAGTCTATTACAGTTGACAGATGTTCTATCCAATTCAAATGTCTTCATTCCTGAAGCTAACCTTTAGGTATTACTAAAGAGACTTGGAATTGCTTAATGCTTCTCCTTAAAAAAACAACATGAATCTTTCGAATATGATTGATCTTTAAAAGGTACAGAGATTATGTTTAATTCCATGAAAAAGTTAGTTAAAACTGATTGGTTGCGACGAAAATGTCTATGTAGTAATAAAAAAATACCAAACGGGTATATAGACATAATTAACATATGATTTATATGGGAAGAATGTGTGTATTTCGTTTAAAACTCAAGTTTTTTTCTAACTCCATATTGTCATGATTTCATTACATAATAGTACTACCTAATTGCTATTGCTTTTGACTAAACATTAGCTGATACAACTGTTGCTAATCGAGACTCATTACGTTTACAAGAATGCTAAATCGTACTTATAATTTGTTCAATAATTACGTATTTTATTTGTTCTACATCGCATAGAATTACATTATTATTAGTTTGAGTAGACACTGAAACGTAATAGGGGTTTAATAAGCGCTGCTGGAGCAAAAATATCATACTATAAATTGAAATGCAGGGTATGAGTTTTAACGTATCACGACTTAAGCTAAAACGACGAAAAATCTTTGAGAGGAATTCAGTTTCCATGAAAGCCTAATCCTTTGTTTACAGCCCTGGTAACAATGATAATCTCTGTATAAAAAGTAAAGTGGCGCTTCCAGAACTCGAGGTTTCAAAAGTTTTTTCACTGAGGGAGAAAACAGAAATACTGCAACACCATGGTTTAAAAGTGTTCTTTATTTTTAGTTTACGTAATTTGTATGATAAACAAAATCTTTTTCCACATTTCTTTCCAATTTAAACGATAGCTAATTCTGATTTGAATTTAATCAGGTGTACACATTTGTCAAGAGTTTGATTTAATAATAATGATCGAACATTTCAGTTGAACTTTGGTAGAATGTTTGGTAATTTAACATCCACATAGCTTTGCAAGGGACCATTTGACTAATGACTAAAACAACACATAATTTCCGCATATTTCCGTTTTTTACGAGTATACATGGGTATGTAGTTTAAAAATTCTTCTTGAAATTCCAGTGTGAATCTATATATTAAAATAGGGGAGCATGTCTCTTTAAAACCTTTTTTTCTCAGCTCGTGTGCATCGCAGGGAAAATCTTCGCATACTGTTATAATATATATATAGAAATATATTTGCATCTACATCACTTCAAGAAGTCGTAGAGCAAGGCTCTACAGTCACAAACCTTTCTCTCTCTATCTCTACATGTGCAAAATACCATTAAAAATTAAAATAGGCTCAAAAATTAGCATGAAATAACAAAACAGAAAATCAAAACAAATAAAAGAAATTCCAATCACATGCTTTCTTTACAGCGAGGGGTGTGAATAGATAAGACCGTACTTTCATATTTGTTTCGAGTTTTCGACCACTAGACGACATCTACATACGTTAAATATGTTTTAACGGCGATTTCCTAGATTTAAAACTGTTTCTGGGTAGGATGGGGTTATAATGCTCGCTTTAAAATCTGAAGGCTGCTAATTCGATTCTGGACTGAGATGTCATGTGTCATGTGTTGTCATGTGTTGTCATGTGTTGTCATGTGTTGGGCTGTCAGTTAATTATACTAGTTAACAAAAGTTCGACGTTAAATAGTAACAACACCTTTATTGGGATTAAATACACATCATGGAAAAATGTATGATTGTCCAGAGCACCATACTTTACCTATTATTTCTTGACGATTATTGTATGTATTTCCACATCATCAAACACGTTTATTTATTAAAATACGATTCCCAAACGATCAATTTCGCTTCTTCGCGTTGTTCAGGTCGTTAAAACAAAGCCACGTTGACCTCCGGTGTCTTCTGTCGATTGTAACGTACCGACGTACCGTGGTCACTGCGATCTGATTGTATACAATTCAATAAAGACGTTTTCCTTGGCGATCCCTGGCCTTGGGACTGCCTATGTACGTCCGAATAACCGAGCCCGCTAAACAGAAGACAGACATATCGGCTATAGCTCACCTGACTAGCAAGGACCATAAGTTATAGGTTTACTATTTTGTTTGTAGCGTGTTTGATATATTTGAACGAGTTAATGCCTGCATTTGCTAACCCTTCGTTGTTGTTGTAACACCTAGTTTCGGTTAGGGAAACCATGTTTAGACCATATAATTAATCGGAAATAATAAGTTCAGTTGAAAATCGTTATAAAATTCATTATTCCTCAATGACCGAAAACTATTCGCACCAGAACATACCGAAACTATTGATTAAAAACTTGCACCTACAGCAGCAAAAAAAAAATACTCACAGGTATATAAATTTATTATTGAAACACATATAAAATATAAAATATCTGTTTGAAAAACAACACATTACCTCGAATTCTTAGTTTTTCGTACATTATAAGAATATTTCAACGAATAATCAGTGAGTGAATTATGATTTAAATGCCTGCATATAGTAATAATTTTTATTACGTTTTAAGTTTTATGCATCACTTCAGATGGAGGAGGCACCAATCTCAATGGCCAATGGTTGCCTTACAATTCATTTTACCGCAAGGAAATTTCAACAAAAGAAAATTAATTTTCTTGTTGGATACCAAGAGTTGATGACCGAATATCGTAATACATTTTAATACAATTTATTTTACACCTTGCACTATTTGGAACAAGTAACGGCAGGGTTTGGTTTCTTCACTCTAGAATTGTCATTCACTTCTTCATTAATTTCTATGCTTTTTGTCATTAGTGGAAACATCACTATATAATATAACTCTAGTGGTCACTCTATCTGCAATTGCGCATGCAGTCTAGTTTCGGTAAGAGTTTTAATTAACTTCGATAACGATAAGTGTAGTGATTATTTCACTCCTTGCATGGTCTAAAGGCACCAACCCTTTAGGGAGTGCCCCCCTACCAAACAAGTATTACTTTGTAGATTGGGGTCAAACCATTTTAAATATAGGCCAGTAATCTCGATACGTTTAAGATTTTATTAAATCGATACAAAGATTATTTTACTTTGGTTATGACTGAACAATACTTTAATTACTGTATCAAAGAAATGGATAATTATTGCATAATAATCGCGAATCCTAATTCAATTTTCAACCGAAACATTCTCCTCGTGCCTTGCACGTGCTGTAGCACTATTCAACAGAAGGTTACACCTTATTAATGTTTCATCACAGACCTGTTTGAATGTTGATAATTAAAAGAGTGAGTTCCGGTCCATAGATTGAGAGGCGGGCTACACACAGTGGTGGGCGACCGCACCTTGTGGCGTAATATATGGCACTGACCACCAACCTCTACACCATACACTGTGGCACTCTGCAAACTAATAGATTAAAACCCCACGAACAGAACCCCCAAAAAACGGACAAATCTTCATAAAACAAACTACGAATCTTTTTGTTTGTGTACATACAAATGTAAATTGTAAATGTTCTAGTAACCACGTGAGCGTAAGTTCTAGGCCAACTTGAAATTTTGTAATTGTATAGTTAGGCTCTTTATTTGTTATTGTATGATTGTAAACCTTTTATTTTGTTAAATAAAGCACTTTTTCATGTCATTTCATATTAATCGCGTTGGCTTTTCTACAGATTTTTTTTTCTTGCCGATGAGCATGAGTTTGGACACATGTTTAATAGCCACTCACTGCACAGTCGAGTCACCTCTAACGTGATAATGATTTGCAGAACACATAATCAAACCAAATTTCAAAACATTTCCGTTTCACTTCTATCCAAAACAGTCAGATATATTCTATATGTATGGAAAACACCTAAATAAGCAATTGATCAAAGGGTTTCACCAGTTTTGCAAAATCTAATCAAATTTTTCAGTAGCTTCTGGTTTTATGGAACTTTTGAACACCGAAAGACTACTTAAGACACGAAGTAAAAAGTAAAAGTGAAGTTGGGAACATTTGACTTGATAGGATGATGACCGAAACCTTTTGGGAAATTATCATCCAGGATATAGCTATATGACATGCCATGTTGCCATGACTGAGAAAGAAAGTCCATCATCAAGGTAGACACGGCGGAGTTTCGCAGGGTGTCACTGTGGGTGTCTTCATTTGGCCCATCTCAAGTTCAAGTTGTATAACAACTTACTTTCAATTTATTGTAGTATTTGGAAATGTCGGCAACGAACATCTAATTTTCTTACTGACCTGCACTTGAGTCCAAACTGAAGTGGGACAAAGCACGTTTTGGAAATTGAGGATTTGATTTCCCGTATGCAAAAGTAGGATGAAAAGCATGGACAAAGGTAGCTTCCCTGAGGAACCCCAGTGAATTTACCACTAGGAATTACCTCCAGCGATCACTAGCCACAACCACACTTACAGACGTAATATACTTGTATGTGGTATTGTGTGTTGCATATGGCACCAGCCATTGATCGTGGAACATTAAGGTGTAATTGATGCAATACTGCAAGCCTAGGAACACAATTTATTTTACTATTTTTCACTAAATTCTCAAATAAAATTATATTTCAACTATACTAACTCGTTATCTAAAAGGGCTGATATCCAACCAAAATGGGGTGTAGAGCATATACTTTCATGCTGGGGAGCAAACTTTTAATATTAAAGACCATGTGTTAATTAGGCTGACATTAATGATCGCTAAGGGTGTTTTCATGTTAAAAAACGCTCGCCCCAAACACCTTTGACCCTGGAACGTTGATAACGGATTGTTAAAGAGACGGTTAACGTTGCCAAATTGATTTTCTCCCTTTTGCAAAATCGCGTCTTTGATTTATCCATTTTTAAGAGATTTCGTAAGGAACATCGTAAAATGCTACGTTTCCTTAACAACACAATAACATGGCTCATAAATAAGAATTGTTTCCATGATGCTTAAATTGTAATCTAATTATTTTTGTTCATGCCAACTTATAAGTAACATCTATTTTACATAAACAATGAAATTTCAAAAACATTCAGTATTCGGACAGTTTTCCCACGTATCATAAATACAATGTACACATCGACCACATGAAAACATTCCCACGAAAGAAGGTTAAATATTCAATAGGTAATTTCTAAAAAAGTTAGCAAATAATGTTACTATTTGTATTGAGCAATTGATCAGAAGTTTAGTGTCCGCTCAAGAGTCAGTAGGTCACCAGTTCTATCGTGAAAATTGATTCGAAAATACATCCAGCTCTTCTTTACAGAGAGATTACTAAAATTTAGTACCATTTAGAATTTTTAATCATTTAATGATCCTGGCCAATGAAACTGAATGGCCTAACCAATATCAAAGCTACCTACACTCGTCATCTCACTTAATACACATCTGCAAGGCTTAATATACGTACACAATGTGGTTGTGATCATTTTGATGCAGTCTATTTGTAGTTTTGCACCCTTGTACCCATTGTTGTATGCACTTTTAACGAAGCCTCTTGAGGTTGGACCCCTACTGATGCAACATGGCTGCCGACCAAACTTTATGGCTCATAAATGATGCGATTTCACCGTACCTTTGTCTCAAATCACCCGCACCGTAACGAACACATCGATATCTCATATGAACAAAGAGAAATAGCTTTCTATAGGATGAAGTATGCGAGGTTCATATGTTGGCCATCATGTTACTTCATCAATTGTAGGACAAGTAAATTATTTTTCTATAACCAATGTAATATAATAACGTGTTGTAATAACATAATCAGCATAATATTATAAGGGTTATGCTGGGTATATTAATCTGGAAATGAGCGGAAGATGAACATACAATGAAGTGGTATGCCTCGAGTAGCTTTGTTAAACACTGAGATCAGCTATTTCTTCAGTCATTCATTAAAACCCGACAATAAGGGAAGGTTGGTTTCAAACTAGATTACCTATAATGTAATCTGTCAGCGAAACAGCTAATTTTAGTGTGTATAGTAATTAGATGATTTTAATAAATGTATTCTCAAAATAATCCCATTATTTTTCCCAAACATTTTGGTGGTTAGAACTATAAATGCTAATAATGTCAACATATTGGGCTTTTTCAAGTCCGTCATTGTTTCGATTCTGTTATCGTATGTGTCACAAACACACAAACTAAGTAATAGGACTTCCACTTACAAACCTGTTATTCATAATTACGACTGCATACTTACGTTGTTGTAACTTAGCTGTTCAGCCTGGACCGTTTTACAAATTCCCCCTGATATATTTCCCCAGTTTCCCTCTTGAATGACTTTCCCCAAGGACCAGATTGTTGTCGAGATGGAAGCCATTGGGGGAAGAGTTCGACAATTAAGGTATGAAACAAGCATTAATTTGGTCCAGCAAACATCTTGATAAAGACCGGGAAATTGCTGAACAAATAAGGGGGATTTGAGGAGAATATAATCGAAGTTAGACGTTGGGAGTTAGCAAGTTGATGGAAGTACGAGAGAGATGTAACCGAAGTAAATAACTATAGTGGCATTTATTTAGTAGGAAATGCTATTACTCTGATGTGTTGTTAGGTGAGTCTATAGTTATATTGTTATAGTATATAGATATAGTCTATATAGTTATATTTTTGTTGGGTTATAGTTACGTGGAGTAGCGAAGGTTGTAGTGTGAAATAAAGACTTTGCGAATCTAGAAAACCATCAATGTGGGCTAAAGAATTCGTAAGTTATGTTTTTTTTTAGAATTTTGATATTAGGAAACAGATTAATCAACTAAACGTTGGGGCAGTAGAACTTTGTTGAGTACGTAGCCCTGTTTGCTAATTGAACATGATTAATAGTTAATTTTACTTAACCTCTTAATTAAGCTCCTTGGTTTTGTATGAGATATTTAAAAAGATCTATGTGCGCCAATTCAAATTGAAACAAATAGTTATACAATTTATCCTTCCATGCCAATTTACAAAAGGAAATTGCAACCACTATGTAATGCAATGCGTAAGCTATAAGAAATGATAACGTAATTAAGAATCACTTAATACCCAAGTCATAATATGCTCTGTTATGGATTTATCATCCTTGTGTATTACCCAAAGACAACTTTATGAAGAGACTGTCTGGCATACGTAAATGGCGATTTGTTATTGGCTATTCATTTTCTTGTTGTTTAGCCAACTTAAAACTGGTTCAACTAAATTAGTTATTTATTGGTAATCAATTGCTTGTTATCTGTCTTACAACAAAATCGTAAAGCACAAAATCTTGTTCCAAAATCGGTCCTGTATAAGCTTTTAGTCGACAGCCCAGTCAAACGACAACCATAAACTCAATTCAAAACACTTCAGGTTTTACACTACAAATTTTACACTCACACTATTCAAATTCAATGACCACCTACTAAAGCCCACATAAAATCCAGCGGAAACGGAAAGGCTTAAATTTAAATAAAAGTTCAACTCTACGAAGTGACGGATTGCGCGTGTCAGTCATAACGTGAGAGCGAGATCTTGGCTAGATAACAAATACAAACAGGTACCTCACACACACAAGGACATTAAGGTGTGGGTGAATGGCATTCTTGCGGTTTCTTGTAGTTCATTCATCAAAGGACGTTAACCGTAGTACGTTCACCCGGCGTTGAATAGAGTAACGTGAGATCCGAGTGATTAGTTGTAATTAGAGAATCCTAAAGAAATAATTAGGAAGGCAATTGATGTGTGGGAAAAGATAAGTGACTTTTGATACGTGGTCGTTGAAATGTCTTTTTGGGTTGAGTTACACCAGTCGGTGGTACTATTGGTTTGTTCTTAGGGAATGAGATGAAAGTAAGGATACGATGAGATACAGTGATGTTGAGTTACGAAAGAAATTGATTCTTGGTTATCAAACATGATTCAACTTCGAGCACAAAAGTATCGGAACGTTTTCATTTATTATAATTCATTTTTAATGTTCCCGGATTAAGAAAAAGACCAATGATGGCTGAAACATACCACGTCAGAAATATGTCTTAGTCGTTATTTGTTGTTTTTATTTGCTCTTAATGTACAAGTTGGCGGAAACTGGGTGTATTTAAGCCGAAATGACTAAAAGATCAGTAAAGTACAGAATGAAAAACTTTGTGTAGCTTTGTTACCGACAATTAATTGTAAGATTGACTGTTACTTTATCAACAACCATTTATTAAAACACAATAATCAAGGAGATGAAATTTTAAATCATTAACCACTTTCTAACTTCTCAGGATCGAACTGGCAATCGTCTATTAGAAGATGAACACTGAGGCACTTACCTAGATAATAACTTATACATTCATTACTACAGTACTAGACCTTAGTTTGTAGCCATAAAAACCGTGGTGATAGCTAGTTCTCTATAGGAATTTTTATTGAATGTTTGTACTGAAAAATCACTTGGCACGACCCATAATAACTTCAAAATACAGTATATAATCTCGCAGTAATCCACGTCAAGGTTTTATATTCAAATCTACCCTGCAACTGGTACTTTGAAATTAAAATGTCCAATGCCAGCGACCTTCTTGCTCCTGTTTTGGCCACAGCCTCCTAGTTAGGAAAGTTGAACCTTGGACAGTAGGAACTAATGCTAACTAATGATACCAACTGAAGTTCAATACTGTACAAGCAAGTCGTGAGCAATGGCATAGTTTACGACCGATTATGGTAATTTGATTGAAGAAACAGACTTCATCTACAATACATTGTACAAATCTGTACACCTGGAGAAAATGTCATTATGGGCAAATCCCACTGCTTAATATAGGAAACTGGTCTTCGGGTTTTTAAGCCTTGAGGTTCAATAGAGAATTTTGTCGTGGCGATTATACAGTATTTATTTCTTTGTTTCCTGGATTGTTAGATTTACAACTATGCATCACACAGCTAACATATAGATCATACAAACAAGATATTGTCAAATATCGTCACATTTTTATTACATAGCAAAAAACCCCTTATTTATCTGGAAAACTTAAACCACGACATTCATGAAAAAGTGTTTTGCGCTAACCCCCAGTTTTTCCCCCCTAAACATTACACTTCAGTCAAACTATCAATATTTTAACAAATTAAAATTTAAAAAATCCCTATTACATTAAAATAAACCCTATTAATATAAACCCTATTCAACTGTGTGTATCTACTATTCCCTATGGTAGTGGGTGTTTACTTCCTTTATTTATTTATTTAGTTTCACATTTCCAAAATAGATTTGTTAAACTAGGCTCTACCTAAAAATTGTTTTTTTTTTTCATTACTTCAGGACAGGAAGTTGTGGTATTATCCCTTAGATTCATTGGTAATTGGCGGATTTGAAGCCGGGACTTCAGGGACCGAAGTCCAACGCTCTACTACAAGACGAAAGCCTTTAAAAATATCAAGGAAGATTGAAATTTTGTCAACGACGTACGTCAAGAACAACACAACACGCGCACAAAACCTTTACAATCAACAACATTAATCAATGTACGTATGTGACCAGGAAATCAGCTGAGTGAAGGTAGTCACGCGTGACGTCACATAGTCACGTACAGGTTGTAACGTCACTCATGCGTCACAGAGAGCGTCATGCACGAATTGCCTTCAGCGCGTCCGAACCACAGGGTTTAATGCTTTGTGAGCGGCACTTACTTTTTCTAACTTCCAAAAGAATTGACAATACTTGTCATTTTGTTAGAAATTCCAATTATAACTAGTCAATTACTTATCGAGTCCCGTGTGTTTACATCAAAGCCGACAGTAGAACACATGCTTTCTATGTAAAAGAGAAGATGAAATGAATAAATTTGTGAGTAATAATAGATGATGGTGTTAAGTTTGTTGTGTTTAAAGTTTTGTTGTTGAATAAATTAAATTACATCGCATCGCCGTTAAGCAAAACATAAATGTTACCACAGTAACTTAAATCAATTAAGATTTATGTAATATATTGGCTGTATATTAGTTTAGATGTAAAGAACTACAGTTCACTGTTACAGGAACTTGAATCCATCAGCATCTTCAGGGACCTTGTTTTCTCTGGTTGTGATAGTTTGTTCAGTAAACAGTTTTAATCTCTTATCTTGTATAAATTGTTTATACTTCCCTAAAGTTGTTTTCGTCAATTGTGCTTCATGGTTTGGGATATAATCTTGCGAGGTTGTGAATCATAATTAGTTCCATAAGTTTAATAAGAACTAAGGAGTAGGAATAAGTAGGCCCATTATTAAGTTTTATGTTACTATTCCTTGCAACGAAGTTTTTTGAAATAATCGTATTCCAATTTAAATTAGACTTTCCACATCCCTTCTGGTTTACTAATTTTAAGGAAACTGTCCACAGTAATTCTTCAAATAGTAGATGATTATCAATATTTCAAATCATAGTCGTGATTATGATTATACTATACTTCACTTGCTTCAACTCTATCTCTATGAAGACCGACTCAAAACCTGAGTTCATCAAACTAGTCTGAAGTAGTATAACCGCAATCCCGCTACTCCATAATACAAGCTTTAATCTCGTTGACGATTATCGTTAACCGCTGCAGACGTTTTACGCTAATTCCTTGCACCATTTCATGCCGCTGTAGAAGATTGATGCGGTAGAACATTGAGAACTCCTTCAAGTATTCGTAATCTTCTACAACATCTACCACTTTCTACTTGATATTTTAATTATTATTAATTACTTGTAGAATTTCTTTACAGGTAAATTGCATAATTTTAATAAATTAACTTTGAGTTTACTAGGCTAAATACATCTTGTCTAAGTGTTGGAAAGTTTTAATAGCTGAGTGGTTATGTATAGTACTCACCTATCAATAAGAATATTACTGGATCCTGTATATTATCCTGTATTATTTATTATTAGTTTGTAACTTTTTTGACGTTTCGTAATTGGACTCGACGTGTCTTTATTATACATTTTCCTGGCTAAATAAACCGCTGATTTTAGTAGAATATAATAATTGTGAAATCAAATCCGATCGTTTTTCTAAAGAGAGCCTATGTTCATTACATTACATTACATTACATTATGTTCTTTGTCAGAAGAGCCGAAACTCCCCAACACACCCGGTACCTAGAGCCTATGTTCAGAAGAAAAAACTTAACAGTTTGTTGCAACACCAATTAATTATAGTAGACGTTCTCTCAAACCCCCTTCCCGCGCCAATTTCTCCCGCCAAGGTCTGAGGGTAATCAGCCGTTTACTACCAGGAAGGTGGGATGTACCTGTCTGTCAGAGAAAGAATCGGACCCAAGACAGAGCCCTGAGGCACTCCGTGACGGATTACCCGAAACAGGCGGCTGAAATATGGCGCCAATAAAGTTGGGTCCCGCCACAATAAAGTCGGAAAGGGGAAGAACAGTTTACAGCACGGTCCTGAAATTCCCTTTTATTTAGGTCGGCAAAAGTGCTGTTTATGAACATTTTTACAACACCACTGGGACACTTTGGTGTAAAACTTGCGCGACGTTTCACTCAATGTGCGAATGGCAAGGAATTGTTGTACGGTTAAATATTGTAGGTTATAACAATTTGTTAATTTTTATAGGTCTTACTGTAATTTAGTAAATGGAGCACGACACTGATTGGTGTGGATTGGCAGATTAAAATTTTCCCTATTTTATCACAAATATGTTGCATATGATTAAAAAACATAAAAATAGGCTGTTAATGGTGGCCAAAAAAAATATAATAATTACCTGGTAATCTTAAAAGCTACCGATGTTATCAAACAATCCAGTAGCTTTTAGATGGTTCAAAAATGAAAAAAAAACTGTTCGTGATCATTGGGCTTCAGTAAGTCTTCCAGCCTATGGAACCAACTTATCTTAGTCAATAAAACGGTGAAAATATATTCCTTCAACATTCATGATTTACTCATTCCTGGTGTCTCAGCATCATATATCTCTGGTCAAATTCGAGTCAAGTTTAATTTCTACAAGACAAAAAAATAAACCTAAATTAGTCTATTGTAAACGTAATTACAACTATGTTGTAAGAGAAATGCACTGTTTGTTTAATACGTAAAAAGTGCATTTCATGTTCGTGGCCCGAATTAAAATAATTCAGTACAAAAATGACCATAAACGAACATACCGCGAATTCTATGTAAGGTCATACATTTTGCAAACTTATTGGACTTTTCAAACCACTTTAGAATTCACTACACAAATAAACGAATCATGAATAAGTTATGAAACATCGCCTGTCAGCCATTGTGATAAAATGGCGAGGCATGCATGTTATGCTAAATAACGGGAGGACAGACAGATTCACGTAAAATACTAACAAGACCGACGACAAAGAGTCCCGTGGGCAAAGTAAATTTGTCACTTTCGCTTACGCAAGATTGCATAAATTTGACAGACCGGGGTGGAGGAGGGGGATGTTTAAATTTCACATTGTGTCTCGGACCAGTGATAAGAGGCGACTGATAAGCTCGAAGCGGGGGATGAAGAATGTCAGGACAAAGTTTAACGTTGACATTGATGTTTGTTTATATTTCTCAAATAATTGTACCTAATAAGATACTTGTTTTGGAATTATATGCTACTTAAAAAGTGGTTGATACAAAGAAAGGAGTCAAATGTTTCTTTTTGTATAGTTTCGCGACGTTTTTTGGCAATTTCAGTAGTTGCCTCATATAATAACTCGATGACAAAAAATGTATTTAACATATTTACATGCGCTGGGTACTTCCTTAAAAATAAAGGATTTAATACGCTTAACTATACGAATAGAACAATAAAAATACACACACAAATTTAAAAAATGCACATCTTTTAGAAAGTGACAGGTATCACGTGTCTATCAAAATTAAATGTACCGGTATAATGTTTTTTTAAACATAAAGCCAGAGTAACCCTGAATAAAAAAGATGCAAAATAGTGGATTTTATTAATATAGAGATCATTGACTTCAACGCATATGATTAGACCTACTTCTTTACAGTGACATAATAATCGTAGTAGAATAAACCTTTTTATTGGGAGCACGTATATGATATTTTGTAAAATGTCAGCTAATTTGTTCTAGTGGCTTTTGCCGGATGGAAAGACAGGTTGACATCTTGAATAGTTACACTTTGTAATACGGCGAAAAGTTATAATTAATAATTGTATATAAGCACCAAACAGCTTTCTTAACGCGATCCCAACCAAATATTTTAACAAAATATGCTCTCTCCGACTCTTTTACAATTGCGCAGCCGCTTAGTCTTCCAGATAACCTCTGTCTACCAGCAACGGTTCCGGATAGCCAATTCTGGAAACAATGTCAAGAGATTGAAAGCAGACAGTCGGTTGCAACATGTCGAACCAGATGGTCCTAAGTATGGAGTTAAAGAGTTGATCCCTGCTAAAACGTCGACCTTTGCCAGCCGACTTTCTTCCCAAGATGCATTGACACCGAATACAATTGAATGTGACATTTAGTCTCCATTGTGTTGTTTAGCCTCACATCATCCGAGGGTTTCTTTGTTTTTCAGTGGATGATTATGAACTTTCATCTTTATGCATGTTTGTGGACATGAAACGTGGTCGGTTGATACAAGGCGATAAGAGAAATTCTGTGGGATTAGATAATGCAGTGGTCACAATATGTGACAGGTAGCTTAGCCAAATCTTGCCAATCACCAATGATTTAGCTTTTTATAATTCCATAATAACTAGTTCAGATCCTATTTTTTAAGCTGAAGTTACACCAATCAAGTAAGAGGCGAGTCTCTAGGCGGAGGGAACAATTCTGTATCGGAACTGCAATAAATTTTTGAAGGAATCTGGTCGAAATCCTTTAGAATCCATGTAAGGTTAAGTTAGAATAAAAATTTAATTTCCATACTTTCGAAAACAAATCACAATCAAAATGCAAATTTAAAATTATATCAATAATCATAGCTGTCCCAACTTGCATGTGAAGAAGTTAGATGTAGCTAGAATTTTAATTCCTCTACTAAAAAACACGCAAAAGTATTCATCTGTGTTCTCAGTTGTACCTTCAATAAACCAAAACAACGTGTTGCAACATAAGTATATTTTACAAGACCGTAGTTATGAATGGGACCATGAGACTCGACAAGAGAAAGTCGAGACAGCACGAGAGATGACGTCACACACGTGAGCCAAGGCACGTGCCTACACCGGCGATGTTGTATACTCGTATCTCTGATACATGTATAGTTGTATACTTACACAGATGTATACTAACAGTGTATATTTTTTGATTGGAGCTCAATTTTGGCAATCGTCAATTGTTTGGATACCTGCGAACTATCCTTGCCTCTCTATTATAATATTTTTTTTTTAATTTAACAATGTTTCAGAAGTCAAGAGGAATACGTTTAAATAATTAAATAATTATACAAATTAGGTGAATATATTTTGTTTATGGTAAAAACCCTTAAACATTGAGTTTTAAAAAGTAAGATTCTGCAGGTGTAAGACTTTTGGAATAGGAGTCCTAAAGGATTAGCTATATTTGAATTTCATTTAAAGGATTAGCTATATTTGAATTTCATTTAATCTTAGCTCAACCGTACCACAATACATAAATGTATCATCTTGAGTCAACTTCTGGAGGAAATTCACGTATTAGCTTCAATTGAAGAGTTACATTAACATGTCTTGAAATTGAATTTAAAATTAATATAAGATATATTCTGTGGAAAAATCTAAATCCATATACAGTTAAATCGAAATTTAAGTTAAGTTTTCCATGTACCATGAACATTAGAAAATAAACGAGAAAAGCAATCATAAGTCAATCATTGACTGAAAACCCATACTCAATGTCTGATACATACCTTTGATAGATGCCTACACTACTCATCAATTAATCACAGACAAAAAGTCTTTCCTGTCTTTCGTTTATAACAAAGAAATATTAATTACAGATTTGAGATGGTAAAAATTCTCTGAAACTCTGGAAAAATGCAGTTTACGAAAACCAATTCCCCCATAAAGCATGGTTGCATCAACAGTAGATGGTGTAGAGTGTAGACAGCGCTGCGGTAGTGAAAGCGTTAATTACAGAAGCCTAAGGCACCCCATTGTCGCACAGTGCTCGGTCCCCACCCACAATGCAACAGTAACACTATGCTTTGTCCTTATTTAGGCCACAGATACGCCTACAGTGGTTTTTAATGGACCACATATGCCTACTTTCACAATGTAGCTCTGTACGTTGCATTACGCCAGGTGGGGTAAAATTAGTACTAACTAAAAAGTTTAAGTTGAATTTTCTCGGGTATACGAATTTTGAGGGCCAAAAGACAAGGGTAAATCGATTAGGGAGTTGATTGTTGATTATCAGACATTACTCTGTTTAACCGAATTTATTCAAGGTATTTTCAAGAGGTAGCACAATGGAATTTTGCCATATGCAAATTAAGATTACATAAATTAGTGATAGTCAGTGTTTATAGATGTAATAAGCGTAAATGGATCATTTTACTTACTCACATGAACATAATTTGATAAACCTAACCTTACGAAACCTAACCTTACCCAACCTATTTAAACAGAACTTAGACCTAACCAATGCACAATTTTTAACTGTGGTGGCATTCTACTAGAAAATACACATTCGTTTTTAGACTAAGTAAAAAGCCCTCAGTAAACTTGAATTACTTACATAAAGACATGACTTGCCTAATTAAAGAAAAATCAACACACAAAAAAAATCACTTTACAAAGAAAATCTACTATGGATGTGTATGCAAACTCGTGTTTTCTACGGTATCGTCAAGTTTCGAAACAATAATCAATTAAGTTAGTTAAATGAGCTCTCTTATAATTACACACGATATTTTGACACGATGAGCATTCACTACCCACTGCGACAATTCGAGCAGACGAATTCGAGCAGCCCTCTTAGTTAACCCAAAGATGCAAACACTCTCTAGTGACCTCTTGCTCATTAGTGTTCTGTAGCTCGTCCTCAGTAGCTCATTGGTAGTCAGCCTCCTACCCATACCATGTACCCTGGGTATGCGATGGTATCTAGTCATCACCATGCACTGACCGTCGCTGATATTGTTCCCATCATTACCATGGGCACGTGACTTCACTGCTGCCAAATTTGGGCTATTGACCTCCCCGGACTGTTGAAGGTTTGAGTTGTATGTGTTTATTTGGTGAAGTCTATTTGCCGGACATTGTTGCAGTATATTTGTGTTGTGTGTTATTTGTAATGTGATATTTTTTTGTGAGAGTTGTTGAGTTTTATTCCATCGCTTCCGAGCTCTGTTATTTTTTGATGGGGGTTTGAATTTAACTTATTTTACCTACTACCTAGTTCTTAGAATTGAAAAGATTCACTTCGTAGAATTGTTTACTAACTTAACCGCATTGTTTTGTTACTTTGCAGTACAAGTTTAGACCGATGAGGTTCAAGGATTGAGAGAAAAGAAGTAAAACTATAATTCTTTGAGGATCAACTTTTAGCTGTTGAGGCCAATTTTATTGATTATACAGTACAATGAGTGAGTGGTTGGGTCAAGTTATTAGTAGTGATTGTTAGTAATAAAAAAATGTCGTAGGTGACGCAACTAATTTAGCATTAAATGATTAAAACTCGAAAAAGTTGTAAAGGCACTCACCAATGCCCGTACCTTACATTTTCTTCTCGTGTCTTAAAGACTATCTAACGCGTTAAAACTTATTGCTTAATTTGATGTGTTTAATTAAATGCTTTTTGGAAGGGGTTTAAAATTTGTTGTTACCAAATTGGGTCTTTCTACTATAATTATAAAGTTTAGATATTTAGAGTGGATTACATTTGCTTTTTGATAGTCGGTGTAAAAAGTAAGCCCAGTGAAAACTTGATCCAACTTAATTAATCTTAATTATAAAACTAGCTACAACTATTACACAGCGAATGTCTACTTCAATAGTCAAAGAGAGGACGCATATGTAAACAGAACTTGAACAGAGTTTATATCAGCACTCCAGCACGAACTCATGAGATACGGTAACCAGAACGTTGTTGCGAAGGACGCGTTGCAGAAAGTCAACAGTCCCGGAAGGTCAAATAATTTATACCTGTGCCGCTAGGTCAAAAACTACAATGTTTGCAGTGTCTGTAGATCAAAAATCCCAGTAAGTCAAATAGTACAGTCCGAGCTAAAAACGTGGTCTATGTTAAAGCAATTGACTTATTGGGAATTTGACCTAATGCAACAGCAGTTTTAATATAACGAAATAAGATAAAATATAAGTTCAGTTTCGCTGAGTCAACAGTGCCGGAAGGTCAAAAGTATAATCTGTTAAAAACAGCGATAGTCCTCTCGACGCATGACTTCAATAATTTCGTGTTTTGGTGTACTTAAAGTTGTGCTAAAATTTTGAAAATTGGCACAGAGCTTCTTGGTTAGTCCTACTCGATGACTAGTTTGTTGAACTTTAAACTATTTACCGATCTAATTAATAAAAATTGATATGTATGGTGAAATAGTTTTAAATCGTGATTTCTAGCATGAAAAAGTTAGCATGCGAGATTTTTTGTTTGTTTTTGGGTTAAGGAGGTTTTGTCTGTGGCAAAGTTGTAGCCAAAAGTGTGATGCGTAAAATATATTTTTTTTTCAATTTTTACAATCAGTGGTTCAATAGATAACTTGGGTTGAAGAGGACGGCAAATGTAACATTTCGCAACGCATGGAAAGAACTACATCGTACGATGCGACTGCTGAGTGGACTTTTAATTTACAGTTCTAAGAACAAGAAAAAGATGAATATACAGATCACCAGTACATTCATATTATTTATAAAACATCTTTCTGTATTACCAGCTTACATTTTTCACTTATAAGAATACATCATAAACAGGGTGTTAAAAATAAGCGGGGAGATACTTTACCTAGTAATTCCTTGGGTCAAAATAAACAGAAAATGAAGGATAACATTTTTTCCAAAATCGTTTCGTTAACCAGATATCCGCCATTTTGTATTTTTTACATACAAATATTTATCTTTACACTTTTCCAACCGATGTTTATGAAACTTGGTATGTATCCAACTTGGTATGTAGGTAGGAGAGACCCATGTTATAAAAAAAGATTCATCTCGATTCACCCTAAAATTTCAAAATTTAACACTTAACTACAATATAATATACTTTACTACACCACAATATTTACGTATCACCATAAATCTTTAATAAAATAAAACGTTCACATTTTTAAAATCCAAAGTAAATCAATATAATCATATAATCAATATAAAAAAGTGCAATAGTACTTACTATAGTTCGGCCGCTTAGAAAGCGACCTCCTCCAGCATTGGTTTACCATTAGCGCGCAGGTACCATCGCATTTGTATGGTCGCCATTTCAAAAACAGGTAAAATAGTATTAAAATTATATAAGAATTTTGTCTTAGTCTTTGTGGTCCATCCCCCTTAAGGGATTAAACAGTGATAATAGCTTAAGACAGTAGATATTTATGGCTATTACATTATTGATATACCAAGTCTCACTACTTTATCTATATTGTTAAAAAAATATAGCCAATCCAGGACTTTTCAACCATACTGTATAACGCCAACAAGAAATTTTTCCGTTGAACTCCTTCGAATTTCTTAGGTGATTTTGACCATTCATGCCTCATTAGAAAGAGCGTGTCACGTACATTTGCAAACCAACCTTACATTTTTAAATCCCTTGGGCTCAGCCCCAGCGGCTCATGTTATGAACCCGTGTTATGCCTATGAAGAACATATTGATTTATTTATATTAGGATCAGCCCAGTTAATTGCTGTTATGCAATTCAAGGAAATAATGTAGGTTACATTATTAACATGTTACTGATTTGTTTCAAATACTATATTTACTATTTCTATTTGGGTTTGCAGGATAATTTAATCCATTTTACCAAACAATAAAATTAATGGACAAAGTACTATATTTCATGAGCTATCATTGAAAGGACCGATTGAAGTCCTCATCAACCAAAATAATGCCTACTAAAGCAATTAAAATTGAGACGAACATGCAATGCACGAAATCAGGTGGTTCTTAAGTATGTGAAAAAATGTATCGCTATTCAAAAACAGACGGAAAACTTGTAACCATATTCTTGACAACGGGTGTAACCATGGAACATGGCTACATTATCAATGACAAACGTGGACAACCTTATACGAGTGTGAGTACGTCCGAAAACAGAGTAAGTCCGAAAACAACTCTAAAAAACAATAAGCAATAAATTGCAAGAACCGTTGCTTATATCATTGGGTACGGTATACACGCATCCACTGACGTGTATACTCAATGCTTGTATCGAACTGTTATATGTACATCGTGAGTTGTTCCATTAGTTGTTTCATTTACTTGTGTGTCCATTAGTATAGTAGTTTAGTTGACTCTTTTAAAGTCGGCGGAAATTGTGACTGTTATTACCCTTGAAATAATGTTTGTGAAGTACTTTGCAATCCAATGCTTATAGAATCATACGATTAAAATTTTCTGGTTAGAATGTGTCGCATAGAGTGGTGACCAATGTATCTTTTTGGTTTGCTTGTAAAACAGGATCAACAGAGATTTTCCATCGACTTAAACAATACGATACTCCCAAATTGTTCATTGCAATAACAAAATATCACACAGTTTGATGAATATTTGTGTGTACACCACATACAGTACACCTTTATTCTATCTATTTTACCTTTTATTTTTCCAAGACTTTATAGAAAATCACGCATTACGTGATCAGTGAAGAAAAGGCTGTATCCCATGTGTTTTATAGGTAAAGAAGACAAGGGCGCTCCTAGACATATATTTTGGGGGGGGGGTCACCGGGGGCCTGGGGGGTATGGAATACCCCCCAAAAAGGAGGGGGTCTTGGGGTTCCCCCCAGGAAAAATATATAAATAAATAAATATACGCTATACAGGGTGATCAACTCAAGGAGGCCACCATTGGGATATCGGAAACGGTAAAAATTAGAGAAAACTTAAAATGGAAGACATTCCTTTATTTTTTGTGGCAGTTTAAAATATGATTTTAGTCGTTTTAAATTCAGCCGCCATTTTCCAAAATGGCGGCCAAATTTGAAATTTCTTATCGAACACCCTATATTTTATCATGTTTTTCGGACATAATAGGCAGTTTTAAAACTTTTTTATCCTTGACATTTTTTCGATAACCCCACTCGTTTAGGAGTTACAGCCTATGGAAAAATGACTTCCGGTGTACATATTAAATCATGTAGCTCCTAAACAAGTAAGTTTAAAGCAAAAACACGAGGAGTAAAAGTCTTACAATTGCATCCACATTCCAAAAAGGCCATAAAATTAATTAAAAAAAGAAATTATATTATTTTAAAAAATGGCGGCAAACTTGAAAAGTGGAAAACTTTTTATTTTATAGTCTTTAAGGAATGAAGATGCAATTCTAAGACTAATTTACTTTTTGCAATTTTGCTCTAAACTTACTCGTTTAGGAGCTACATGATGTAAAATGTACACCGGAAGTCATTTTTCCATAGGCTGTACTCCTAAACGAGTGGGTTTATCGAAAAAGTGTCAAGGCTAAAAAAGTTTTTAAATTGCATATTCTATCCGAAAACATGATAAAAAAACTAAAATCATATTTTTAACTGCCACAAAAAATAAAGGAATGTCCCCCATTTAATGTTTTCTCTAATTCTTACCGTTTCCGACTTCCCAATGGTGGCCTCCTTGAGTTGATCACCCTGTATATATGAATTTGAACGGATGGTGTTTTTGGCCTCTAGGGACCTCAAAACGAAAAATTAAATCGGTCCCGGGTCCAGGTGTTACCATAAGTACTACGGTAATAGCTTATTCCCTATATAGCCCTGTACACACCGGAGCGATACTTTATCGCTAGAGTGGCGCGATACTATTCTTAGAATTTTATCTGCGATATTTGGGCGATAATATCGCAGCGAAAACAGGTGCTTCCACACCAGAGCGGGAAAGGGACGCGCGGGAAAGCCAGTACACCTCAGAGGGTGCGGTGGTTGTGAGACTCTCTAGTTGCAAAAGTGTTGTGTTATAGTTAGTGTTTGTATACTGTACTGTGTGTAAACTTAAAACTATGACATGGTCTGATGAGGAAGAAGCTTTTCTGTTAACTAGCCGTGCTATTATAGAAGATGAGAGAGCAAGGAAAATGTGGGTATACGACATAAATAAAGAACGGCTGCGATTTGGCGAGTACCATATACGCTCATGACCCAGTTAAGAAAAGATTAAACAAGATGCTACATATTCTGGAATTAATCAGGAATGTTTTGACGAGTTGCTGAGTTTGATTTCTGGCATTATTGAAAAGGAAAGTACCCACTACCGTGAAGCGAGTGCCGAAGAACGGCTAGCAATCACTTTAAGGTTTTTTTCCTAGGACGCTAGGCACGAGCTTGGGATTGTTTTTCACATTACTTCAGGCTAGACCTAGGGGTTGCGGCATAACCAGTTAGATAACATCCATTGGTGACTTGGCGGGGATCGAACCCGGGACCTCAGGGACTGAAGTCCCGCGCTCTAACCACTACGCCAGCTCGCTCCCCAATCACTTTAAGGTAAGACTGGTATGTAGATATATTTTTCAATGAGTTGACGGATCAATTAGCATTCCACCCACCTCCATTACCATTACCATTACCATTACCTACCATCTCTATAGTTCGTCTAGTCTGACTAGCAAAACCTCTACAATATGCTGTGCTATAGCTAATACAATATTGTATGAACTATTAAATTGTAATTTGAATCATCATCAAACCAGTATTAAATACGTTATTCTGTCAGCAATCACCCAACATTGGATTTACGGCGGCACTGGAAAAACTATTGATAACTCAAATCAAATGTTTAAGTGTTAAAATAATTAATAAATCCAAGATGTCTGAATGTTTGGGAATTCTATTGTAAATTCTTCAGAAAAACGTAGTTTAATAACAAATAATGAAGACGAACCCTATTTTAAATTTCTAGTTGCTAAAACGTGATATAAATCATAGTGCATCGGGTATGTATAAACAACTTCAAGTAAATGTTCGGTGATACACGACATGTTGTTGTTGTTTTTACACGTACAGAGAAAAGACAAAAGTGAGTAGTTCATCGTTTGGCCACATTGGTATCGCCGCGATACAGCGCTGCAAACAGTGCATGCAGCGTTACCGCGATACTATCGCTACGGTATCGCATTCGCCTCGGTATCGCGTATCGCGGTTCGCTCTGGTGTGTGCGGCTCCATAAGGCTCCATGGTATCGCACGGACCACTGGTATCGCAAGAGAATTTCCAAGAAAAAGTATCGCGCCCGCTCCAGTATCGCACGGAGTATCGCTCTGGTGTGTGCAGGGCTTATCTGTTGTGTGGCTTAGAAAGTTCTTCCGGACAACTTGCAATATGTCTGTCTGTCCGTCCGTCTGCAGACGCTTCCTCATGCCTTGCCAAGCGTCGCCGCTCACTACGAAGATGGCCATTAAGTAATTTGTCTTGGGTTTGATTCAATTTCGGTACATGAAATTGCGACTTTTCTCCCCATAAACGTTGATTCGCACGTGCGTACGCATGGATTCAACATGATTCAACCCATCGAAAGTTCATTTTCAATTACAATCTTACTTCGAATTATATTAATACAAATTATATGGGACTAAAACAAATCGATGATTACAAAGATTCCTTTAAAAAATAATTTGAACATCCTACTATTTTTCTATGCAAATTTAAATAATCTGCCATCCTCATACCTAGGAATTGAATGTATCAATGGTCAGCATTACACAAAGTATAAATAAGTCAACTCTAAATATGTCTTTAAATTTGTTTCCAAATGCTGAATTTGTGTCACAAATGCTGAATGTTTACAGCTGTTATGCTAAGCAAATTATATTGTACTAAAAGCTGGCTAGAAGGTTAGCGTCGGCTGCTAGACTTTAAAAAAATTAAAACTTAATTTCTAAAAAACTGGGACCCTTAATTATAATTATGGCTTTGACATTCCCTAGTTCTCAAAATTATCTTTCTTTCAACACAAAAATAATGAAAATCCGTCGACTGGTTGATTCAGAATGTGAAAAAACCATATTTACGTTTTAATAATATATATGATAGTTTGGACAGGTTTCAACCCTTCCGAGGCGTAATACATTTACACAGTTTATGTGTAGACTACATTATAACTTATAAAATAGTTCTAAAATTAAATGGATCTCCTTTTACAAACGTATATAATAACCAGAAATTTTCAGATCGTCCTTGCGTGTATTTTATGCCACAAATTTTGACGAAAGGCTTTTCATTACATAAACTATACCTATTTACAGTGTTGACCAAACAGTTGGCAAGAAGCATTAATAGATAAGCTATGTACCAAATATGATAATTTTAGCTCTATTCTAATTATGACAAAACACGAAGTAACTAAAAGCAAGTTTTGTTGGTGTAGTAAGCGTTGCAGGAGGTCTACTTTACACTGAATCGACGTTCACTTTTATTGCTTTTGATCTTCCGGCACTGTTGACTCAGCGAAACTGAACTTGTATTTTACCGTATTTCGTTATATTAAAACTGCTGTTGCACTAGGTCAAATTCCCAATAAGTCAATTGCTTTAACATAGACCACGTTTTTAGCTCGGACTGTACTATTTGACTTACTGGGACTTTTGATCTACAGACACTGCAAACATTGTAGTTTTTGACCTAGCGGCACAGGTATAAATTATTTGATCTTCCGGGACTGTTGACTTTCAGCAACATTCCCGTTGCGAACCACAGTGACATCCCAAACTCGGACAGTTGTGATAGGTTGAAGGCGATCCGTGTTCTGTTCACGGTCACGGAGTCGAGATCATCGTGGATTAACCCGTGAAATACAAGTTGCAGAATTGTATCAACAGGTGACGACGTGACCAAACAGCGAGTCACGTGACTGGGCGAATCAGCTGATCCGACAACCATTGTTGACAGTAATGTAAATCGTGTTGTGAGTAGGTTGTTTGTGGTGTAATAAGTAGGTTAGGATGTAACAGACTGTAATCAAACCTTTTAAGACCATACAAAGGAATAAAACTACTCCGCTACTTCCGCCCTGTTGATGTACGTTTACTAGTTGATTCGTAAAATTATTTTAAGACTAGTTTAGTTAAATAAAACTATCTAATTATAAACCAAAGCTCTTCGTCTGGTTTTATAATCGAACGGCATAGCACAAAGCATCAAACTGACCCGAAATACTGTTGTATTTACCTGTAATAAGTTGTATGTACGAAATAAGTTGTATAAGGTAACTGTTGTAAAACCTTTGACCAATGACACAACTAATCAGTATCCAATAGTCAATAGTAAAACACATTTCGCCGACTCTAGCGCTCAGCATCACAAACATGAAACACACGTAAAGAGTGTTCTGTTGGAAATATTTTGACAAATATCTTAAAATAAATGAAGTATGTTTTATCAATGATATTACCCGATGATTTAAGGAATACTATGACAATTTACACGACGTCCAACCCAAAAACAACATAGCCTACTTTTATTATTTCAAATAAGTCCTGCACCATATATTTTCAAGCCTTTATTTATTCCAACGGTAAAAGAGGAACGTTTGTTTCAGTTTACTTGACCGTGAACTGAAACGTCCATCAGTGAGGCCTAGTGGACCGCGAAATTCTACGTTTGTCGATCCGATACAAGATGAGGATACAGGGGAGACGCAAGGGGGTAAAGATGAGGGGCGAAGGGGGATTTGGACTTTCAACATCGGCTTCTTTGAGATTGTTTTGTAATATAACAAAGTTTTGAAATATGTCATTTACTTTCTTTGTGTAAACATAAATATATTTTGGGGTAACTAGGCCTAATGGTAAAAATTAAGCATGCTTATTCAAAGTTAAAAGGTTTGGGGTGATGAGTAGAATATTACTTTCGACCTTGGATTTAATCTGTATATTTAACCTGTATATCTATCGAGTGTCACAATCTTTACTCCGTGAAAGCATAAAACGTATAAGGCTGTATATGTTCCAATAAGTTGAGAGATCTACTATCACTCACCTGTATCTCCTGGATGAGTTCCTGTTCGTCCAGCAGCACCACCTTGCAGTGATACGTCCTGGCCTTCTTACACAGACAGAACATGGCGGTCCTCACTGGCTAGTCCTCCACAAACACATCACACTACACCTGAAACAGGGAAAACATTGTTTATATCCATATGTTTTTGGTATCATCCCTACTTGTCAATTTATAAGAAAACGTTGCCCTCTCCAGGATGATTTTCTTGCAAAGTTTCCATCGGTTGGAAGTAGGACAAGCGGGATCACTTAGCATCTAAGGCTGGGTAGAAAAGTGCACGCCTGGTAACTAGAAGATCGCCGGTTCGATGCTGAGCAGTAAGAAGCGTTTTGATAATTTGAAACTATATAGATACAGCTATCCTTGACCATTGGGTTTTTTTATAAATGGCTCTGTTGAAATAAATATATTGTCTTATTCAACAACATGGATTTAATCCCATTCATTAAACACCTATTCTTCTTACATTCTTGTTTTGAAAATCGTGCCCTGGTATGTCGATGTCTTACGAATCTAATCTAATATACCCATTAGAATAATAGAATCTAAAAACTCCTCTAGAACACAACAAAGATTTGAATAAAACTATTTTGTAAGTTCAGTAAATTAAACATTTCTTAAATACAGTTAGGTGAATGCTGATTTTGGTGGGACACCCGATATTTAAGTCGACCAAATTTGCTTATCATGTACTCTTCGGTTTATTACCAGCAACTAATCATAATCACTGTTCATCGATCTCAACCACACTCGACTCATACCCAACAAGATAGCCATCCTAAGTCTAGAGAGTGAGAGTAAAACACTAAACTTAAAGTATTCTCGAAAATCCACACACATAGCAGATATATTGTTACAATAGCAAATAAATGTTTTCTCTCTATACATTCGTATCTTTGTTCTGTATGTTAGTTTCGTTTTGATTGAATTCATGGAATTCGTTTGAACAAACTATTTTGAAAGAGCCAATCCAGAATCTTAAATACATTTTTCTCACAGCTTATCATGTTCTCATATAGACTTAGAATGATAGTGCGCTGCCGGACCCAATAAAGAGCACAATATCTGTGGAAAACTCAGTCATGTAGTTATGTAGCCTAATAGCTCCGTAATATAGTTATGGTGTCGCCGTCGCTACTGGACCACTCTAATTCTACAGTGAAATTGTTATAGCTTCGCTTCGAAATGTAACAGTGGTTATAGTTATTAGTTATAGTTCAGTGTAATATTTTAAACTGTTATAACTAAGGATTTATTTTTATTGTTTGTCGTATGAATATTATAGAAGAGATTTTCTCTTATTCGGAAAGAATTTGTCTCGCCTAAAAGGTCCAACCTTTTAGTCCTTTCCGTCTTCGTGAATGGTGGAACTGTTACGTTATTTGGGCTCCGAGCCACCACTTTACCACACCACCGTGGTAATCCGTGGAATGTTCAGCTAAAGAACCATTAGAGATAGGTGGAATTTCAACAGTTTAGAAATAAGAATCCATCGGACGAAAAACAGAGATATACAGTATTTAAATACCTAAAAATCTCAATTGTTTAACTGAACACACAACGGTTTCAGTCATAAAAATATAGGCCTACTAGCTCTGCTTTGTACTCCTAACTAACAACTAGGGTACTGTATGGTTATTATATTTTAAGTTAGTCACTGAAAACGTGATTCAGTTATTATTTTTCTATACGAAATCTACAATGAGCTCGTCATGCATTTTTGATTCGGATGCGCGGCGTATTTCCTCAACTCGCTGAAAGTGTGTAAGATTCGTTTTTCTAAAAACGAACGGAAAAAATATGTCTGTTTAAAATAGCATTTAACAGTAAAGGACTGAACAGCAAGTCTTCATGTTACATTGGCCGGTGCCAATGCGACTGAGCGGTAACAGCTGATACAGATTGACCGCACTAAACCCGCGCTAACCGCACCATTTACCCGCCATAACCGCAGCCTCAGCCAGGGGCAATGCCACCATAACTATTAACACACGCTATAGTGCAGTCGACTACTGTACGTATGGAATATACTGAGTAACTATACATTTTTTATTGATAAACTACACAACGTATGGTTTCTGGAGAATGAAGTTCTGCTTCGAGACTTCTTGGGTAAGCTGAACGCTGCTGACAGCTGGGCTTCAGTAACAAAACTACACAAGGCACCTCACTACATTCTACATACACTTCATATTTGAGTAAATACGGACCGAGGTGGCGTCCCCATCCCAATATGTAATAATGGTAATAATGATATAGGTTACAAGTCGCACTTTCAATTTGCAATGTTTGAACAGTTTGTGCATTATAAAGAAGATAGAATTTTATATCAGAAGACTCAGTCGATGGCTCAATTGAACCAAGTACTTTTTTCATTCTAAAACTAGCTATTTTAACATGGTAGTGGAAATACAAAAGAGTGTCTTTACCATCCTATCTTCAATCATTTGACCTCCCGTCTTATCCGACCATCCCATTCAAAAAGTAGTATCAACAAATCGTGATTCCATTAATTACTGTACACAGTTGGATGTAAAAACTAATAGTTTTTTAGTGATTTTCTGGGTTATCCAACATTATCCCTTATCCGACCTTTCCAATGCCGTTTTAAGCATAACATGTAGAGACCGTAAAAGAATACACTAAATATACAAATTATTTTAAAATTAATTGAAACCAGTTTAATCAGTTTGTGCAATTGCGGGCTAGGCACCCTTGCAGACAATAATAATCCTCTAGTAGCCGCAGGGAGCAGTCATACTAAATGTACCAGTTTATAGTTATTGGTCTGACTCTGACATCACCATTGGAACCATCCAGCTACAATAGCTGCTCAACGGATATTAGTACATGTATGTTGATTAAATTATAATTACACTGATGCTCAAACCGAGTTAGATCGAAAGGAATTTAATTTAACTATACCGTACTCATCATATTAAAGGAGATTAATTTCTGAGAGTAAATATTATAGTACTGATTAGGGTACTCTGTAAATCTAAGATTTGAAAAATAAAAGCTTTAAAAAGATGTTATATAATTTGATGTTTCAAGACATCTTTGCTGGATAGTGTCCTGTTTAAGTAAAAAAATACATGTGTTCAGCTTTTTTTTAACTGTTTACTTAACATATTTACGGTGACATGGCCCTTGATTTTAAGTTTGTGTAAGTGAGGCCTTGGACATCTTAATTTAAATTGGTTTAGGAGTAAATAGGTAAAGAAGATAAATCCTTACATATATTTAAAAAAAATTACAGTACTGATATTTAATTGTACTGTTATTTTTTATAATATACGAAGAAATAATTGTATCCGTCATAGTATAAGCAGCAGATGTATTCTATATAACAAGAGTAACATGAAAATTTCTTGTACAAAACTGAATAATACAACGATGAATCATTTGTTTCATTCTATTGAAATGAAGTTTCTGGGTTAATCCTAATCAGACATGACCCATTGTGCTATCAATAGTCCAGGAGCTGAGGGGGGTTGAGCATGCATGAAAGTAGTACGCAATGTTATTGCTGATTATTGTAATATGGACTGTGGTGATCAAAATTACGTATGTCGCCTATTTCAAAAGTGGTCGATAAGGTGGGGGGGAGGGGGCAAACATGGCGGTTTGCGCTATGCGTTAAAACGCTGATAGTTCGAAAACGGTAAAAGATAGAACATCTGTTAAAACGTCGTTGTAATCCTAAAAATATGGACAACAATAATGGTCATTGGGTCCGAGGTCGTATCTCTATAAATAAACAAGTTATTGTATAAAATATGTAAAAATGGACTTTTCGTGTAGATTTTTTTACCGAAAGTAGAATTAATTTGTGAATGTCGCAAAGAAGTAATATCAAATATCTTTGCTGATAGTTGTAATATGGACTGTGGTGATACAAAATACGCATGTCGCCTACTTTTCAGGTGGTCGAGAACTTGGGGGGAGGGGGGCAAAGATGGCGGAACGCGCTATACATCGAAATGACTGTAGCTCGAGAACGGTACGAGATAGGACATCGGTTAAAACGTAGTTTTAATCCAAAAAATATTACCAATAGAAAAGGTCATTGGGTAAAAAGTCGTATCTTAACTAATAAAAAAGTTATAACAATAATAAGTTTAACAAAATCTACATCGTACAGCTATTTTTTTCGAAAATCGTATGGATTGTTGATAAATAATAGTGTAATTACTTAATTACTCGGCTATGTATTAACTAGATGCATTTTCTTATAAGAAAAAAATATATTATTACGAATACATTTGGTTTAAAATGTAAAACACGGCCTCCAAACTACTGTACATATAATACTTGGGGTTTCGCCGCAATCAAATGCATAATACAGACTACCACTACAAATCCAATTTTAATTATTATAATGTTGTAGGTTATTACAATATGATTATGTAACAGATTCTTATTTAATACAGTTATATGAAATAAAAAACATTACTACAAAAGTAAATACCTTATAATAAAAAATACGGCAAATCTCTTCATTCTATCCATAACAATTACACTGGTTGTTCATATTATTTGTTGAATTTAAATAGGTACCTTTTTAATTTCTCTTAGCACCTGTAATACAAATAAAAAATTGTAAATATTTTCTTTTATACAAATGTATATACATCTATATATAATTAATGCATGAGAGCGGTCAAGAAATTTAAAGTTTATGGTGTTTATATTTACAATGGAATTAAACTACTATATATTATATTTCATATTTAATTATTATCTTATTTGTTTGATTATTTATTTATCATTATTTCATTTATATACTCAGTGTATAATGAAATACAAAATACAAGCAATCATTATTTTAAAAACAGCAGCAATTATAACGCAACCTAACGGACGAACCCCAAGGCGTTTGGAGGCCGTGTTTTACATTTTAAACCATATGTATTCGTAATAATATATTTTTTTCTCATAAGAAAATGCATCTAGTTAATACATAGCCGAGTAATTAAGTAATTACACTATTATTTATCAACAATCCATACGATTTTCGAAAAAGATAGCTGTACGATGTAGATTTTGTTAAACTTATTATTGTTATAACTTTTTTATTAGTTAAGATACGACTTTTTACCCAATGACCTTTTCTATTTGTAATATTTTTTGGATTAAAACTACGTTTTAACCGATGTCCTATCTCGTACCGTTCTCGAGCTACAGTCATTTCGATGTATAGCGCGTTCCGCCATCTTTGCCCCCCTCCCCCCAAGTTCTCGACCACCTGAAAAGTAGGCGACATGCGTATTTTGTATCACCACAGTCCATATTACAACTATCAGCAAAGATATTTGATATTACTTCTTTGCGACATTCACAAATTAATTCTACTTTCGGTAAAAAATCTACACGAAAAGTCCATTTTTACATATTTTATACAATAACTTGTTTATTTATAGAGATACGACCTCGGACCCAATGACCATTATTGTTGTCCATATTGTTAGGATTACAACGACGTTCTAACAGATGTTCTATCTTTTACCGTTTTCGAACTATCAGCGTTTTAACGCATAGCGCAAACCGCCATGTTTGCCCCCTCCCCCCCACCTTATCGACCACTTTTGAAATAGGCGACATACGTAATTTTGATCACCACAGTCCATATTACAATAATCAGCAATAACATTGCGTACTACTTTCATGCATGCTCAACCCCCCTCAGCTCCTGGACTACAAACTAAAGATGGCTAACGAAAGATGCACATTGGATACTAACAAAGCCAGATTTCACAATGTTCACCTATAAACATAAAAAATTATTTGGCGTACAAAAACACAAAGAGAAATAAACTAAGTATGTAGCTTCTACCAGAAATTGTTATTTATACTGTCATTTTAAAAATTAAATCCAATAATAGTTCCGCGTTGTGTTAGTAGATATGATTACAGAACGCCTGTTGGGAGTAGGGCTGCATGTGACGAGATCTGATTATAAATTGTTCCCCTCGACCCCTACTACAGGGTGTTCCCTAGAGGCTCGTGTCGTCGGAACGTCAACTCCCACCCACATCTCCTCCCTAACTCCCGTGCCGTCATGTCCCTTGAGTGTTTTGTCACTTGGCTGTCCAAAGTGACGTGTATTGTTACGTACAGGTCATGTCCATGCTGAAACGAGTGACGGAAATTCGGAATAACTAGTAAACCCGTTGCTCAAAATCTAGCAATCGAATTCGGGTTAAGAATGAAAGTAACAACCTCTACTAATTCCTGAACGATGCTAAACTTGACCGTTCACAGTGAAAATGTATGGCCTACGTCAATTTTATTTTTACGCTCGAACTTATAATTATAACTTATACCATAGCTAATGCACTATTATAGTTTCTACCATTAGTTTTAAAATGCTTCGACTTGGTGTTATTATTTGCGAAAAGTTGTTTTAGACAATCCTTTACACGTATATTATGCAGACTCGCTTTTCCACTGTGACAACACGTAGTGTACATTCACCCTCTGTTTTTTCTTTCTCTTTTTCAGCGTTGAAATATAATACATCACAAAATCTGCATATGTATATCATAGGTACAAGGGAATGAGATCTCTGATAGTTAGTCCAATGCGACGTTCATCATAAGTCTCGTCTAAGACGATGAAGACCCTTCTATAATTGATAACAGACAATAAACTACAAACAACAGATACATTCGACTGTCAAACTACTGCACAACAAACATCCTGTGGATTTGAA
Organism: Macrosteles quadrilineatus; assembly: GCF_028750875.1. Classification (NCBI taxonomy): domain Eukaryota; kingdom Metazoa; phylum Arthropoda; class Insecta; order Hemiptera; family Cicadellidae; genus Macrosteles; species Macrosteles quadrilineatus. The sequence continues at coordinate 5,555,863 of NW_026542599.1, read as the reverse complement.
TAAGCCCATTCACAGATAACTGAACATTGAACTAAAACACGGGAATTGAATAAGTTTTCAGTAGCATTCTATCGAAAACTACAGCAATCTCTTATCGATATCAGAAACTTACAATTGATAGACTGAAATTCCTAATATTAGTAACGTATTTGCATTTCTATAATTACAAAAACATCCTATCGACATCATGAACATTAAATAAACAGAATGCTGACTGTTACCTTAATACATCTAATCCCTAACATTCACTACAAGAACATAGTATCAAAACTAAATAATACTATTGACAGAACACTTTATATTTAAACAAATAAATTGTTGGTTCCAATAAATACTATCGATAACACGACCGATTGTCAAGCTACTGCATATCGAATCGACTCACCCACTAGCATTTAGTGGGTTTTTAACTCCCAGTCGTTGTAAATCACCCCGACCATTTCACGGTTGTCGCTGTGTTAGCGCGATCTCAGCTCGCTTTGTACTCAATGTCGATTCGACAAGGTTTGAAGAATTTATAACGGTCAGTTCTACAAACCAATGAATGCACAAACAACAAGGCAAGGTGCCGGGGCCAAACCGTCAACATTGCAAGTATTGTAGCCCATAGTTCCATCCTCTTTACTTGAAGTAGGCTCTAATAGCGCTGAATGAAGTATATGCCCTCAGTCAGCTGGAAAAGAACCATTATTTCATTTTTTCCGCAGAATACTTTTGTCCGTCACCATAGACTACTATACTTAGATGGTTATGGATAGATAAAGACATTGATGGAACTTTACTGAAAAGGTTCATGGGACAAACCAGTATTAACTGCAGAAATAAGGAGAGGGTGATCTGATCTCGACGCAGTTAATGGCTTATTAGTCTACGTCTCTACTGTTTTCGGTTAAACGCTCCCGAAAAAGGAAAAGAACGGGAAACTGAATGAGGAAACTTCAAACAAACTGTGTGAGATATTCCGAAGATATTTATGTGATTTGTTACTGCAATAAATTATCTTGGGATCGCTTAACATTGCTTTGTTTTCGTCCTCAATAGTATATAGTTTGTGGAGAACGCATTTCGACCGTCCTCATCAGCTCGTCACACTAGGTTCAATAAATATTTAATGTAGATTAACAGTACAAAAACTTGTGTAAAACTATAATATTTTATCACTCAATACGTGCTACAAATTTTACATATTAAAAATTTAACTAATTGAAACCTTAAAAGCTTTTATTTACTATTTAGCTGATTTCATACAAACTACACTGACCTAAGTTTAAAAATAAAAAACTACTATTTTTAGACAAACGGCAAAACTGAAATATTCGACGATAGTCAACGTTTGAATCGAGAGTGAGTTGTAATTTATTTTATTTTATTGAATTCAATAACAATGATAATTTACATAACACTCGTACTATTGCTAATAACCCGTAATGGTTAATCTGTGCTAGTGTTTTTATTTGTTTACACTATATAGTAAATCAACGAATATAGCATATGCTATACCAAAAGTAGAGTAGCCAAAGAAATAATAGCAACCAATAGTATTTGGTTCGATATTTTAGTAGATACCGTCAGAAGTATAATTTTCGCTCACTCGTTACGTACATGATGCAATACAACTTGCTGCATCATTGGGTACTCTTAATTCTGTTAAGTGAAAGCATTACCAAAAACTGCACAGCAACCATGCTTTTTTACAATTTTCAAACTACTTCCACTACGAACTACAGGCGCACAATGGAAAAGTGATCCCGTCGTACATAAACTGAGTCCCCGGAGAGCTGTCTTCCCTTTTTCGGATCACAATAAGAGCAACGCCTCGACTTGCGCCCCCCGGGGGTTTGTCGCCCCCTGATATTCCCCCCCTTGTTTTGCCCCCTTCACTCATAAAACACGCAGTTACCGACGTATGAGTCTCCACGGAATTCTTTGGTTTTTACTAGGTCGTTATATTTGTTTCCAAATTTATTTTTCACGACCTTTTAAAATGTGTGAGATATTTTGTCGTTAATCGTGTGTACAAGGTTAAAAACAGAATTCGATTTGGACAGGTGCTCAAAGAAGGATTTTTGTACGAATCCGTTAAATATAATTATTTGGCAGGCAAGTATGAAACTGGCTAAAAATTGATCACAATAAGGGGTACTAGGAGTAAATAAAAAAATCAAAAGGTCCCCAGTGAAATTCGGCACATTTTACTAAAAAATTGATTCAGAAAAACAAACAAAAATAAGCCTAAACAATTATTACAAAATAGAATACACTTGTCCATGCATGCATCTACGTCTGATGTTACAACTTAATTAACAAACTCCACTGAATTCTATGAAGTGCGTGCATTTGTGTCCAGCCAAATTGTACCAAAACGAACCTAATTTTTGTACAGCTTCCTTTGTCTCCGGCATATTATTTTATAGAACTAATAATGAAGAAATACAGCTAAAGAGAACTTTATCTTCAATCACACTGTTATAAGTAGGTTAATAGTAACCTAAAATAAAGTTTTACGCCACACATGTATTTGTATTGAAAATGGCCTTCGTAGTGAGTCGAAACCTTTCATTCATCATTTTAAATCAAAAAGTAAACTCTAAAAACGTCCCAACCGCAAGTTCAATGCTGTATCAGCTGATTCTATAAGTCCGACGTTCGCAACAATGTTTCTAATGCTAATGAGTTCCAATTGGGCGAGCTGCCCGAGAAGTAAACAGGTTCGTATTTCACTTGTCATTGATCTGATTCAACTGTTATTCGTATCTTAAGCTGAACAACTGGTTTCGGTAACTCTATATAAGGATGTATTTAGTTAAATTTACTAAAAACTACATCGATCGAGTCTGGACCACATAATCACGAGTGACATTTATGTGGTTAGTTAATGTGGTCGTCTTGGTGAAAGAGTGTACGATTAATAATTTCAGCAAGCACTCAAACGTGATTATAAAACGTAACAGAAAGTCGGTAAAGCTTATTATTGTTTGTAAATGATACATCAATAAACACCTTTTTTGGGGGATAAAGGCTCTAACTGTTATTTATTTATTTTTTTTTTTGTAGCCGAGTGCTCATAAGTAGTTATGGTCACTTGTATACCTTCGGTTTATCGGGGTCGATTGAGGACCCAGTTAATAAATCAATAAGTTAATAAGTCATTTATTTAACCAAAATAACATATACATGCATTGGCCATGTATATGTTAGTTAATGAACTAATTAATAAATGATCAACGGAAAGCAAATAAAATGTATATCTAACAACACTTCAATTGAATTATTAATCAAAGATTCTATCTAGCAATAGGTTGACGTTAGAACTACTTTTTCGCAATTTTGTTAAAACCATGGTTATAACACTACCATGGTTTTAACAAAATTGCGAAAAAGTAGGAACAAATCCAAATTCTAAATATAGTTCCTAAAAAGTCATTTATTGGTTGAAACAGTGGGCATTCAGTTGATAAGACTACGAATACGTGTATAAAAATAATTCCCCAATACCTCTAATATATTATATCTAATTCACAGGGTTAAAAACGTATCCAAACAAATTTTAAATTCGTTTCGAAATCGGTGGTCAGCTGATTAAGCCTATCAGCTGAAATTCCTCGCACGCCCGCACGGCGCTGCACGAGCAAAGGTGCACGAATCGGTCCAAAATCAAAACGAAGGTTTGACTTTTGACCCGTCATTAGTTGGAGGCATTAGAGGAAGCGCCCAAGTCATTAGTCAGCTCATTTTCCATCAGTTCGCTGTTAATGACTGACACAGACGAATGGTAGGTTTGGTCGTGAGTGCGCGTGGTCTATGGGTTGTGGGTAAATAAATAATGACGACTATTCAACCATTCTAGCACCTAATATTTTACTATTCTACAATCCCACCGTTCTTCCACTCATCTGCCACTTATGCAATGTTTATATGTCACTCTACCATTCCTACTCTATATAGCACCTACTCTACAACTTTACCATTCTTCTGCCATGACACTTAAATGTACGACTTTCTGCTATAATATACTACCATTCTGTTTCTCTGACATTTCTACCACTCACGCACATCTACAACAAACAACGCATATCTATAGTCTAACGGGTAAACTCTGACGATTCTACTACCCAACAATTCAACCATTTAATCAATTTACCTCTTTGGCACACTTCTAGTACGTATACCTATACCTATCTACCACTCCGCCATCCTAACATTCAATAGTTTTACTACTCCTATAGCCGTTCTACCACTATACTCTTTTGCCACGCTTAACATTTTAACATGTTAACAGTCTAGTAAAACACTTTCATCGTTCTATCATTCACTCCCTCTTTCCATTTTACCACTCTGACAGTCGAGCAGTTAATTTTTCTAGTTCTCCGTATATGTTTATAACCTTTCTAAAAAAATGTTTTACTGATAACAATAAAGTATAAAAACATTAGTTTAGAATACAAAATATGTTCCACGGTGTTCATTTTCATTACACTTTTCTACAACGGGAGTGTCTTATTGTGATTTTAGACGGGACATATTCTGTATGAAATATTGTTTAAGAGATGAAGAGGGCTAAACTGATGAAAGAACGTGTTAACGGAGGCTTGGCGTGGAACAAGTGGTTTACGTGAGCCGAAAGAAAATCAGTTGGGGATTCTTGTATGATGGTGTACATGTGTACATTGTAAAATATCCTGAGGTACTGAAGATGAGTGTTGGAAAAAACCTGGTTAATAATTTATGAAAAACGTGAAGAGCGAGCTGATCGTGGTAGAGCGCGGGGCTTCAGAGCCCGAGGTCCCGGGTTCAAATCCCACCAATCACCTATAGATTGCATTTATTCCACTGCCCTCTAGGACTAGCCTGGAGCAATGTGAAAACTGTCTCGGGCCAGAGTCCATGGTGTGAAGGTGGGACATAAAAAATAGAAAACATGTGAATAAAAGTCCAAGAAATGTAGATTGTCACAACACAGAAATGATTTTAACTTTACAGGTGTAGTGAGTAGTACACAGAATAGTAATGTATACAGCATGTAAAGTGAAGTAAGCATTGAATACAAGGTACAAAACAGTCCTTGTTCACAATTGTTAGGAATTCCTGTAACTACAGTATGAGAAGTCGGGTTTTTGTCGCTGTTTTGGCTGTTATAAATCTATTGTCGACAACTAAATAATATAAGTCTTATAATGGTTGAATTATAGTTTAGATTATAAAATGCATTTTCTAGAGATAAAATTATCAACTACATTTCATTACAAGATAGGGAATTTTTATCTACAAAAATAAAAGGTTGATAATCTGAATATATTTTAAAAAAAACTTGAATATGGTGGAGTCCTAGCAAGTTAGTTTCTCTTCACATCGTTTTGAAAATCATATGAATCCTGAATATAATGACAGATTTTCTCACTGGTTATTTTAATACCCTTTCTCAACGAGATAAATAATTATTTCCATCAATAATACAAGACATTTTGTTTGGTATGAATCGAAACAAGTCTAAAGTCTAAAGTAAAGTATGTGAGGAAGAGACGTTAAACACTGGTTAGATTTGGTGTTTTGTTCTAATTTTACTCTGAAGATTTAAGTTTTCACCGCCGGCGCCGGTACGAACAGAATGTTTGAAAACAACAGATGTGTATAGGTATAAAAACAATCAACCAATTACATACAACACTAAATCAATTATACATTGTCAAAATAAATGGCAAAAGAATTCAAGTGAAATTTGTGTTTAACGGTTATTTTCAAGCCTAACATTGGCTGAAGGATGGAACCCTGAAAATGCTCCGTCCGCAATTCACAAAACTTACAACATCTGAGTCGGTCATCAGCACTCGAAATGGACCGCGATTTGTCTTCTTTCCCTTTCAGGGAGAAACATCTCGAGAATGATCAGAACAATCAAAACATTCCTGTACGTAAAGTTTCACTTTCTACTACAGTGAGACACTGGTATGACTAGATTGTGGTAAATGACGCGTGGTGCACATTTTCAGACGATTCCGCTGTCAATTGATTGAATCTGATGATTATTGTGGAGGTACGTTTTGCTAGTTTAAAATTAACATAACCAATTAATTTTCAATGTATGACTGTTTGTTGGTTAGATTGAAACGTAAGGGGACACCAGGATGCGTGTTTGAAGGCGATGAGTGAAGGATGAGTGCATAATGAATGGCAATGAGTGAAGGATGAGTGCTGAATGAATGACAATGAGTGAAGGATGAGTGCTGAATGAATGGCGATGAGTGAAGGATGATTGCTGAATGAATGGCAATGAGTGAGGGATTAGTGCTGAATGAATGGCAATGGGTGAGGGATTAGTGCTGAATGAATGGCAATGAGTGAAGGACGAGTACTGAATGAATGGTAATGAGTGAAAGATGAGTGCTGAATGAAAGGCGATGAGTGAAGGTTGAGTGCTGAATGAATGACAATGAGTGAAGGATGAGTGCTGAATGAATGGCGATGAGTGGAGGATGAGTGCTGAATGAATTACAATGAGTGAAGGATGAGTGCTGAATGAATGGCAATGAGTGAAGGGTGAGTGCTGAATGAATGGCATTGAGTGGAGGATGAGTGCTGAATAAATGGCGATGAGTAAAGGATGAGTGCTGAATGAATGAAAATGATTGTTACCTACTAAGTTCAGCTGGTTCTTAAGCTTGAATTCATTTATTAGTCCAGTAATCAAAGACAACTTAAGACCAGGACAACAATCAAAAAGCTCCAGATTTTTCTATGGATCGAACTGGCGACAATTTGAATATAAGGCTACTACTATAGGCTATTACTGTAGTCACTCTGCTATTCAATAAATAGCTTTAAATAATATTAATCAATATACTTTATGCAGTAATAGCAAAACCCTCACAGATTATTGATTTTATTTCTAAATATGTACTATTCAATCCAATGACTTAAGGGAGCGACGTAAACTTACTATGTTTTAAGCTTCATATGAATGGTGAGAGTACAGTGAAGTGAGATACCTTGCGTAGCTTGTCACTGAGTAAAACCTTGTTGTTTCTAGCCAGGGATATTTGTTAAAGGACAATGATCTAGAGTAGCTACGTCCAGTTTCGAGCCTTCAAAAAGCTGTTAAATCGTATTTAAATTGCACGTCTTATTCGCTAAATACCTCTCAAACTACATAGATTCGAGCTGATTTAACCGTGTTTAGCAACAGAGAAGAAAATGCAGAAGGAAATAATGTTTGTTCTGTAGATCTGTTGTATAAAATAGTTACGAATCTATTATTATTCATTTTAGAATAAAAACTTAATTTTACCACCTTGTGAGGTATAACTCTTTTCCATGTATTTAGATAAAGGGTTTAAATTTCCTAGGCAGCCATTACGATAAGTTATGCTTACATGCTTACATACTGTAACTCGATGATTTAATCCGAAAAAATAAACCTATTTATAAGTGTAGAGCTACTTACTTTCAAAACCCTAAGCTATATTTTATGACAATATATCCAAATGAAGCTAACAACATACCTTAGGGTAGCAATAACATCAATAGCTTTTTGAATTGATGGTCCATGAAAAATATGTTTATCAAGTTCTTCAATTTTAGTCAAGCCTCTTTAACCGCAGCTCACTATTTAAATTGCAACGAAAACTGTGATCAATATTCAACAAAACTTGAACTACCTTTCTTTAACCCTTTGCATAACCCTCATAATAACACACACACACATTGCCTAAATGTAAAATATAGCAATACAAACATTTGTTTTTCAAGTAAATAAACAAACACCAGTTAATTCTATCAACCAGCTGTTTCGTTTAGTTAAATAAAATCACTGGGATACTTTAAAGAAACATGTAGCTTTAGAAATCGGTCCATGGGCAATATCCCTTCTGAAATTCGTTTATATTAATACTTGCCAGCAACTCTAAGCTTTATTTTGATGGGCCAAACGCCTATATTTTTATTTGTTAAAATAGTACCTTAAACACAAAATTGACTGTATCGTAAAATGTGTTTAAGAAAATGTTCGTTTTATAAAAGATTCTTCGGTTTATAACTGAATTTACTCTTTAAGAAAGAACAGAAGCTCTCGATACAATTACAACGAAATCGTTAGTTCCACCACTCTACTTGTTAAGAACCGTAACGCTGTAACAGAAATCGACTCAATAACTGCTGATTGCTTATTTTACTCCGTTCACTTTATGTGTCTCGTAAAGAAAATGGCCTGCGTTAAAACAAGATCAATTATTGCGGCAAAGATGTATCTGATGGTTTTTGTGTAATACTTAATACTTTAATACTTTTCATTGAAATTGCGACCATACATAGTAGGTATTTTAAGCCAAGTATGAATGGAGATGAGTGTAGAATGAGTGGCGCGATCTTGTAGTCTTGTTAGTGACTAAGGCCGACATTCCTTAGACACAGCTGTTTTAATAGCCCAAACAGCTAATGGCAACTAAGGGACCTACAGTTTATAGTGGAATCCGAACCACATTTTTCCTTGGTGTATACGAATTGGTCTAATTATCAGGATAGTACTGCGGATAGTCGTAGTACTCACTCGTGCGGACGTTAATCCACACCAGGGAGTATCACATCCACAGTGTATGCCTATAAATATCCACAATTCGTGACCTCCTAGTAGCTGGATTACAGGACGACGCCACCCGTCCCAGTTTTTTACTAGCTTGCAGTGCATTTATTGGTACACCGATAAAATTATGTGATAATTTACAGAGATTAAATGGAATAAAATACATAGTTTTTTAATGTGTTTCAAGACTAAAGTTATTGACACAAAGTAATTTTATGACAGAAAGTTAAATCGTATATGTAATCAAACTTTAAATTATGACCATACCATCGGTGAGATTTCGCTTTTTAATTAGTAGATTCATCAAACACATTAGCAAAAACATTGAGTTGTCCTTAAATACTTTGGGAGAAATTGTTATACCTTATTAGACACCATTATTCCATTGGCCTCTGGTAAATGAAGAAAGATCACCTGTATGAACCAGCTGTATAAATCTTTGTAAAAAATAAGTTGTTCTATTATAAAAAATAAAAAAATAAAAAAAAGTTCGGCCGCTTAGAAAACGACCTGCACGATAATGCTAAACCAATGCTGGAGGAGGTCGCTTTCTAAGCGGCCGAACTATAGTTGGCTTGGTTAAAAGGCTGGCGTATTCAATATACTGTATAACATTTAAGCAGAACATTATGTCGTTGGCACAATTCAACAATTTTCAATTTTAACCCAACACTGGCTATAGCTATGCACTATCTATAACCTCCTCGCGTGTGATTGCTATTGATCAATAGTAAAATATTAAATTTTAAGGTGCACTGTTTACATCTAAGGCTTAAAAAAAATATACAATCATGATAAAGATAATTTTTACTAGCCGATTCAGACTAAAAAAACAATCCAAAATATCCCACAACAAAAGTACGAACCAAGTACATCTCATTAAAGTATTCATCGCTTCAGTGTATTCCTTCCCTCCATGAACCCTACGGTACGTTCCCGAACACCTAGAATCTAGACAGCCGGTGGCGCGGTGGGAAAAGATTGTTGAGGTTGGGAACCAAAGGAAGTGGTAATGAGTGGCCCAGGATACGGTCGAAGGAGTTTCCCAGGACACAGAGCTATTGTCCTGGGACGGCAGCATGGCGAGGTCAAATATTGATCTATGGTTCATCACCTTCTGTGGCAGGAAGCCCCAGGAAAGAGTCACTACTAGTAGCAATTAACTTCATGAGGGCCCAATCACACGCTTCCGAATCAATATAAATTGTGAAATGTCAAGAAATTCAATCGTGTATGGTTTACCACCAAATGGACTCTTTGGGGAAAGACGTACCAGTCGCAAGTAACTGCTATGCACGTTGCAAATCAAAGATAGGGAATTCGATTTGTTTTACAGCATATCTAATAGCTAGTTAACTAGGATACCTTTGGAGTTTATTTGTGGACGAATACTAAAAGAATCCATCCATGTTACTGGCCAGGTAAAAAGTAAACAAAGTTGAGATGGAAACTTTGTTTGTTATTTCATACATGAAATATTACGAACGAGCGAAAAAAATGAAAGTCGTTATTTTATGGCACACAATACTTTGATAAGATTTTTGTAATCGGCTCAGGTCAATTCGTCCTGAAAGAAAAAAAATCCAAGGTAGAAATAAACTAGGGAATAGTCATTTGGAGGTTGTAACCATCGAAAAAAGATGGATGAATTTTGCCTGAAGATAACAACCGTTTTAAACGAACTGCCTTCATTTTAAATACGGTACCAGAAGTAAACTAAAGAAACTGATCAGATACAATATATCGTTGGTGAATAACCGCTATCTATTAGGGATAATCGCCATACAATTGGACATTGCCGATTGGTCGAGCGCTGATTTCACGGATATTAGACCAAAATATGTTCTGTACTAATATCCTGTGTGACTTTGTGCGTAAAGAGTTTATACGAGTAAGCTTATCTCATAAAATACATACATACATAACACAGATTTCCTGACCGACAAACTAAAGGAAATAAGAGAGTAGCTATACGTTTTGAGACACTTAATGGAACAGAAAAAATCCGGCTATTAGTGTTAAGCTTGTTTATTTATCTAAAAAAACCAACGACACCTAATTTCACACGACATATATAACTGCGTTTAATCATTTGTTAAAAGTTCCAACTGGATAACACCGCTGACCACAGAGATAAGGGTATAAATCCCCCCTCCCCCCCCCCCCCCAATATTGACAGTTCAGCGGGTTCAGTCAACATTGTTGGGTGAGATTGTTTGCCCCAGTTTTCCAGTTTTTCAGTTTTCCACGTCCCACGCCTCTGTTTGTTTAAAAGTTTTCACAATGTTTCTTTCTCTGTATGTTTTTCCAGGCTTGTGAAATCTTTGAATATCAAATAATAAATTAAAAAACAATTAATAAATAATAAGATTAAGTATTGTAAATAAATAGTTGTTGAACTAATTGGCTGATTTTAGTTAATTTTATTCTCATTTTATAATAGGGTTCGATATAAATATATCGATGTAATCATCGTTGTAAGATAAAAACCCTTATCTTAAATAACAGCTCGTATTTTTTATGCATAATCATAATCCTAGGTAGCTGCGTAGGATAACTGGTTCCATCGTGGGATAAATCGGTAGCTTTATTATAGTTCGAAATTGGACCTAGATTTACATCAATATTGAAGCTCCTCGCTAAAGAAATAGCTGGTCTTTATTAGTATCAAGGCTCAGGTATCAACTTCATTTACCATCCATCCTTCACTCTTCGCATTTAACGAGACAAGCTTGTATCTGCGTTGTATCATTGACAAAAAGAATTAAATAGTTGTATGAATCTAATTTTGTACACATCAGTAAAAGTGGCTATTTATTCCACAACATAAATGTACTGATACATACTGCAAGCAACTCATACGTCGAGTGCACAAACGGTATTCGCACTCTTTCCCAAATATAATTTTTCATTAACCAAAGCATCATTTCTACTCTTACCGATAAAAAAAGTAAAAACTGCTAAAGAAAGCCTTTTACTTGACGCATATTTACTTCAAACTACTCTTTATGAGCTAAATAACGACGATAGATTATAAAGGGAACCTAGTGGTCTCCTCCCAACAGCCTATTACTCGATCAGAACGTTACCGTAGATGCATTTAACATCCAACTCTATAGTTTAAATTCCAGAGTCAAACTGACCACATCGAGAGGCCACTTGACTAATAGCTTCTTGAGCGGTCCTAAATTAAAATACGATTTAGCGTGGAGTGAGCATCAGGCCTGGTCACGATTATCCCACCCACAGGGCTCCGTGTTTGGGGCCCGGGGAGCCTGGATGGGGGCCGGGGGATGTGGAATACTGGATCTGGTCTGGGGAACTACTATTCTGTTGAGTCATAGATTTTTTCGGGGCCAGCATGATTGCCGAGAGAGTTATTCACCGAACAAATTGTATACCGACTGATCAACTATCAACCGGTCTGTATACAAAACTACATGTTTTTTATATTTTTAACAAACAATCTGCATACCCACTAATTTGTGGTCGACCGATATTGTTGTTACAGCTGTGTCTATAACAACATACGTGTGTCTAAACTTTACTTACCCCAATAAGAAAGTGGCCGTTAAAAGATACCGACCGCAAGCTTAAGATTAAACCATTTGAGGTTCGGAATTGGTTTTATCTCCCGAAATGTGACTTCACATTATTAATCAAGAACTTAAGTCCTTTCCATGTAGGTACTGTAATACATAATACAGCAATAGAAACAGGGACATTTACAAAACTGTCCAAAGAATAATTTTTATGAAACCAGTAATAGAATACTAAATACTAGTACATAATACACATGCACAACACAATGTGTTCTGCGGGAACTGTATAGGGAAACTCAACCCTGACTGAACAAGACAACATGAAACTTTACTACTGTATTGGATATTGCAGTTATAAGATTATGACCGAACTCACGAAGGAACACATGAAGCTTTATTACTATATCGCATGATCGAAACCTCAATACTATATTTGATTGCGTTATCCATCTCAATGCAACAACACACGAAGCGTGACCCAATAAGGAAACATAAATGATACTCGATGCAATATCCAAAAATGAACCTAAGTAATCGGCGTCGGCGTCGTGAGCGGTGATACTTTAGTGCTGATGATGTATTAAAAGTCGCTATTACGGTTACTTTAGCCGCTCGGGAGAGCAATTTTCAAGAAGTAATTACCAAAACGTGCGGTTGTAGTCGATAATAATGGGTAGAATTACCGGGAACTAGCGCAGCCACAGTGTAATGGTCCTGAGTCACTCAAACTTGATGGTTTACAGATCTTTGTTTCGGTTTCGTCTTTAGAGGTAAGTTTCAGTTCTTCAGTTTCTATTAGAGTTGAGAAAATAGTTGTGTTTTGTTAATACTTCCAACGAAAGGCATTCAGACTAAGTACCCTAGTAAGAAACTCACAAAAGAGTGTATATTTAGGGGATGTTTTCTAATGATTTTAAATTAAGTTCGTGAGCTCGTCAAACTTGTTAGATTTGTGCAATTTGTTTGGTTCATAGGGTTTATTTGGTTTTTACGCATTGATTGAATAATGAGTTATCATGAACTCTATCTTCACACAACCGAGAAAATAAGGTGTTTTACAATCCATCTTAAAGGACAGACCAACCAACATGTGAGGTCTTTTTCTCATCATTACCCATTTTCCCAATTGTTTCACTATTCTTATTTTTAATACTATTAGAGTAATTTGATAAATTACACACTATGAATGAGGTATTATCCTAAATTAACGAAACTTTCTGATCGAAACCAGGTAGTTTTACCCAAATGGATGGGTCTAAACGGGCACGACCTTACAAAAACTACAAATGAGTTGACAAATATCTTTCATCCAACATCAAACAATATTGTTTCTAAAAGTGTCGGTAGACATTATATACGCACACCAATTTGGTTTGTTTGTGGTTTGTACAAACACATGATCACACTACAATCGCAGACTCTTCCACTTCCAAAAATCCAAAAGTTTTCAAATACTGCTGTCTGCTCAAAAACTAGCACACAATAAACGCTGCTGTCTGCTGTCTGTGTACTGCTGGCTGTCTTTATTTGAAACACCCAGAGCTAACCCCCTGACTTTGGAACTACATTTCTTAACAATCATGTGGTTATCTTAATGCCGGTATAAAACAAACAAATAAACAATAGTCGGGCAAGTGACGTACCGCTGGCAGGTCGTCAAGGCCATGGGCACTTCCCCTCTTTGTCTGCCTGTCTGGGCATCGGGCATCGGCCGCTCTTGCCCAGTGACCAATGAATGTTACGTTGAGCTACTTGAAGAATATAATGGTGGTTTCAGGTGAACATGTAAAAGAGATCTGGCCGACGTTTCGGCAAAGATGTTGCAACCCCTGTTTTCAACGCTAGTTAAGGTTGGTTGGTTTCAGTGACAAAATTGTTACTGATTGGGTTAGGATGAGCTAAGCGATTTGGGGAAAATAATATATCGATGTGTACGGCAAATCCATATTCGACCAACACCGACGTTTTGACGAGATATGTTACAGAATTCGTTTCTTTCACTAGGAAGCTAGGAGGAATTGGTAAGTGCCAAAAGGGACTACTAATTCGTTGCGTTTATCTAAGCTTTCAGTAAACAATCAGCGACTGAGTAAAGAAAGAATAGATTTGACCTATGTTTCTGTAAAAGGTGCTTCACCTTCCGATTTCAGGCCTAAAGGGAATTGGTTGATCTGATGACTAGAAGTAGGATATGCATTTTATGCAGCCTCCGTTTTCATGGCTAGCAGAATGTTTTTATATCTTCTCCAAAAGCCATGCCTAGAAAACAAATAAGCTTGACCATCTGGATCACAACAACTTTTCTCGGTGTTCATCCATAAAGCTCGTAGTGTTCAGCATTTACATTTCTTGGAAAATTATAGAAATTATCCTGCATTCCGTGGTTGGCCGTGAAGGGCAATGCAGCAATGATAGTTTATGGTTGGAGTCCATATCAACAGACAATAGGTCGTTTGCCACTTGATTGCCCTTGCATAATTCATCCTAAACGCTTCAAGAAAGAACAGCGGGCAAGTGTAGACATGTAGGTGAGAGCAAGAATATGGTCTAACGAGTGACTTGGGCATAGAAAATCTGAAATATTAAAAGTTAACTATGCAACTTGTTGTCGAGAATCTAGCCGGTTGACAATATACAAAGCAGATTGTACCCTGTCGGTTTCAAATTTGACATTGAGCCTTTTCACTAGAGAAACAGACTGAGAGTTGGAAATACGACTTTTCTCTAGAGGATCTGAAGGGTTAAGAGATGACGATGTACCTAATCTCTTAAGAGTCTGACATATTGAAATTAAAAAATACTTTAATATTTTTGTGGAAAGGGGAAAGGTTAAACAACAAGATAGCAATGACACCATAGTCAATCTCAATCTCAACCCGTTGTCAATTTTGAAGCTATTTTGTATTATCAGTGTCTAGCTCATGCTGGTGACACTGGGCTGTAATCGACAACTTTATGATTTTATTATGTGTCTAGAGTTAATTAGACGATGATTGCTATAGTTTTATCTGGTTAAACGAAGTTTAGTAATTAAAATTATTTATTTTTGTAAAAAAAAATACAACCGACTTCAAACGCTCTAAAAAGAATGAAATAATTTCAATAAAGTAAACTTTTGTATTAGGCAAGCTCACGTATTTTAAGTCGGCGCGACTCTATGATGATTTTTGATACAAAATTGAAAGGGGATGTCCACATTTCAGGTGACTATCTAGAACTAAAGGTGTTAATCTGCATGTCTTTTTCATAGCTATGCGTTAAGTGTTATTTTATTACCGTAATCAGAGATCGGCATTATAGTGGTATTAACGAGTATCTTTAAAAATATTATAACGCATATAAATGTTTCTAACTTGGAAAAGTAACGTTTTAATACTAAACTAGCTTCTTTTCCCTATCATAATATCAAACTAAATTATTTTCCTATTCATATAGAACATTTGTGTGTGTTATTCTCATAATGTATTTATTCTGAAGTAAACATAAAATGCAAGAAAATATTTCCTTTAATATATAAACAAAACAGTTCAGTATGTTTTTTTTTATATATTTATGTTATTTAGCTACAATTTATTGATTTTAAAAATACACACACTATATTGAATATTTAATTTCAATCATATTTGCAGTTTGAGCCGCGCCGACTTGAAATACGCGAGCTTGCCTAATACAAAAGTTTACTTTATTGAAATTATTTCATTCTTTTTAGAGCGTTTGAAGTCGGTTGTATTTTTTTACAAAAATAAATTATTTCATAATTTTTAGTGACTGTATAATTTTTTATGTATTAATTACTTGAGGTTTTTTGATAAGCAAAACTGTTTGATACAATCAAAAGTTCCACAGTACAATCATTATTTTAAAACTGCGTGAGTCACCTTTTCAGGTTACATAATCAATGGGTATAAAAATAAACATTTTTAGATATTCCTTAAGAAAGAAAGAGTTGTCCATTACATTAGGCCTAATGAAAAACTAATTGTCTTTTCTAGATACATTGAAATTTCAGACATCATCGTTTCCTGCAATCGGTGTACTTCTACATTATAAAAAGAAATACAGTAACGTCTCATGCCTTTTGGAACAATATGAAAGTTATTCCTCAACTACCAGCACTAAAAAATCTCTCAAAAGTGGAAAATTGGTCGTTAACACGAATAGTACCTTTGGAAAATATTATATGAAAGATTGGTTCAGCTAAAAGTGGTGTAAGTCATGTAGGGGGTTTTGTTTGCTCAAGATATAGCCTAGTCGAAATTGCTAATCATCTTCCTCTAGGACTTTCCGAAGCAGGCATAATAGTATTGATATGATATAGTAACTGGGTAGAGAATATCAATAAACATTCCACATCTGCAAATGAAATCTATACTTATAAAAGGTACAGCCCTCACTGACTCACTGACACACTCATCACTAATTCTCCCACTTCCCATTTACCTAGGAGGCTGAAATTTGGTACATTGATTCTTTAGGCATTAAATAGGAAAACTAAGTTGTTTTTATTCTGATCGGACTCTCGGGCTCCGCCCCAGTGGCTCTGGAGTTTCCCATGTTAGCCTTATAATTTTTCATATTTAAAAGGAATTAATGAATCTTAACAGCTGTTTCAATTAAACAAGTTGGTTCTGTTCTATGATGTTCAATTGCATTAAAGTTACAATGATTACCAACAGGGTGCAGCACTATTATTTATTTTAATTAATGACAACAGCTAATTTGCAACCAAAAGGTGAGTGAGCGTAGCGAACGAACTTCAACTTGGAGACGAGTTAGCGTAGCGAACGAGCTAACCTGAAGGCAAGTGAGCGCAGCAGCGAACGAGCTCCAACCTAAAGGTGAGTGAGCGTAGAGAACGAACTTCAACCAGGACGTGATTGAGCCATGCGAACGAGATCATCTTGAAAATTAAGAAGTTAAACGGGGCAAAGCCCGCTGGTACAGCTAGTATGTATATGAAAGGTTGGTTTAGCCATAGATAAAACATACTCCCTTAGTAGATTTCTCATCCTTATGGAACAGCTGAAGACAATTTTATTGTTAGTTCATGTACGGTTTATGTAGAGGTCGTGTTTTGTTTACAATTTGTTTCCCGTTATTACAGCCATTTAAAACCTCGTTTAACCAAATAATACGATCTAATCATAAACAATAACTTGTCCCCTAGTTATATAACCAAGCAGTAAAGCACAAATCAAGAAATTAACCCTAAAATAATGGAAACAAAGTTTCATCGACACTAGCGCCTTTGTGTCACGTACATGAACTAGACACGAAAAACGTGCTTCTAAATTTACAATGGGATGAGAAGTCTACTTGTGTTGGCTAGTCTATGGTTTAGCTAAAAGTGGTGCAAGCCATGTAGGTGGTTTTGTTTGCTCAAGATATAGCCTAGTCGAAATTGCAAATCATCTTCCTCTAGGACTTTCCGAAGCAGGCATAATAGTATTGATATGATATAGTAACTGGGTAGAGAATATCAATTAACATTCCACATCTGCAAATGCATGTTTAGTAATTAAAATATTTAACACTTTTAAGACAATTGACGATTATGCACTGTCACACTTCTTAGGTCGTGTAAGGAATAATTGCATTTAATTTATATTTAGACCTGTTTTACGAATACTTTGGTTTTCACAATACACCTTTATTTGTCAATATCATACAGCTATTCACTGAAACATATATGTTTTTGTAAGTCAGAATATTCAATACTAAAAACAGAATTACTGTATACACAAATCAGGTCAAACGTTAAAATACATTTTTTATAGTAACCAAAACAAAATGCATTTTTCTCAATGTAATTCATTTAGGCTCCATGGCAAGAAATAGTTTATTGATCAATATTATGAAGCAACTGTTTCATGAAGAATTGTATGTAGCTTCATTTAAATGGTTTCAACTAACAGCTGTAGAAATGTTATTATTATTTATTGCCTTCTCTGCACAAATGTAAACAATCTGCACAAATGTAAACAAAATAAATGTTGAATATTTAAGGTTTTCACAATTTTTCACCGAAAGAAATATTATACTTAAACATAATATATAAGGTACCAAATAGAAACTCTCCTGGTTATTTTGGTGGTGGAACCACACTGATCGGTAAAAGAATCACAGAGAAATTGGTGAACATACATAGAAAAAAAAACATCGCCACAAACAAATTGAGAACCTCCTCCTTTTGTTGGTAGTGGGGAAGTCGGTTAATAACAAGAAGTAAATTGTAAACAAAAACACAATCTAGCGGCACCATACAGAACTAATAATAAAATTTTCTTCAGCTGATCCATAAGGATGACAAATCTATGGTCATAGACAGTGCATATGTCTTACAAAATAACATGTTTACACATTGTGTGCCTGATTCTTTTTTTCAAACCAAAAAAGTTGAAGAGTTTAGAAAATGCATGACAGTCCAGTTAGACCTAACAAACAAGTTATTCAAAGTACACTAACAACGTGTAGCAACAGTTATCAACCTGGGATAAACCTTAAGTTTTGTTCCAAGCTGCAGAGTAAAAAAGATCAGAGAGGACACTGTATTATAAACTAAATAATTCTTTATCAAATTTGCCAAACCATTGATGAACATTCACACGTTGACCATGAAATGCAAAAGCGCCTTCATCGAATGCCCATACGAAGTATATCACAAAGGAGAAAGCAAAGACGAAGGAACCGAAGAGCGGAAGAGAAGTGGAAGACGTATGGAGAGCGGATGGAAGATGGGGGGTAATTGAACGATACGATGGTCAACCCGTTAGAAAACCAGATGGAAACCAGAACAGAGTCGACTGGGCGACGAATGCTCCAACAGTTACATCTTCATGCATTACATTACTGAATTGGGCTCGGTAGTTTACTGGATTATTATATTAATTGGCGACATTTGAATTTTGTACGGTTTAATAGGAAGGTTTTGCAATAATTCATTATGAACCATTCACTAATGGTAAATGAATCTCGCAACGGGTTTTTGACAAATAATAACTAAAAACACTATTCGTATTGACATTTTTTAATGAAGCTATAGGACATCCTTACTGGGTGCCGGTACTCGAAACTAGTTGCACTATAGTACAAATACTATGGCTTTGCATCGTATTTAAATTTAGCTTTAGGTATTTTTTATGTATAGTCATGACAATCATGACATACAGAAATACTCTAGTCCGAAAAATAATTAATACCTTCCCGATTACCAGTATACGATTTGGCGAAATTATATGCATAGCATTTAACAAAGACACATCCATAAAAATTTCACAAAAAAACATTTTTTCAAATTTTTAAACTTTTCCTGTATTCATGGTAAAAATAAATAACATATAACGATGATATATAGCGTAATAAAGAACGATTCCAATAGGTTATCATCAAGTCCAGTCTTGTCTGTTTTATCAGAACACGTGTAAAGTTATCGGGTAGTGTCATTATAGACGTGGTTTCTTGTCCTTAAATTTTACATAGGAAAACCCACAATGTTTTATTAGTCAATGAACGCCTACTTATTTAAAGAATCTTTCCTCATACTACATATTCGGAATCTCGTGTGTAAAAAAGCTTAAAAACACTACGTCATAGAGTGTAAAATTTATTTACTTAAATTATTAAATTGATTCAAATGAAAATTATGGTAGGCTACGTAAATCAAAGGGGCGTATGGAAGGTTGGGGTAGGTCGGTTTTGAGGGTCGGGTCTAAATAGTTCGGATAATGACAAGGCTCTGGTTTCCAAAACTCCAATTTCAAGACGAGCTTCTTCAGTCAGTAAGATAATTGTGAGGCATCTTTAATTCATAAGTCTGCATCCCTACCACGCTTTCGGCAACATAGTTCACTTTATTTTGTAGGCCCTATATAACATGCCGGTTTTGTTTTGTTAATATAAAGAAAAGTGCATATATATTTGATTGCCCAATTTTTATTTAGATTAATAACCTAAACAGGAGATATAGAGATCAGTATTTACATTTTAATGCTGAGCAATCATGTCCACCAAGGATTCATATTATTTGCAATTTATTTTGTATAAACTGAGGGAAATTCCTAATTTTTATGTCTTTTATGAGAAGTATACTGAATACTTGTGTTATTTATGATAATAATATTTAATGGCACAGTTAATAACATTTTTATACCAAAAAAACATAAACTCATTAAACTTTCGAAATCGACTATAATAGTTTGTTTTATTTATTACAAGTTAATTTATTCAACGGTCAGCAAAATTGTGTTCCACCATTCAACCGGTTAGCAAACAGTGTTCAAAATAATATTTTTTCTGAAGAACCTAAATTCATTGTGAAATGCTCAATATTTTTAGCGAGCTTTCATGTGAAAAAGAATACCGTAGTCGGAAAGCAAGTCCTGGGACCAAATTACTTTTTTCATTTTGAGCTTAAAAACAAACAATCTTGTTAATTTTGAAGAATTAAAGGTCATGGAGAAAATGTCCAAACAATTGTACTGTACATTTAAAATTGCCATGTTTTTATGGAGATAAGAAATCTGTTGTTTTCTGTTTTTAGAACGTAGCATATTTTTATCAAATTTAATTTTCTGTTTTATCCCATATCGTCTGCAGGTTTGCTGCGGCGGGGTAATTGCTTAAATTAATTTAGGATAGTATTAAATATAATAATAGTTAACAGTTTCAAATTCGTGCACTGCATAGTATGTTAGCTGTTTTTTTTTTTTTTATTTAAACAGCACGGTTGTGAGATTTACCCTATTTATTGGCATTTTTGCGATAAGTTGCACATTGCATTTTGTAAGACCAAACAAGGATCTTATTATGTTTTGTTGCAATGTTAATAAACATTTACGAAGATTGGCGTTATGAAAGTAAAAATCAATAATTGACTTGTTCTTAAACTTTTTATGTTTGTCGTCTCTGCTCATAATGAGTCTATTTAGTGAGACCGACTTGAAGGATCATACGAATCGGCTTTGAAGTTTTCCTAATAATATATGTGTGCAATATAAGAAAATAAGCTAGGCCCTGATTAATTATTTATGAGCTAATTTTTTTATTAATTACTAGTGTTCATAAGAAAATAGATATATAATCGAACGGGAAAGTTTCGACTTGCAACTGTTATGATGAAGATATATTCCCTTAATTCTCATAAATGAATAACAACAAAAATATTTAAATGTTCTATTACAATCCGGTATTTATGACAAACCAAATGATTGTATGAAACAGTCAAGAGAAAAGATCAATAGGTAATCAACCACAAAAACAAACGAAAATACATCCTCAAGGAACCATCGAAGTGTAAACTGAGTTATTTACCTGCACAAGGAAGAAAGTAATCCACAGAACGAGCACAACACGAAACACTAACCTCAAAGTACATCGACCTTTCGGAACCTCGCACCAAACCCGACTGACAGAAGAAGCGGGAGCGGCGAACGACACTAGCGCTCCAAGAGGCAGACGCGGAAACTACCAGCCAGACAGCGCTACCAACACAACCAAGTCAAACAATCGAGCTATTAGAGCACTCATTGTTGACTAGGCCTTGGGATTATACTGTAGAAAATGATATCCCACCTAGCACAATGCCATGAAAATGTTTACCTAGGTATTTTTTTTTTTTACAAAAAAAAGTCCGGCAAAATCAATTACAGACCTAATTATTATTTACTATTTAAGGCCAATCTACTCTTACTAAGTCCATAGAATAGTTATCTTCTTGCTTATAGCCTGTGCTTTTAAATGGCATGTTGCATAGGACTAAGCAAAGATGTTTGACACAATTGACACGAATCAAAAGAACCTTAATTTGCATTGAAAATTATCAAAGCTAGAAATTGGCAAAGCAAAAAGAATGTAAATTTTACTTATCGTCATACATGGGACCACCCATGTTAACCTTATGAGTATTCATATTCAAAAGGAATTAAAGAATTTAGTCAGCTGTTTCAACTTAACAAGTTCGTTCTATAATATGCAATAGCATTAAAAAGTTATAAGGTTTCCCAACAGGGTGCAGTACTATTATTATTTTGTTTTTGCATATATAGAAACAGCTTATTTGAACTAAGCAGCTACAAAAAGCTGTGATACACAATGAGAACTGTGAAAGTAGGATTGTTAACAGTTACTTTTTTGTTTTTAATTTAATGAATAATTTGTGATATTGTGTGAATGTTGGATAATTTATTTTTTATATTGTTTAGGTAAAGTGGTAAAACAATATGGCTATGGTAGATGTGTTAGGGCCTATACTATAGGCTACTATACAGGGTGAGTTTTAATTATCCCCCCCCCCCAACTTTTTTCTACATTTTTTCAAATATCAATCCCAGACCACTTCCAAACATTGTTGGATAGTAAGTACTTCATTTTGACAAGGTGGACATTTCCGGCCGCCATCTTGGATCCGCCATATTGGATGAAAAATTTTTTTTCAAATGTAAAGGTGGGGCTGTGACCCATTATTTCGAACTAGATTTTTATCCAGATTACAATGCCGCAAACTGTTTTTAAAAATCTTGATTCATCCTTAAGTTATGAGGGCTTTTTAAAACTTTATTTTTAGCCCATTTTAACATTGTGCATTTACAAAACAAGACCATAATCTCAAAATAGTGCTAGATAAAGATAAGTATACACTACCAGTAGTTGTCGACCTATTTTCACTTGGTTATGACTGATGTATTTTTTTCGGCCACCATCTTGGATCCGCCATTTTGAAATGTGATAAATTATTCTAAATATGAAGGGGGTCTTGTGACCCATCATTTCAAACTACTTTTTTTATCTGAACTTAATTCTATGATCCGTTTTTAATTTTCATTTTTAGATTTTTACAAAAAAAAACTGCAATATTTCATAAATAAAACTTGATAACAAAAAATGGATTGCGGCATTGAGGTAAGCTTAAAAAAGTAGCTCGAAATGATGGGTCACAACACCTCCTTCATATTTAAAATAATTTATCACATTTCAAAATGGCGGATCCAAGATGGTGGCCAAAAAAAATACATCAGTCATAACCAAGTGAAAATAGGTCAACAATTACTGGTAGTGTATACTTATCTTTATCTTGCACTATTTTCAGATTATGGTCTTATGTTTTTAAATGCACAATGTTAAAATGGGCTAAAAATAAAGTTTTAAAAAGCCCTCATAACTTTAGAATGAATCAAGATTTTTAAAAACAGTTTGCGGCATTGTAATCAGGGTAAAAATCTAGTTCAAAATAATGGGTCACAACCCTACCTTTACATATGAAAAAAAAATTTTGCATCCAATATGGTGGATCCAAGATGGCGGCCGGAAATGGCCACCTTGTCAAAATGAAGTACTTACTACCCAACAATGTTTGGAAGTGGTCTGGGATTGATATTTGAAAAAATGTAGAAAAAAGTTGGGGGGGGGGAAATTATTAAAACTCAAAATACTTAAAATAATATAATAATTTAAATTTAAAGAACCAAATTGTATCAAACTATGTCCTCCCCCATTGCAAACGCAACGCTTGAGTATAACTGCAATAAGTATTTTATAATTATATGCCAACCCCGTACGAAGGACGGGTACTCTGCTAGTATTATATATATTACCTTCTTTGAAGTGTTCATCTACTCCGTAGTCACCTGTCTTACTTCTCTCTTAACAGCTGTTCATACAACAGGTGTCGTGGCCCTAGAACACACCTGACGCCACAATCTATTACAATCGAATACACCTATAGAAGTACGATAGTCGAGGGTTGTCTTTGACTATTGATAAGTATCCAATAGTCGATGGTTATATTCCTAGAAGACGTTTTCAATACCTTTTGATGGTTTGAAACTGGACTTAGCTATCACAGCCATAATAATTGGACATTGAAAAAGTAAACGGGTGAGGATGAGGAATCTGCTGATATAGTGGGTAACAGAGCTATAAATCATTAATAGGTCTTGGAGAATTTTATAATAAGAGTTCTTTGCTTTAAAAAGGCGACGTAATTAATTAATGTCACTGATTGCAACCCTCGATAAGGTTTGGTTGCGTTTATTAGACAAGGGTTGAAAATTAACTATACGTTTTTAGTTAAAAATATCTGATATAGTGGCGTAAATTTTACTATTAATTTTCACTGCGACTGCAACGTCCCTTGACTAATTTAATGAGTTGTGCGAAATAAACTCTTAAATCGGGCTGAATAGAATATGCATTTATTTTATAATTTAAGGATGAAACATTTCATACAGATAAACTTTGTATTGTAATTACCAAGCAATACATGTTTCGTTGTTTTTTGTTATATTTAGCAGACCAAGGATTTAAAAAATTGGTCGTAATTTCCGCAACAGTTTTGGTTTTGGTGAGACGCAATGTACACAAACAAGTTGTCCAGAGTTCGTCGCTAACACCGACTATATCGATACTTTCGCTGTGTTTCATTTCTTTTCGCAAAGAATGCGACACTTCCACTTCTCGAAGCTGTTTCGTTCGATTCCTCTTTTTGTGACTCGCGGCCCCGACTACTGGTTTAGGAAAAGTTATGCACTCACAATCCCGTTACCTACTCTGCCAGTGTAACTGTTACTTTTATCTGTTACCGGTCTGGAATCCTGTTCCAAACTCGGACCTACTATTATAGTGTATCGGTTTTGTTAAGTTTTGTTTTGTTTTTATTTACATTTTACTTCAATTGTCAAATTTAAAATGTCCACTTTTATAAAATTAATCCTATACTCTTGTGAGCAATTTTTGCTTCTATGTATGCTTGCTTGCTTCCACAAAGATCTCGAAAAGGCTTCGGCGATTTCCTTCAAATGTTGAAAATAATGTATTTCTGGTCTAAAAACGTGTTCAATACAGCTAAAACTACCAGCGAAAATCTAATTGCGTAAATGGTGAAATTGGAATTAAAAAAAGATTAACAGTGGGCCTTATTGGTTACTACTTTGGCAACGAAATAACAACTTGTCGGCACCGTTGGTTTTATTGGGTTGGAAAGCCACACTCCGACCTTTTGGTACTTAACAATCAAACTAATAAAATCAAGCTATTTTAAATGAAACACTGTGGTCCGATCTAACTTGCCGACACAAGTCAGGTTAGACAAAGCTTGGTACACATTTAATCAGAGAGATTGTACTTTCACCAGGGGAGGTGCGAGAGAGAAGAGATGGGAGTTGTGATGAGTGCGAGAGAGACAGCGAGTTTGTTAGAGCTAGTTTCACACTCTGAATCTGCTAATTGGTGCCAATTATTGTTGGAATCAAACTCCCTCCTCATCATTTAAACTCCTCGCCTCATCGTTATCCGTTTTAAACGATATTATTGGTGGAACCGCATTAAGTTGATTTAATTTCTATGATCATTCAATCATGATATTCGGTGATCTGAAGAATGAAGTATTTTTAACCGTGCATTTTAACAGTGGCTAAGTATAAAATTTACAAAATAAAAATAATTAAATTAATAAATAGCATTGAAACAAATTAGTGAATTGACATTTGAATGAATTCCATAAAAAAACAACAGATCACAATAAAAAACGAATTATCATCAAAATAACCAGACCTAAAGATGAAAACTATACTCCAACCACCGCCCTAAAGCCGAGCCTCAATAATTACTGTACTGATAACCGCAGCAATGAAGGAGTCGGCAACATGAAAAGTTAAAGGCATGCACAGTTTCAGGCACTGCCAACTGTGATTAACAAATTACCAATCAGCTGTTGACTAATGATCAGCTGATTTTGACAGATCACTGACTCACATTCACACCTGCTGTCGATGTGTTGTGACTGACATTAATTGATTTGACTTCGATGCTAATGGGAGTGAAACGCAGGAATTGTATCGTCAGGACTTCGGAGTATACTGTATGTAGGCCTAAATGAGGAAACTAAAATTATTCATTTCATACGTTCAATGCCTAATTCTTTCTTCAGTAACTAAATCTTTTATTACAAGAGTGAAGAAACAACTACGGAATTTTTTATGTCATTGACTTAAGATGGGTCACTCAGTTACATACGACCTGTAGCAAATTATGTATCAAAATAAAAACTGTTAAAGTAGTTTTCCACATAGTCAAATTATTTATCCTTTCTTAATTATTTTATACTCTGATAAATCGTATAACACATGTTTATACAGACACTCTGTACAGCAAACTCTAACATGCACTATAAATAGACATTTCGTACAGTAGCCACTCGCTATGAGCTATAAACGGTCGCCATAGGCATTGATTCCCTTATATGACCGTAACTCTGGCAAGACATTAATGCTGCTATAAACCATCGAGTAACCTGTGTTATTGGTTTTGTCTGGTTTATAGGGAAGACAATTTCGTGGATTATTTTAAGGTTGACAACCTCAAATACTTGGTAAACAAGTTACAAATACAATACATTTTCTACCGATATGCTATGAAATACTGCTGTTAGTTAACGTTGTCTTTTACATTTTTGAGGTTAAGAAGCATCAAGGCTGGACACATGTATTTTTGCTCACTTAAATATTTTTATGTGATGATAATTTTGACTTGATGTGTACAAAATACAATAAACATTTCAGGCTCGTTAATTTTTTTACCACTGAAATATCGGCTATGACAACCTCTCTACAAATTCTACGTTCGCACGTTTATAGGTCGAAATTAGCCTGACAACCGTCGATTGGAGTGTCGTATAAAAAGATTTTCAGTGCAATTTAATCATGTTCTGAATCGTCGTTTGAATTTGATTTTATATGCCCTAAATTTGGTCAAACATTTCAGAAACAACCTTATATCAGATCGAATTGTTAAAACTGATTTTAAATAGGGTTTAACTTAAATCATCCATAAATCCAAACTATAGTAATGTTAAGTTAAACAATCATCAGATTAATTGTCATAGCATGTATTTTTCTTTTGAGATCTGCTATGTATTTTTTCCAACATGATAATACAAGTTTAAACTGTCTTTAAGCAGAGAACATATTTTCAAGCAATAAAGCAATCTGTATTAATAAAATTAACATTGATTTTTATTATTTAATTATTTGTTGAGGATTACATTTTTTTCTTTGTCAGTAATACATTTAAACAAAACTGATTTACTTTTCAAAACTGCATCTATATTTTTTATTGAATAAATTTTGTAATAGTACTGGCAAACCCGTCGTGGCTTTGCTCATGAAATTAAAATATTTAATTATTGGATAGGCCAACAAAACAATTAGATAAAACTTATAAGATCTAACTAAATTTATATTTGATCGCCTAATTTAGCTAAGCATGTGACTAACGAAGTTAAAACTAAGAGAAAACTTCTTTATTTACAATATCAACTGCCCTTCTACTAAACGCTTTAAACTACTCCAACTGAAATACAAAATATGTTTTTGGCCAGGATACTATCCCCGCTGTATCTCTTTTCAGTTGGGTGTACATTATAAAACCTAATACTCTACTCTAATAGTAGTACAGTATTCTCCCATAACTTTATTTAAAAGTATGATGTATCTTAAAAAAATATAATTAAGTAGGCCAATTTAAAACGTTGCACAATGTTTTATTGAGGTTCTCAAAACCCGCAAAGCCCACTGCCCAGTTGCAGGTCTACTGTATCTACGATGTTTTCACAAATCGCGTTTTATGCGTCAGAATGTAAACACATAAAATTTTTTTTTATCGAATCTACAGTAAAAGGCATTATTAAAATTTGATATCATTTATCCATTTCACCACAAAAAAAACATAAAAACACGTTTGCACTTTACTTCAATTGATAATACTTTACTTAATCCGCCAAATACTTGGACTCCAATTTTACAACAACATGCTCATCATTCTGCAATTGCAAGATTGTGGCATTTCAGAATACTATATCTAGCATAAAATGAATGGGATTGTACTTACCAAAAACTTATGATCTTCTCTCTTGAACACCAATTATTATAAATAGCTATTAAGTGATATAAGAGGGCAGGTGCAATCCCTTCAAGTAATAGATTAAACTCGTTAGCAAAGATTGTTCCTATGACATTGACATTCTGAACACATTTCAGAGAACACACTGATCTTAAAAACCACAACAACTAGAGTTCAACTCGATTTTTACTTAATTTAAATAGTAAAAATATGTTATGCAGCAAGACACTTTTTCAATCCACAAAAATTATGTGTACATATTTTTATTTCACCTCAGTAAATATAGCCAGCTGTTCTCTTAATTAATAGTACAGATTCAAAGTATTCATATGTTTAAATGTAAACATTTTTTTCTCCATAAGGATAAGATGGGAACTCATGGTGGAAGGAAAAACATAGGTGTGCTATTACCATTATATTCTGACGTCACTCGGATTGCAAATAAAAGATCACCTGATTGTAACTGTCAAATTAGTATATGTATTTGTTTTGATTTGGTTGTTATTGTTTTTATTACTATAAAAACAATAACAATCAAATCAAAACAAATACATACTAATATCTTTTATTTGAAATCCAAGTGACGTCAGAATATGATGGGAATAGCACACTTATGTTTTTTCCTTCCACCATGATGGGAACTTTAAACGCAACATGGGCAGAGCCCTGATGGAATTTATTGAAAACCCATCTTATTGCACACCGAGAGGTTGATTGGAACCTCCACCTGAGTTTTTATGGCTTACAGTTTTTGAGATCTAGTGATCAGTGAGTGAGTGGTATTTGACTTTTATAAGTATAAGATTGATAATAATATAGTCTATGGTATGGGATCCTCAATAATTGTGTTCATACATACAATCACAGAACAAAGAGTAGACAGAATGAATAGAATTAAAAAAATACCCCCGCCGCAGCAAACCTGCAGACTAAGCGAATTTCCATTTGACTGATTGGATTTACACTGAAATGTCTACTTAAAAATATAACATTTATTCTTGATTTAAATAGAATTAGTTTAACAAGTACTTAGGTTTGCTGCATCAGGGAGGGTAAAACTGTTTTTTTTTTTTGTAAAATGTGAATAGTTAGTAAGAAATAAAAACATTTTCCAAATTTGATCAAAATATGTTCACAAACAAGCAAACTACAACAGTTTACTTATTCTCCATAAGAATAACATGGGAATTTTAAATTTACAATTTTTGGAATTTTCTCCGTAACCATTAGGCGCATAATAACGCTTCAATATACTAAATTATTTGTTTTTTTAAGCTCTACAAAATGGTTTGGAAAGAAATTGCTAAATTTTATGTTTTTTGGGTCAAAAATGGGAAAAACCTATTTTTACCCCATAAAACCCCCCGTAAACCCCCGTTCCCATGGTCCGATCATGCTGGATCGCGAACTCGTTCGAATAAACGTACGTTTACACGTTTGTACCAAATTTCATCAAAATCGGATCATTTTTGCTCGAGTTATCGTGCTGACGGACACACATATATATATATATATATATATATATATATATATATATATATATATATATATATATAAATATATAAATATATATATATATATATATATATATATATATGAATTTGAACGGATGGTGTTTTTGGCCTCTAGGGACCTCAAAACGAAAAAAAAATCGGTCCCGCGTCCAGGTCTTACCATGAGTACTACGGTAATAGCTTATTCCCTATATGGGAAATTCGCTAAAATAGTAGACTGTGGGTGAAGTGGCAGCTGTCTGCTGGGTTGGCGTGGTCTCCATATTACTTCCTATGATATTAGTACCAAATAGTTACTGTTTACTCACAGAGTACAAAAACTGAACGCAAAAAAGTACCCCATTCATCAGCTAATTAGAGACATACTTACTGAAATACTAACAGTGATCAAATGTTGGCCTTGTTAAAAGGAAATTACCTGCAAATCTATTCCACTTTACTTTTTAACATCTTATTTGATTTGTTTAACCTCCAAAATATAAAATTTTAAAACCCAATTTTTGTACAGTGTTTATATAAGTATTAACCGAATCGTAAAATACCTCAATAAACAAAAGTATAAAAGTGAAATACGATGATTATCCTAATCAATGGGATACAAAGTTGTGTGTTTATGTTGCTATAACACCGGATCAGCTCGTCGAAGTTTTGCCATCCGATAGTCAAAGTTGAACAATCGAAAGTTGAGTCAAACAACATGTGAAAGATAAGCACAACTAGAACTCGGTCCATTAGGGAAGATAACTCATCAGTCGTCAGAGGAATACTCTCAGTTGTGTACCAATTATGAAAATGGAAAATAATCAAATATAAATGTGCATGATAAGTATACTGGTCTGCCCAATAGATAAGTTAGGGAAGATAACTCATCAGTCGTCAGAGGAATACTCTCAGTTGTGTACCAATTATGAAAATGGAAAATAATCAAATATAAATGTGCATGATAAGTATACTGGTCTGCCCAATAGATAAGTTAGGGAAGATAACTCATCAGTTGTCAGAGGAAACTCTCAATGGTCTTTAGATTATACAGAATATCTTGCTTTTACATGGATGTTTGTATGGAACGTACCAGGTCTTTTCAATATTTAACTAAAATCTTTTG
Organism: Macrosteles quadrilineatus; assembly: GCF_028750875.1. NCBI lineage: Eukaryota > Metazoa > Arthropoda > Insecta > Hemiptera > Cicadellidae > Macrosteles > Macrosteles quadrilineatus. The sequence goes on along the minus strand of NW_026542599.1, from coordinate 5,525,239 downwards.
TTAGAAAGCATCGTTAATTGATGGCCCAATGATAAAATAATATTTGGTTCTAGAATTGTTCCCGCACTGATTGAACAAGCTACCTTCGGATTGAAGGCCCAAGTGGTTGTGGAACTTAAAATATGAATGTTTATATATGTTCTATAGATTCAAGATCCCGAGTCGTGAAAAGTTATACCAATTAAAATGGAAAATGTTCGAAATAATTTTCAAAAGGTATAATTATGATTGGTACGACCTTACACAGAAGCTGGATATATTTACAAAAAATGAAGAAGTGTCTATAAATTTCCACTTTATCACAGTTTGGCTGGTTTCGAACCACACAAAGGTTTATAAAACTCAAAGCCGAGGAAGGCCATCAATTTTTCCTGATGAACAATTTCCCTTCACAAACACAGAACGATTGTCACTGAAGTGAACACTCTGGTGAACGAAAAAGAAACCTTTTGAGCTTTACGTTTTTATAAAAAGATCAAATTTGTAGTAGAAAAAAATACTTCTCACCATGAATTTAACTAATAGGCTATAGCTATAGTTTAAAACGATATAATTTCGAAATAAAATATGATACATTAATATGATACACATAAAAGCTATATCAATATAGAATGTAAAACGTTATAATTTAAATGAAGAGAAAACCCGGCAAACTTGTGTTTTAAATCTAGAGAGGTTTAATTAAGATCATGAATAACCTGGGCATAAACAAAGCAGCATTTCAACAATAGCTACTTTGGTCGGAAGATTTCGATTGCTCGCTTCTGAGATCTCTCTCTACTGAGTGACCCATTTTTATTAGGAGATGTTTTATTTTGTCAAATATTATGTCTTCACTAATACATAATATTTAGAATGTATTACAATAAATAGATTTATTTACTGGTGGGATCTCGCATGCCAATTGTAATTATATAAACAATACTAGGTGTATTTCTACAGTTTATAGTACAATACGAATCAAATTACGGACATAGTGTAATGCAATACAGTATATTCATTTAGTGGTATCTCGTAATATAACACATAATCGAGGTTATCTACAATCCAATTGTGTTATCTGCCAGTGATATCTTGCAATACAACACAATTTAACAATGAAACCTCACAAAACAGCACAATATAGTAGTGATATCTCACAATACCAGTGATATATAACAATAAACACAATTTGCCATTGATATCTTGTAATACAACTGAATCGACCAGTGATATCTCGTAATATAACACAATCTAACAATGATACCTCGCAATGCAACACAATCTACCAGTGATATCTCGTAATGCAACACAATCTAACAACGATATCTCGCAACCCAACACAATCTACCAGTGATATCTCGTAATACAACACAATATACCAGCGATATCTCGTAATGCAACACAATCTACCAGTGATATCTCGTAATGCAACACAATCTACCAGTGATATCTCGTAACGCAACACAATCTACCAGCGATATCTAGCAATACAACACAATCTACCAGTGATATCTAGCAATACAACACAATCTACCAGCGATATCTCGTAATATAACACAATCTAACGATGATACCTCACAATGTAACACAATCTACCAGCGATATCTCGCAATATAATACAATCTAACAATGATACCTCGCAATTCAACACAATCTACCAGTGATATCTCGTAAAACAACTCAATATACCCTTGATATCTTGCAATACAACATAATCTATCATAGATATCACTATATACAATACAGTCCCGTTAACAATGTCGATGACAGGAAGGATTATACAGAGAGTTGGACAGTTGAATGCGGACTGTACATTAGCGAGACAAAGGTAGATTACAGGAACTGTAGACGACGATGTACAGTTGCACACCAAAGCTAGCTAGAACCGTCTCTTGTGTCCACTAGTCCACTATGTGACTATAATCTAACCATCTCTTGGGTGTATGTATAAAAAGGTGAAAATTATTTAGAACTTAGTGATACCGTATACATGTTGTATACATTCTCGAATCTATTAAATTACGTTCTTATGGAACAATAACGATAATTACTTCTTTTAAGTTACTCTAAAAAATTAATATTTTCCAATGCAGCCTCATGGAAATCTGTAAAATATAATAATACCTTAAATGTAATAAATAAATCTTAAATGTATGACTTAACTATGAGACAGAAACAGGCATTTAAAACTCTTGACCTCTATATACAGTACTAGCATTGACTTTAAATCTACACGATATAAAGTCAATGGTACTAGGAACCCGTGATACTCCCGCATACATGTGTAAATATTGTGCAAGATAGCATGAAATGACATATTTGAATTGATGTAAAATGAATTTGGAATACTATCCATTATTCAAACCAATTAAACAAATCCATGAATAACTTTGTTCAATGATTCCATTTAAGTGCTCTGCATTATTTTAGATCAAGGAATACGAGAAAACACGACTATGGATATTTCGGAGTAATGTAAATTAGAACAAAGAAAATACGTAATACAGTATACATTTCTAGACTAATTAATCATTTACCTATTTTGTGTATTGGTTCCTTGTGATTATAAATCTAGTCGACATTGTTAACACTTTAAATTAAAGTGTAAATAATATGTATATTGTGTGTTTACATGTTTACCTAACACACCATGTTAAACTTCCCTATCCCAAGCGTGATGTATACAACTTCTTTACTTCTCGAGTGATGTAAAGTTGAAAAAAACTCACTCGGTGAGGTAATGAAATCCATTTAAATAACATTGAGTGCTTAACTTAAAAAATATACCTCTATGGAGCTAACGACGTTCAACGCTAGAAATCAGCTGTGCGCTTGAATTTTATTGCTATGTTTTGAAGAATTTTCCAAACCTAGCTTTTGTTTGTAAATGAACGTTACTGTTAGAAATTGACTCACGAATGAACTAAAGTTTTTCATCCTGTGTTTAACAATATTGAAACGAATATAATAAAACTTACTTAAAGAATTAACCTGTAATTTATATTGAGATTGCGCAACGTTTTCCAAAATTATTATAAACAAATAAAAAGACTTAACCAAAAACTTTTAAAGAGGACTAACCCAGCTGGGTGAAAGTATTCGAGCATAATCATTGTCACAGAAAGGGTATATTAGTGCTGATTCATCTGTCCCACATTTCTAAGGCGTTGAGGCAACTTTTCGCCCTAATGGCGGGTCCAGTCTAGCACCAATTACCTTCAAGCATCTCCACTCTTCGGTGCCAGTTCTGGACTGTTATTTAGTAATCATCAGCCGTTAGCCTGTCCCAGATCCTAGCTCTCTAGTATTGTGTGTCGTCATTGAGTGTTTTCAGGGATTGAAGAAAATAAAATGTCTGAATTCGTCTAAAAGTATGGATCATTGAGCAATAGAGCGATTTATTTTAATGCTCTTCTGGTTCTATTTGTGCCTTCTGCATAAGGTCTCCGCATTTATTTTCAAAGATCATCTCCTTTGTAAATCATCTCGCTTATTTTGTTGAAGAAATAGTTCCGAATAAATATAACAACTGCTCAGCCCTTATAACAATGATTTATGTGATACCAATGTATGATGCATATTTCACTGAATAGGTATCTTAGTAATATTATTTTTATCACACTAGTTGAGTAGGAAGAAAGGAGATATGATAAACGAGACTGTAAATTAAATTTTAGTTTAAATTTCAAAGCAGATATTCGCTTTATTATAAAATATTGAAGTATTTCCTGGGGTAAACTGTTCTCCAAGTTCCACTTAAACCGAATAGACCGTGTGTAATACGTGAAGGACGTAGATTCACACATAAACTATCTATTATATTATTAAAGTGGTACAATCGAATTTTATGTAAACGGTTAAGGTCATTTACCAAATAAAAAATATAGGCATATGGCACATCAAAATGAAGCGTAGAGTGTGTGGATTTGCCGAAAAGTATTGATATGGACGAACTCCCTAAGGGCTCTGCCCCACAGGCTGATTTCCAAAGGGCTTGCTTGGCATGCTTTTAATGTTTAAATGATTTAATTTAATGTAGTTAATGAAACAGCTGGTCAGTACAATGAACTGGTGTTTGTTTATTTACTAGAAAAAGATGTTTGTGCTGTGAGCTATGTAGATTGAGGAGGGTTATGTATGGTTTTAAAGTGAGGTTGTATACGTTTTGTAAAGTATTGCTCAAAGTTTCATGTTTTAATTTAAGAGTAAGCTACATGTCAAGAGGCTTGACTAAAATTGAAGAAGTATGGTAAAACGTGTTATTCATGAAGCATCAATATGAAGCAATTGATGCTATTGCTACAATAAGGTATGTGGTCATATTCTTAGTGATCTATTCTATTAACATCAAAAGTAGGGGTTTGAAAGTAAGTAGGTTTACGCTTTTAAATCAGTTTATATTATAACTAAATCATAGAAGTGCTGTATTTTAAAACACACATCAGCATCACTTTAATAGCTCTCTAGGTCACATTTTCTTCCCGCTGCAAAGCACGGGTATAGCAGCTTGCACTTTTTTAAATGAAGATTAGAATGATGCTTGCAACATTCCTTTTTACAACTAGTTACAGGAAAAAGAAGAAAATACTATATCGGATTATCGGTAAACACTTCACAAGCACAACCTAACGAGAGGGCCGTGGTTTCCATTGTCTGTGGCCGTACTGTCTGTCAGAACACAGTATGATCTACAAATGAAGCAGCTGCGGCTCAGTAACCCGGTACTAGAGCCAGGACCGGTACAAATGTCCCAGTTGTATACATATCCTGTCATGGTCAATGACGCCGCTACAGCCAGCGATAGTGTATCGGATACAGTATGACACACTTTGAATCTGCTTGGCGACCGAGCCGAGAAAAGAAGTGGAACTTAGCTCTAATAGTTTAAAAATGTATGAATGTCCTTTATGCATTACAAACAGTCAATCAGATAACCGTGAAACTAAAAAGTTGTTCCATCTAGGCTTGAAACAGTTTTTTTTTCTCTTTTATCTTTGAACCTTCGTTAAGAAGAGATCCCATTCGATAACATGACTGTAGCCAATTTTAGAATAAAAATAATCGTAATTAAATTGAAGCCACTGACAGAAGTGTCTATTACTGATTTATTTCGATTTTACAAAGTTGTTTGAACAAGCAAAATTGAAAGGAAAGCTAGCTCATTGTAAAACTGTAGCAAATTTTTGATAAAATATTATGGAACGCAAATCTAAAGGACGAATAGAGTTTTTACAGCAGCGTTCTCTTAATGCTCGATAGCGCATTAAATTAGATATATTCCATTTTAAAAATAAAAAGGCGCAGATGGTCTATATGGATGGGATGTCTGCGTCATCATTCAAATGCCAACGGGGGTTTACTATCAATATGTTAGTTTGAACTGTTGTAAAGGAACTGTCCGAATTAAAAGTGAATTAAAATAACGCCAACCTAGTTTACTTTTGTAATGGTTAGGTCTGACTACTTTAACAAGTAATCTTGTTGTATAAAAAAAAAACTCTACTACTTTACATTTAAAAAGACAAACAAAGTGTATTTCAACCAATTTATAAAAATCTCGCAATGAAGCAGTGCCAGAACTACGTATCTGTCGAACATACTATTACATAGCTATTTGTTTCCTCAATTATTCGCTGATTGCTTTACGAACGAAATAATTGGCAATTAAACTCAAATTATTACGCGTCCTGGCGCAGCTTTCGCCCCTCCTCATACGCGGGATCAAACTGATGCAATTATTTTTAGCCATTTTCTCCTAATTTTTGAAAAATATTTTTAAATTATATTCGTTGCTAAAGAACTAACAAGTCAAAGGCCCAAAAATGCAAAAGTAGTCTCAGCAGCAAATCTCAATTAGAGTTGTGACTACTGTCTTGTTCAACATTTTGGAATATTTTTTATTTTAACGCAGTGTTCATAACCAATCATGTTCACGAGGTTATTCTGAATGGTAAATGCAGATGATAAAATAAATTGATAATAAATTTCTGTATGGTTTCTGGACAGAGCTAAGATAGTTCTTTACTCATGAAAACCTTCGAGATCCGTCTAAAATACAGTGATACGAATGAAGAAATTCAAACTGGTTGATAATATATATGAGTCTCGTATATCCGTCTAAAAATGTGTGTTTCAACTGATCCAAATAGTGTATTAAGATCAAAGTTTTCTTGTTCATTCATGGTGATGATACAAATTATGAAAATAATTAAATTATATATTTTTCGTGTAAAAAAGAAGCCGAACTGCTAATATCATTATTGTATATTATTCTTTTGTATAATTATATTCTAGAATCTTGTGGAAACAAACTCTCATACTCTGATGAAGTTTTTGTTGCCTGATGGTAACAGTTCCATAATTTTAATTGTATTAAAAGAAAACAAAGGTTCAGGTGAGCTGGAGGCCCAACTACTCTTTCATCACTGAGCTGATATAGTTTAAGAACAATTAGCATTAAAGTTAGTATACATCTAGTTTAGAAAACAATGAAATTTAAAGACCTCAGTGATTATTTGACTGTTAATTCTGGTTACGTAACACGGATATATTTGTGACGAGGACTTGGGAGCTATAATCCGAGAGTTAACTCATAGCTATCCGTTCTTTAAATCTGAACTTGATATTTCTGTGTCCGGAATATTCTAATTATCTTCCCAACAACGGACTGACAGTTGAGGTCGACCGGTTCACTAATGAATCACTTAACCATCAACTTTTGATTTCGTTGGCATTGAAAAGCCGAAATGTTCAAATTGCCAAAGATTTAAAGGATTAGCTTCTCTACGTTGAAAGAAAAGAATCACGTTTTCTCATTATCAATGAGACTAGGTGAATCTCTTGCAATCCTTATATATATAATACATGAAGGCGATTTCTACAAAACACTACTCCTCCGTTAATAATGGACGGATTTTTAGAAACAATGTGTCAAAATTAAGTGTTTTTTGTGTAGACCCCCCCCTTTCACCAATTCCTGTAATAAAAGTTCTCGGCTTTGCCCCACAGGCCATTAAAATCCCAATGCATTTCTAATTAAGAAAATATTTTGTCTATTTAAGACGAATGATTTGTATTAATTATAGCTGTTCATAGCAAACACACGTACACAAAAGTGTTAGTTTTCAGAGTGAGTTTGTTTTCAGTTTTAATAACTGTAGTGGAGTGATTGATTACATTATTTTTGAGTTGACTCTTTCATGTAATCGGAAATTATGACTGTTATTCGTTTTGAAATAACACCTGGAATACTTTGCAATTGCTCGAATTCGAGCAACAGGTGCACTAGTATCTATATACACAATGAGTGTTTTCTCTAGAACATTCTATATGTTTATTTTATTATTATTATCTGTTATTTTACCATCTGTTTATTCTATCCGTTTAGAGCTCATAATCTAGCTTATATAAAGAATATAGCTTATATGAGAAGGAGAATATAATTTACCTGGAGATTTCTATGTTATTCCTAGAAGGCGCTTTCAAGGCCCAGGCGCTGCTGACCAACTTGCTTTATAATGTTTTTCTATGCGAATTGTAACTAACAGTCTTCATTTAAAATGTATCTTCAGTTGAATTTTTAACCACAGCTAGGGATGAAAACGTAAATGATAATGAATTTTTAGAACAGTATCTTTTATTGGTAGTTTTAGCCTGATTGAAGTAGGTAAACCTCTCCGGTCGATATTTAAAAATAAAAAATTATTAATTCAAATAATGTTATAGTTTCCAAAAAATCCATTTTTTTCTTATGATATCTTCTTGGATGTTAAAATTATTATCAGCAACAAACTCATTTTTAAAACGTAAAATGGTATTGCATTATTGTTACGCTTTAAAGGCTAGTTATGAGCCCTATTAAAATTAGCAATTTGTGAAATGGTCCTCTTGTTTGGCTCTTGAACATTGCACTCGAGCAATAATTCCTCTATCTACCAATCCAAACTAGCACCTACAGCTAACGGTGTACCATTATCTAGTGCCTACTGGCATAATTTGCTTTGATTTCCTACTAATCCACTGGCATTATTCACTTTGATTTCCAACTCACGCACGTGCCCTAACCTCATGGCGGGTTAGCCAAATCCAATATACAGAAGGGTTGTTTATTCTGAGGGGTCGATATTTGCCTGGGCTTGTTATTGGAATGTTGTTTCTGTGACAATAACGAAGCCTTTTATATTATTCCTGTGTACCGTTCGTCTTTTATATTAGTAAATAAAATGTAGTATCGAAAAGTATATTTTGTTTTATAGCATGTTTCTTCACAGTATTAAGTGATTCATTAACCCATATTATCAATACATTATTTATATTGGCTCAGTTACGAACCATTGAAAAGCTACTGACTTTTCTCAGGATCTAACTGGTGATCTTTTGATTACTTAAACAATCTTATCCTAAGAAGCAACTACAAAATCCCTGATCATACATTTTTTGCAAATATATCTTTTGGTTGACTTGTTATGCTGTGTTCTAGCGTTTTAATTGAATAAAATAAAGTAGAGTACAGATAATTATTTAAGAATCTCATCGTCCAAACATAGTTAATTTAGAATGGCTTCGTTCTCGTTTTGTTTAACCGGTTTTCACTAGGATATTTGCCATTGAGCAATCTAGACATGTTAACATGATACCTCTTGTTACTTAGAACTAATTTGTAAGTCCTAAACAGTTTGCTGTTTGGAAAGCAGTTATCCTTGTTGGCTTATTTCAAAGAAGCCGACGCACAAATTACCTCTGGTCTGTCATTTTACCAACTAGACCAGTTTTTCAGTGGGTGATTTTTAGCAATGTATTTGCACAGTTTAATAGGTAGTTTAGAATATACGTGGACTGTTTTTAAAATACTGAAAAAGGTATAGCTTTTAATAGAATACCAACGTAATGAAATTATATTACGAGTCATATACACTTTACTCATCAGAAACAAAAAAATCGCCAGAGTAAAGCAAATACTTTGTTGATAACACGATGTAGTTTCGAAAACAAAACTACTTTCAATAGTCCCCATCCCAATACATAATAGCTTTGTGTTTCTTTTTTTACTTAAAAAATAACTTTACGTTAACAACTAAACGTTCTCAATGATTAGACGGAAGGCCATGTTTTGATACTAATTCATGGGAAGAACTAAAATAAAGTGGTATTTTCAGTAATGCTTAGAATCTTGCTTTTTGACCCTTCCAATTGAGAGTTACCAGGGTTAATTAGTTTGTACCAATGATTATCATCACATTTCATTCAACAACTAGATGTACTCTAAGTTGAATGTGAGTGCGGTATGAGTGTAGAATGGAGCCAAGTGTAAATGTTTAGTGTCCAACAGCTATTTTATATAGCCAGGACCATTCGTTAAAAGCCCAAGGAAGGATAGTTATCCCCAGCTTTGAACAATGAAAACAATATGATTTTTAACGACCCAAAAACACTTTTAATTCTTTTGTCGTTTTCGCTCATAGACTCTTTCCTTATCTCACGCCTCCTGGTAGATGATCCCGTTTGTGCACTAGCGGTCCTGGAGACGCGGCAGCGGCGCCCCGTGGTCCAAAATTGGAATGATCCCGTGACGGTTCCGGACCCGTTGCAAAAATTTGACTCATTGTGGGAATCTGTGATGTGGTGTATAATTTGGCACTGGCTGGACAATTTCCGATAGTTTGTTTAGGTATCAATTCTTTAACGTCCGTCTTCTTGTAAATGGAGTTTTGATTATGGAGAGTATAGACATCATATTTACATGATAAGTCTTAGATAATTCTAAAATTAGAATGAATGAAGTTAAATTAAGCTTCCGACAGAGTGTGCTGCTTTCAAGTACTGAAATTATTTATTTCGTATAAGGTGCACCAGCGCATAACCAACCCACAGTGATTGACCGTTTCGTATAAAAACATCATGTTCAACTTTTTTTTGATCAACAACGTATCGAAAGAAAAGAAAGAAATATATGTTTATAGTAGTTCTTATTGAAGGAAAAATTTGCTACAACCGTTATAGGGGTTTCATCCTATTATTTCAAAGTGAATAATTGAACAACGATAGGAGTTACAATAGTGGAAACTACCCTAAGCATCATGGTTATCATTCTTTACAAGATATTTCATTGAATCTCTTATCATATTGTCTATCTACATTTTAACGGATTTTGGTGGTTTTTTTTGCCTTTGCAGGTTGATAAAAAATAATTGGAATCTTGAAAATTATTGCTCAAAAATAAGGAAACAATCGTGTCTTTTTAATTTTTACATATCTGTGAAAGATATTTGTGGGATGAATTTAACTCTTTTGAATTTAAGACATGAAAATTCCAATGAGGGGTTTAATCCTTGATTTACGCTATAATGAATTTAATTATGTCTTATTCAGTGGTGTGAGATAATACCGAAGTATTTTCTTGCTTGGCATAAGTGAGGCCTAGACTAGATTCCGAGCAAAGCCCCTGATATATTTATTTCAATAAACCTTGTTTAGAAGGTCAATAACAGGAAATTCATTCTCCTATCATTAATATACGTATGAAATTATCCAGTTTTGCAGAACAAGCTGTCTGCATAATTTACATGACTTGCTTTGCCCGGTTTGGTAAAATTACTCCCGCCACAAGTAACTAGTTTCCCACCAAATATGCACTCTGCAGCCTCCAGTTATGTTTTACATAGAGCCATTTAATCCTAAACCACTCTGGATAGTTTTACATTAATTAGAGGTCATTGACAGAAGGTTAAGGTAAAAAGAAGGCATGAAGTCTAGTACAAGAGTGTGATGGTCTATCGATGATGTGATTTTTAAAGACGCTAGTCATATTCAGAATTCATAACTAATTCAATGTACAGAATTGGTACGCAATACTCGATCTTGAAGTATAACCAGAAAAAACAGCATGATTAAAACTAGTATTGAAACTAAGTGGAAGTTATAATGTATTTTTATTTATCCATTTTGCTAGAGCAACCATCGCTACCATAAAATCACCTTCCTAAGGTGGAATCGGGGTGGTTCGAAAAACAATAAAAAAAGATAGTTTGTAAATTTGCTTCAAGCTTTGGTTAAATGACATAGCTTTATTCTGTAATGCATATGGTATACTAAAGTGTAAAAGTATAATGATTTTGGACCTAGTAATCACAACGAAAACCTCACAGTAGCTCAGTACTTTCCATTTCTATTAATCAAAATCGCTGAAAGTATTTTGCAACATTAGTAATCAAAAGGTTGCAATAGAATGGGCTTCGTTTCTTAAGCCAGCTTTTGATGTAACAAATGTGCTGTAGAGGTATACTATGAAATACAAAATTGTATGCTTAAGTATTGAACATTTTTAATATCCATCAAAAGGTGTACCTAATTCTGAAAAATATGGATGTTGTCTCGATTGTAATTTGGTAACTGAAATCTAGTCTTAGATACAATTTAGTACACAAATTTACAAAAAAGACAAATTCGCTGGAGGAAACTACAGTAAACCCTTGGAATCAAAAACATTCTGCTACAAATCGAACCCGTTTAATGAAACAACGACTCTGACGCCGAAAGCCGTTGTCAAAGTAGGGATCAAATGATGAAACGAAGGCTTGTTTTAATTATCAGATACCGAAAAGTCGTTCCGTAAACGCGTAGGATGAGATGGAATCAACAAATTGCGTAGCTGCTTTGTACAAAGCGAGGGCGAACAGTTCAAATAACTTCCCGTAACATGGTACAACAGAAGTAACAGAGATACTGTACTCAGTTAACATGTGTAAAGTCGGGTTGGAAGCGTACATGAGGTTGTTTCGAGTATATTTGTAACAAGAATACTTTGTGTTATGTTGTGATAAGGTTATGTAATTGTAATTTATAAATTATTTTGATTCAACAGTCAATATAAAATAATATAAATATACTCTTAAACCCCTAGCCTTGCAAATTCAAATTTTCTTGTCTAGTAATTGATGGACTGCTTCCATCGTATTAAACACTGTTTTTAAATTTGGGCTAGAAATACTTGGTTAAGCTTTTAATGATACTTATAGATTTAAAAAGGTGCAGCTTAAAAAGAGAAAAAAATATTTAAAGCTAATGTAAAAATTTTACACACCCTACTACAGTTACAGTTACAATTTTTGGATTTATTTAATGTAAATTTTCATAAGTTTTATTTTCTATTATTAGCTTTTAACACAGTACATCATTCAGTAAAAACAAACATTAGATTAATTTAGGTTTTTTGGCAATGGCAGACAACACAATTATTACTTTTAAAGCACCACTTTGAAACTTTGAAAGTGTAAAGCAGCGCTTAGCTTGTTATAGATATAACAAAGAAAACTTTTTTCTAAGCAAATTTTGAAAGCCTTCAGGGTATAAATACCCCCGCCGCAGCAAACCTGCCGACTAAGCGAATTTCCTTGTCTGAATTGATATTCAATTAAATATATTTTAATAACATTAGGTTTAACGAGTACCTAGGTTTGCTGCTACAAGGAAACTAATAAAGTGTGTTTTTGAGTAAAATATTGATAGCTTAGTACAAAATAAATAAATTTGCCAAGTTTGATCAAAATATATCCATAAACAAGCAAACTACAACATTTGACAATATTCTCCATAAGAATAACATGGGAATTTTAAATTTACAATTTTTTTAATTTTCTCCGTTACTAGTAATCGAAGAAAAATACTTTTATATACAGTACTAAATTATTTGTTTTTTTAAGCTCTTTAAAAAGGTCTAAAGAGAAATCGGGAAATTTTGTGTTTTGAGGGTCAAAAGTGAGAAAACCCAATTTTTACCCCATAAAACCCCCCGTAAAGCCCCGTTCCCATGGTCCGATCGTGCTGGTTCGCGAACTCATTCAAGTTTACCCCGCTTTACACCTTTAAACCAAATTTCATCAAAATCGGACAAAAATTACTCAAGTTATCGCGTTCACGGACGTATATATATATATATATGTCTATATATATATATATATACATATATAAAAATTTGAACGAATGGTGTTTTTGGCCTCTGGGGACATCAAAATGAAAAAGTAAATCGGTCCCGGGTCTAGGTCTTACCGTGCCACCTACGGTAATAGCTACTTCCCTATAGGGAAATCCGCTAAAAACCAAGTTGTGCAAATATACGCGGGTATAAACAAGACTTGACAAACTGCCACGATTGCTCAGACAGCCACAATGGCCCGAGTGAGTCAGTTTATCTTCAGCTGTTTGTTCTAAGGATTTTCTTTCTCACAGCACAGCTGTTAGTAAGGAAATTCTGGAGATTTACCGTCTGGCCAATGTAGTTACCAATAATTTGTTTGATTTTCATTCCTTTAAGTGCTTTGTAGATTTGGGAAACTTTTTCTTTGTTTTAACGCAAGGTTTATGATGTCAGACAAACAACTTGGAGATTTTAAGATAACAAAAAAAAAAATGGATTTATGAAATAGGTGTTTCCTATTTCTTGTAACTGATATGATAAATTATGTTATACATAATATAAAATTCAGAATACTAAATTAATTAATATAAGTTGATTTTTTATTTAAAAATATAAATTAAATGAAAATGTGTTACTCAAATTGTATAACTTCTACTCTTTTAAATAGTACTAATTTGAGTGGCAATCAAAAAATGACACACCGTTAAGGAGAAGTTTTACAATAAATACTGGTGCTGTTTGCGTCCATTTATTTATTGTTATCGATATTAAAAAGCGGGAAAAAATTATAGGAATTATAGAAAATATCGGGAGAGTTGTAGGCTATACAGAGTTAAATATTTTCAATGCTTACGTTTAACATTCGTACAAAGACTCTACTACATACAGCTGCCTCATAATGAATTATTATCTTTAAAGATGATGTTCGTAGATGTGGTTAAACACACAATAAAACCCTCCGCAGTTAGGATTATTTAATTTAAAATGCCAGAAAACACCTTGAACAAAATGCCTCTATCGACTTAACAACTTAAAAAATTTTTTGGAACAGTTTTTCAGAAGATAAACTTTGTATTTCTAAGTCAGGCAATCTGAAAAATGTTGAATAGCTATGTCAGTCAAGACTTTTTCGGTAGATATACGTTCATAAAATCATTTACAAGATGACAAGTCTATGTAAAAAAATACATTTATATATTTGACAGATTGGACGATGGTGGCTGATTTCGATTTGTAATGTTAGGCCAAATAAGATATAGCTACAATGACTATACTGGAGCCCTACATATTTTCGACAAAATAAATCATTGATACGATTAGTTTTACGATCAATTCTATGCGAATCAAAACTCTTTTTCTCTGTTTCTACGCCAGTGGTATTCTTTTAAGTTTTGAAAGGGAGCGGTCCAAACCCTGGTCTTCTTACTACCTAACGTCGACCTTTTAGTTAGATAGCATCATCAATTCATAGCCTAATGACAAATGGCATCTGGGTCTGGAAACGATTACGCATGGAATCGAATCTTAAAAGCTGTGTAGCAATATAAAAGTTTCAGCATAAAAAATAAAAAAACAACGTCTAAAGGTTATAAGGTCAGTTATGATAGAATATCTCAATATTCAAAAAATATCTGTCAAGTATTACAAATAAAACATTTCAACACTGAAATTTTAAGTATGTTGCCAAGGACACCAATGAATAAATATTTTATGAACTAAACTTTAAGCTTTAAGATCGGGAATAATACCTTTCCAGGCAGAAACATACAAAATCCCAAAGTTTTAAAATGATAAGATAAGTTGCTGGGGAACGAATGAAGGGTTAACTTATAGAAATCGGAGAAATTATTTGAAAATTTAAATCTTAAGGGATTTTATTCATGTTTGTTGAGAAAAATTTAACAGAAAAACAACAAACAAGACTTGAGCTCAGCACAGATTGGCTTTGGGGCAGCGGAGGACATAAGTCTAGCAAACAGTCTCATAAAGTCTATGATTCAACCCTTCCTATCTTAGTGTTGCTTTCCAGACTATCCCCTAGCTGGCGAGATTAGATCGCTCCCTTAGTTTTATAAAACACTACTACATTTACCCATAACCGGGTAAGAATTTAAAAATTTAACACGAGTCCCTTTAACACAGATGGAAATAGAGTAAACCATTGTTGGGTAGTGAATTATTCGTATGTGTCATAGTTTATGGTCAAAGTATTGTATTCGTTTGTCAAGAATCTGTGACATAGCGTAGACATTTTTTACACTGTAGCTAATTTTTCGTTGCAGTAGGAATCGGTAAATATTTTTTACAAAAATCGCAAAAAAGAAGACAGATTCCCTAAAGGCCGGCCTAGGTTATTTAACACCCAAACGGGAATTTGTACAAACATAAGCTTTTTATAACACCAATGTGACTTTTTTATAATATTTAGATGCCTTCAAATCTACAATAACTTAGTAGTATTGAAAAATCAACATTGCGAACTTGTCAAATGGTATGATTCATTGTGTACCAAATTAAGAATATAATTGAAATGTTCGGTTTTTATTATTTATTTATCATAAATTATTTATGGTTTATCTTCATTATTTATTACCTATTTCTTATTTGTTTCTTGTTCTTCTTCTATTTCTTCTTCTTATTATTACTTTTTATTTATCCCTACATGATCGTATAATAGCTATAGTAAACTGTAACAACCTAGGATCAGTAAATGAATGGTTGAAATCTATATATCCTTTGTGTTTTCCTTAATATTTACCAGTATGTTTGTTAAGCATGCTAACACCTCACAGTTAACTACAAACGACCACTTATAAATACTGATTCTACAAGAATATACCAAGTAAACTCGTAATATATTATCAATATCTGTAGCCTAACATTTTTAAGTATTGATACAGCATCATTATCAAGAAGTACTTAACCAAATCCTACTGGTAACAGTTTTGATTTGCATCGTTTATGATGAAAGGGTCACTTCAGTAAGGGTTGAGGAGGTCTCGCTTCGTCCCTCGTTACCGCAACATGGTTCAAGACTTTCTCAATGATACTTTATCTTAAGATACGCCGCATGTGGTCATAATCATGTGTATACCAATCCCAGCGTAATATACACGGAGTAACTCGAACAGTTAAATCGTAGTTCGTAGTATGAATCTAAAAATAAAATGTCCTCGATATACGTATATAAAGTACAAATTACAAGTTATAAACCTGAAAGTTTAATTTTAATATGTCTTGTATGAAAACTATAATTATATTTTAAGTATAGTTTTGATGGAAAATAAAAACCCATTTATATATTTATCAATGTGTTTAAATGATTAAATAAACCAAAAACTTACTCTGACTTATGGATTACCGTACGGAAAGGCGATTGTGGTAAAATTGCAAATACTTCTAGGGAATATCGAGTAACATGCACATAACTGGAAGTCAACTTTAAAGTACGTATTATTATAGATAATATACAATGTAAGCTATCCCAAATTTCTCTCGTTATTTTTAAGTCTTTAGAGTTTATTAAAGAAGTTTATCTCTTGTCCATAGGCGCAGACTAACCTCCAAACTTTTTACCCGTTTTAATCGGGTTTCTTATTTGACGCCGTGATGGGGAAACCTTCAAACTGCAAACGTCAACAAAAGTTTTAACTACGTCCACTTCTTAACAAAATATTATTGACAAATATCTTACTCTTTGTTGTAAAGATTACAGACGTTGTTTGTAAATGAACTGATTTATTTGAAAGGGTGTTAAGACGGCGTTGAGAAAAAAATACTGATAATGTATATGTAGTGGTTACAATGCATTGCTTTGGAAACAGGATTTTATAGTTATTTAATATTATTCAGTGACCAGGATCTATGTATATTGAAAAGTTCAAAATGAAATAACAAATCAGTTCTTATTGCAGTTATACTCAAGCTTTGCGTTTGCAATGAGGGGGGACACAGTTTGATAAGATTTGATTCTTTAAATTTATAGTATTCTATAGAAGAGGATTTTTCAATTTTTTATGGTGTTTGGAAAATTTATGTATAGAAATATAATATAGCAGGTTATGTAAAAAAAATCTATTACTTTGTACACATCTACCATAGTCATAATGTTCTACCGCTTCACCTAAACAATAGAGAAAAATAAACTATAAAAAATTCGCAAATTATCACTTATTATTCATGAAATTACAAAAAAAAATAAACATAACTGTAAACAGTCCTACTTTGACAGTTAGTTCTCATTGCGTATCACAGTTTGTTGTTGCTGCTTGGTTCAAATTCTGTTTTCATAAATGCAAAAAATGTATAGTGCTGCACCTTTTTGGTAAATCTTATAACTGTTTAATGCTTTTGCAAATAATAGAAACAACTTTTTCAGTTGAAACAGCTGACTAAATTCTTAAATTCCCTTTAAACATGGATAGTTAATATGGAGAACTACAGAGCCACTGGGGAAGAGCCCGAAAGGATTTTTGAGATGAGAATATGCCTATATGTTAATCGGGAATGTGAGCTACCATCGGGCCAAATTTCAGCCCAATCCTTCCAGTAGTTAATGCGTGATTGAACTTCAAACAAACAAACAAACAAACACACAAACTTATACACATTTATCACATTTATAATATTAGTAAGATTATTCAGTAACCAGGATCTATGTACAGTATATTGAAAAGTTCAAAATTAAACAAGCAGTTCTTAGCAACAAGCTCAGTAACACATCTTAAAATAAATATTTAAATTACAAATTTAAAGCCCATTATTTAAAGTACCATAAGTAAAACGTACGTTTGTGTAGTAGTAGTGGTGGTTGTTTTAGGTACCATTATTAAAATTAGGGTTTTTAATTATGTCCATTGTTTAAAAATTGTGATTCAAAATGTTCTGTATACATATAATATATCCAAAAGAAAACACACTATAAGATTGGTTAATTTATTCCTTGAGATCAAGTAGGTTGCAATTGTAATAAATAAAAAAACCCATAACAAGCACTCCATCTTTGTTAGTTTGTCTATTAACACACTTAGTATAACGTCCAAGAGTATAATTTATAATGTAAAGTATCAAGTTATTCCTCACTAAAAAACTTCAATTACCGTCATTTACTGCAAAATAATATAACTTCTATTTTTAGGCTTTCTCAAGTGAATTATTTTTTAATTTTTTAAGAAATGTCCAGTCTTGTCTATGACATCTCACTGACCGGACATACAAGGTGGTGACCGGATGTGGTCAACGTGTCAAGAATCACTCCAAAACGAGGAATGTTGGACTCGGGCCAACAATGCGTCTTCCCGCTCTACAGTCCATCGTTCCACAGTTCATCATTCCTTGTATATGTTATGTTGACAGTTATAGTTTATAGTTAAGGTGATTTCAATTGAAGTCTTTGAATTTGAACGAATTAGAAGAGGAAAGCTGGTTTGATTTAGGATTATGTGTCTTAGTAAATCTAAAAGAATACTTATACCATCGTAAAATAAAATCGTTATCAGTTCGTTGTCAGTATGTTGTCTAATATAGGTTACTGATAAATTCATTCATAACTACCTGAATATATTATGTTTCTTTTGAATTATGTAAACAAAAACCCGTGTAAGAATTAGAAACGTATTAATTAATTGAATTATCTAATTGTTGCATAGTAAAAATAGTAGAAAAGACTATTATTAATTAATTAAATATTGTATTTTTGAAATACTTTAAAAGGTTTTGTAACGTGGTATTATGAAGTCTAAATCTGTTATAGATAAAAGCAAAAAAAATAATAAAAATGCAAATAGTATAATCCTACATTATTTCCACACAATAAAAACAAAACAGATACGGGAATTTAAAATAATTAATATTGTTACAATGTTTTCTACTAAAAATTATTAAACCATTGAAATTAATTACTAGATTTATAATATAAGCTCGTATTAATTGTGTTGATACGTTAATATGTACTCAAATCAGCTTGGTTAAAAAAATATATTTAAACACAATTAAAAAACAATATTTTGCATAGTGTAAACCGAAACCAAAAATTTATAGTTGTTCAGTTATTGTTTTAGTATTAGCGTTGCCAGATTTCACAATATCGGGTCTAAGTCTACTGATAAACCAGATTTACAAGTTGGTAATGAAAACATTTTTGCAGACACGCTCTCAAGTAAGTAATTGGCTCCTAATTACCGAACCTTTGAACACAAAAGACGAGTTTAGTAGCAATTAGAGCAGCTGTAGAAAGGTGGGAGCATTTGAAAACTGTCAAGCACTTATGATTGCAACGCGCTTAAACATGTATAAAACACATAGAAAACTTACAGGTTTGTTTCGTAAAGCATTTTTTTTTAATTTAGAAATTCGTGTTGTAAAGTATAAATAGTAATCATGCACGTCTTATAATTTACATAAGATTTTTTAAACTAATGAAATGCATCATTATTTGTTTCCTTAAGTATTTAGACGCATTAAATGAGATGCTTCCAGATTTTTATAAAAAATTAATAGTACACAATAATGCAGCTTTTAATTAATAGGATATTTGAAACGCCTGAAACATTGTGAATGCAATCTCCTATGAGAGGTACCGTGCATTGAGGTTCCTATCACGACAGGCGTTGACAACAACAGCGATTTTTTTGTAAGTTACTACCGCGTACATCAAGTACAAAACCGTGTGTAACAACTTACAATTAAATACTTGAAGTCATCTTCCATAGCTGGATTGGAAGGATAACATAGGAACTTTAAAGACCACAGAGGCAGTGCCCTGATGGAGTTTTCAAAATGTTATTTCACCAAAACTACCCCCGACACATATAGCAACCATCCAAAGTTTCATCAGATGAATGGTTTGGCAACGAATGCAGAAGAAATGGAAATCCATTAATTTTCACATATATAGAAAAAAAAGAAGAATATATACCAATGAGAAATGGCGTCTTGGTCCTTAAATCGACCCCGCCTGTGATCTACATCCACTCACTGAAAAATCTAATCTTCCAACTAAGGGGTTTAAATAATTTCTGCCTAAATTAACATTGACTAAAACGCAATGTGCATTTTATGTATTTAAAATACATAAATTGTTCAAGACTATTTAAATTCCAATTATAGTTTACCACAGACGATAAAATTAATGTTTATTTTCACAGTAAGTATAAAAACCGATTTAGAATTGTTTTTGCTTACGTACAATAAGAGGCGTTTCCAATGCCAAATCGAATGTATAATAGCGTTGTTTATTTATTTATTTGACACAGTATTTATATATAACATCTCGAGGAACTTGTTCAACAAATGCGCCACAGATAACTAGACGCCAGACACATCTAGTGTTGTGTTCTCTGTTACGTCATTACTCCCTCAGGACAATAAAACTGGGATAATCTTGTCAGTTTATATCTTCATCCGTCTGAGAGCTTCTTCTTCCTATATTTGTCTTACTCTCTTCCTCTTTTATTTTCATACACTTATGTATATGTGAACGTTCTATGAAGTAAAGTGGCGTTTTTTAGTGTGAGGAAAACCGGTGCGCCACATTGGTTCAAAAGACACACTCCGATACGCACTGCTCCGAAAAGAGTACGACACTAACACTGCTCCGAAAAGAAACCAGACACTGCTCCGAAATGAATTAAACAGACACTGCTCCGAAAATAATGAACTACCCACTGCTCCGAAAGAATGTACCAGGCACTGATACGAAAAGAATGAATCACACACTGCTCCGAAAAGAATGAACCAAACACTGTTTAAAAAATGCATCAGACACTGCCCTGAATAGAGTACGAGACTAACACTGTTCCGATAAAACACACCACGCTCTTGTAATACGACTTACGAGTGAAACAAACATCAACTGACCAAATAAAAAAACTGCAGTGAAAATCCTCTTCATGCGATTCTATTATTCAGCCAAGATATTAAGTAAAGATTCATAAATTACAGACATGATTATGGGAGCATAGACCGCTTGAATATAAAACACTTCAATATTGCCATTATACCTGTCTGTATTTGCATAACACAAACGATGTTGATTTGAATTTTAATCACTTAAATCAAAGAAGGGTAAAATTATTTTTCATAATAATCCATCGTCTCAATTTATTTTCCGGAATAGCATATATATTTAATAGCTCTGGCGTTAACTGTAGAATATTGATTTAGTTAACACATTGTTACCTTCGAGAAAAAATTTTATATGTAAATTGTGTTGCTAATCCAAGACTCGTACCACCACTTTCTGTATGATTACTAAAATGGCCTCAAATCATAAGCTGTTTAAATTAGGATAAAGAAGTAAATGAGTGGAGAACAGCCATCGGGATGTACACTAATTATTGTAGGTTAAATAAGTGAAATAATTAATTTGACCTAAAAACATTACGTTTTATGTTATCAAATATTTGTATGAAATGCATTGTGTGTGAACAAAATCAAAGAATTCCTAGAGTTGTTTCGCTTATATTTACTATATCTAAACTTACTAGCTATCGAACATCATTTTGTGTATTAAATCGTGTTTCTTTATAGGAATTTGGTGGATTACTCTTGCACGCTATTCAACTGATGACTTTCAAGGGAATATAACATAACAAAATATGGGTGTTTAAGGAAAGTTGGTCGCTTGTAGCAAATTAGGAAGTGTCAACAATGCATCATCTATTGTTGATCAAACCCCTATGACCCCCTTAATAGATTACTATCAGAATAAATAAAAAAATAAACAGGAAAACAGCCTTAGCTTGATTGAAAGGGGATCGTCCCTCTATCAGCTTTTATTGCTTGGTAGTAAAGGAGTAGACCAGCAATTTACTAAAGGGAAACTCTAGTTCGTTTATTTATATTGAGTGGTTTTCCACGTATACGTATACACGTATGTACGAATAATCAAAACATGACCCAAGACTCAAATAAAATTTATAAATATAGGATTAAAAAGCAAGGAAAGATGTCAGTTATATGTTCCATTATTTTGTAAAAAGAGTTAACTGCATTTTACTGCAAAGTGTTTGGAAAATGCATGGGAATACTGATTCGGTTGTACAGTTGTAATTCATTGTAACTACTTTTCTAGAAACTTTTTGTTGTAGTAGTGTAGTTTTAAAAACAAATATTTGCAGTTATAAAATTGTAATGCAATTAATAAAGACTGAAATTAATCTAACGGATAGAAATGTTAAAGCTAGCTGAATAAAGAGTGCGTTAAAGGGTAGGATAATCAACAATTGATCAAATGACTACTGATAAAGTATCTCGTAAGATGAAGTTTGATTTGAAATAACGTTTCTCGACAATTGGCATCCAATGAATACCTGAGAGATCCAATTATGCCTTTTGAAACATTGATTCTTATCTGTGCGTCTTAGAGTCCTTTTAGGGTAGTTGAGTCGCTTTATTAGAGCAAGATTATTTGTCCTTTCCAATCCTATGCAGAACTGGCATTGTTACAAAATAACATTCTTTATAATCATGATTTTTATTAATACTTTATATGATTTTGGAATGTTTAGGTGTCATGAACACTGTTATAGTCCTCGCCACCCTAAGTTGAGGCAGCCCAAGGCCGCACGGCGTGTATCTAGTGCGGCCTTGGGCTGCCTCAACTTAGGGTGGCGAGGACTATAGCGGTTTTATGGTTCACAAAAATGTATTTAACACACCCTATGTTAGTAAAAGTAACTGGGTTGTTTACCCTAAATGATTGTTGTCGTTAAAAAGTTGTCATAGACTATGGCAATATGTGTAAAAAATCATCCCCACACTACAAGTACTTTTTCACTTTCTCATAAAGGCTTTTAACGGATATGCGCTTTGAGTAAAAAGGGTTAGGACAGTTTTAAAGGTACAATTCTAATAGTGTCCAAACATAATAAAAAAGGAGAGTGTGTTATTTTTTTTTAATTTTGGTGTATTATATTCATTTTGTTTTTAAGAAACGGTCCAAACAATTTTAACTATACTAAATGTGTGTGTTTTAAATGATAAATGTACCAAATTAATCCATTGTTGTTACCTATAGTTGCCTTGTTTAGTCTACTATAGTACTTTCACTGATATATTTCCCAAGAAACCCCTCCTTAGCCCAGTAAGAAGATATTTTACAGTCAGGAGGCGTGTAATATTGAAGCGTAACCTTGCCGTGTTTCGTGTTTAACTATCGACAATAACGTGTTGCAGTGTTTGAGCTTGAATTATCAAGAGCGAGTGAAACATACGCTATTGCACTGAATAAATTGACGAAACAAAATCTGGTTACGTCTTCACATATTTTTTTCTTTAATTGACTTTGGATAAAGCAAATATACGTCTCATCCTGTTGTCAAATATGCTTGTTTTGGTTAGTGTATTATCAATGATAGTATTGTCAAAGGTTATGGAATTGTTATGTTTTCTATTATAAAACGTTCTTAGACAAGTATGGAACAATTTCCCTTATTTTTACAGCAATCGGACAGTCAGTTAGGTAACTTTTAATAGAAAACCAAAATATATTTGATAACGGGTAAATGTAGGTACAGAGTTCATAACACCTTGGGTAAAAACCTCTAATTTAGCTCAAAGGTTAAGATTTGAAGAGTTATACAATACCGATCACTATTATGAGAGAATAACCAACTGAATATATAAACGCAGAGCGGCAAGCTCAATATTGACGTTATATCTGCCTGTATTTGCATAATACAAACGATGCTGATTTGAATTTCAATGGTATATAATACACGGGTAAAATATTTTAGGAAATTTCAATATCATTATTATTTTTTTAAACTTACTATTTGGTAATCGTAATAAGTATTATATACCCAAAAATGATGTTGTGTATCACGAAAGTAAGACAATAATTATTAAACCCCTTTTTCCATTAGAATACAACCTTTGTCATCATCCATATTCGAGAAATGAAATCGTGTAGCTTATATGCATTAACCAACCTTTTATTCCTTACCTACTTTTTTACCAAACCTAGTTTGATTGTTTATAAATTACAGTTATTTATTAATCCTTAAAATATTTTGAATAGGCCTACAGTTAATAATAAATATTAATAATAATAAATAAATAATAATAATAAATATTAATAATAATATTATAATGATAAATTAATAAACAGTAAATAATTTGAGAGTGAACTCCAGTCGCAAAGTTAACACTGCTAATTTCGAGCGAAATACATGATGATTAAAACTTCGTTACTACTGTGATGCAATTGATCTGCACTAGAAAAAAATGAGCTGATTTAAAATTCCGTTACACATTGAACCATCTACCACCTACGAATAGTTTAAATATTCCACACTAATAATTAACTGAATTATTGATTTTTATTAAGTACTCATGACGAAACAAGCCACCGTAATATTTTTGAGGGAATAAAGGTATATCTAAAGGTTACGATGAACAGCACTAAATCAATTGGTCAATCAATGTGGTATTTTATAAGAAGATTTTTGCTTAAAATTACCTCTTGACAATCGGTCTTTAAATAGGTTACCTGTAAAATTTAATTTTTAATTTTTAAAATATTAATTATTAATTGATAGCCTTTAAGTCTTCAAGTATCGGACTTTTGATAGTTTAACTGTAAACTGCAGATTGTAATATTTTCATTGATAAAAATAACACGTATGTTGAGTTCTTGGTTGCTCATTAGCTTGAATTTAATTAAAATTTGTAAGTTATGTTTTCAAACACTATAGTGGATACATATTGCCTAAAATAGTACAAAAAAACTGTATTATTTTGGGAACAAACATATGAGACTTTTATGTACACACGTCTAAATCACTTGGAGTTAGCACCAGAAAAACTGTAGTACAAAAAATGGATCATGTTGATTTTTTATTGATAAACAACCAATTTTATTGATAATTTCCTATTTAGCAAATGTATTAAATACGTTAAAAAGCTACCTCTCCTACCAAAATTTGACTTTTCAACCGTGCTTTCTAGTATTCCATTTTTTCTAGTATGCATTTCTGTCGGTGAATGAACAACGCAGATTGGAAAATCTGTAAAGTCAAAATGAAAACAAAATGAATAAACAAAGCCCTAGTGTCAGCTGAACACACTCAGATAAACACAAAGCTGCTTGTTTACCAACATGGTGAGAAACAGTAGTTTTAACCATCCAATTTAAACGAGTGTTCTCCGGTATGAGGAATTTTACTAACCCATGAAATCTTGTTATTTTGTCTGGATAGTCAGATCTATAACGTCAGGTTCTGGATCATTGGGTCAGGTGATCGCGGCTAAAGACCATTGGCGATTGGCTGGATTTGAACTCGGGGCCCCGGGACATCAGTATGGAGCTACAACACTGAGCTATATTCAATTACTGCAAACGATTGTTTTATTCCCACTATTACCGTACACTAAAGAATTGTGATTGGTTAGAGTTCATATTTCAAGAAATGACCAACATTTCTATTTCATAATTTTAAGCCGTGTATATTGTATCGCGTAACTAACCCAACGCTATAAACTCCACCCTTACTTGTTCAAGGGAGGGTCCGCCCTTTGAAGTGTGTCAAATTAGGCAGTAAAAACGTGAAAATTAATTACAAGGGAGGAACACTGAAACTTTACCCTCTCTTCGTCGCTTTGTAAAAACTGTCGTTTTAATTGATTCGTTAATTTTATGGTGTTTGAGCAATTTATGAGTCGTACGATTTTTAGTGTTAAAATGTTAATCAAAGGATTTAAGTATTTTGATTTGTGTAATCTCAAATAAATATGGTGTCCGGACCACAAAGACAAATAAATGCAAATATATATATTACAGACTAATTTGTGACAACTCATATGTACAGGTACTATACATTTGAGTTGTTTTTCGAGCTTTATGCGTTAGGGTCTTCAGTAGCTTACGCCTACATATTTTCGTGATCGGCCTGAGGAGGGCCACTTCGTTGACATAACTAATTGCTAAGTGCAAACTATAGCTAAACATAAACAGGTATTCACACTTTTTATAATATTATCGCCTATCGGTATTATGGAGGATAACATTCCAGCATGATAGCTACACTACTGAAAATAATTCATGTTAAATTAAATTTCACATTATAACCTTTTACCAAACTAACCATAAGTAGTTTTTTTTATTAATTTGCATACACTACTAAGCTTAAAGTGGTCACAAATTTCAAAGTGATAATTCAATATTTTGTGCCTAGGATGCATGGAGAAGGAGATTTAGAAGATTGTATACCTTAGTGGTGGAATCTCAAATCACACTCTCTAGTCCGTATCAAAAAACAAGAATCAGTTTGTAATCTTCAACTACGGTAGTAATGTTGATCAAAGAGAATTCTGTATGTCTGTAAGTTTTCAACCCAAGCAGAAGCGTAAGTTCAAACTCAATACTGGGCAAATTCGCTTTGATTGTGTTTTCATTTACTGGCCAAAGAGAAGTTATATTTATGGAACTATCAAACAGTTTTTGTATCGGTGCTCATGGGAGGTTTTGATATTTCACTGTAATTACAATGCTACACCCCCTAAGAGTAAATCTTATTAATCTATACAAGGCAAATACCACTCACTCAATCACTGATCACTAATCTCAAAAACTGCAGGCATAAGAACTCAGGAATTTGAATAGAGGTTCCAAGTAATTTCTATGTGTGCAATAAGAAGGGGTTTCTTGAAAATCCATCAGGGCTCTACCCCAGTGGCCTTTAAGGTTCCCATGTTATGCTTGTGGGGAAAACATTTGTTTACATTTTAGCAGAAGAATACTTTTGAATGTTAACTATTAATAAAGGCAACAGCTGGTAATATTTAAATGAAAATATTTACATTTTTTTGTGGCACGAAAGTCGGTGTTCCTACATAACACTTTTTAATGAAATAAAAATTAAGATGTGTACTCAGTTTTTTTCAGATCTGTGAGTTCTCTGCAACTAAATAACAGTATAGTATTCAGCGTGTTCAGAAAATGAATCTCAAAGGAACAATTATTTGCTATAGAGTTTCATCTATCTCGTATTAAGAGTTGAGAGGAGATCAGAAGTTTTTGATTAGTACAGTCCCGTCCATTCCTACATAGGTTAATGACAATGCTACAAGCATGCAATTGCAGAATAACGAGTAAATTGTTGTAAATTATTAGCAGTTAAAGCGAATTAAAAAGGTTGCTTCAGTTTTTTGTAGAAACATATTGTTATTATATCGATTTAATAATGACTTTTATATACGTATGGATTTTTTTAAAGCCAATTTTGTATGTGTTCATTCCGCTTAGTGAAAACATCGTAGATAATGTAGACCTGCAACTGTTAGGGCCTTTGAGAGTTAGTAGAACCAAAATAAAACATCGTGTAAGGTTTTTATATTACTTAATGTTACCTAAAGATACATAATATTTTCAATTACGTTATGAGAGAGCTGACTGTACAATTGGAATTAAGGTTTTAGCATATAAACCTAACTGCAAATATGCATTCTCGCTGAAAACATCATTTAGGTGGTTTCAGAATGAGTAGTCCGAAGCTGTTGGTGGAAGGACTAACTTCATTAGTCACATAAGCCTAACTAAATTTTGTGATTATATATCAACGTGCTTAATATGTTAAAAAAAAATTGTTTATGCCTATCAGATATAACATTGAGCTTTTTAATTGGAATTTTGATGATTGAAGCCACTACGGGTTGTGCTAGTTTAGAATACCGTAATACATTCTTAGAAATGTTTTCTCCTGGCCCCGTATCGCAAAAACGACTTAATTTTATTAGTTTTCGAGTTAATCAACAAGGGAGTTAAGATGAAATAGTTGGGCTTAAGTGCAATAATCCGGTAAAATTAACCCTTAGAAATAGTGAAGTAGTCGTCCGTTTCCTACAAAAGAGATCTCAAGAGTTAGGAAAAGGAGTCAATGTTTCAATAGGCTTAATTAGTTCCCTTAACTATTCATCGACCCGATTGTAGAGAGGACTTGTTCTTATTTCAAAGAAGTCGGCTTTTGTCAAGAATAATAATGTAGTAACTTGAAGTCACGTTTTGTTTGCATATACACTACTTATTTTTTAGGTAGTTTTGGTTCAATAACCACATATTACCAATAGTACTAAGATACCCGGCAGTGAAAGCCCAATATGTGGGCAACTGCACTATAATACATGTGATTTAAAAAATTCGTTGTTATTCGCCGACCAGACATTTATATGACTCGGCTAATTATCTGATAAAATGGGTTTGAAGAGAAACCCGGCTAAAAGTAATAAACTCCATAAAAGAATTTGGTAATAAACATATTACAAACTATTGACGAAAAAGGTTTGTTGAATTTTTTTTCTCTTTAAATACTATTTGCAAATTACATCTTACTGTAGTGTCTACTATTATTTGTATTTTTAAATGCAAAACTATATTCATATCAGGAAGATTTTACAAGAAACCATTTTCCAGAACGTGCACGGTAATTTCCCTTGTCGTGCGTTTTCTTTGTGTATGCGTTGATCAATTCAATGCGTTGAATTAATTTGCAAAGAAACTCTATTGAAAGAGGCTTCTTTGCTTCCCATTATGTTTTTCAATAATTTCCTGATATTTCTATTATAGGAGTCCAATTAAATCTTTATTCTAGTTACTGTTAAAAACTCAGTGTATTTTTCATATGACATTTCATTGTAAAAACTGTATAGTTTAATATTAACTAGTGGTCGTCCTGTGGTCGAAACTCGACCAAAAATAATTAATGTACAGACTTCTCTATTTTCTCCCCACACTGTAAATAAAACATGTGAATGGAATTTCTTCCCTTTGTTTTGATTTTCTGTTTACATTTTGTTGTTATTTCGTCACCATCATGGCAACCCATATGGTCCATGTTAATTTTTTGAAGTTTTCAAATTCGTTTTTTGTGCTTATTTGTTAGCCTATTTTAATTTTTAAAGGCATTCTGCACATCTACAGAAAAATATCTTTCCAACAGTATGCGTAGATTTTCCCTGCGATGCACACGAGCTGAGAAAAAAGGTTTTAAAGAAACATGCTTGCCTATTAATATATAGATTTCGCGTAGCGTATCATAGGGTCTGATACATAACAATGAAACAGGGAAAAAATAATTGGCCTTTTCCACCATCCAATTGTAAACTTTTAGTTCAGATAAAGTTTTATAAATATACATTTTACGTTCTGTCTTAACTATCACAAAAAAAAAATAACCGATATTACTTTAACATGTGTTATTTTCTTCGTAGACTAAATTTTAAAATTGAATTTTGGGATACAATAGACGACATATCTCGTATTTTAACCTGCAGTCAATTTTATTCAAAGCTAATTTAGTTTAACGAAACACTTAAAGTGTGCTATTGTAAATATTCTATTTCCGCTCTTAGTTTCTGCTGTATTTCAAATGATTTGACAAATATGCCATGCTTTACAGTACGTATTCATGCCTTATACGCCATTGGCTAATTTTTACGTTTTTGTTCTTGGTCGTGTTACTATATATCATTTCTTTGATACCATCATTAATTGACAGCCCAATGCAAAACTACTTCCGGGACCGAAACTGATACTATTCATGTTCAAACTAGCAAACTTTACATTTAAAAACTAGCACTATTAAAATCCATAGGCTAAACAGAAAAATAAAAAGTCAATGTGTACTAGAGAAAGTAGTAAGCAACATAACTGTGTTGGTTGCTCAAATACTATTACTGTACTTCCATCCTAAAACTGGCTTCAACTTTAACTTGGAGACAAGACACTAACAACCTTGACTAACCACTTCCAATAATAGTGGAAGGTACTATGCGTTGTTTGATGCAATATTCGCTGGTTATTGAATTGTGAAACATAGCATTCGCCTTACTTTGAAACCTACACCTGTATGAATGATTCTTTAAATAATCATACTAATAATAATTTTTCATTCATAATGTTTTCTTAAAGATTAGGTTATCTTTTCCGTTAATTCATTACTAATAATTAGAGTGTTAGGTTAGGTTCGTTTAGGTTAGGACTATATTGACGACCCTTTTCCTTTAACATAGTCCTAACATAACCTAACCTAATATACCAATTAGTGGTAGTGAATTGACGGAGAAGGTCCGACTATGTAATTCTTTTTTGTTTTCAAAGCATTGATTTAAGGCCTACTTTTTGTTTAATTTTGTCATAAATAGTAAATTAGTTCCATAAATTATTGTCTACAACCTACACATTGGCAACTAATGTTAATTAACTAGGCCTGTCTGTACAGTACCGTAGTTGAGTATCACTGAACTGTTTTAATTGCATTGGATTAATGAGATTCGGTTTGTCAGTTTATGTGCCAAAGCCTAACAAATAATGCAACGTGGCAACATATTCTGCGAACAGAGGTTTTTAATTTGGTAGAATACAATGTATTTAGTTATAGTAGGATAACTAAACATCTACGTTTGATGCTCCATCTAGATTTTTTTGTCCTAGGACGCTAGGCACGGGCGTGTTATTGTTTTTCGCATTACTTCAGGCTAGACCTAGGGGTTGCGGCATTATCACATAAAATCCATTGGTGATTTGGCAGGATTTGAACCCGGGGTCCCAGGGACCGAAGTCCCGCGCTCTAACCACTAGACCAGCTCGCTCCCCATGTAGTATATGATACATGTACGATCATATATACATGTATTATTTTTGGTCATAACAGGAACATCATTGCAATTTTGAAGATTAAACCAATTTTCTTTGAACAAGCATTGATATCAAACTCGTTTATTACATATTGTGGCATTTAAAAAATCCTATGAATATGATTTTTTTATGTAAAAATTGGCATATAAGAATCTTCAATTTTACATGCATATCTATTCAATGGTAAAATATCAATAAACTATAAAAATTATATTGTAAGAAACATATAAAAATGCGAAAAATCCAATTATTATGAGCATAAAAACCTTCAGTATTATTTACAATTTGAAATAAGTCCAACAGCAGTATTTTAAAATACAATAAAAATGAGAGGATATGAAAAATTACAAAACCATATCCCGATTAGACTACATTATTCACATATTATCAGGTGTGAAATATAAACGTATCTGATGATATTTTTAACAAGTTGACCCAGTATTATTGTTGAGTTTATTCATTGTACCGGGAGACCGATCCTTGCTCGGTTGTGGTTTTTGGGTTTAATCGAAAACAATTTCGTAAACAGACATTTTGTAATTTACTAAAAACATATTTATCACAAGCCATAGACATTTCTGATCGCTGAAATGATTACAATTCTGTAGTGTAAAAGTATTCAATTAAACAAAAATAAGATGCACTTTTATCATCTTGCTTACGTTTAAATGCTAAATCGACACTCGTACAGAATCTTTCTCCCCTCTTGTCATTGAAACCCGTTGTTCGACTTTTACGCCCACCAATGACAGTATAAAAAAATATGATACAACAAATTCATATTAGTTTCATAATGGCTTGTGACGTCAATGTTTTGCTTTTTCCCTAGTACTTCTAAAGAAATTGAGATTCTGTCTGTTTTTTCGTTGGGATTTAGTATACGGTAATAGTTTAATGCCAATTAAAACCTCCAGATGTAATTAGTTTACTTAGAATGCATCAGTACTTCAGGAATAAGTTTTGGTGGGAGAGGGCTAAGTAAAATAATAAGCATTTATTAGGGCCTATAGGCACTATTTTCCCCTATATCGAGTAACCTTCGGTGTAATCTTTGCTCAATAGTTAGGGCCTACAACTGCCGTTTTTCCCTTTGTACTGTATTTTTGAATTTGCTAGGAAACTGTAGATAACTTGTTATAAACATGTGACGAGCCTTTTGTTTATTTTCCCTTGTTTTGTTGTGTTCAACAAACATAGTTACTTGGCAACCCATGAGGCCAATGTTAATTTTTTTAATTTCCAAATGAGTTGTGTAGCGAAATTAAAATCATACCACTGGATTTCAAAATATATATCAGACGGACAGACAGACTGACTGACAGATAGATATAGCTCGTATTAGAGCATAGGATATCAAGCAGCACTCATCAACGCGTAGTCATTACATCATTTTGACGCTTCAACACTTGACGTCACACGAGCCTTGATCAGCCCCGCCTGTCTCGCCCTTTGTTTGGATAAGAGTAAATGTGTGCGCTGTTGTTTGTGACTTTATAAATTAGTACATTTGATTTAACTAAAATGTGTAAACACCTTAGCTGTAAATTCATGCCAGCATACTTTCTGTTGCAGAACAATAAACAACGCAAATTATGTCAATCTATACTATTATATAAAAATCTAATGGTGTCTGTCTGTATGTGTATTACTAATAGGTGCAAAAACTACTGAACCAACTGGGCTAAAATTTTACAAAAATATAGTTACCATACCAAGGACCATTATAGGAATATTCACATTTCGAAACTGACCGTAGGCTTTGCCCTTTTGGCTTTAAAAGTTCTGATGCGAAGATTTTAAAAGTAAATATTGATAGGTCTCCATGGCTGTGATGAGAACACTAACAATGTTTGTTTACATTTGCTTTGACATTTAAATGTAAACAAGAAGAACTGCTAAACTGCATATTTCACAACTTCAGACAGCTGATACAAAGAAATTAAATATAATATTTTCCATAACTATGAGGTAGGTTTATTTTAATCTAACCTTTTATCATGGATTATTTATTCTAAAACTATGTCAATGATTATAGAAAAAAAAGATTCTATAACCGTTGCTGTATCAACTCCTGGTATCAACTCCGGCTCTGCTTTGGATTTTTTAAAGCGTCTAAGTTATGAAAATAATATTATTTATATGATTTCATGGAAACAGTATGAAAATTACGATGTATAGATGTTTTGTATGAATTTGGAGGCTACTTTAAATAAATTATAACTGCTTAACATGTGTTATATTAAACTAAAGAATATCATCAATAACTAAATTGTACGTCGTTGATTTTTGTTTTTTTTTTTAATCTGTTGTATATGTGTAACTATAATTAATTGTCAAATGGTAATACAAAAAACTCTTATCTTAACATAGCTTTCAGTGCTTTCAGTTCACATTTACTTTATTTGACAAATTTATTATTTGTGTTTTGCCACTTCACTGATTAAATTAAACCAAGGAAAATATCATAAAACTAAGCAGTACACTGTGTTCCTTTGTTTCTAAAATCAATGAAATATCTGTTACTATGTTTACTTAATGGTAAGTGTGCAATATGTAAAGGCAATGGACGATGGAACTGATTAAAAAAACTGGTTTGTATATTAAGTTGTTTGTTGATATTTTTGTAGAGTAGAATCAGAGATGCAGTGAAACATATACTGTATTTTTTGTTACATTTTTTAGTCCTTGGTGTTTTTATAATCATATTAGTTTTGTCTACTGTCTTTAATGCTTAATTATTTGTTTAAGATTTTTTATAGTACCTATAGATATAGTTTCTTTAATATTTCAAAAAACTGTATTGTCTTTAATGCTAAATTATTTGTTTAAAATTTTTTATAGTACCTATAGATATAGTTTCTTTAATATTTCAAAAAACTGTATTGGTAAGGCACAGCAATATTTATAAAGTTTATAACAGCTGACTTAGTTTTGCTAATGATTTATTGTGAGTGAAGATACTGAAGATGGAAGGATTTGTGATTTAATATAAAGAAGAGTGAAATTTAAAAAAAATGTTCATTTAAATTTAATAATCTATAATATTAAAACGAAACAGGGTTTTTTTTATTTTACGATTCTGAATCAACCTCTTGACGGATATTCATGATTTTTGTTTTGAAAGAAAGATAATTTTGAGAACTAGGGAATGTCGAAGCCATAATTTTAGTTTATGGTTTCAGATTTTAGAAATTAAGTTTTAATTTTTAAAAAGTCTAGCAGCCGACGCTAGCAATTTAAAGTATTTTCAATGCTGGTTTAACTAACAGCTGGTTTATAACTGTCATTGAAATGTTTATGTTACGAGTTGTTTGTTTACAAAAATATTGTTCGTTGGTGTTTGCCTACATACTATTTCACTTTAAAATGTACTGTAGGTATGGTAGTTTTCCCCTACCGTGAAGGATCTGCGTTATCAGGAAATGTGTTATTTTGAACTAAACATCTCAAACACTTGCGTTTAATCAAGTTCTGCCGTAAATGCAATCCGTGTAAGTATTTAGTTTATGCATTGCAAATTTCAACTCATATTTGGGAATTTTTTGTTCAGCAGTTTATCGCTTAATTGTTTAAGATATAAGTGGTTTACGTGTTGATACTCCTTTTTCTGTATGTTTGAATGTGAGTATGTCGGCATAAACAATTTTGGTTAGTAATGAAAGCGTCAATCGGCGTAGTAGGTATCTATAAAACTGTCAAATAAACTGCAGGGTGCAGCAGAAACCAAAGCCGACTCATACCATACCAACTATCCCCGTAGTGCTGATGATTCAGAAACTTGGGCACTGACCAAAGAACCGAAAAACCTTAATGCTGGGTTAGATAATAAAGTGCAGAGAAAATATACAGACCAGTTCAAGATAACGGCCCGGAGGTCGAAATAAAAAAGAACAGAGAGGTAAGAGAAATGTGTTAACACCCAAATATAGGGATGCTTTCCAGAAGTAGGTAAAGCTTGGATGGACAGGCTGTGCATAAACTTTTAAAAAGTATATTCCAAGGAGTACCACACGATAGACGGGAAATATCAAGTTATGAAATGCATCCTCAGACTGGGATCTAAATTTTGAAGAGGCAGGTGATGGAAGAGAATCCTCATAAAAGTTTCAGTGGTCACGGAGGTAAGATAAGGTACGGTAAGTACATAAGTAGTACAGTATGCAATTGGAGGTGGCATGTAACTACTCTACTCAAAACCAGTGTGAATCGGTCGCCAATCTCACTTTTAAGATTTTTAAAATCGACACAAATGCTGTTTTATGGTAAAATTATAGGATTTAAATGTATATCGCCATATTTTAGGTCCATATTCGAATGGAATAGATAGGTGGTCACGTTTTGTTTATAAAGTGATCTTCCCCATTAAAACTGCCAGAATTTGTGTCTATGCGTGTAAACTAGATGTTCTGAATTAATCCGTTTTAGTTAGCAACTCGATTTCCGTACGTACGACGGGCCACCAACTCGTTAGTAATAACTTCAAAATTGAAATTTAAAATGTCAATAATAAATAAAAAGATATGTAATTAAGGGAGATGAAATGGTGGTACCCACTACTTACCACATTTAAAGTCATAACTTAAACGTTTCTATTAAGGCCATAAAAGTTGAATTTCGTTTCTAAAGGCGTTGGCGGATGTGTAACTATTATATGCAACAGATGTAAAGATTAAAATGTATCTATTTTGTGTCCTCTTCCCGTTGCAAAGCACGGGTACAACAGCTAGTATTACATAACATTATAATAGTGATATGGTTAGTGGAATAAATATTAGTGGAATGTGTTATTGTTTGAACTCCCTTTTCCAGTACTATAAACTAGCTTCAATTCTATATACTTTGTGTTTGTATACTGGTAATTTTTTTTGTAGGTTTTTATACATTAACGTCATTAAAATTTCTTAAAACCTTAATTTTTTACAGATGTTACAAACATATACATCTAGGAACCTGTTCAACAAATGCGCCACAGATAACTCGACGCCAGACACATCTAGTGTTCTGTTCTCTGTTACGTCACTACTCCCTCAGGACAATAAAACTGGGATAATCTTGTCAGTTTATATCTTCATCCGTCTGAGAGCTTCTTCGTCCTATATTTGTCTTACTCTCTTCCTATCTCCATCTTTATACTCTTACATAAACGTTATAAAACATTTTAGTAACATAATTTCCATAGCCAAAGATCTGACTGACTTATAAATGAGTACAGATGATCAAATTTTCTAAATTAGTTGAATCCGGCTATATATCATATACAAATTTCTGACTCTCCTCATAATCAAACTAGTGACCCTCTGAATTGTAGATTATCTGTATAACCACTTTACAAATAATCAATTTAATTTGCAACATTTGTGCCTTTAAACCCCAAATACTGTATAAATAAATAATGTTGTGTTCTATCCATTATATTCAGTAAGTCAAGATACAGTATTATAAACCATTAATGATTGTATACTACATTGGTCTATTACAATTAAAGTAGGTAGATTTCCCAATGGCAATGTTTTTTATACAGTAACGAAAGTCTCTTAATTCACTTACACAATAGAGCTTACTAAAACAAACTTTACACTGACTTTTAATCAGGTCAAATACTCTAACTAAGATCAGAGATAAAGTTCTTTAGGATATTTTACGTTAATAGACATTATTATGGGAGAATAAACCGCTTGAATATAAAACGCTTCAATATTGACATTATCTCTGCCTGTATTTGCATTACACAAACGATGTATTTGAATTTCAATGACCTACCATACAATAGTGGGATTTCTCATAATAATCATACTAATTTGGAGTGTATTCTTCTAAACCTATTTAAAGGCTATTTTAAATATACCTAGTATCATAGACAAAATAATGATTTGTCTATGCTAGTACCGGTATATGTTAAATATATAACTAGTCTAAATCGATCATTTAAGATTTAACAGCTATCATTTTTTAAGATTTAACAGCTATCATTTTGATTTATTAGTAAATGTTTACAATATTAGTACAATCATTAAAAGTATACTTACTTAATATAATAGTATGTAAATATATTTGATCATAAATCTATTTACAATCTGTTCAGTTTTTTTTTACATTCAGCAAATTCGATAACAACAAAATCGAAACATTCGTTAGTCTCTATCCATCGACAGATCTAACTTAAATATATATTCAACAAATGTATGGCCTTGGGCTGTGATTATTAAGTTTTAATAGAGTTAAACGATAATGTTTGTTCGAGAGTATTTCGGAACAGTTTTATAATTTTTATACATTATACAAAATACACCCTTCATCATATTTACATAAAGTGATGTTTGGAGTTTTCTCCCAGCTTTAACAAGCATCACATTATCTAAAACTACGATTTCTTGTTCATTTTTGTATTTAATATAAATTTTCCACTGCCTATAAAAATGTGATCATTGGCAAATTGGGTGGACTTAGTGCCTCACTTAGTGGCTTTGAAAAGATACAAGTCAATAATTTAAGGCAGTCACTGATGGTTAGTTTCTGTATAGTATAACAGTCGTATAAGGAAAATTAGTGCATATTGTTAGAAAGATAATTTCCTGTAGATGAGCAAAATCCATTTATGTATTAAAATAGGCTCAAACACAAGCACAAAACTTAATTCAAAATTTTACAAAAATTAACATGGGCCATATTGCCATGCTGGTGACGAAATAACAACAAAATATAAACAGAAAATAAAAAAATTGAATAAATTCCAATCGCATGATTTATTTACAACGTATGGTGAAAATAGAGATGGCTGTACATTACATATTTTTGGTCGAGTTTTCGACCACTAGACGACCTCTAGTATTGAATTGTTCGTAAATATGTACAGAATAAGTATAATCATAACAAATAGTGATATAAGACATGCTTTATTATATCTGTATGATATACAGTAAAGGCATAATGATTAGGCCTAAAGGATGGAGTAACTACTTAAATAGATTGGATAGAAATCTGAGCTGTTTGACTTATTTAAAGACTGAACTCCATTAGACTAATACTATATTTCCATCCAATTGTTAATCTAATTGAACTAAACGTGAAGAGAATTAAGAATGCAATGAACTGTTCTAAAATTCAACAATTGACGAATTGACTATTAATGAAGTCTTTTATAAAGAAACGTTTTACATGAAATAACCTCTCTTGACAATCGGACCCCAATGAATACCTGAGAGAGCTAATTATGTCTTTTGAAACTTTGATTCTTATCTGTGCGTCTTTAAGTCTTCTTCTAGTAAGGGAGTCACTTCAAAACGAAGTGCACACTGTAGACTCTAATACAGTCTGCCTACTGGCATTGTTTATGTACATTAACATTTTGTATATGCTTAAGGATTGTGTTGAAGGTTTTAGACTTAAACTAATAGGTTTCACCCTTAATTATAGTTTTAAAATACCCAATAGAAAACTAACTGAGCGTGTCAACACAAAATTTATGGAATCGAAATTACATTACATAAAAAAACATTTTGTTTTAACAATACAAGTTTGAAAGATTTACTGGTCTCGACGCAATGTTAATATTCACTTAAACACAAATTTAATGTTTAGTAAAATCATTTAGGCTACTTTAAGACACTGGGTTTCCTTCCCTTAATAATGAAAGGTAATACTGTATCAATACAAATAAACTATACTGTATAGGTACTTAGGTATAATTTAGTTAAACTACAAACTAACCTTTTTCGGAAATTCGTCCAATTATTTAAGAATCTCTACAAACAATTTAAATTAATATATAGGTAGCTATTTTAATAATTAACCTTTAACCTTGACTTTCGGAACATAAAATAAATGCTCATTCTTGTACCCATAGAGATGAATATTTTATGCTTACAGAACTATGCTACGAGCACTCCTATGCTACTATGACTCCTATAAGAATATTATTTATATCCCCTATGCTTGTACCATACTGTCATGGGCATTGATTTTGTATGTTTAAACAAAACAATGTGTAAAGCCAGAATGAAAACACAGTGATCAAATAAAGGCCTGCGTATCAGCTGCGAACACTCAGATAAACACAAAGCCTTTTGTTTACCAACACTTGTATGCTATATTTGTTTCTATCCTTTTATATTAAAATACAATTTAATGGTAATTATTATACTTGAATGAGAGGGGAGCGGGTTAAAATACGATTAAAGTTTAGCTATTCTTATTAGGCCTACCCGGTTCTTTAAGTAGATCAACAGTACACTATCATACACAAAAACAATATTAAACTACCAAAGGGCTACTACTTAGGACAACACTCTTTGAAAGATACCTCTTTTATAACATTATCAGGTTCTTCAATGTGCTGGCTGACCCCTTTATAAGAGGAGCAAGACAACGAAACATTTGGGAGAGTAGTGAAACACATATACTTCTAGAACGAGCTTACTACACTATAAAAGATTTGTTAAGTTGCCGATCGAACTAAGATATACTGTTCTGTTACATTTTAGTTCTCATAGTATTCCAAATTTAGCTTTTTTATTCTTGTGACGCTGTTATGCAGATTTTCTGTGTAAAATAAAGATGATTTGACAATTATTTAAAAGCCAAATGACTAAGGGTATTTCGCCTATTAAAAAGAGCTTTGAATTCCTGTCAGTAACAAAGCCTGATTCAGTTCATCGCACTCAGTTCTATACTTTTCTTCACTCATAATTGGGTTACAATACGCAGATAGGTGGCGTTCCCATCTCAATGATTGATAATTTATTGAAACAAATCAAAATAGCAACTTCGAAATTACAAAGAGCTAATTTAAAACCTAATTTTAAATTAGCTAGGTGATGGGATTAATTAATTTGAATTCAGGACCTTTGAGACGGAAGTCAACCTCTACCATTAGACCAGCTCACTCTTCTGTATAACTTATTCTGTATTCCATTGGCCATAAGCATTATTACTGTACCTATTAAGCCACAGTAACTACAATAAGCTATGCTTGTTTTATTGAATTGATTATAAGTGAGGTTGAGCCACGTAGCTAATGTCAACAATGGTTCTACGTGACTAAATCACGTAATAAGAAGCACTGCCATACAACAAATTAAATAGTGTGCATCAGTTTATAAGATTATTAAATTAAATTTATTGTTTTGTTTATATTAAAATTCATGATGAGGGTGGACTGCAGTATAAATGCTAGATTATGATCGTGTGGATATTGATAGAACTAGTGATCATACAATGGAGTATGATAGTTAAAACTTTGTTTTTTTTAAGGAAATATTTATCTTACACGCTTAAATAAATTAACACACATTCAATGTTTTACAAATCCACAGTTGAATTTAAAAAATACATTTGATATGCAATACATAACATTGTAAAGTAATAAATACCCATCACACAGGTAAAAAGTTTAACATAAAATAAAATGTGTTCACTTGAATTATAGCAGTATTTGTAATGCCTTAAATCAAAGTGTATGATACTCTAAATACAATTTCTATATACTTAATTCCGTAAGCGAATCGGTCTCCAGGAAATATCTCGAGCTAGGAAAAAGGTAGCATTGCTGTTGGCGATTCATTTTAAAGCCTAAGGTTCAAGGTTGGTGAGAAAAATATCCTAATAATAATATATAGGTAATAATAATATAAGTTTTAAAAAATTACCCCTGGTATGCCCCACGGTCCGTCGAAGACCCAGTAATTTCCAAACCAGCTGAGGGAAACAATGCGTATTATTTTTGTTTGTTTGTTGATTTTATTGTTGGCAGAGGATACACGTCCGGTAACCAGACGTGGATTAGACGTCCGGCAATTACTGTCATAACCTAACCTAACCAACCAAACTTGCTGATAATGAAAAAATCGAATTAAGGTTAAATTCTTTCTCTATAAAAAAAATTATAAATGCCAAAAATTCTAATAAAAGATGTACAGTTAAGAATAAATGGTATTCAATGCAAACTCTTCGACAAAAAGTTAAAGTCATGAAAGGGATTCGAACCCTGAACCTCTTGCATGTCAGCCGAGCACCTTATCCACTACACCACGACCACCGATGGCTGAACATTGTATTGTTGTGGTAAAGGCGTTCCAGGCTCCCGCAACCCCATGACGTCATTGCCGTACGCCTTATCCACGTCCGGTTACCGGACGCGTATCCTCTATGTTTTAGGCTAGAATGTTAATGTAGAGTTGAAAGGCCAAATTTATAAGGTGGTGAAGGGCAGCAATTACTTCTACGGACCCTTAGTCATTTATATAATATAAAATGAGTATCAGAATACAACAATAGCCACCCCTATTATGAAGTTAACAGTTGTGGGTAAATAATATATTTCTAATAGATTTGTGCTATTGATGGACCAGGGAGCAATACCAACCCTCGTCTTCTTACTATCCATATCAATCTCTTTGTCATCATAAATTGACAACGCAAAAACAAAGCATTTGGGTCCAGATTCTACTCCACTGAGTATTGAACCAGCAAACTTGAGATTCAAATACAGAACAATAACTACTCGGCTACAGAGGCAAAGGAAAAAATAAAATTAAACAAATAGCAACAAAAACGAGGCAAGAACACCGAGAAAGGAGCAGTTGACATGACAAAATAAACCATTACAACTTAAATACTGTACATCTTATCAAACATAGATGTTAACTAATGTATGTGCAGTGTAGTCAACTAAACATTATCTTTTCCAACAGATTTCCTCAACTTCAGCTCAACTCACATCATTAAAAGCTACTATGTTAATTATTCTCTCCCAGTTTTCAGTAACTTAAATATTTAGCCACAGGGGTTGATATCTACAAGCGAGCGTTTAGTCTTCAAGAAGGGTTGGAATTATTAAAGCGTAACTTACCTTGTTTACACTTGTTACCCTTGTTTTAATAACGCACCAAGGGCGGGTAATGTCTGCATAATGAAGTGTTTCTGCAGACTACACTACTGTAATACATGAATGAACACAAATCATTGCTAGTGAATGTCTTTAGTAATGATTGTCGTTATCTTAATTATGTTTGTGATGATGTAGTTTCTATTTTTCATTAGGTTTTACATGAATTCGATTTTTTCTAGTCATCTTATAAGTTTGGGTATCTTATTGGTTATAGTGCCTTCCTATACATCTGTAGAACACTTATTTTGTCCCGACCGGAATTGAACCTGGACGCAGTGATGTCATAATTATGTCATATTGGGCTTTCAACTAATGGTCCTATTCAACCGTACCGTAATGTGTTAGAAATATGTTAAGCATAAAGATTCAATATTTTTGACATTAGGTTCATCAAAGTGGATAACATTTACTAATTCCTACTAAAAATGTCTGATGAAGTACAAAAAATATTGTTTTTAAATGCTTTCTCAAATATCCTTCCATATTCATTTTCATTCGGCCGATTATAGACATTAAAACGGCAAAAATAAATGCTTTTCATAAACTGACATTTTATAAATTTTTAATTACCTATATATTTTTTTTGTGATAACACAACTTTGTCATCGACCAATTCAAATTATAAACCATGATACGGGCAGAAATTTGCTAAAAAGACTTTCAAAGTCTATATTCCCATCAAGTGTACACTAATTTCCCTTACCATGCGTTTCCTTTGTGTATGCGTTTAATTCATTCTGCACTTTTAGTAATAACGCTGGATTTATCTATTTATTCATGTTTACTTATTTGTGTTGCCTCAAGGTACTGTTTAGTAATGATTAAGCTTTTTACGAAACACTTAGTACATTGTTTTATATTATTACGACTATAAAGACAATAAAGAATTAGACACACTATGCGCTTAAACAAATCTTCCACAAGTTGGTTCCTGCCCAATAATGTCCAATTACCATCACTTTCAACCAATAATTGGCCGATTGTCCAGAGGCTAATCATACACTGAGGTAATCGGATTAGAACATCAAAGACAATGGAATGGTCACAGGGTTCGGGTATTGATCTGAGTATGTACTGATTTAACCAGATTCGTGATCTTAGTCTTTTATTTATTGCAGTGTACCGAAAAATGTACATAATCCATCAAAAAGCATTATGAATAATACGTGTTTAAACATATTTAGTTGAGTTAAATTGTTATTTATAACGATTTACAAACAACACACATTTTTCCCCTTATTCAACAAAGGGTGAGACACGCGGGGCTAATCAAGGCACCTGTGACGTCACCGAGTTGATTAAAAGCGTTAAGCGGAGCAGACTAGGTGTTGATGAGGGCTGCTTGATGTATGAATT
Source organism: Macrosteles quadrilineatus (assembly GCF_028750875.1). Lineage (NCBI taxonomy): Eukaryota > Metazoa > Arthropoda > Insecta > Hemiptera > Cicadellidae > Macrosteles > Macrosteles quadrilineatus. Next base: position 5,482,471 of record NW_026542599.1, on the reverse strand, counting down.
AACTCAACATCGTACATTACTGGTTGGATTCGTTTGGTAACCATATAATATTTCATTTTATTTTCACCCCCAATTAGTTGTGTAGATAAATAATCCTACCATTTAGGATGGGCTCGGACCACCACTATGCAATATTACAAAAAAAGTAGTCGATTAAAAATATTATTTGAACTAATTCAATTTAATTTAATTTATTGACCCCAATTTGGTCTCGATCTCACTACTGCGGGGTCTAAGCTTGGTATTGGTGCGTATATTAATTAAGAAATGGTTTAAATACCTTAACTGTCAGGTGATCCTTGGAGTAGTAATACACTACTTCAATTTCAGCCCTCAGGGGCTTTATTCAGGTATCAAAGGAAATCAAAAGTTTTCATTCATACAAATTTGTCACATTAAAACTACGAGAACCCAATACGGACACGAACACGAACATAAAAACGATTACACACGTAAAGTCACAAACATTTGTCATCGGTACCAGCATTGATGCGCGACGCATGCGAGGAGCTAGTCTTGACTCGAAAGTGAAAAATACTAAAGTAATTCGCAAGCTAACATCATGCGTAAATTGAACTGGATTTGAATAATACGAGTCTTATTATTATCTCGTACATACATTTAACCTGGTAGTGAGTATGTGCTTTGTACTTACTGAAACCAAATGTTTCTAAGCCAGGGTCATATTTATGCCCAACGAACAATGTCAAACTGTCAAATACTCACTTTTCTCAGGATCTAGCAGACTCTAGGGCATAAGTTATTCATTCGAACCATTGGACCAGGCACCACCTCTTTTTTTAAACATAGGAAGTGTCAAATCAATATTTTATTTTTGGGAAAAGGTAGTTTCCTTTAATTGCAACGCAATCAACAAGATAGTCGTTATATTTTTGCAATGGGACTTACGACGTTTTGCCCCTTACGTCGATTACATCGGTTTCTACTTGTTCAAACTCTTTGATGAAGTTTTATAACCAAGTTCGTTCTCTCTTGAAAAATTAAGTTTGACGGAGTGCCTCCCTTTTTTAATAAAGGAATAAAGTTTCCTCCGATCAAACAACCAAGCCAAACAAAACTTGGTCTATACATATCAATTGGGTAAGTTTTCAAACTTCTTGGGGATTTATTAATTAAAAATCCATAAATATACCTCAAATCATCAAAAACTGAATAACGTATCTGAACCAGGATAAGCTATTTGTATTTTTAACGTAGATAACGCGAATAGACATTTTTTTAATAGTTTAAAAGAAAATGGCATAATATTTAGGTTTTGATATATTCAATCTGCATTTTTCTGAAATTGTCAAAATACTGTAAGTGCATACAAAGGTGATTTCAGATCCATTTTTACTGATCAGAAATGAAAACATTATGATACTCGGATTAATTTAAAAATAAAGTACAACATTGTTTAGCTACAATACTTGGGCTTCCCTAACAATAATCTCCACCTTTAATATACAAATATCAATGGGAAGTTATGATTTAAGAACACTATGAGTATTGTACTTATGAGAGCGGTTTCTCTAAATGTATTGACCCTTTGCATTATTTGTTAGGCTCAACGCTTTGGTAAACAAACAACGGACAACTGACAAACGGAATCTCATCAATATAGTGCAATTAAGCAGTTCAGCTACATTCAACTACCATTACATCTGTACAGGGAGGTTTGGTTAATTAAATTGGATTCCATCATGTCTACACAGTGTATAATTATATTAGTCTAATCTTAAACACAAACTATTAAAACACTATTATGTACTAAACATTTTATGGAAACTCGGAAACGACGGTACCGTTAGATAACTGTTTATTTATACCCTTAACAATATTGGAGTGTCACTGAACGCTAGGTAACATCATAGACGAATAGAATTAAATATAAACCGACAGAAGTGCTGTGGTTAGCATAAGTTCTGGTGTCCACCGCTAGGAGTGCCATGTAGTTACTTAGGGTGTGTGCCTCGACCACACGGCGCTCCTAGCGTTGGACGCCAGAACTTATACTAACCGCAGCACTACTGTCGGTCTATATTTAATTATATTTGTCTATGGTAAAATCCACATGCTAAGGGGCACTACTACATTGCTCAGGGAATTATATGTTTAAGAGGACTAATTTCAAGATAGGAATTCTAAATCTTACCTCATTAGATGTACAGCATGTTCTTGAACATTTTCACTATACGAACTTTTCAGTGTAGGCCTATACGAACTCCCTGGATAAATTTTTGTATTTGTTTTTTAGGTCAAAATTATTAAACAACATCGTATAAACTTGCATCAAACCCCTGTTTCACTGTTTGACTTTTACAAATCCTATACTCTTATATTGTAAGCTTGCTTCCACAAAGATTTCAAAAACACTTTGGATGATTTTCTTCAAATGTTGTAAATAATGTATTTACGGCCTAAAATGTGATTGACAACTACGTCCGGAAAATTTGAATTTCACTGCACAAACATAACTCATTATTTGAAAATCTAAAAATTTGACATTGGCTTTATGTGTTGCTAAGTAACCATGTTGGTTGAACCAAATAACAAGGAAAATGGAAACAAAATACTTGTAACATGTGTTTGTAATAAGCCATTCACAGACCTTTGACTATCAATACAACGATTGACTATTGCAAAACCTTTGGTAAAACTGTTGCATGATGATTATCCGTAGCTTTATACGTATTCTGTATGACTGAAAAATCTCATTAATACAGTATGAGCAAAAATAAACACTTCTGGAACTGAATCAGCTGTTACCATTTCAGTATTGTTTTTGGCTAATACTGTATATCGTAAATAATAATATCAATCTTATTGTTTACTAGTCCCCTGTCAAATGTACACCCGTGTGCTCCTTGATGAGGCAGGTGTGGGAGTAGTCTTAATCTCTTCGTTTGACCTTTGAGAAATACAATTTCGATGGTGGCACTCTTGAAAATTGTGCGTTTGAACGCTGTGGGTAAAAACAAAATGGCCGCCATTTAAAATGTTTAAAGTCAAATTCCATGAAAACCAGATATTAAAATAAAGTTTTGCAACACATTATTTAAAGTCCTTTTTGTTCCAAATCGAATGAGACTTTATTTGCGAAAATCGGATAATAAATCAAAAAGTTATGTAACTTTTGTTATTAATTAATGCTAATTATCAAAATGGCAGTCATTTTAACACCACAAAGTTAAATTCCATAGAAACTAGTTACAAAAACATTATAAAAGTTACATAACTTTTTTATTTATTATCCGATTTTCGCAACTAAAGTGTCGTTCGATTTGTAATAAAACGGACTTTACATATTGTGTTTCAAAGTTTTGTTTTAATTGCTGGTTTTCATGGAATTTGACTTTAAAAACTTTTAATGGCCGCCATTTTGAAATTCGATGAGCCCAATCAAAGATTTTTTCGGAGAATGTTAATAGTTTTAGACTTAAAGTTTATACCAAGTTTCATAAAAATATCTTCAAGGGCTATTGAGTTATGAGTTATTTTCAAAAAATTCAAAATGGCGGATTACGGCTAAACTAAGCCGAAATCGAAACAAATTTATACAACATTTTTGACTTATTTTTGCACATAGAATCTGAATCTGCACAGTCCACAACGCTTTACTGAAACACCCTTTATTACTTTTTGAAATATTTACTGTCCTGGGACATTACATCCACCCTGATTAATTTTATTTATGAAAAATATAAAATTATGTTTTATGAAATAATGGTTGGTCCTACATAAAAACTGTAATCATATTTTTTGTGCAGATTTAAAATAGCTACATTTTGGTATCAACAATTCTTTTGTAACCCTAACGGTTACTGATATAAGTAAGAAAACAAGTTTGCGATGGCGGCCATTTTGTTTTTTACCATTCGGCGTTCAAACGCACAATTTTCAAGAGTTCCACCATCGAAATTGTATTTCTCCAAGGTCAAACGAAGAGATTAAGACTACTCCCACACCTGCCTCATGAAGGAGCACACGGGAGCCTGTATATGTACATTTGACAGGGGACTATACGTAAAAAGAATGATAAAAATCAAGATCTTTAATTCCATTCATTAAGGTAACGCAATAATAACTAAAACATTCACTAGTAATGATCTCCATTCATGTATTACAGTTGTGTAGTCTGCAGAAACACTTCATTATGCAGACATTACCCACCCTTGGTGCGTTATTAAAACAAGGGTAACAAGTGTAAACAAGGTAAGTTACGCTTTAATAATTCCAACCCTTCTTGAAGACTAAACGCTCGCTTGTAGATATCAACCCCTGTGGCTAAATATTTAAGTTACTGAAAACTACGAAAAGAATAAAACATGTTAATAAAAGGCTGAAGTAGAACTTTTTATGGCATTAAAATCTAATTATTTTAATACCTATAATTTTTTGAATAAAACGTCTGCAGATTTTTTTGAAATAGTAATTCTGTTTAAAAACATTGATACTCTTTAAGAACATGAAGAGCTATTGATTATGTAGGTAAAATAACTAAAATTTTGTAAAATTTGTTTGTAGGTAAAAAATGTTTTTTGTAAAATCTATGTAATTAAACCCATTCTCTTTGCTGAATACCGTTGACAGTCAGAGGATTGTCGGTTGGATCCTAAAACTACCAATTCAGTAGCGTTTTGATAGTTTAACCGTGCCTAATCATCCTCGATATCATTGGGCATTGGTTTTAACTGAGGAAAGAGTTTAGTCACTAACTAACTAAGATGCACAGATAACTTTACTCCTTTCTAATCTCATCTTGCATTCATATTCAGCTGAAAATATATACCTACGTTATAATGACTGTATCAAAACGTTGTGATGATAACAGATGTATATTATAATGATCGCAAGAAGAGGCATTGGGAAAACATTCGATTATTTTAATACAAAAAATATACAGTGGTGAATAGGAACTATGCACTGTAGTATCAAAATAGAATAGAAGTCAAAAAGCTTCGAAATAATTCAAATCAAATCATCTTATTGGACCAAAGTTAACAATAAATTGCATTAGCTATGTCATAAAAATATATAATCATAAATATTATGATTTTGATTTGTTTTTCTAAAATTGAAAGCATATACCCCATTCAACAACTTAACACCCTCTCCTTTAAAGTACAGTATTGAACTGAGTTTTCTTCAGACGCTAGTACATTTTATTTATTTTTTTATTTTTAGTTTTGTGTAGTATTTTTTATGGAATATTTTTCATCACTAGGGCATAAAGCGACTCTTTTCGACCCTAGCCCATGTTTTACGATCAAGGTGAAGCCGAGTTTGGAAAATGAGCGTGGGTTGAAAAGACACTTTTTGCCCGTGTGATGAACCATATTTTTTATCATATTTTATCATTAATTAACAAACTAAGCTAGAAAACTAAAATACTTTTCGTGTAAAGATAACCTCTCAAAACAACTTCCAGCTTGTTTTTAATTCTGCTAATGTAAATAAGCAGCTGTTTAGTGTTTATGTATATTGTACTATCGTTATGTCAAACTAGTTACAATAAGGCAATAATAAGATAAAATCCATTATACAATCAGTCAATCAATACATACTTAATACTTTCGATACATAAGATTGTTTACATTTGAAATTTACAACTGAGTTGACAACAGCTGATTTTAACTCCCTAAGATCTAAAAACGTTTTTACGTCCCCTACACTATTTTGACGAACTTTCTACGCAAGGATTTAGTCCAGAAAACAGTTGTTTGTCGCCATCTTAATCAAATGGGGTTTCATTACGTACTACTGTATTTGGGTGGCAATGAGTGGTTATAAACAAAAACATAACCTAGATTTATTGATTAGTGATTTTTAGTCCTTTAGTTGGTGGTAATTAGGATTTGTACAGATTTAGTAGTATGGCGTAAACTGTTTTATTATTACAGTAAGTAATACTATATGATTTAGTATTAAGACACTGCAAGTAAACTTCATCCTATAGCAATGAAGCGTATTTGTATTAATTTTTGCGTTTCATGTTTGGTTTCTATTGAATGTTTCTTGCTTATTATAAAGTTAATTTTACATTGTGCCCTTTCCTCTTATGTTATACGGAAAATCAGAGATCATATGTAGTAATGGAGAAGGGAAACACATCGTGCGTGCGTGAGAACAAATAAAACTTGTAAAAAAAGAGAATAGGGTCTACGTCACCTCACTTAAACTCGTCTAAGAAATTCCTTCAAATAGTTTTCAACTTATTTGATGGCTGATAAATGTAAAGAAGGGTGTTTAGTTTAATCCATACAAACTTATCTGCTTGTTCTCTCGTGTAATGGCAATAAAGTAAAACCCACATTGTAAAATTTATTGAACGTCAAACCAAAACATTTTAGAAGAACTTATTTTTTTACACAGTTTTATTTACCTGTTTTACATTAAACAATAAGTAAATATGATGACATAAAAAAAATAAAATAAAAATTGGAAAGCATGAGTTAGCAACTAAACAGCTTTAGCACTAACAAAAAAAATAAAGAAAATAAATTTCAGAGCTTCTGTACAAATCGAGTCGGAAGGTCTAAAACATTTTCTCTAAAAGTCACTACCCTTTACAATAAATAAACAGAGTTGTTCTAGGACTACACAACAAGAAACCATACAGCATAGAATAAATGTTTTTATTCTATGCTCTGTGTAAGAAACATAATTATTATTTTCTATTTTCATTATTATAATTATGTACCATTATCATTTGAGATGGGGATGCCACCTATGTGCAAATTAAAAAAAAAATCAACGCTTCGGTTCCAAGGTCACGTAAGATCATACGTAAGATTGGTGCAGCCCGACAATATTGAAGCAGATTTCAACTTAAATTTAAACTAACGCATTTACTATCTCATAGTCTATGTGTAAAATAAATTACGCCTAAAGCAAAATAAAAACATTTGATAAAATATGAACATCGTAGAGAAAATAAAATTATTAACCGGTTTATATTTCTTTGGTGAGGTAGAAACGGAAGTTCAACTTTGCACTTTGATTAAAAGTTGGTGGATGTTATATATTTACCTCTGCAAGCGGCGAGTGGATGGAGGGTTGCCATTAATGTGTTTGACTGTGTTTGTTCAGTCCTTTGAGCGCCATATTTGCACTAAACTCTAGACTAAGAAGCGCTGGACGTATTATTAGTCTCCTGCCACATATGTTGACTTAAATTGACGGTTGAAAATGTTTGTCTGGCTGCTTTTAACATTACGAAGAAATGGATTTTTTTTCATAAGAATGTGGTAGAGTTCCGTGATACTGAATGGTTGAAACTGTGCGAAAAGGATATATTTGTAAGCTTGGTGAACTATTAGATGATCGGTTTTTCTTAATGAATGATAGGGTTTCTAAAATTGTAAATGGACGAGAAACTGAGAACTGTATGTGATCTGAAGACTTATTTGCCTGTTTGGTGACGTGAGGGGAAACCTCAATTCGGAGAGACTTTTTTTGGATAAGAACTGAGTCCTTTGGTGTTCACACCCAAGCCAGGTACAACATTAGGTCAGAATAGGGCCGGCGCGCACTAGCCCGACCACGACTCCGATCGGTTTTATACGGTCAGTTTTACAATGCATGTACACTGGTCGGCTGGTCGACCAAACTCCAAGGACTAGTCGGGCCAGAATCTCCGGTCGTTGCAGCCAAAAATTATACACATAATATCACACATAGTGATGGTTCTACACGCACTGCCTCCAACTTAACTCTGACCTAACCAGTAGGTCCTAGATCAAGCTAACGGAGGTAGTCCTAGATCAAGCAAACGGCAATATCTTATGTCTTTTGTGTGGTGTGTGCTTAACTTCTTTTATAATGTCTCAATTAGTTGAAACTAAAACTTTTAATGACTTTTAAATGAAAACCCTCTTTATGTGATCTATTGTCAGAAGATTACTCCAGAAGAGGGGCGAAGAAGGCAGCTTGTGAGGACAGCTAACATGGGATGCACCCAGTATCTTTTTGCTTCCGCATAACGTACCTCGAGACAAATGCGCGACAGCAGCTACTTCGTCAACATCCATCTTGACAACGAAGCTTGGTTGGTGTTGCTGGTATATTCAATTATTCAATGATTTATTAGGTCATTAAGCAAAGCAATAGGCTAAGTCACTTACACTACAAAATAAATAATAAATAGCCCATCTCTTTATTCACAAATAAATGCAAGTTATATAAATATAATAATAAGGAAACAAGCAAAACCATGCAAAAAACTGGCAAAAATAGCCATGCAAAGGCAGTGCAAAAGCATTACCTATGACAAAACTGGTAGTCCTGCTTAAAAAAAATTCAGACAGGTCATAAAAAGGGGTTTCTATCAACCAGTCCTTTATTACTGCCTTGAACCTTGAAAGAGGCAAGTCCCTTATGGATACTGGTAGGTGATTGAAAAATCTGTAACCTGAAACAGGGAAGCATTTTATTTTTTGCTCATCCTGTGTCTATGCGCAAAAACATTTAAACTATTTCTTGTGGCATAGTTATGTACTTGGTTGTTTCTCAAAAGTTGCACTTCATTATTTGCCTTAATTTCTAAAAGACATTTAAAGATATATACATTATATACAGTCATGATGTGGTTTTGTTGGAACAGAGGAAGGCAGTGTTCCAGGTACTGGGCTCCACCACGGCTACCCTTAACTACAGGCCGCGGCCTGGTAGAATTGGCAACGTCGCAAGTGGTGTTGTTTAGTGACAGACGTCCCATAAGATAACATGGCAGACAGGTGACATCAGATCATTAATTCGCACTTTATTGATTTAAATGTATGAACATAAATTTAAATATTGAAAATAAAACATACGGATTTGAAAACCGAAACAATATGAATTAAAAACTGTATCTGTACATTTTAAGCGGAGTCAATATTAACATAGTCCAGTAACCAATCTTTCGTAAAAAATACACAAATACCATTAGCTGCTTCCAAACAAAACAGCTGTTACAACACCACTTGTGACGTTGCCACTTCGAAGGCCGTGGCCTGGAGTTATAAAGGTGGCTGTGGCTCCACTCAGCACCCAGACAGCCTCCTTTTGCAACACTAGAATTTTATTTACACCAGAAGAATGGCTCCAGACTCTGGTTCCGTAAATAATGATGGAGTGGGAAAAAGCAAAATAAGAGGCTCGAATGAATTCCTCAGACAAGTCAGTACAGTACTTAGTCTTCTGAGCAGGAATATGACCCATGCTCAGCCTACTGCATATGGCGAGTAGATGTAGAGAAATGCTTAATTGAAGGAGTGTGGTTTTGTTGGCATTCGAGATTAGATTAGTTGATTGTCCTCACACCACTGAAGCTGGCTTAGGCAATATTGGATTCGATAAATAATGCCTGTTCCTTTGGTACCGTATTAGAAAGGTATCGTCATCGTCATCGTCGGAAAATATGAAATAGGCATAAAAGTTTCCATGAGACCTTACCAACAGACCGCCACCGCCCATCACCGCGTCGTGCAGAACGCATCATACCGTGCATAGCCGAACTGTTCGTGGTAAATTGTTAACTCTATCACTGCCGCTGTCGGCAAGGGTTTCTAAAGTTTCCAACATTCAAGCTGTGTTAACTTTAAATTTATAAAGAGGAGGAAGAGGATCCGACCAAAAATGGTAAAAAGTGAATCCGTTGTAAACAAAATGCCAAAACCTTTGAATATACTGTAATTAGGAACTTGCTCAATAATCAATGGCCTACCATAGAAAAAACTTACTACCAGTCGTGCAGTCTGTATGTGCGTGCCCGCGTGCCTCAGTGGTGCGTTGGCTTTACGAAAAAAACAATTATACTTAACCTAAAAATCCTAACCTCGACTGACTCACTGTGACTGAACCTAACCTATATACCATGGTGGAAGTATGCCAATATCTATACAACTTCACTCACACACAGCATACAGTTTTTCATTAACCTTGTTATTAGGACAATAGTCTTATTATTACTGTCTTTATAATTAAAATCACGAACACCTCTAAAGTCGGTTTTTGTTTTTATTTCAAATAATAGCGTCACATTTCAACCTGATTTTATCTTTAAAATACTTTAAAGCCTTGGCAAGCAGAGGTTAGAATTTAACCTCTCAAATGAAGTCTTACGGTATGTATACAATCCTGTATAAGTTAGGCTATGCCTATTATAATCTAAGAAATAAAGAGTGGCAGGAGTTTTTTTTTGAAGGTATTAGCCTAAGCCCAAATATACCTACGGGAAGTAGAAGTAAATGAAGATAGGCCTACGTCTTATAACACTTCAAACATATATTTAAACGCTTGTAGGCCTACTGTTACTCACAAGACGGTAAATATACAAAAGATGGTAACTTAAGTGGTGATCGATTTCAATTGGACACTCCAATCATCATCAGACCCTATAGGCGAATGACAATTTTCATGTTCAGATTCATTTTTTAAAACTTATGTAAAGTTAAGTTACTTATTTAATTGTTTGTTTGTTGATACTGAACAATATTTGGGTACAGTTTCTTAACTGGGCTATGCTAATACCGTATCGATTGAAACTATCGAATTCATAATATTGATTATTAATCGTTATTTTTACCATTTACCATTTACCAATCGAAGTCCTCGCCACTATCCAAGGAAAGGGGAGTCGTCATCTTCTTCATCTCTTCAAATTTCTTCACTCCTTATCTGTAGAGTGATTGTTGTTTTGTGTAATTGTGTGTTAGGCAATGTGAGTTCTTAGATGTTGAAAGGTGTGTTCTTCGATGAATTCAGTAATGGTGTAATATGGTCTGTCAAGTAGGTATTGTTTTAATCTATTGGCAAATTTTCTGTTGTTGTTTAAGGATTTGAGGTGATCTGGAAGTAGGTTGAAGAAACGGGACCCTGTATGTAGTGGGGTGTTACTAGATTTTTTAAGACGGTGTTGCGGTAGGTCAATGTCGGATCTATGTCTGGTGAAGTGAGTATGTTGATTTTGGCGGAGAAGTGGTGAGGAGTTTTTTGCTAGGATAACTGTTTCGAGGATGTAGGTTGAGATTATGGTGAGGATATGGTGTTTTTGGAAATGTGGCTTGCAGTGTTCCTGGGGGTTCTCTAGTCTCAGTATTGATCTTAAAGCCTCTTTCTGTAAGACAAGAATTTTGTTGATGTTGGCTGCTGATGCTGCTCCCCATGCGGTGATTCCGTATCTTATGTGTGATGCAAAGATTGAGTGATTTTAAGCTATGAAAGCAGTTTCTTCATTTGTCAGTGTTCTTATTCTTCTTATGACATGTAGTGAGGAATTTAACTTTTTACATAGAAATTCGATATGTTCTTGCCAATTCAGGTGATTGTCTAAAATGATTCCAAGAAATTTTGTGGAGTTAGCTGTTGGTACTTCCAGATCTTTCCAATTATTGTCGTTTTCCTGTCTTATTTTGTTTGATGGAGTGAAGTTTATGTGTGTTGTTTTATTTTTGTTAATCTTGAGGTCTATTGATTGACAGATTGATGTTGCCTTTTCCAGGGTTGAATTTACTATTGTGTTTTTGTTGAGAAGATTTATGTGGGGGATTAAGATTGTTGTGTCATCTGCAAATTGTATACACCTTTGTTGATCTTCAAGTTGTTCTGGGAAACTGTTGATGTAAAGTAGGAAGAGAAGAGGCCCAAGTATTGAGCCTTGGGGAACTCCTTTTGAGGACTGTTTTAAGGAAGAACTTGTCTTTAGTATTGCATTGTTTTTTATTTGTTCGACTACAACAAATTGAAATCTGTCAGTTAGGTAGTGTTTGATCCAGTCTAATGCCTTGTCCTTTATATTAAAGTAGGTCATTTTTTTAATTAATATTTCCCAATTAATAGTGTCGAAGGCCTTTTGCATATCAAGAAATAGGCCTGAGGCAGATTTTTTGTCTTCCCATATTTTTGTAATTTCATGACAAAGTTGACTAATAGCGGTGTTGGTGCTTCTACCTTTCCTAAACCAATGCTGTTGTTCTGCAATTAACCCTCCGAGTGTCCATAGTTTAGGCCTTAATGTCCACCTATTTTTGGCCCCTTTGCAAGGTTTTATTAAAACGGATCTGAGAAGCTTAAAACAATGTTAATTCTAATGTTCTATATACCATTTTGTTTGGAAAATCATGGGCTTCAATATTATATATAAAACATAAGGAACATTTTTTCAAAAAAAAAATTTTTAGGTAAAAAAAAAATATAATTTCGAAAATTAAAAAAAAAAAAATAAGTTCGCGCTCAATGAAATTGTATAAATTATAGGCCTATAAATATTTGAAAATAGCCACTTTGTTCTAAATTTAATGAGGATTACAAATATATAATCATATAGCGAGGTAAGTTATCAAATAAATAAGTTATGAGCGAAAAACGGATTTCAGTACATAGCGTTTAGCTAAGAATGCATAGCCTAACCATAGCTAGGAATCTGGCTGATAATTTACATCAATATCACTACCTACTTCTTCAGGATCATCAACCAGCACTTCAAAACTACTTAAATCTTCTTATAATGCACCACGTATATCACTACTTTTGATTTTTAACACTAAAACAATGATAAACGTAATAAAACACATCAGTCATCGGTCCGGGGGAACCTAGCTGTTTACAAATACACGCACGTCAGCTGTCTGCTACAATATTTTCGGAACTAAAATGAATAGCGCTTAGAGACAGACCTCTGGAGAAAGCTTAGAATATTACGGAAAGAACGATACCTAACTCGATCCAGTTCAATCCGATTCAGTCAGTCATAGAGCCTTCGCCGTAAACGATGTTTGTGACGCACAACACACTTTGTGTAGGGTCACGCGTCACTTTTATGACGCGTGACACTCGGAGGGTTAAGTTGTAGGTTTCAAGGTGGTGGACTAGTTGATTGTAGACAATGCGTTCCAGGAGTTTAGATATTGTTGGTAGGTTGCTTATAGGCCTGTAGTTTCCAGGGTCGTGTGCGTCACCTTTTTTATATTTCGGATATATCTTGGCAATTTTTAGTTTTTTTAGGAATTTCTGCTTGAAGAAGTGATGTGTTTAGAAGGTGGAGAAGAGGTTTTTTTAATGCTTCCTTGCAGTGTTTCAGAATTTTTCCGGAGATATCGTCAAAACCTGCTGAATTTTTTGAAGGTATTTTGGCTAGAAGGTTGTCCAATTTGTTGAGAGATATTGTTTTGAATGTTGTGAAGGCTGGTATGTTGTTGGGTTATATATATCTGTTAAATATATCTATTATAAATTTAAACTATCATGACCTAACCTAACCAACCAAACTTGCTGATGGTGAAAAATTCGCATGAAGGTTCACTAATCGAATCGATAGTTTCAATCGATATTAGCATAGCCGAGCTAAGAAACTGTAGGCCTACCCCAATATTTATAAATCGTAGTTGTCAGCTGATATTTTAATATCGGATCGAAAATTTAAATTTCGATATATCGAAAAAAATCCACAATAAGTAGGCTAGTAGACCTAATGAATGTTCCCTTTCGCAGGTGAAAGTATCAATATTCATCTGATAATATATCCCAGGTTTTCTGCGGAACTGTACCTGCTAGCATAATAGAGCTGGATGCTCTAGGTTCTGTGGACAACTCCACTGAAATTAGGCTTTACTTTTTCAATCAACAGCTGTTTACTTGCGTTATGGCCATTTCGACATTACAATGCTACCCTCATGCCCTTAGAGATTTTGGCTGAAGGAGCGTTAGTGAAGTTAAAACACATAACTTTAGTTAGGCATGAACTTAACAGTAATAAATATAGGCTAGCATAGGTCTACAATTAAACAAATAACTTAGGTGGCTGTCCAAAAACTATAGCCTATTGATTGACATTTATTTATTTTATTGCCAATGGGTTTACACTAATTTTACATTAAAATTGCATATGAATATATAAGCTATTGGGTAGCGATTGGGTAAGCTAGGGATGATTTAATCTTTTCTTTTCTTAGGTGTCTAGATTTGAATTTAAAAATGTTCAAGACTGGGTACTATCATAGACATGACTAAGTTTTTAGCTTAACTTAAGTGGTAATTTCTAAGTTATAATAAACATGTTAGAATAGCCTACCTCACTTAGACCTACACCGAACAATAAATGAGAAACTGAAATTAAGTTAAAACTTATTGCTGTCATGATTATGGTTGCTGATAGAGCTGTCATGTTATAAGTAAATTTTTTCCCAGTTAAAGACGAACTTCTACAATCATCTTCTTCGGATGAATCAGGCTCAGAAGATGACGAGGAGGCTTGGGTAAGCTAGGGATGATTTAATCTTTTCTTTTCTTAGGTGTCTAGATTTGAATTTAAAAATGTTCAAGACTGGGTATTATCATAGACAAAAAGAATATATATAGACCGTCAAAGGAAGGTTCCGGCGCCCACCTCTAGGTGTACCGTGTAGTTACGGTGCACACCGCTGCAGGCGAGAAGCGCAGGAGCCGTACGCGACCAGCAGACGCTGTAACTACACGGCAAACCTAGCGGTGTACGCCAGAACTTATGCTAACCGCAGCACAGCTGACGCTCTAAATTTATTCTCTTTGTCTATGGTAGTATTCCTTTACATAAAATATACAATAACCTGTAGCACTGTAGCTTGTAGGACAGTCTATTAGAGATAGAAATAAGCTATTAGGCCTAACTTATCAAAGCTGAAACTTCAATAAAATTAGGGATGTAGGGTTAATATTTTTTTTTTTTTTTTTTTTTTTTTTTTGTCCTAAGGACGCTAGGCACGAGCCTGGGATTGTTTTTCACATTACTTCAGGCTAGACCTAGGGGTTGCGGCATTATCACTTAGATAAAATCCATTGGTGACTTGGCGGGGATCGAACCCGGGACCTCTGGGACCGAAGTCCCGCGCTCTTACCACTAGACCAGCTCGCTTTCACGTATGTACGCGTACAATAAGCAATCAATTACTCTACATACATCACTCACTTACACTTAAATAAATTGTTATATTGTTCTGTTCACAATCTTTAGCTATCAAGCTAAATAGTTTTACTACCTCCATAAGTTTTTTTGTTTTACTACCCGCGCTCTAACCACTACGCCAGCTCGCTCCCCAAAGGGGTAGGGTTAATATTAGGGAATTAGAGATGTCCAAGTACTCGAGGGGTAGAGTATTTTGAAGTGAGTATTTCAAAAGGTACTCGGCTTGACTCAAGCTTTTTAATGAGCTTTCAGAAAACATTTATAGCAGATTATTAAAATCTTTACTACTGTACGTTTATATATAGTTTTAACTAGGCTAAGTTAGTCTTACAATAACAAGTCAATCTGCAAGTTTAGCAATTTGAGTGGGCTTACTTTGAAGTAGGTGTTGAAATGTTACAACTTAAACTTACTACACTTATGTTGATAGCACACTCCAGGTCCAAAATATGGATACAACCCTCAAGCAAAAAAAAAAAACAAAAAAAAAAAAAAACTACAGTAATTTGGAATCATAAATTTGAAATTCCCAAAAAGTTATGGAACAAATGGAAGGAATGGAAGTTGATCATGGCAACAGGTTTTTAGGAGGCTTTATTGGCTTTGAGGAAGAAAAGATAAAATTTGCAACAGAAAAGATCAATGCTTGGACATAGCATTTTGAAAATCTTGCTGAGGTTGCTGAAAAACACCCTTAATCAGCACATACTGTTGCTACAATATCCATAGAAAACTGAAGAAAACAAATTATTAAATGAAAACTAGTGTACCTGTTGCTCAAATTCAAGCAGTTGCAAAGTATTACAGGTACAGGCTGTGGTGATATTCCAAGTACTGTACAAAATGTCAGCTGACATTCTTAATGTTTTAGTCAGATTTGTTTATTTATTCTGTTTAATTCTTGTATTCAGTTTTGCTTAATAAAACCTAAGTTTTATTCTTTAAAGGTTTATTACAATTTATTAAGCAAATATTATCATAATTAGTCTGAGAATCAGTATCTATAGGCTTCCTATAAACCATTCTATTCAATCACTTAATACTAGAGAAAGAAATGGATAAACTGTTAAGACCAGAAAGATTTGAATGTCTACCTGATACAACCAAAGCAGCATTTGAATTCAAACATTGGTTGAGGACTTTTGAAAATTTTGTATCCTCTGTTGATAAAGTAAGTGACGAAGAAAAGTTAAAACTACTCATAAATTACATTAGTCACAACGTATATGAATTTATTTCAGAAGCAAAGACCTATGGAGATGCTGTGAAGGTTTTACAGACCCTCTATGTGAAACCTCAAAATGAAGTTTATTCAAGGCATATATTAGCTATTTCCAAGCAACAACCTGGGGAGTCTGTAGATCAATTCTTACAAAAACTGAAACTTTTGAGTAAAGATTGTAATTTTCGTAATGTTAATGCAGAAGAAAGTAAAAACGATTACATTAGAGACTCATTCATCACTGGGCTATTATCTCCTCAAATACGTCAAAGACTACTAGAGAACAATACTCTGAAATTAGAGGATGCCGTTGCTCAAGCAAGAGCTCTAGAATCAGCTCAGAAACACTCAGAAATCTACCAACAAACTCATCAAAATCAATTCTTGAACAGTACTTTAAATCAAGAGATGAATCAAGAAGAATGTTATAAGGAATCATCACTGGCTGCCTCAGGGACAATAAAATGCTTCTTCTGTGGGAAAGCCAAACATCCTCGAAATGTCTGTCCAGCCAGGGATGCTGATTGTCGAAACTGTGGGATAAAAGGTCATTTCTCAATTGTTTGTCGTCGTAAAAAATCAGGTAAATCTTCTAATCTTTCAGCCATGGAGAAAAGTCATGAGTCGGGACTGCTGGCTGCCGCTCCTCGATGTTTATCAAAGTCTGTAGTTACAGTTAAGATTAACAATGTTGTCGCTGATGCTCTAATAGATACTGGTAGCTCTGAAACATTCATAAATAAAACATTCGTTGACAAAACAAAGTTTTTAGTTGTTCCTGGAGGAGGCCAGATTTCTATGGCATCTGTAGACTTACAATCCCGTATCTGTGGGCACTGCTTCGTTGATATTGAGCTTTTAGGGCATCAACATATAAAAACTAAGGTTTCAGTTTTGCCTAATCTCTGTGCAGACATGATAATTGGGCATGATATTCTCTCTAAGTATACAAATCTATGCATATCATTTGGCGGTTCTAAGCCAGCACTAACTTTGGGCCCTTGCAGTTTGCCTACAGCTATTGTTGAACCTCCTGAACTATTTGCTAATCTTTCACCAGATTGTCACCCAATAAAAATAAAATCTCGAAGGTTCTCCCTTGATGAAACAAGATTTATAGAAAATGAAATAGGTAAATTGTTGTCTGAAGGAATAATTGAAGAGAGCAATTCTCCTTGGAGGGCTCAAGTCCTGGTTACCAAAAATGAGAATCACAAAAGACGGTTAGTCATTGATTACTCTCAAACTATTAACCGTTTCACTAACCTTGATGCTTATCCTTTACCAAATATTGAAGATCTTGTTTCAAAAATTTCTAAGTATGAGGTATTTAGTACAGTTGACCTCCGAAGCGCTTACCATCAAATCCCTATTTGTGAAAATGAGAAAAAATACACTGGCTTCGAAGCAGGTGGAAAACTATATCATTTCAACAGAATACCTTTTGGAGTTACCAATGGAGTTGCTTGTTTCCAGCGTGTAATTAATGGTATAATCAGTAAAGAAAAGTTAGAAGGGGTTTTTGCTTATCTAGATGATTTGACGGTTTGTGGTAAAGATCAAGAAGATCATGATAGAAATCTTGCAAATTTCTTGGCAGCAGCCAACAAGTACGGGCTGACTCTGAATCAAGACAAATGTTCATACTCCCAAAGATCAATCAGACTTCTGGGATACCTAATTGAAAATAACACTATTAAACCGGATCCTGAAAGACTTGAACCCCTTCTGAACTTACCTGTTCCTAGTAATTTTGATTTATTAAGGCGTGCAGTTGGAATGCTAGCTCACTATTCAAGATGGATCCCTCAATTTTCTGAAAAAGTACACAGATTAGTTAAATGCAAAACATTCCCAATTCCTCCAGAAGTTGTTTCTGACTATGAAAAACTGAAACAAGAGATAGCTCAGTCTGCTATTAATACTATTGATGAATCTATCCCATTCGTAGTAGAAACTGATGCATCACAGAATGCACTTGCAGCGACTCTTAGTCAAATGGGTCGTCCAGTTGCTTTTTTTTCACGATCGTTATCAGACAGTGAAAAGAGACACTCGATAATAGAAAAGGAAGCAGCAGCTATTGTCGAGGCAGTCAGGAAATGGAGACATTTCTTAGTTGGACGGCATTTCAAGATTGTGACAGATCAAAGGTCAGTGTCATTTATTTTTGATCAAAAACACAGTAGCAAAATAAAGAATGAGAAACTTCAACGATGGAGGCTAGAACTGTCTTGTTTTAGTTTTGACACTGTCTACAGGCCTGGTATTCAAAATACAGTCGCTGATGCCTTCACTCGACTCTGCAGTTCGATGCCAAATCAAAGTTTAATTGACTTACATAAGTCACTATGTCATCCAGGCGTTACTCGAATGGTGCACTGGGTCCGAACCCACAATCTTCCTTACTCAGTCGAAGATGTGCGAAAAATGACTGCAGGCTGTCCACTATGTGCAGAGATCAAACCAAAATTCCTGAAAACTTCTAGTGGACATCTCATCAAAGCTATGGCCCCATTTGAGAGGCTTAATATGGATTTTAAAGGGCCAATCCCTTCAGTAACAAATAACACCTATATTCTAACTATAGTTGACGAATATTCACGTTATCCTTTTGCACTCCCCTGTCCTGATATGAGCTCAAGAACTATTATCAAACAACTTCACAAAGTCTTCAGTATTTTTGGTACACCATCATATATACACACAGACCAGGGTAGCGGTTTTATGTCGGTAGAACTAAAATCATTTTTACATAATTTGGGAATAGCTACAAGTCGTGCAAGTCCATATAACCCACGTGGAAATGGGCAAGTTGAACGATTCAACGGAGTAATATGGAATACTGTTCAGCTAGCATTGAAATCGAGAGGGATGAAAATAACTCAGTGGGAAAGTGTTTTAGATGAAGCCCTTCATTGCATCAGATCCCTCTTATGCACAGCTACGAATTGTACACCGCACGAAAGAATGTTTAAACATCAAAGAAGATCTAGCAATGGAGAAACTATCCCTACTTGGCTGACTATTCCAGGAAAAGTTCTTATGAAGAAGCACATAAGAGGCAGTAAGTTTGACCCACTGGTCGAAGAGGTTGAAGTAATTGAGACAAACCCAAAATATTCTTTAGTCCGCAATAAAGAAGGAAGAGAATCAATTGTGTCCTTAAGATATTTAGCACCAAGAGGAAATGTAATGCAAAATCCAACAAATCTTACTTATGAAAACGAAGACGGTGATGAACAGTTGGAACAGAACACTACCTCGTCAAAATCGCTCCTTCTGGAACAGAACACTACTTCGTCACAACCGCTCCTTCAAAACTATACAGATTTATGTTTACCACCAGCAACGTCAGATGGTGTTCCTGAAAATGATGAACATCAAACCAGCAGCGCTCCTTGCAATCAACCTCATCCACCACGTCGGTCAACCAGACCAAAGGTGTTACCTAAGAAATTCGATGTGTATAAAATTTACTAGAGCGGAAGAATGTGGTGATATTCCAAGTACTGTACAAAATGTCAGCTGACATTCTTAATGTTTTAGTCAGATTTGTTTATTTATTCTGTTTAATTCTTGTATTCAGTTTTGCTTAATAAAACCTAAGTTTTATTCTTTAAAGGTTTATTACACAGGCGTTATTTTAAAACGAATAACAGTCATAATTTCCGATGACTTTAAAAGAGTCAACTCAAAGATTATGGAAATACTCGTACGATGTACATAACAGCTCGATATAATCAACATTTCATGTAAATATCTTATCATTTTTCAAAAGCTTGTATTGTTTTTTTAGTGTTTTCTCATAGCCGCATTAGTTTGACCATAACAACAATTATAAATTTTTAAAAAAACAGCATTATTTCTATTTTTTCTACTGGGTGGGGTTCTATGACTTTTCTATGTTTCCAAAGTTTGCCAAGTCCAAATCGACTCTTTCAATGATTGATCAAGAAGAATGCAGCACAGTGTTAATTTAGTATTCTATTTAGTAGGCCTATATCAAATTGTCCAGGCTTTAACGCTTTTTTCCATTGTAATATTTACGCCAACCCAAATTCAAATAGTAAATATTGCATTTCAACCAAGTCAGTAAATGTTTGTAGCACACGTTTTCCTTCAACTGCCACTAAAAAATTAACAGCAATGAAATTATCCAGCTGATCATAACTTAAACAAATGCTCTTCATAAGGATAACATGGGAACTTTAATTGCCACTGGGGCAGAGTCCAAGGGACCTTTTCGAAAATGTAAGGTCAGTTTGCAATCTGCACAGTGCACACCTAGACGAACATCTTGGTATACAAAATGTGGGGTTAATTCTTTCAACAAAAAAGCCTTATTGTTCACAAAGTTTCATGTAAGCTAGTGTATTAATTATATAGATAGATTTAAAATTTTAATTTTGTTGCCTTTGTAAGTTAAACTAAGGCAAAATGTAATGTTACAAAATGCTGACGCTAAATCAAAACATGGCAGCTGTATACCATTAAAAAAAATTAAATTTAGACATGTCACCGCGAGATTTTAGGGATTCCCTGGCACTGAGATACGGTTGGACATCCATTTACCAACCAAATGTGATGGCTGTGGAAAAGACTTTAATACAGCAGACCATGCCCTTATATGTCCTGTTGGTGGTCTAATTATAAAACAGCACAATGAAATTAGAGATGCTTTAGGAAACCTTATGGAACAGGCATGGGGAAATTGTATAAAAGAGACCTTTATAGCAGAGAATGAAATTGTATACTGGCCTGCAATTATAGCTGACTTGGCATGTAGAGGGGTGTGGGAGACACAGAGGAAAGCATTATTTGATATCCGTGTCCTAGACACCGATGCTCCCTCATATGTCTCCAAACCTCATGACAATGTCATAAACAAACGCAGAAGAAGAAAAGAAAAGAAAGTATATGTCAGCTTGTGAGTGGCAGAATGCCTCTTTCACTCCCCTGATAACATCAGTCTGTGGAATCTTAGGCAACGAATTAGGCACTGGCTGAGAGGTTGTCAGAAAAATGGGGCAAGCCTTACAGTCTGGTTGTTAATTGGATTAGATTGAGAATGACTTGCTCAATTTTAAGGGCAACGAGCATGTGCTTGAGAAGAACAAGAAAAAATGGAGATCGGCTCGAGAATTTGGAGATGGAGCAGGCATTCAACATCTTATATTGAAAGAATCCAAATTTGTTGTAACATTTGTGAATATAGATTTTTGATTTTGTAATTAATAATTGAAATGAAACATTGTTTAGTTAATTTTATAGTGTTAAGATATTTTTTAATGTAATTTATATTCAGTGTATTAATCTGTTCTCTATTTATGTTCCAGAAACTGACTGATAAGGTGGAAAAGGAGTTCTTCAAGACACTCAGTCATATTAAAAGCAAGGATCCAAAAATCTACCAAAAAGGAGTTGAGTTTTTCAAAGATGTCCCTATCCCTGAGCAAAAACCCGAGAAGTCTAAAATTGCTCCATTAACTCTGCGAGATTATGAAAGGAAAATTGTAGTTGAAAAAGGTGGAGAACTAAGTGATGAAGGTAAAAACTGTATTTTAAGACACTAACTAAATATTTTTCCTACAGTCACCTCTGACAAAGTGGCCTTACTTGCACTAATAATATCAAAGCAAGTTGCTAATAATGCATCTACTTACTTTTGCCGCACAGTTTTTTTTTTACCCACACCAGTAGGCCTATTTTAACCAAACAACACAAAACAGCGTGCTTTTATTAGGCAAGTAATACGTGTACGCTTGAAAATAAGCTGGCAACACTTCACTTAAAGATATTACGACTACGACCAGCTGGTGCAACGTTTCCAAATTCGTTCAATGTTTGGATTTAACCTAACCTAAAAACGTGTTGTACAGTGTTTGAAAGACTTATTTATATTGCTTTATAGTAACTGTAAGAAAAATATAATTTGTAACTCGAGTGCAAACTGCCTTTGCTTTAAACGAGAAACTTTTCACACGCCTACAGCTTGTGCGTAAACATTTCTCTCGTGTGAAGCAAAGTGCCACTTCGCCCACTAGTTACACAAATAACTATTCAAGATGAACATTTAATCTATCAAGGTTTCTTTTTAAACTGTGATTTGGAATGGCATTTGTTTTTTAATTGATTTCACAACTCATACTACCTTGGCCCAACTTAAGCTCTCGGGCTACTTACCTGGAGTTGCATATTGTGGCAGTAGGCCAATTTATGTTTTATACTTAGGCTATGCCAATTGGTTATTCATCCTGGTCCCAAACATAAGGAAGATGAGATAAGAATATATTAATTAAATTTCCAAAATTACAAATCAGAGGTTACAATCGTGGCTTAAAACAAATGTACAAAGGAATGTACACCACCATGTACAAAGGAAGTGTTGAACATCTCTAACACTTCTAAGCTTTGTCCAAATATGTCCAAAATGAACTAGTTTGGAAAAGCTTAAATTTTTTGTAAATTGTTAGGCCTAAATCCAATAGCCTAATTAGTTTTTGAACCTCTTTTGAAAACATTGTGGGAAATAGCCACTCCAAACACGCTGTGTGCTGGACCCCCCCCCCTCCCCTAAGCTAATCATGCTCGGATGTGCCTCGGCCCAGGAGAGTCGGCACTGAAGGTTACGTGCTAGGCCAAACTCAATTTTACCTAAATTTTGATTGAATGTTTTTTTCCAGAATCTCTTCCTAAAAGCTTTGCTGAGGTTTCATACGTAGAAGAGCAAAGAGCGTTGAAGAATAGTTTGAAAAACTTGCTACAATCAGATTCGGAATATGAGAGTGAAGCAGAATGGGGTGGCCTTTTTAAGAAACGGGACAAATCAAAGACTGAAACGGTAAGTGATGTACAACTACATAAAAGGTAGGCCTAGTTAAAAGGAATTTACCATTGGACTTATTTAAGTTACTGGAAGTTAAAACTTTAACCCATTGATGCTGAAATATTTTTAAAAAAAGGTAGAGTTCACAGGGTTTAAAACAAATTTCGCAAAAAATATTTTTACTCATTATTTGGCTCATTTCGAAAACTTCTTCCCTCTGGCACTCTGGGGAAAAGCCTTTTTTACCTTAAAATTCAAAATCACAAAAAGGCCTGAAAATCACAATACGTTTACAAACCAAAAAGTTAATTCTGATTTTTTTTAGGTCATTTGAAGCACTTTTCACACTTAACACTTAATTGGCAAACGTCGTTTTCACATGTAAATCTGTGTTGAAATTCTCATAAAACTAAACAAGATGTTGTAAGTTACCAACATCTTTTATTTGTATTGAAATAATTATTAAATACGATAAGCCTAATACTTAAATACTTTTTACTGAAATGGCGACCATACGAAGGCAGGTATTTTTTGCCGGGAAGAGTGTCACAGTTAAGTACACGTCGACACTAGCACTCGCAGTGTTAGATTCGCCAAATTACTTAAGCGCCAGAGGGTTAGCAGTACAACGAGCAGACGAGCTACACTTGTGACATGTCGTCAATGGGTAAATGTGTGTATAAGTAAACACAATTGAGGATAGATATAGCAGGACTAACTGAAAATAATTGCTCCATTAGTACGTAGCAATAAAGTTATTTAGATATTCTTGGTAAAGGACCCAAGGTCAGAATGGGTTTGTTTTTTTCATATGAAGAGCAGGATTGCCTGTAGTAGGTGTATTTTCTCAATAGGTAATACATTTATATACACTAAAAATTGAAATATTTCATGGTCGATGTCTGACCTTATTGTCAACTACAAAGAATTTTGTTATCTTCCTTTATTGGTGATTGACCAAGTGGTCAGTGCCCATGTAGGCTAATATTTAAATTTTGTCACTAAGCACCACACTCGGGCTGTTGAAACTAGTCTATTAGCTTATTATTTATTTCTGCTATAAGTTTCTATGCTGTCAAAAGATCTGAAATTGCAAATTTTGGACTTCAAAATCTATTCATCTATAGGAGAAGGAAGAAAAAGACTACAAAGAATGGCTGAAAGGGCAGAAAAGTGAAGCACCTGACGAGGAGGTTGCAAAAGAAATGAAACCTCTCCGAGATTTCTGGACCAACCCTGATCTTAAGGAAGATGATCAATTTCTCAGAGATTACATCTTAAACAAAAGGTAGAGCACTGATTTAGCTTTTCGAATCAGTTAATTGTAAATAACTAACAGTTCAAAGGTTAAAATTTTAAATCAAGAGGACTGTATGTAGGTTTTAAACCAAAAGTCAACTCTTGTAAGTATTTAAAAGAATATATTTCAATTCCTTCATCTTATGCATTATGAGCTTACAATTAATTATGAACCAGATAAGTCAAGTGAACATATCTATGAAAGTCTTATGTAGGCCTTCTAGTAACTAGTATTGTCTAAACTTTCATTTCAGATTTTTAGAAGCAGACGACAAAGAAGCAACAGTTCAAGACAAGTCAGAATCTGAAGACGATCAGTTAGATAAAGACTGCAGTCATCGTTCTGAAGAACCAGATCATGAATATGTGAGTGCTTGAAGTTAGAGTAAAAGGTTTTCCCAATGATTCATACTTACAAGTAGGGATGGATGGGTCAAGAGATTTCAGAAAATCGTTGTGAAAAATATATTTTCAATTATCGTACATTTACCTCGGAATATTCTCGGAACAAGATTTGTTCTTATCGTCAGCGATTTTGTCCTAGATTGACGTTTTACAATTAAATTGCAAATATCGGACACAATTTTTTTAGTTAACAGATTTTGTTACTAGGTTTTGTAGAAAAGTATCACAAAGATTTATGTTTACTAAAGATTTAGAAAACTAACCCTTTTTTGCACAGGGGCTTCATTAATTTGTGTGATTTGGGCAATACATTACTTTACTATGTTAGAATTACTGTATTACATAGTTACTGCAGAATTGCATTGCTTGATTTATTTCAACTGTCTATATATACCAACTGTTGCTTTACAGATTAAAAGATACCCCAGAGTTATGGAAAACTCTGTGAGGCAGAAAGACGACTACCGCAAAAGAAAAAGAGAAGAAATCAAAGAAAGGAAGCAGAAGGAAAAACAAAAGAAGAAGGCAGAAATAAAGCAAAAACAAAAACTAAAGAAGAAGGAAATAGAGGAAAAACTTGAAGAGTTAAAAAAATTAACTGGAAATGAAAAACTTGCATTTGATGTAAGTGGAGAATCGTAGCCTGTTGCCTATTGGTTTGTTGTCGTTCTGGTGATAAAATCCTGTTTTTAACTAGGCAGGCCACATTATCCATTGAGTGAATTAAATGTAAAGCCATTTTTTATTGGAATCTTTGTAAAAATAGAAATAATAGCCTACACTAATATCATGAAAGTTATGCTATCTTTACAGCCTACCTATGTACCCAACATGGAATTTACAAAGTTGTCTCAAATTTATAAAATTGTGTACCCGTTCAGGTCCACAACTGCTTTATAGCATCTTAATAGTGTGAAAACACGTCTTGTAGTCATCGCGGTCAAAAGAACAAAACATTTAAATAAACTGTATCAGCAAAATGACACTTAGTTTCTCCCATTATTAGCTTGGCATTAGTTTTGAACCTCCTACTACTTTTATGAGCAATTATAAAAATTCTACTGGGTAACCAAAGGGAGTAGCTATGGGATTCTTATGGGATGAGGCAAACAATATTGTAATTCTTCAGTGTTGGGGGCAGGTGCTTTTTTGTTCAAGGTTTAAAGGATTAGATAATATACTAAAATTCAATCAAAATTGTTCAAACTGTTTTTGTGAAAAATCAAATTTGTTCTGTTATTTTTTGTGGCATTGTAGGAAATTACCACTAATAATCAAAATTAAAAAAAAAAAATTAAAAGATGCCTAGAGATACCATGGGCCATGAAAATTGGACCACAGTTGTAGCCTTGGTCGTAGTCCCTAGCTCTGTACACATCCACACACACAGACATAACTTCAAAAACAAACTTTTTTGGGTTCAGGGGAATTCATAGCGGATATTTCCATTAAAAACTGAAATTAAAATATTTAATCAAAACATCACTTTCTCCTTAGTACTAAATACTGTGTATAAGAGAGAAAGCAAAAACATAAACATTGGGTAGACAAAAACACATGCCTTTTTACAAGATAATTGGGTTCTTAATCAGGCACTATGACCCGGACTACAGAGCTTTACTTGTTACATAGTTTAGTGATTTGATGAGTCAAGTACTTAATTCATAAGTTATATAAAGTCAAATTGTGTATTGAGTCAACAATAGTTATCCTATGGTACTCCAGTACAGAATGATTCTTTTACATTCACAAGTTAGGTCTATTTGTTAAATACTGCCCAAGTATCCACAGGTCTGCAATTGTTTTGAGTTATCACTGAGTCGTAATGCGTGTATTAATCAAAGATGAATAGAATATTCAACTACTGACTCAAGTCGAAGCAGAAAATAAGTAAATTTTACTCTAAATACTTTACATCACTACAACAGTTTTTATGTTTTAGAATGTGCTAGACAAGGACTTTGACATTGATGAACATGACAAAGCTATGCAGAAGCTGTTTGATGAAGAATTCTATTCTCAAGATGATCCTAGTTTCAACCCAGTTGATGATGAAGATTTAGATGGTATGTGTGATTTACTTGGCCTAGAAAATCAAGAATATTTATAAGACAACAAGTTTTTACCTAACTTACAACAACCAAAACACAAATTTTCTCACACCATTATAAAATTCAAATTCAAATTCAAATTGTTTATTTGGCCATTAAACATACATAATAGGCTATGTCAATACATAATTCAACAAAATTAAAATAAAACCATCGTCAGAGATTGGTTTACAATAAAATCAAACCATGCTTAATAAAACACACGTACTATATAAAACGGTTCTGTTTAAACATGGTGGTCTCTTTTCCTTAGTCTATATTTTAAGTCCTTTTGATACATAGTATTTGTATAAATAAATCCTACAATAGTATATTGAAATGAAGATTCACAGTAGGCCTACCATTATTACAGCAGTAGTACAGTGCAGTATTACTTTTGAATTGTGGATTTAACCCTAGGAGTGGCAGATCGACAGAAAATGTCGATTTCAAAATGTGCCGCTGGAGTGGCGGGCGACAGAATATGTCGATTGATGTAACGTTTTTTTATGCATGTTAAGCACATTTAAAGTCGGTGAAATGACATAACTCTTATACCAATGGAAAGATAAGATTCCGAAGTTTCATTTTATTATAAGAATAAACCTTATAACATAAATACATCTATCTTATAATGAGTTACATTTAAACGAAAAATACGCGCGAACTCGCGAACGCCATGTTTTGTTGCGCAATCGTCAATGATGAGTCATTTCAAAACTAAATAGCAGACGTAATTTTTGTCTGTGACAAAAGCAAATGGTACCACTGTAACAAGCATGAAGAAATCTTTTATTCTGTATAAAGTATAACGTCATAATACATTCCAACAGCTGATGAGCAATTTTTGTAAATAGCCTATTTTTACGTATTGTTCATGTGGCGGATCGACATAAAATGTCGATTTCTAAATCACATATATATACAATGTGAAA
This sequence comes from Macrosteles quadrilineatus, assembly GCF_028750875.1. Classification (NCBI taxonomy): domain Eukaryota; kingdom Metazoa; phylum Arthropoda; class Insecta; order Hemiptera; family Cicadellidae; genus Macrosteles; species Macrosteles quadrilineatus. The sequence continues at coordinate 5,454,768 of NW_026542599.1, read as the reverse complement.
AGTACAAAAACTTTGTTTTATATACGCTCTTGTAGACGAAGGACAGTAGAATTCAATGTTGTTAGGCTGGTCACACAAATAGAAGCTTTTGATTTTTCAAAGCTTAAGGGACAGAACACTTGTCATCGTCTAACCTAAAATGGCGGCGTCGTCGTGAGTTTTTGTCCGATAACAAAGACGAAGTGTGGGTTTTATCCCTAATTTTACAGTGTAATGTTCGTTTTAGGTTTTTATTTTGTATTAGGCGAAATATTTATGCATTATTTTGCATAAATATTTATACATGTGTGATCCAAAATAGGATAAAAAGTTAGTGAAGTTTTGTGGGCTATAACAGCTGATCAGTTGTTTTGTTTACATTTTTGCTTTTGTGAAAACCAAATATTCTATTACTTATCTTATTTAGTTATTCTTATATAGAATGATATTATTGCCTTCAAAAAATGTATGGTTTTATCATATTGATTTATTAGTAGAGGGCATTTGTGGATCTATCAACGTGTAGTTGAAGAATTTGACGTTTTCCAATTTTTCCGTATTATTGCTAGTAAATCTATAAAAATAATTCTTTTGTGTATATTATGATATGTCTATGTAGAGGAATAAATTCTGAACAAAAATGCATATTTTGAATTGTGCAATAAAAAATTACGTTACATGTGACACGTGTTTGCTTTTGAAATAAAATTTGAAAAATTTATAAATTTTCTTTTTTTTACTTTTTTCTAAAAATCTACCTTTCTAAAATTGGTTTGTATTACCATTTTTGAATTCTACTGACTATTACGAACAAAATGAATATACGGTTCAATAGTTTATCTCTACATACTAATTTTATACAGATTTTTGAAGAACTCCCTTACAAACTCACCAAAATGAGCGTGCCACTCCACAAAGCACATACTGAAAATCGGTCTCGCCACTCCTAGGGTTAAAGCTTTATATTTCCATGATACTTTTATCTGTTTGGTAACAGGGTGTGTTCATTTCTTAAACGGATTGGTATGAGTCATATTAAAAAGGTTTGTTTACAATCTATTCTAGGACATTATTTCCAAGCAATGATTCTCAATATTTTATTTTAGAAAAAACACCCATTCCACATTTGTTTGAGCCTGGAAGGATTTGATTATTGATTTCAACTATCCATGACACTGGTGTAAAGTTTCAATTTTGAATTGAACTATTTTTTTTTTAGGTGAATGGCAAGATGAAGTAGAAGTGAAAGAAGAAGATGTGGAAGAGGATATCAATGAAAACGAACCTCAGTGTGAAGACCCCAATTTCAATGTAAATACAAATATAATTATGTAATCTGCAACTTAAACCTGGCTTAAAGGGTTAAGCCAGCTGCATAGTCTATAACTTTTCTGATCAAATTTGTAAATATAATTTTTGGGGACTAGCTCATATAAACAATTATATTTTTTTATAAAAATTAGTATTTTTGTTGCCCAGTTTCATGAAGAATTCATTCTTATGCAATTTTTTTACAAGGAATGTGTATCGCTGTCAGATTTAAGTAGACCCATGAAAAGTAAGCTGTGGAATTAATCCCACATGTGCCCAAGAGTTTTTAAAATGGAAAAGGTTCATCCGTTTGAACTCCATGGACCATTTTTTGCCTTTTTTATATTACACAAAAATCCAAAGGAGTTAAAATCAAGTTTTCGGTGGACTCAAACCAAATATCTGATTTGAGGTACAACTCACAAAGACTCCACCCATTCCTTCAACTTCTACCAAAGACGTCTACTGTTTAATTTAGGCGAGCCCCTCCCATTAAGCTCTTTCACAGACATCAGACTCGACCAAAGTGGGATTTGAGCTCAGCCAATGTATCTGACCTAACCGTATACCACACTGATCAATGTAAATGGCAAGCGCAGTAATTCTTGTGTAAGGTTGGAGGAGCACATGTCTGTTAAAAGCAAACAGATTACTCTTTTCACTTGTTAGGTTTTCAGTTTCATATATCGTATGTTGTATAATTTTGCCGTAGATGGACTGTGATTATGACCCAGCTGCCGAAAGTACAAAACCAAAAAAGTCACGAAGTAAGAGGAGAAAGGACAAACATCGAAAAAACACTGTCGGTGAAGTATTGAAGAGAGAGAAACCAGTTTTTGACCCGACTGTACACAAATCATTTGAGGATTATGTCGACCAATATTATGCCATAGATTGTGAAGATTTCATTGGTGATCTTCCCTGCAGATTTAAGTACAGACAGACTGTCCCTAATTCTTATGGACTCACTGTTGAAGAGGTAAGTCCAATGTTGATTTTGTCTTTGAAAAATTTCAAAATTATTGACCTGTCCTGACTGTGTGATAAGTGTAAATCAATCTTGAGCAATCTCCTGTTGCCAGCCACTATTCCCTACTACAACTTGGTAGGGAATCTCAATATTAGTCATAAGGCCCCGTTTATGCACCAAGTGCGGGAGCGGGGCGATAGCGGGCCCGCTCCCGCTGTAAATGAGTCTGTTTATGCACGAAGAGCGATAGCGGTAGCGGTTGGTTAAAGGAGAATGGAAGGGGGACACAGTCTTGCCAACTCAAACTTTGCCAAATAATTAACACAACTATTTGTCCTAAGTGCGCGTGGGTCAAGTTGGCAAGTTGGCTTCATCTCAAGCAACCGCTGCGATTTCTAACTACACAGCGGGCGAATTAGAAACCGCAGCGGGAGGTCAACCGCTATCGCTATCGCTCTTGGTGCATAAACAGCCCCATTTAACTCAATGGTGTTAGAAATCGCTCCCGCTGTCGATACCGCTACCGCACTTGGTGCATAAACGGGGCCTAAGGTGGTTACTGTCAGTTCCAAACATACTCAGAAAATCCCTTAGTATGGGCAGGTGTCTAGTCCTTGATGAGGCTTAACTCGTCTCTGTTTCTCATCTTGACAGCTGTCCTGGCTTCCTGCCCCAGCACCTTCTTCAGAGTGAGGAGCGTACGGCAGTGGCAAGAGATAGAATCTTGAGACGTCTTGTTTTAATTTTTTTTCTTTTTATTGTTAGCATTCTATATTACAAAACAAGAGATAACACATTAAAACACAGATGAAATTGGCCTGCCAGCGAACGATTTCCATATGACACATTAAAGTTAGTGGTATTCTCACTAGAAAGTGTTTGTTTTAACAGACGTTCAGTTATCTGTCAATTTCAATAATACAGCACTACCAAAGTACTAGATTAGTGAGCGTCATCTGCATATTTTCTTTCCGATTACTACCTCTCTGTAGGACATACCCTAAAAAAATATTAATAGAAATGCTTAGGGCTCAGTGTTGAAAAAAATTCTTCATAGTCTGAATAGTTCAGTAAGTTTACTGTCTAATATAATGTTTCAGATTCTAGCAGCTGATCCCAAAGAATTGGAAAGATGGTGCTCTATAAAACGCATAACTCAATTAAAGCCCTCTTTCAAGGAAAAAAGTGATGCCATGTCTTTCAAGAAAAAAGCAGAAAATGAGGCATTAAAAAGGAAAATACTTCCAAGCTTGTATAAGATGTGAGTACAACCTTTAACAAATCACTTCTTAAACATATGTAATATTGAATGTGCTGTTATATTACCCTATTGACTAAGATTTTTTCCAAAATATAAAACTTACAATTAATGCCAAAAAGTTTATTTGTTTTTTCTACTATGAATATAATTTCTAAAAATATAAAAAAAACCTTAATTTGAGCTTTTAAACCCCATCATCTAAGATAGGGTTAACCAGATAAATTTTCACAGAGAGTTTAAACGTTTTTTTTTTTTGTCAAATACTTTAACAATGTATTATCTTGTTGAACATGATAATATTATTATATTACCTATTAACCTTTCTATTAGACTGATAGGTACCTACTTTCATTAAACTTTTGCTTCTAAAACACTTCTTTTCAAAATTTCTCAGAATAAATATATATCTTTGCATTAGGCTTCCACGGTCGATTCCTAAAGTTGGTAGATCCTGGTCTTTGGGTGACAGCAGAGTATATGCAGGCTATGAAGTATTTGCTGACGTTTCAAGCATGATGCAACAGTCCATTCTCAAGGTTGCATCACATTGGAATGTCGATAACTACTACATGTCCGTCTGCATCTACGCGGCCGTCATCCGAAGACCAGGATCTACCTATTGGATCTCTGGGAATAATTTGTTTTTTCTATTTTTAAATTGTGGCATAAAGTGTTTTATAAAAAAATCTTAGTAGGCCTACAGTTGGATATTTTTCTAGAAGCGGTTTTAAGGTGTGGTGGAATATGAAGATGAACCTTTTTGGCTGTAGTGCGATCATGTGTTCATACGTGTCAAATTTTGAGGTTAAATCAAAACAAACAAACTGGAATATATTCTTGGAATTGACAATAGTTCAAACTTTTATCTTACTCTAGCCTGTACTTGGTAATTTAGAGAATATTTACTGTGAAATAGAGACGTGATTCCTAATTCCAAATCAACTAATGAATAAGTTGTTATTTAATTATTATCTCCGAATTATAAGTGATGGTTGCTTTGAAAATACCTAATTAATTTTATGAGCAAATATTAAATAATTGATCTTGGAAAAATAAAATTTATGTCGATATTAATAGAATAATGTGGTTGCTGTGACTGGGATACACATAAAATAGCTAATGGGACATACGGTAATGATGATTTACGTTTCGTTTTGAAATCACTTAAAATTATAAATATAGACCCGCCTTTTGGGTTTCAAGGTAGGGGCCAAAATTAAATACTCTCGAGATGACGAGATAAACCTTTATAGACTAACGTTTTGACCCATTTAAATTATAATTAAAAGCTAATTGTATTGCTAAAAATTCTTTAGGCAATCAGATAAGTTCACCACGTACAAACAGGATAATTGTATACGATATGCCACAGAAGCAAGATTCGAGTTTGGTTTATAAAATGCAGTATCCTAAATACTGAATGTTTTGTTATAAATTGGACAATGAAATACAGTAGACTCCCTCTTATCTGGACACCTTTTAACCGGACATCGGTTTAACCGGACTACACTCGGTAGGAGTGACATCTCTTTATCCGGATAATTTTTATCAGCACATCGGTTAAACCGAACTAGATCGGAAGGAAGTGGGCGGTACTGAAATGACTGTTCTCGTGGGAAAGATTTGAGTGATTATGTGTCTAAATTACAATGCTCTCCTAATTTTAAGTCAAATACTGTATAGAGTATGCATTTAAATGGTCCGTTTTAACGAGATTTTGGGGACGTAGGTTTTACCGGAAAAACCGTTATCCGGACTGGTCTTGGTCCCGAGGAGTCCGGATAAGAGGTAGTCTACTGTATACTGAATTGATTCATTTTATCTTAAATGAGCATTCTTTTGTAAGTAATACAACACGGCCCCTAAACGCCTAATTATTGACAACATGCCAGTTTGTTTGTTTTGATTTAACCTCAAAATTTGACACGTATGAACACATGATCGCACTACAGCCAAATAAGTTCATCTTCAAAGATATTCCATCACACCTTAACCGCTTCTAGCTAAAAAAAAATCCAACTTAAGCTGTGAGATATTTCTATTGGATAGGTAGTGATTTAAAATCAACTTTTTCTTGAATTAGAATTTTTTTCAATACCTAGTCAAATGTGTTTATCAGAAATTACTCATGAAGTGTTGTTTGATGAATCTGATGTTCAACCAAAGACAAAATCAGATGACCAAAGACAACCAACATGACTAAACAAATTATTTTAATGGTCAAGATTCTATTACAGTAGACTCCCTCTTATCCGGACTCCTCGGGTCCGAGGCCAGTCTGGAGAACAAGTTTTCCGGTTAAACCGACGTCCCAAAAAAAAAAACTCGTTAAAATGGACTGTTTATTTATTTATTTTATTTTCAATGCTACAAAACAGCACATGCCAATTACTTTGTAGCATTAATCACATAACAGGAATGTTAACATGATATTACAATTAATAATAAACACAACTAGGGAAAAATGTCCGTCTTCAATGGTGACAGTTTCACTCAAAATATTTTACAAATAGTTTACTGTGATATTCAACTTAAATTTAGGAGAGCATTATATTAAGACACGTGATCACTGGTCTCAAATCTTTCCCACGAGAACAGACGTTTCAGTACTGCCCACTTCCTGCTGATCTAGTCCGGTTAAACCAATGTGCTGATAAAAATTGTTCGGTTAAAGAGATGTCATTTCCGCCAAGTGTAGTCCAGTTAAACCGATGTCCAATTAAAAGGTGTCCGGATAAGAGGGAGTCTACTGTATTTCCAGAACTACTCACTTTTTAATTTTTGAAATTTTCTAAGTATTCTTAGTACGTCATTCGCCTATTGGGTCTGATGATGATTGGAGTATCCAATTTGAAATCAACCACCACTTACCATCATTTATATAATACTAGTGTACATGTTGCTCGAATTCGAGCAATTGCAAAGTATTACAGGAGTTATTTCAAAACGAATAACAGTCATATTTACAATGAATTTAAAAGAGTCAATTCAAAGATTACCGGTGTGTAACTCAGACCATGTTTATCTTCGTTATTGATAAACCTAAAGCATTCCGGCCGGTTTTCTCCTTCTCAAAATGCCTCGCTGTACAGGCAACACAGGTCATTGATAGAGGGCCAATTGAGAACGAAAAGTTGTTTTGTGGTCAAAACCAGAAATTTCGAATCTCAAAACCGAAACCGAAACTTTAAAAATCGAATCCCAAATCTCGAATCTCAAAACCTAAACGCGAAACTTTTTTACTTAGCTGGTTACAAAGGTAAAAGTTACAAAAAAAATATTACACATCTACATATACACAAATTTAAGATATAACCATACCAACACGATCCGTCTTAGGGGTTATGTTTACACAAACTCAAATAGTAAATAAATTTACTCAATGCGTTTTGTTTCATGGAATTGAAAAATAAATAACAGCAATTAAATTATACAGCTGATCAAAATGTAAACAACTAAGTTCTCCATAAGGATAACATGGGAACTTTCAAAGCCACTGGGACAGAGCCCAAGGGACTTTTTTAAAAATGTAAGGCCAGTTTGCAAATCTACGCGACACGCTCTTTCCAATGAGGCGTCAATGGATAAAATCGGTTAAGAAATGGCGGAGGAGTTCAACCGACAAACTTTCATGTAGCGTATTAATTATATAGATATATATTTACCATCTTGTGAGTAATTTAAAAGATGTACTGACCATCATTTATATATATTTACCGTCTTGTAGTGAGTAATTTAAGAGATGTACTGATTTGTAACGTGTTCTTTTAGATCTGAAGATGAAAAATCTCCATCTTTGGAAGACAGCAGGGTTGAAGGTAAAGATGCACATCAAAAGGACAGTGAACATAAAATAAATAGCAAAAAAACAAAAAAAAAGGCATCAAGTAATAAAAATGACTTAAGTAAAAAACGTAAATCTGTTGCTTCTGAAATGATTCAACCGCCAAACAAAAGAAGAAAACCAACTCCAGATCAAGGAAAACCATTCAATGCTCAGAAAAATAAGATCAAGGGAATGCCAAGTAAAAATAATAACAACAAGAAGGAGATAAGAACTCAAAATACTTCTATAGAAAAATCAGGCTTGCTTGGTTTATCGGATGCTAGGTTAGAAGCGTATGGGATCAAACCCAAAAAGTTCAGAAATAAATTAATATACAACAACAAAGATGGGAATAAAAACAAGCCACGAAAACAAAATATTAGTAGTAAAGACAAACAGAACAATAAGTCAAAAGCAGTCAATACCAATAGTGGAAACAAAGGTGAAGAATCAGAAAAAAGGAATAAGAAGAAAAATAAGCAAACAAATGAAAAGAAAAATGGATGGACGGTCTCGAGTACATCATGAAAACAGTTTAGCTAAATATTGGTCAGATACAATTTTTCACTGTAAAATCACTCAAAATTCAGCATGTTTGTGGAAAATAAATTCAAAACTACAATCAATTTTACGATGGAATGGCCTTTGGATTGTATGAATTTACTGTTTAAATTACCTAAAAATGAACTTTACAGCTGTACTTATTAATTTGTATGTTATTCATTCAATTTATTACCTTATTAAAATCAGGTGTGATTATTTTTTGTTTCTATTACGGTATTCCGTTTTGTTTATTTCAGCTTAACTTAACCACTGAGCTATAATAATAACTGGAGTAACCAATCTGTGTTTAAAAAACGTACCACTGTTTTTGCTGGTTTTGTTTCAGAGTTTCGTGGTGTTGATAGAGGTTCCGTGTGATCGGTTGGTAGGACTTGTCCAATAAGAGGCAAGATCAAGATGGCGTTTTGTTGATAGTAAACAAAAATATGTCAACATTATGATTGCAATATAAGTTTATTTATTTTACGAGCAACCCATTTTAACAAGATCATAAACCAATGGCCGTTCTTTAAACAAATGCTATAGGCCTAAACCTAAGACTAAACCAATATCTCCAAACCAGGAAACTTGACTATTTTCACCATTAATCATAGCTTGAAAAGAGGTAAATAAATTTAAATTATTATTTATTTACTATCAAAAACAATTTATTATGTTTCAAAATAAATTTAAATACACAGGTTATAATGTGTAATAACTTAAATAAGTTGTTGATACAAGTCCTTGAAATAACGGATAACCCCAAATAAATAGTATGGTTAGGTTAGAATGAATTGGAATTTGTCAGCATCCCACCAACCGATCACACGGCAAACCAGCAAAAACAGTGGCACGTTTTTGTCCACAGAGTAGTGACTCCAGTTACAATCTAATTAACTCAATGAACTTAACCAATCAATAGTTTTATTAATACTTTTGAAGTCAAACGGGGTGAAGCCCGTGGGTAACAGCTAGTCTTAGTAAACGTCCAATCTGACGAATAGAAATTCGCTTAAAGTGCAGGTCAGCACTAGGGGTTTTTCTACAGCCAGAATAAACTCTTTCCCATTAAGATAAAATCCTAAAACAACCGCTATTGTCCTTTGCTACATGCTTTCCTTTTTTTCAAAATTTTCATGATTTGGAATAACCAATTAAATATAGAATCTCAGGTCCATAATACTACTGTGACTTAAGTTGTTCATCTGGCTTTTTTATTTAGCTTTACAATATTGAAATGATGTAGAAAAGCTACATTGAAGACTTCTAAAATGTACAAGAACCTACTGAACTTGAATAGCAAAAATAATCACTATATTTACAGTGTAATTATTTTGTAAATAAACAAGTTTACTATTGTTAGTACTCAATTATTGATTCCTTTAAAAATTCAGCTATTTTGGCCTGTTAAATAAGGTCCATTATTTTTTTTATAACTATATTTGTGTAACTAGTGAACAAAGTGGCACTTTGCCGCATAGAAGAGGTGGTTGGGAAGTTTCTCGAGTGCAGCAAAGGCTCCCTGCGCTCGTGTTATACATTATATTTTTCCTGCAGTCACTATAAAGTAATTCAATAATTAGTCTTTCAAACACTTTTTAGGTTAGGTTAAATCCAAGCATTCAACGAAATGGGAAAAGCTACACTAGATTATTGTAGTTGTAGTATCTTTAAGTGTTACCGGCCTATTTCCAAGCATACACGGTTTACGCGCATAATAAAAGCACACAGTTTAGTGTTGATTTGTTGGGATACTGGTGTGCGACAATGTTATAAGTTTGTGGCAAAGTAAAGGCAGCAATTAACAGCTGTATGTACTAATCGGTGCAAGGAAGCCCACCTTGTCGGGTGACCGTAGGATAAAAAACATTTTGTGTGTGCGGTTCTTTATTTCACAAAAACACACATATAACCCTTATCAGTGATGTACATTGTACGGATCTAGCAGAGACAATATCTAATGGTTTAGCCCCTAACTTACCTTATTAAGGTTATTTACTGTAAGTTAGAATAGGGACATTTGCACAAATAACAAGTACACAATGTCAAAAATAAATTACAATACTTCATTGATGTAAAAATGTACAATATTTAATTAGAAGAAGTTCAGTATTTTCTTTTCTTCATAACCTTCATAAATAGCACCATATCTGCAACAGAGACAAGTGATAATTGATACTTTCAAACTACCAATTAAACACAAGTTGTATGGAATGGGCATACGGGAGGGACGATGGCTAGAGGTGTGGTGACGTCATATCTCTAGTGGCTAAAGTCTTCTCTTGAGGCAACACGATTACCCTAACGAGACGATGTGATTCCAGCGGCGTTCATGGCATAGTTGATAGCGTTTCGGCCTGATGTTCAGGAGGTCTCCATTTCAAAACCAGTCGGGGACATTAACTTTTTGTCAAAGATTTTGCTTTGATTGTGACTACTTCTTAACACGTTCGCGGCGGCCCTATATACGGAACCCTAATGCCATCCTGGTGGGTGCGATCGCTCCCAAGCTGCAATGCAGTACGAAATGATTTATTTTTAAGCCAGGATTAGAGCTAGAAACGTGAAACCTCGCACAGCACTGCTTAATAGTATACTGTATTTTGTTGTGGTGTAGGTTGGTAGTCAATTTCTCCGTCTGGCAATCTCAAAAATCTACTTTTTGTCCCGTCTTTTGCCCTCCTTTTGGCAATACAATTCCAATGGGACCGGCTACGTTTCAAGCAGTGCTGCTATCTGTGGATGTTTAGCGAACTACGTCGACTCTCGTTGTAAAGCAGGACATCCTCGCACATTATTTGCTATTCGTCAGACCGAAATTGGAAAGCCAATCACACGCGGCAATCGGGTTTGTTCGACGCTGAGGGCTGCGCCGCACTGGGGATACACCCGCCATTTGACGTGCCGCCGCGAACGTGTTAACTGTACATATTTTGTTAGAATTTGATGCATTTATAATTTTATTTATGAACAGAACTTTTTTTAATAGTAAACCTTTATTAGATTTTATCTTATATCGTTTTTATATTATCATATCTTTTTTATATTATCAGCATGTTTGGTTGGTTAGGTTAGGTTATGACAGTTTAATTTTGTAGTACTCAATTTTAAAATTGATTTTATACTTAAAAATTATAAGTAAACATTCATTTGATTTTTTTCTTATATATTTTGTTATATTATCAGCAAGTTTGGTTAGGTTTAATTTTATAATTAAAAATGTAATTTATAGTTAAAAAGTTAATTTTAGGTTATAACTAAAAATTTAAAAATTAATTTAAATTTTTTCAACTTAGCGGTTCTAGCGGCGAACGCTGACACTACAAGATATGTTAGCCATAGTCCCTCCCGTGTGCCCCACCGCAATTTGTAATAGTGTTAGGCTATATCAATGAAGAAATATAGACCTAACATTTGGCAAAATAAAATACATTTCACACAGATGTTATATAATTCAGAGATTTCAATAAGAGGTCAGATAACATTAGGAATTATCACAATCAGATTAAATAACAAAAATCAGTTGAAGCATCAAGAGTCACGTACGGAGAGAGTCCGCCTTATACATTTTTTTTTAATTTTGTACTTTTCCTATAGGCCAGCATGGTTTTTTGATACCTTTTTGTATTAATACTAGAGGTCGTCCAGTGCTCGAAAACTCGACCAAACATATGTAATGTACACGCATCGACTATTGGATACTGAAGTAGACAGCCCATCTATATGTACCAGGTGCCGTAATTATTTTTTATTAAAACATTGTACAGTAGTAGTATAATCTGCACTGTGCCACTCCGGCACTCCAGTAATCCGGCGTCTTTTGGTGGGAGGTCTTCCGCGGTCGCGGCAAAATTCTGATTATCTCCCGCGGCCGTGTATATATCATCATTCTCTCCCGCGGTCATGAAAACGTCATCATCGTCTTGCGCGATCGCTAGAAATATCATGAACATCTCCCTTGGTCATGTAGACATTATAGTTGTCTTCCGCGGTCGCGGCAAAGATTTTATCATCTCCTGCGGTCGTGTAAACATCATTGTCTACTTCCGCAGTCACAGAAACGTCATTGTCGACTTGCGCGATCATGGCAAAATTATGAACATCTCTATTTTCACCCCAAGCTGTAAATAAAACATGTGATTGGAATTGCTTCCATTTGTTTTGATTTTATGTTTATATTCCGTTGTTATTTCGTCACCAGCATGGCAACCCATAAGACCCATGTTAATTTTTTTTTTTAATTTCGAATTCATTTCTTTTGCTTATTTTTGAGCCTATTTTAATTTATAAAGGGATTCTGCACACCTACAGGAAAATAGCTTTCTAACAGTATGCGTAGTTTTTCTCAACGATGCACACGAGCTGAGAAAAAAGGTTTTAAAGAAACATGCTTGCCTATTAATACAGTAGACCCCCTCTTAACCGACCCTAATGGGACCGGACCTAGGTCGGATAATTCAAAAGGTCGGATAAAACGGGCAATCCCTAAAATCATAACATAATGAAGTGCTATTCATTTAGAATTATATCTATCTATATATTAATAGGCAAGCATGTTTCTTTAAAACCTTTTTTCTCAGCTTGTGTGAATCGTAGGGAAAATCTACGCATACCGTTGGAAAGCTATTTTCCTGTAGGTGTGCAGAATCCCTTTATAAATTTAAATAGGCTCAAAGATAAGCACAAAAAATGAGTTTAAAAATTTGAAAAAATTAACATGGATCTTATGCGTTGCTATGATGGTTACGAAATAACAACGAAATATAAACAGAAAATCAAAACAAATGGAGGAAACTCCAATCACATGTTTTATTTACAGTGTGGGGTGAAAATAGATAAGTGAGTACATTACATATTTTTGGTCGAGTTTCGACCACTGGACGACCTCTCGTAATCATTATTTTGAAGCCATACTTGCATTATTTATAAAATAAACTACTCTTATCTCCTTTTTCATATTGATAGAAATGTCACAAATAAACACAAAACACGGTTAAGTCAAATAGGCCTACTTTCAGTGAATATATTATAATACTAGGCAAGAGTCAATAAAATTCCTATTTTAATAACTTTACTACTGTAGTGTATTAATTAATGCTTTCCAAATACATCGTAATACAGTACAGAATCTTTTGTCGTCATTAGGGATACAAGTGACCATTTTGTTACAAGACAGGACATTTATTTGTAGCCTCTCACTGGAGGTTCGAGGCACAAAAACTATCTTGACCTTGGAGTTGCTAACACAACTTCCCTGCCCTCCCAACAAGTTGCGTTGTTTGTTTACTCCAGCCATAAGATAATCAGTTCTCAAAATCGTAACGCACTTTATGATGTTATAAATTTGCCGCACAGATAACATATCTGATCAGATGTGCTCGAGCTACAAAAGATGATGACAAACTGACAATAATAGGCTATGCTATATTTTTTGTGATCAACACAAAATAACTTATTGTTAGTCATATCCTGTGGAGATAAGCGTATGGTTCAGTTCTCATCACCCAGCGTGGGAGTGGAAATGCGGAGATTCCTAGAAAGCGGCAGTTAAACCGAACTGCTCTACAAAGCAAGGTCGGTTAAAACAAACTGTATTATTTTACTATCAAAGGCGGATAATCCGATTATCGGTTAATACGAGGTCGGTTAAGAGGGGGTCTACTGTATATAGATAGATAGATAGTAAGAAAAAACTCTTAAGTAAGAACCGGTTTTCATAGAACGTTTTGTGTTGTATTTGATCACATCTGAACTTGTGTTCTTTATTTGTGACACAATTTTTAGGATTTGGATTTCATTTTTAAATTCTTAAATTTTACTAATGATTACCTTACAACCAAAAACCGAGATTAAATATGGTATATTCTATAACAACGCAAACGTAAATGAAAAATAATATTGCACAGTAAAAAACATGTATTTTCTTGTTACCGGATGGTTATCAACCAGTTTGATTTCCCACTTTAAAATATGTTCTGAATTTTTGGTTCTTTGAAGGGGTTATATTGTAGCAAGTAGTAGGCCTATAGGTATAAAAAAGTTAATTTTGCTGTTTTTGAGCAGATGGCTTCGTCCAGCGGATTTGAAAACCTGGAAAACCTAGAATTGTCCTTGAAATTTATTTTCATGAACGCATGACACCCTTAATAACCCAAACTCAACTACATATTGAAAAATTCACTGATAAATTGACAATTTAAAGAGCTGAGTAAATTGCACCAATTCGGAGAAAATTACATTGACACCAACCAGAATATTGCTCAAGCGAAATATATGTTATGTTTTACAACTTACTTATAAATATGACAATGACGACCACCAACATTATCCACATCCAACATTTCCAGGCTCGTCGACTGTGCTCTTGAAGACGTTCTGATTCCACCCTCAGTTGTGAGAAATTCTTTTCTGCCAGATGAGATGACTTTTCCACCACCTGGGAAATGAGAAAAGTGAATAACTGTGTTTTGACTACATTCACATCCTTTAGTTAGAACTTAAATTGGTTAAAAGGGTTATGACTTGCATGTTTGGTGGACACTTTACAGAAATCAGGATCAACCATTTCATTTCATTAGTACTGTTCAGTAGCCTACGTACAGATGCTGTTGCTGAATACAAATTCTGTTTTTGACTAATAATAAATTATTACTGTCGTTTATATGCTGAAGATGACCAAAGTCCTAAAACAACCTAGTGGGTATCATGCTACGATAACTGACTTCAGTCTATTAATTTCATTTTTTAACAGTCCTAAAAATGTTCTAAGGGCATTAATTATATTAAATATTTTGCCAAGAAAAACCACTGGGTTAAACTTTTTTCAAGAAAAAACCTCTGGGAACCCTTGGAAAATATAGTTTTAGCTGGAACTTACCTGGATATCCTTTTTTATTATTTCTCCCGCAAGCTGAGATTTCTCTTTCATATTTCTCGCTAGGCTGAGCATATTCTCTGCTATTTTCTCGTGCATGTTGTTATGGTGTTTCAATAGTGAATCCATATCATCTGACGATTCCATCTGTCTTTGTCTGAGTCCTAGCAAATTGATATGATTAAAATTAAAAGAACCAGTCTTTTATTAAAGTTATTATTCTGCTTTTTTTAATAAATAAATTTGGATAACGACAAAGACGTTTTTGGTTGAAAAAGTCTTCAAAAGTGTAAATCTTTCAAAGTATTTTTCCTACAGTCACCCGACAAAGTTGGCTTCCTTGTACTGTTTATAGTACAGAAAGCTGCTAATTGCTGCATATTTATACTTTGTCGTACGGTTTATACTTTTTCGTACAGTTTATACTTTGGTGCACATCAGGATTCCAACGAAACAACACAAAACAGCGTGGTTCTATTATGCACATCCGTGTACGCAAATCCGTGTACGCTTGGAAATAGATTGGCAACACTTAAAGATAATAATACTATGAGCAGCTGATTGACTATTATAACTACGATATAACCTGTCATTTCGTGTTTATAAATTATGTTCTCTTTTCGGTATTTCTGAACTTTCTGGACTTTTCTGTTAAACGTTTTTAAAACATTCCTACGATCTTAATAAACAAGAAAATACCTTTAAAGCATTTTTTTAGGCACGGAAACCACTGCAAATTACAAAAATATACGGAACTATTTTCTCAAGTCGCGGAGCACATTGCTTGCTGAGGAAAAAATAGCGGAGTGATACGGACCAGGCCTACTTTCTCTAGGGCACCTCAAGTGCCCAGCTCAAGTGTTCAGCTGTGTGTTGCCAGCTGAACATAAAAACATGTTGTATAGTGTTTGAAAGACTAATTATTTATATGCTTTATAGTGACTGTAGAAAAAATATAATGTGTAACACGAGTACAAAAGGCCTTTGCTGCACTCGAGATCATTCCGCATAAGCCGCAGGCGAGTAAACGTTGCTCTCGTGTGCAGCAAAGTGCCACTTTGCTCACTAGTTACACAAATAACTGATGTGTTTAACTGATGTACTGACTTTAGACCATATGTGTATGTGAATTAATGATCACCTGTTATTTTGCATTTGTTTTGTTTGTATCAGTTTTTCTGTTTACATAAAAGTATGAGTTTGATTCAACTGAACTAATTTACTTATTATTTGAAAATGTAACATTGGCGACGAGGATGGGATTTCATTTTCTCCATACCTAAATGTCCGATATGAAGTTCATCAAGAACCTTCCGACGAAGGGATTGTGGTATTAGAACTCGACATCCTTTGAATATACATCCGTCTTGAAGTGTTAATTCATTGTCATGGTACCCAAAACCTTCCACTGATTCACCTTGTTCAAGTGCATGTAGTATTGGTTGAAGGTCTTTGTCGTGGGCTGTTGACTTAGAAATTGTGGAACTACTAATTTGAAAAGAATCGAGTTGACTAAGTTGAAAAAGGTCACAGTTGTCCCTGCCTTTAGTTGAAGCATGCTCAGTTGGGAACCGAGATAAAAAATCTACGTTAGCATGATCCGATGTTCTTCTGATTCCAGTCTCAAGGTAGTCTTACAGTGACTGAGGTGAATGTTAAACTCAAAAGACAAGTGGAGTTTTGGAAGAATATTGCAAAGGAAAGCAACCTTCTGTATAAAGTACAAATGGACGATGGAACTGTCTGGCGGCGTCATGTTGACCAACTACTCAAATGCGAAATAACGTTACCAAAACATTTCAGAGGGGAGAATTGATGTGTTTAACTGATGTACTGACTTTAGACCATATGTGTATGTGAATTAATGATCACCTGTTATTGATAATAAAGCGATTAGGAATGATTAAAATGAGTAGGAGGTGGCGAAACTAAAAGGAATTGCTAAAATTAGGAGTACCTCATACTGTAGATTCCTGTTGTTCCAGCCATATTGAAGAAGTGAGGTCATGTGACCCAGTGGTCTTCCCAGGTGACTCTTGATTTGAGGTAGTGGGGTATGGCGGCAAATTTGAATACTGGTTATAGGATGGATAGGTAAACTGGCTGTAGGTATTGGGGAAATAAAATGAAATTATTCTGGTCAAGCAAAGGGGATTAAAATAAAATAAAATGGTTTTGAAACTGAAATAAATCTGGCCTTAACATTTCCGCCCACCAAAAAGATTTAGTCTTTTTCACACAAAATTTATGTCTCATAGTTCTATGTAAATAACTCAAAATTTCTTGAAAAGGAAAAAAACACAACGAAAAACATCTTCTTGGCAAATAAAAACGAATTAATTCTCTTGAGGAAGGGGACACAGCTGCACGACTGGTCGCTGAAGTTGTCCAGCTGGTGTCTTCAGAGTGGCGACTCGGACGATGCCATCTTTCCCTGGGTGTGTCTGGATGACACGAGCTGTAGTCCACTTCAAAGGGGGAAGGTTTTTGTCCTTTATTAGGACTAAGTCATTGATTTTCAAATTGGGTGAATTACGTGTCCATTTGTATCGCTGTTGTAACTGATGCAAGTAATCTTGACTCCATACTTTCCAAAAGGATCGTTGTGCCTGTTGGATCATTTGCCAGCGAGAAAGACGATTCTGTGGAAGGTTTGTTAAATCAGTCTGGGGGATAGCTACCAAAGGCTCTCCTATGAGAAAATGTCCAGGGGTTAGAGTCTCATACTCGTTGGGATCAGTTGAAAGACTACACAGAGGCCTAGAATTGAGGACTGCTTCGACCTTTGTCAATAATGTTGAGAACTCTTCAAAAGTTAGAATCTGATTTCCAACAACTCGTTTTAAGTGATACTTCATGGACTTGATTCCACTGTCCCATAGTCCGCCAAAATGTGGTGCAGCAGGTGGGTTGAAGTGCCAGCTGATTCCCATCTGGGCGAGTTTTGAAAGAACGGCATCTGAAGTTGGAGTCTTGTGAAGTAGACTGTGAAGTTCTTGGAGTTCTCGATCTGCTCCCACGAAGTTAGTTGCTTGGTCTGAGTAGATATGTGCACAAAGACCTCTTCTTGAGACGAATCGATCAAAACAAGCTAAGAATGCTTCCGTAGAGAGAGACGAGACTGACTCGAGATGGATTGCTTTTGTACTAAAACATATGAACAAACATACATAGCTCTTCAGTAACTGTGGTTTGCGCAACTTGTCCGTTTTTGTGGTAAAGGGTCCACCAAAATCAATGCCTACATGGAGAAAAGGGCGGCTTTGCGTAATTCGTGAGCCAGGTAAGTTACCCATGTATGGTTGAATGGAGTTAGCTTTCATTTTAACACAAACTAGGCACTTGGATAATCGATGACGGATGACTTGCCTAGCTGAAATAATCCAAAACTGTTGAGACAGTAGTGACTGCAAGGTTCTTGGGCCTACATGCAAGTGCTTGAGATGGTAGTGGTCTATAAGTAGGTTGGTTAAGTGACATTGTTTTGGCAACAACATAGGAAATTTAGCATTGTATGGTAGCTGGGAATTTTTCAAACGTCCACCCACACGAATGAGTCCTTGTTCATCTAAAAATGGACTTAACCGCTGAAGACTAGGACATGTCTGATCAGTGGCAAGTTTATCAATGTGATCAGGTAAGTAACTTGATTGAGTTAGTTTCACAAGTAGGTGTAGGGCTGATGCACGTTCCTTAGAAGTAAGAAATGGTTCAGTAATCTTCTCTTTCTTCTTTTGGCAATTATGTATGAACCTTAATATCCATCCAATACAAGATTGTAGTTTGGTGAACTGTGAATGTTTGTCAACTAAGGCAGTGAACTCATTCTTTGTGTCTTTGGCGGCAACTAGTGCACATGTCGCAGATGGGCGAAACTCAAGCAGTGACTCGTTGGGTGTTAGAGCAGGTAAAGGTTGAGTTGGCCAAGACATTGGTTCCTCCATGAGCCAATTAGGTCCAATCCACCATAGGGAATTTCTTAAGATTTCATGGGGTAGTAGGCCTCTTGATGCGTAATCAGCAGGATTGGTATCTGTCGGTGTATGTCGCCAGCAAGCGGGTTCGAGCAATGTCTGGAGTTCAGCGACCCGGTTAGCCACAAAAGTCTTGAGCTGATGAGGTGCGGTGCGGATCCAGTGTAGCGTTACTAGAGAGTCGGTCCAGGCGAAAGTGGGTATATTTCCAAATTTGTAGGCTAACATGTTTTTACAAAAAAACATTGTTTTACTAAGTAAAACTGCTCCACACAACTCTAAGCGAGGAATTGAAATTTTCTTTAAGGGTGCAACTTTGGATTTTGCCATGATAAGGTTGGTAAGAGGTTTTCCATCAGAATTAACAACTCTTAAGTAGATAGCACATCCGTAGCCAACTTCCGAGGCATCCGAAAATCCATGGAGCTGAACGTCAGTGGTTTCTGGAAGCAGAACCAGTCGGGGAATGGTTAAATTGCTGAGATGAGGAAGAGTTTCAAAAAACTTGGAAGACTGACGAACAATATCAATTGGCAGCGGTTGATCCCAGTCGAGTCCCAGAGTCCAAATTTTTTGGATCAAACATTTTGCCCAAAGGACTACAGGTGTAATTAACCCAAGCGGGTCATAGACCTTGGATACTTGAGACAATAGGCCACGTTTGGTAGAAGGTGGTTGTCCTATGTGAACATCGTAAGAAAACTTGTCTGAATTTGGATTCCATTTAAGGCCTAAGACTTTGATAGAGGGATCGGCAGAGCTTTCGTCTCCAAAAATGAATTCTTGATCATGAGATGGAACATCTTCTAATATTTTATGATTGTTGCTGGACCATTTCCTAAGTTTAAATCCACCAGAATCTAAGAGACTGATTAGTTCAGATTTTATTTTCACGGTGTGATCAAGTGAGTCACCTCCTGTAAGGACATCATCGACAAACATTGAGTTTAAAATAACCTCACTTGCAAGAGGATATTTTTCGGAGTCTTCCAAAGCCAGCTGTCTTAAAGAACGCAAGGCTAAGAATGGCGAACTTGATACACCGTAGGTTACTGTGTTGAGAAGAAAGGTAGACATAGGTTTCTCTGGGCTATCTCTCCACAAAATTGCTTGAAAAGACTTATGTCGCGGGTTGACAAGTATTTGACGATACATTTTCTCAATGTCGGTTGTAAATACATACAAGTGAAGGCGAAAAAGCGAAAGAATTTTACAAATGTCAGTCTGAAGCTTCGGACCTATTAACAATTCATCATTTAGTGATTTTCCAGTTGAGGTTGGAGCTGATGCATTAAATACTACTCGTAGTTTTGACGAAGAGGAGTTTTTCTTGAAGATTCCGTGATGCGGGATGTAGTAAGCTGGTGTTACAGAGTTTACAACCTTGGACATATGACCCAAATCTCTATATTCGTTCATGAATGTTGAGTAGGCTCCCTTTAGATCAGGATTTTGATTGAATTTTCTTTCCAGAGATAAAAAACAATGCTTAGCTCTGCTGTACGACTCACCAAGGTCGGGACAATCATTTTTAAAGGGCAGGTCAACAACAAAACGACCAGCTGAATCTCTTTGAACTGTTGACGAGTAGATTGACTCACATCGTTCATCTTCTGGGCTAGTTTGGCAATGATTCATCGGGGGTTCTTCAATTTCCCAGAACTTGCGCAGATTCGACTCCAGTGATACTTGGTCTAATATAGCTAAATTAACAGAAACGGACTGAGTCGTTGGAATTGGCAAACGTGATTCACCGATGAGCAACCATCCAAAAATGGTGTGAAAGGCAGTAGGGAATCCAGATGGCGTATCACGCCGCCCACCGTCAAAAAGCTGTGGGAACAAATCAGCACCAATAAGAAGATCAATCCTTCCAGGTCGGTAAAACTCCGGATCGGCCAAATCCCAACCTTGAAATAACATTTTAACCTTATCATCAAGAGCAGTAGAAGGTAGCGGTGAAGTGATTCGATTTAAAACAATGGCTTCCGTTCTCAGTGAAGGGTTATCTTGATGCAAAGGCTTGATTACACAGGGTACTAGTCCTTTGTTGCTGGAAACAGACACTTCAGACAATCCTAAAATTGGTTGAACAACTTTCCGTCTCGGTAAACACAACTGACTGACACATGATTCAGTAATGAAGGAACTTTGGCTACCAGCATCAATTAATGCTCTAACCTGTTGAGGATTACCACAAACATCTAGAATGCGAACAATGGCAGTACCTAAGAGAATGGTTGTAGGCTTAAAGTAAGTTTCGTCTTTCGGGCTTGAATCACATGTAGGCCTAATGCAGGTAAATGCAGAGGTAGGAGCAGGGGATAATTTTTCTTCTTGCTTAGAAGTTGATGTCGGCGTAGCCTTAACCAAAGAATCAGATTCTGGATAAGAAACATGAAGCGTTGTGTGATGTGATTTTCTACATTTGAAACATGTGCGGGATGAACGACATTTGCTTAACATATGAGATATGCTTAAACAGTTAAAACATGCTTCCTTGGATTTGATTAGATCTCTTCTTTGGGTTGGAGACAAATTTAAGTAAGATTGGCAACGATAAATGTTATGTTCTTGGCTACCACATGAAATACAAGTCACTGGCGGTTTAGATTGATTGGTAGTAGGGCTATTGACAACAAATACCCTTTTGGTCGGGGCACTTGCAAAGGTAGTCTTGTTTGGAGCATTTTTGTAACCTACCTTATACTGTCCAAACTTTAGGTTAGGTTGTGTCTCACCTGCAGCTTCGAGTGACTTGCAGTGTTCCTTTAGAAATTCAATGAAATCGGACAAGGAGGGATATTCCCTATTAGAGAACTTGCGTTCGAATAACTGTCTTGTATGCCTGTCCACGGTTTTCAGAGCTACGTGCAGAATAATAAATTCACCTAAGCTGTCAGGTATCTCCATTTGCTTTAAGGCTGAAGTATTCTCATTTAGTGTGTCCAGTAGAGTTCTTAATGGCTTAGGAGACTCGAAATGGATGGGGGTAAGACTTAAAATTTCATCAATGTAATTGGCTGCTAACAACCTTTTGTTATCATATCTCTCATTTAACTGTGTCCAAACAAGTTCATAGTTGTCAGAACAAATGGGAATGCCTTTTACCAAGGTATGTGGTTCACCCTTTGTACTTGAAAGTAAAAAATGAAGTTTTTCTACAGGGGATAACGATACATTATTGTGAACAAGAGCAAGAAAAAGGTCCTTGTAATGAGGCCAGTCTTTCAAAACTCCCTCGAATGTGGGTAGATTGATTTTTGGGAGTCTAACAGCTGTGGAGGCGATAGGCTTAACATTTTCAACATTTTCCTGTCTAACAAGAGGTGAAAGAAACTTGTCTTTGGTAGCAAGAATAAAAAAATATTTCTCATCTACAACCTTATTTTTTGCAAGAATTCCCTCCAGCTGAGAAGTATCTTTGAGCTGGACATAACCTTTCACTATGTCAGATTGGTAACGCTCAAAACTTTCATAGTGGGCAGGGAGACGATCACAACGAACTTTGAACTCTGATAATTCAATTGGGCTAGCCTCTATAGACAAAGTTTCAGCTTGATTGTGCAAAAACTCAATTTTTTGAACAATATTATCTCTTTTATAAATCAGAAGATCAATATCTCTCTTTAGTTTGGCATCTGCCATTGTAAATGCTATTTATTGTCATTTACAAATCGCCTAGATCTGTAGAAACTCAAAAAACTCCACAACAAATATTTATAAGTTACCACTTGACTGAGAGTATGATAATTCAATTAAAATAATTTGTTAAGTATTGCAGAAAAATTCAATTATGTTGTCTTGATAAATAGTCTTCTTAATCTGCATGTAATTGTAAAATTATTAAAGTGGCAATCTCTGTTTACAATAAACCAACCAGTGACAATAATTATTGTAAGTGCCAGACTCTTCAATATTTATGCAAAATGGTGAAAATAAACAGTCAGTATCAAACAAATATTTTAAAAAGAATAATTCTTAGCAACTTAAATAAATCAGCATAAATTCTTCATATCTGGGAAATTTCTTCTTTAGTTTTACCCAAAAGGGATATTTCAGGGGAAATTTCCCACACTGTGGGGTAATTGTGGGGAATCTTGGTGGGTAATTCCAGGGAACTTTCCCCTCAGGTTGCAATCCTGACAAAACTCCTGAATTATCCTGCAATCTTGCACATGTGAATCAAATTGCCAAAAAACTAATAAATCTTGATGTAAACTATTTTAATTGGTGGAAATTGATTGCAAATTGATTAAAAATGATAATAAAACTGCTGATAACTAAAATACTTCTTCAAATAGTCTTCAAATAAGCAAGTGAATGTAAAGCTAGGCCAGATTTGAATTTGCTAATTTTTGAAGTAAAAAACAGGAATAATAGGAAAATTTATGAATCAGACTCGAAGGACCATGATAATAAAGCGATTAGGAATGATTAAAATGAGTAGGAGGTGGCGAAACTAAAAGGAATTGCTAAAATTAGGAGTACCTCATACTGTAGATTCCTGTTGTTCCAGCCATATTGAAGAAGTGAGGTCATGTGACCCAGTGGTCTTCCCAGGTGACTCTTGATTTGAGGTAGTGGGGTATGGCGGCAAATTTGAATACTGGTTATAGGATGGATAGGTAAACTGGCTGTAGGTATTGGGGAAATAAAATGAAATTATTCTGGTCAAGCAAAGGGGATTAAAATAAAATAAAATGGTTTTGAAACTGAAATAAATCTGGCCTTAACAGTTATTTTGCATTTGTTTTGTTTGTATCAGTTTTTCTGTTTACATAAAAGTATGAGTTTGATTCAACTGAACTAATTTACTTATTATTTGAAAATGTAACAATAACTAATGAATACAAAGATAGAAATCCCGAAACACCAATTATGTTTGCTTCAAATGAAGCTCTTTTGTCAACTAACAGAGTCTGCGTCCGTAGGGGCTATGATTACACCTCTAAACCTGGCATCCCCTTTTTAGATTGAATGTTAAATGTACATCACCATATATTTCAAGATAAACCTGGAGATGTGTGTAAAGCCTAGTCAAATTTGGTTGTAATGAAGACATCTATTTTTAATGCACTCTATATTATCCTCGGTTTACAATGTTAGCCTGCTACATTGTAAAGGTGCGTTTTTCTTGGAGCGACAACTGCTTCCTGCCTCCGTAGATTGCACAAAGCGTCACTTGAATATTGTAAATCAGTGTTATAAATGACCTTCGCTTCTCACAGAGTAAAAAATTGCATTCTATTGATTGTATTGTAAATGAAAAAAATACAAATTACATTTTATACTCCATAATATTTGAATTTAATTATATTCCAACCACATTACCGTAATAATTGGCATTTTATATATATTTACATAAAACCCGCTTGACTTGTAAACCAATTTGTTCAATAAAAATTGATACAGAAAAATAATAATTTTTTGACACCGAAAACAGAAATATAATGATAAGTCTTAAAAGTTTACAATCTAAATAGTCAGCAAATATATTAAAATAACTTTATATAGCCAGTAATAACTAAAATAACAACGCCATTGTGAAAATTCCACCAGAAAAGTAATTGTCACTGAGCTATTTAATGCAGGTCTAAAAAAGTAACAAATTTTTATCTTTTATCCCTTTGGATAAAAAATACTCAAGAGTTTTATTACACTTGACGATTTTTCAACCTCAGCTTTGCTTTGTTGAAAAGAGTCACTACATGCCCTAGGGATGAAATATACTATAGTCTACATACCTGAGTCACCAAAGAGTTCATCTCTTAATTCCCTAGTGTATTTTGTGACAGTTTTCTGGTGAGTTTCCTTTGATACACTATCAGGACTGGGGTTCAGATGCTGAGCTGCAAACACCTTCTCAATAGGGTTAGTCTGTAAAAACAAATTTAATTTTTCTACATAAAGTCGCACTTCCTATTCTTACGGCTAAATGTTCTAAGAATTAGTTTATATTTATTCCTTATATATGGGAGCGAGCTGGTCTAGAGGTAGAGCTTGGGTCTTCTGGTCCCTAAGGTCCTGGGTTCAAATCCTGCCAATCACCAAATGGATTTTGTGTTGAATTTATGAAAGCCTCTCTCTACCTAGCCAGAAGTCAGAAACGCACATGTAGGCGAACAAGGCGTCGCCTGGAGCCCAAAATTTTTCAGGGGCCCGTGCAGCGGGCCTCTCTTAATACCTGAAATACGTATTAAGAGAGGCCCGCTATTGAACTTCGCTCTGGGCCCTGCAACTAGGGCCACCACTACCTGAAATATTGTCTAAAACAGTTCAGGTCTTTGGCCTACGTTCTAAAATATGTAAAGGTGGGACGAAAATAAATGAAAATACCCCTGCCGCAGCAAACCTGCAGACTAAGCACATTTCCATTTGCCTGAATTGTTTTTAAATGAAATCTAGATAAAAACGGGTGCTTGCCAATAGAATTGGTGGGCAAAGCCCCCGCGCGCAACCGAATCAGCAAACGCAATTGGCATTCAAAAATTTCAAACAGACGAATCAGTAAAGAGCAGTGGTAATTGTGCCATATTTTTTTATTGTGCTGTGTTACCACGAGAGTTTTCGTAGTTCACTGAAACACCCAAAGGTAGCAGCACTGCCTGGATCATAAAGATTCTTGTAGGTCACATCAGCCAGCAGCACTGCCTGGATCATAAAGATTCTTGTAGGTCACATCAGCCATCACGGTTAGTAAAAAATTAAGGTTTCATAAAGTTTTTTGAGGTTCTTTACTAATTGTGATGGAAAATGTCCATAATCTGTTAGATTGTGCAAACTGACCACCACCTAAAATGAGCTTCAAACAACGTAGATCTATCTAAGGTGTTATGCCTACAGTACCAAATGGGAAATACGGACCCGTGTGATTTATGTAGCCTACCTACTTTATTTTTAAATGACAAGACTAAACTTACGATAGTGTTTGTGTCCATGAGGCCTTTGAGGAACTCTAATCTTCTTACATAACTGGATAATGTCTCCTTATTTGGAGCACTGTAAACATAGGTATGATTGTTTAAAATCTAACTTTACATAATGATTAATTTTCATGTTTCCTACCAGCATGTTTCATATGTTTTAATACTGGCGTCTCTACACTACTTTTGAGACAGTTCCAGCATTTTTAAAACATCTTTGAAATCAATAATTGAACTAAAACAATAAAATACCCATGTCACAGCAACCCTGCTAACCTGAAAGCATAGAGAATGTCCCATTTTGTTCTTGAACCTTTTCTCGAACAAGTTCATAATGAACAGAAAGAAATCTAAATTAAATTAAATGAAAGATTTCATTTCAAATCTAAATGTTGATCCTGTTAAATGTAAATATCAGTGACTCTATAAAAACTTGTGTTTGAAGGTAACATATGCTACACTTGTTTTGGCTGAAAGAAAAGGCACAAAGAAAATAAAGATATTAGCTTACATGTAAGAGATATATTCCAAGAACCAATCTTAAGGAGTGAATTCTTTCTTCATTAGGATAAAATCATTGGTGACCATACAAGACTTGATTGAGTAATATAAATTTATCTGCAAGCAATATTAAGACTGTATTCCTACATCATAAGCTTTAAACTCAAAACTTAATGATGTTACACACCATTAAGATAGTGAATTAGATTTCTTTCTCCTCAGGGATCAACTTAGTTTACAATGTTTACATGTTTAAACAATTACTACAAAGAGAAATGTAGGCCCTACAGTTCTAGACTAACTTCATATTTATTACAACTAAAATTTCATATTTATTACAACTTTTGGTCAAATAAGTAGGTACTTACTTTGGAGATTTGTCCATTTCACTTAACATTTCTTCCAAGTTTGCAATGAACTGAAACCCATACATTATGATTATGTACTTATTTAGGTAAGCCTACCAGTAATCAAACTTATCTTAAACCTATTATAGGCAGGCCCGTTTTTGACCCTGTTAGCGCCCTAGGCACAACTAATAGTAGCGCCCCTTTGCAATATATATATAAGGGTGACCACCGACCGGGAAATCCGGGAATCATGCGGGAATTTTATGAACCGGGAATTATGTGTGAATTTTGTATTTCTACCTGGAGTTTTCAAATTACCGTGATCGCGCATGACAACAGTTTCCGTGACCGCGGGAGACGATAATAAGTTATGTCTACACTCGGCCGCGAGATATTCAGAATATTGCCACGATCACGGAAGACGATGATAATGTCCACACAACCGCGCGAAACAGCAAGAATTTTACCGTGATCGCGGAAGACGATGATAATCTCCACACAACTGCGGAACATGATTAACATTTTGCTGCAATCGCGGGAGACGATTACCATGTATACACGACCGCGGGAGACGGTTACGATGTCTACAGGACCGCGGGAGATACAATAAAGATTTACTCGGCCGCGAGGGACGATCGGAATTATGCCACGATCGCACAAGACAATGATAATGTCCACATGACCGCGGGAAAAAATCAGAATTTTGCCCCGTTCGCGGTAGACGATGATAATCTCCTCACGACTGCGGGATATGCTCATATATTGCTTCGATCATGGAAGACGATAATTATGTCTAAACGACCTGACCACTGAAAATAGTAAGAATCTCGCCACAAATGCGGAAGACGATTACGATGTCTACACGGCCCCGAGGGATTATCAGAAGTTTACCGCAATCGCATGCAAACAACCACCAATTTTTTTCATTTTCCAAATTTTTGGCGCCCCCCAAAAAACAATTGCCTTGCGCCCTAGGCACGTGCCTGCCGTGCCTATTCGGTAAATCGGCCCTGATTATAGGCCTAGTTGTAAAAGAGCCGGACTTAGCATATATAATACAAATACTGTAAATCGCTCCGTTCTATCAGTGTAGATCGTGTATCATTGTTGTTATTTTTATAGATTCACAATGAATTTAAATAAGCAGTGTAATTGTAGTGTTTTCGGTTGAATTTGTTTCCCCAGATAATAAAAAGTGCAGTAAAAGGGGGGTTGAAGCCCTGAGATGAATTTGAGGAGGGAGATGAAGTAGTTGAGAGAAAAAGAAATTTAAGCCCACCACAAATTTCAATAGCAAAAAAAGTTACAAGTAGGCTAGTCAAATTACATCTTGTAAGGAAGTCTGTTCACATGCATCTGAGAATGTGTCTGGATGTTTAAATACCTAGGCATACCCTAAGCAAGTATCGAAGTGAACTGGTATGGTACTATGTTAAGTTTACGTAAAGCCATATATGTGTACTAAACAGGGAGTCCAGCTTTTAAAAGTTGTACTCAGTTTCAATATACACAAATAATTATATTCTGAAACAAATAATTAGTTTATGCGGCAAGCAATATTTGCAGGTGCCGAGTGCTGAGTGGACTGTAGACTGGGCAGAGGTTTGGAATATATTTTGATCGGCTTGTATGCACGGAACAGTTGCCCGTCTCCAGTTACTCCTTCCTTATCCATGCCAGGTCTTGTGTTGCACAAATATTTCCCGCTGTAAGTTAACTTAGCCTACATGGATTTGTTTAAAGGCGAGTCCACACGCAAGGATTTCGCGAACGTTTTATCTGTGCAGGTAAAGCGTTGCAGTCAAGTCGTTCCAAAGAAATGGGTCCACACAGTACAGGTTTCAGCACCAACTTTTAATGAAGTTTTGTGATAACTTTCAGTGTATGTGCATGTAATATCATGGAAGATGTGTTACTGTGGTCGATTTCTGCACCCAGTGTTACAAGAAAGCAAAGAAAAGTCTAAGCGACGACGGCGCTCACTATTGTCAACATGTTGGCTAGGCCTACTAAAATGACAACCAATTTCAAAAAAGTTTCTCTGTTCACGTTCGAATTTACTGCTTTGTTTTTTTCAAAAGTCTCAAAGTCTTTTTTCTTATCACAGTCACTATGTTCCTTACTCTTGACCCTCCATAAATAAGGAAAACTTCTGTACAGTTTGATGAATTCAATAATAAAATCATGGGAACATTGGCGAAGATCTGCCATCGTAATAAAAAAACACACCTATACCTCTGACAGCACGTGAAGACAACACTGCATACTGGGGTTTTATGCGTGAAGACGGAGTTGAAACTGATGACAGTGTACACGCGCAACGACTTGTCTGAAAACGTTGTCAAAACTACCTATGCTCTCCTCAACAGTTTTATCGCTCCGTCGTCCGTCTCCGCGCAGTTCTGAAAAATGCACAGTTTTGCTGTCCACACGCAACAACTTGACTGCAACGTTTTATCTGCGGAGGTAAAACGTACACGAGAAATCCTTGCATGTGGACCAGCCTTAACACAACAATAGCGCAAAAAGGTTCAACTTAAGTGAACTTAACTTAAATGAATTTAAATACCAATCACTAGGAGCAGAACAGTGTTTGTTATGTGTAAATTTAATGCAAAGGCTTACCGTTTCAAGTCTCCAGTCATCAGAAGGATTGTCTTTGGCCATTAATTCGCATCTGGAGAGCAAACGACGAAAATTGATTTCTAATCTAGATTTCCCCATTTTGGACACAGTCATTTCATATGAAAGTCGATGAAAATATGTAAAAAAATTACTTAACTTATGTTAGTAATAGTAGGCCTAGTCCTACGTACTTTTATTGACCTGTCTGTTACAGATACCTAACCTCTAAAATACCTGACAACTAATCAACATGACAACAGAAACCAACAACTTGAACTAACAGTAGTCAAACTAACACAGTCACAGTCTGAGTCTAGTCTAGTCGTCTAGTCTACAAGAATTCCAGTCCAATCCAGACTCAGGACTCAGACAAGGGACTTTTTTAGCTTTTCCAAAACAAACCAACTAAAGTGTTTAACCATGCAGCTGTAGAGACAACATTTCTTGAAAAAGATCGTCCATTTTATTGCTTCTTTGCATATTTTGATTTTAGTTCGTTAACTTTTGATATTGTGATTTATCATTGCTTTAGTCCAAAAGCTCCGCCAGTCAGCAATCGCTGAGATAATCCCGTATAGATATACAAGCCGCTATTGGCACGGCCACCTTTAGCTCCTGGCCGCGGCCTTCGAAGTGGCAAGATCTATGAAAATATTAATTGACTCCACTTTAAATTCCAAAAATAGATTTTCATTTTTTTAGACCAGATACAGTTTCTCCTACGTAAATTCAACCGGCCTTCTAAATTCGACCTGTTAGCACTTTTATACTTTTTAATACTTTTTTTAAATTCTTTTAGAAGAAGTGACACACTCTTGTAAGGAAATCCTGAATACACCCATATATCAGACATTCAGATAAGAGAATCTACTGTTTCAACATGCCTTCTAGCCAATGTTGAGATAAGTGAAGCCCCTGAGCAAGACACTAAAAATAACAATCACTACCAAACACAGATGAGATTGACGAAACTACTTCCATGATGCTCCGCAGGGGACGATATAGATATAATTATGTCTTCACGGCCGCGAGGGATGATCAGAATTTTACCGTTATTGCGCAAGGTCGACACGACCGCAGGAGATGATAACCATTTTGCCGCGATCGCGGGAGACGATTATTATGTCTACACGACCGCGAGAGACGATATAATGATGTATTCACGGCCACGAGGGATGATCAGAATTTTATCGGAGAAGACGATGATGATCTTCACATGACTGCGGGATATGATTATTTTTTTCCCGCAATCGCGGGAGACGATTACGATGACCACATGGCCGTGAGGGATTACCAGAAGTTTACCGCAATCGTATGAAAATACAACCACCATTTTGTTTATTTTCCAATTTTTGCCCCCCCCCCCAAAAAAAAAAAAAAACCCAATTGCCTCGTGTCCTAGGCACGTGTCTACCGTACCTATTCGGTAAATCGGCCCTGATTAAAAGGTGGTAAATATTCAAAATATCAAGCTTTCTATGTATTCAAAGTAGGTCTATAATACACGAATTTCTCTGCGCAGTTAGATAATTTTTTTGACATTTTAATTATATAAGACTTATAAAATATCAAAAGAGTTGGAAAGCGTGTATCAAGAATATCAAAGGGTGAGCCAGACCAGAAAAAAATAAACTGATTTCTTTTGAACACACAAGTCAAACTGACAGGAAGATTTATTGCAGGCAAAAAATAATTGCATATATTTTATGTTAAATCATGCTAATGTCTAGAAACAAAAAAAAGGGAAGAAAACCTATTGTAAGATTAAGACTATGTAGCACATTCTGTAGGTAGAAATTTCAACTGTGGTATTTTTTACAAATAAATAATAAATAAAAAAAATTAAATGCCACGTTTTTCTACATATTTGTACATTATTTTTTACTTTTTAATGCGTTTAAAAACGTAAAAATTTTTAAAATATTTTTATTTATAAATTATTTTCTACTTTTTAGTCCTTAATGTGTAAATATGTTAAATCTATTTTATATAGTCTGTTAATACATAACCAAAACCGTATTATCTGTAATCAGATGATTTATATTTTAGAATATCTCGGGAGCAGAACCTGTACCTGTCCTCTTAACCTCTGCTCTTCGAACTGTCAAATTTAAGTATTTACAGCTGACTTCAATTGATATATTTACATTCTTTCAAAAATGTAAACAGGGAAAATTTGTAAGCTCAAGGGAAATATTAAAATAAAATGATATAGTATTGCTTTGTCATCCATTTGTGAGCTATGTTTCAAGTTTAAAGTCTCTAGCTAATCGGGAAGATAGCTTAAAATTGATTGAAAAATTTGTAACGGACAAGAAAGCGAGCTAATAAAAACATTTTAGTAAAAATATGCTATAGCTGATCTAAAGGATGTCTACTTTAGTATCCAAAAGTGATATTATAGTACAGTAAGTATAACAAACTAACACCCAGTTATCTCTCTTCACTTATAACGTACTAATGTTTCATTCATATTCAGGTGAAATACACCTTAACATCCCCAGAATAAAGATATAGCGATATGATGGTATAGAATATTGGCATGTATAGAAATAAATAGAAAGTGGGGATGAATATGAAAGTGGTCGTCTGAAAGAGGCGGTGTGGGGTGCCTTACGGTCCGGTGGGAACAGAGAAAGCAGTTTGGTGATTATATCTCTTCCGTATGCCTTCCTTCTGTGTATACTGTCCTGGTGGCAGGTGGATGACTGTGGTGACTAGCATCACTTATTAATGAGCTCCCGCTTCTTGTTGGAGCATATACTCATCAGCTGCTGTGAGTCTAAGCTTTGGTAGCTCTAGCTCAGCTACCTGGTAGACGTCGTTGTCGTGTTGTGTTCTTCACTCGTGGATCGGGGGGCGAAGCTGGGGGACATCCTCAGCTATCAGGTCTTCGATGTGGTCCCACGGAGATAATCTCTATTCTCTACTGCTTCCTCGAGGATATCATCCTTCCCAGGATACTATCTGATCAAAAAATTATTTTGTTGCGTTTTGTATACTTCTTTTAAGTGGAGTTTTCAACGCCATTAGCATTCTTAACTTAGTTTATTGTGAATAAATAGGTTCAAACCCTGATCTTGTTACTATCTAAAGTAGATCTTTTGTTAGGTAAAGAATAAAAGTCGAGATAGTAAAGAGGTACCTAGAGATGATTTTTGTAGTCATGTTACTGACTGATCGGCTGTTTCTTTAGGCAGCCCCATTTATTAACAGCCCTCTTATGATCAAGCTCAAGTGCTCAAGTTCGAAACACTAACAATGTACCCATAATGGAACCAGCCATTCTATTAAGCAACTGTAAGCACTATAAGAAGTCTACATGCACGGCTTTTACGTATTGAACTAGTCGAATTATTTACATGTTTCTAATTTTCCTCATTCTGTTTTACCACACCTATAATACGGATTTTCCTTGCTGAAGGATTTGGCTGACGAATACACCGGCTGCCAAAACTCCGTTCCGTGCAGTGAGAACTATTCTAGGCTTGTTTGTTCATTAGGTCGGCCACACAGTCAGCTGACCAGATCAGATCTAATCGATTGACCTGAGACCGGAGTGAGGAGTTCCGTTTTCCGCCGTTCCCACAAACATTTCCGTTGCCCAGACCGTTGTTACAGAAACAGAATGAGAAGACGAATCGACAACTTGCTACACTTCAGTTACTTGCCGTAACCGTATTGTTTTAGGCCTAATTTGTTCATCTGAATGAACATTTCAGTGTCCCAATGAATGTCCAATCTCTAATTTTTCAGCTATGACGTTTGATTATGGCGATAGCCATAACAGGTTATAGCTTATGCGCCATTATCGAGTTTTCAAAGCTCACCCTACGTTAAATAAGCTTAATATTCTTGATTTTCGATACACCCCAAAAAAAGGTCAATTTGATATGTTGACGTCCCAACTAATATCAATTACATAAAATGACGCTGCTAAGGTATTTTTATTTACTTTTTAAACTCATTTGAGGGGTTGAGAGGCCAAGGGAGATAAGTGACTTTTTAAAAAATGTCATTGTATTTTTTTCAGAGTCATAAAAAATAAAATAAAAATAAAAATAAATTCACTTATACCCCTTGGCTTCCAACTCTTAGGTGTTTAGTTTGGAGGCCAAGGGATATAAATGAATTGTTTGTTGAAATTCCACCCTTTTTTAACAAAACCCGTTACCATGACAACATTTTTTAAAAAGTCACATATCTCCCTTGGCCTCTCAACCCCTCATTTATGAATGGAAGATGAGTGTGCGTGGTGTGTACGTGTCTCGTTTGGGACCATTTGATCCAGAACAGCGGGGTACAGTTTGGAACTATTAACAGTGATTAACAGCAAATAACAAAATCGCAAGTTTCCAATAACCAATAACCAAACCAACCAATAACCAACCCAGTTTATGGCCAGAGTTCTGTTTTCTCCACCTCGTAGAAGGCACCCAAGACCCAAGGCTAGCACCGTGACTGGCCATGTAGCCTAGACCGCTAGGCACAGTCTAATTACATTTACGGTATGCGCATGCGCAGCTTGCAACAGTTAGGTGCAGACGTGGGTAACGGAGGATTCTTGTTGACAGTCCGATCACCGAGGCCCGTCCAAGTAATTTTGAGTGTGCCATTGGAATCAATATTATAATGGTCAATGAGTAGGATATCACCCTCGGATGTTTATCTTACAGGAAGCGATATCACTTATTTCTATTTAAAACACTCCAAGTGCATCATACTGCCGATGTAAATGTTTTCTTAGTAAGGCAAGGCAACTTTGTTGGTCCGTTAAAACCACGCTCTGGTGCTTATTGTCAAATGAATACATTTAAACACTATCCGTGTAAAAATAAATTGGATCTCTCTAAGTTATGATTTAGTTGGTCAGTTTCAGCGTCATACCAACTGCAGTCAACTGAATTTTATCTACTGTATTGTAATAACATAGATATCTTAACCAAACCAACCAATAAGTGAATAAGTTACCCAATATCTTTACAAAAATCTACCAATATATACAGTTAAACAATCTATTGGTTTGGCCTGTCTTTTAGTAGTGTCGAGATGGGCAGATTGGGTTAGGATAAAGATAAATTAACTGATGAAGTTTATTTTCAGTTTTCTTGTAAATGTACACCAGTGTATGTACCGACCGGCTAATCTTGCAAGTGAAGGAGTTGCAGCATAGCTAGCAGATCAAAAACGTGGTTAACTCCCTAATTTCAAAAAATGCGGGTTTTATAAATGTTTGGCCAACTTCCATATCTTTTCAAAACGTCCTTTCTAACATTTTAAGGAAAATTGTGCGGAGCCCGACATTTATGATGCCCAATTTTGTTAAACCGCCCATAATTAATTTTCCGCTCTCCTTGTTTGGTTCTGTTGAACAACTTGTACTGTAAGCAGTTTGTGCTCTCAGGGTTTCTCGCGTGCCTCCAATTTACCTGTCTGCCCGCAGCGTCACGATGCTAACCGGCGGTTTGGCTCATCCCCACCTATACCACATTAGCTAGTCCAGCAAGTAGGCCGTCTAAAGCACGTCCAGCAGACTGGCGATTGATAAGGGAAAGCGGTTTACGGCACGTGATGACATTCTGTGTGGCGCGTCTGAAGGATGTCACTGAGAAGCGGCCTGCGGTGGAAGTTGAAGAGTGTACTAAACTTCAAGGTGCACCTTATTCCTTAGGCCAAGACCACTAAGCTGCTATTCGCCTGATGATAGAAGGCGAAGAGGGTTCAAACCAAAGTAATGCTCAATTAAGATCTATCAACCTCTGGAATTTAACGATAACGTCAAGATGGATGGGCTAAATCTTCTCATAACACTGCTGGTGGAAAGAGAAGAATTCACCTATTGGAACTCCATAAATAGTGTGAAGATGGGTGAACCCTACGGATCTTCAGTTTTTGAAGTTTGGGTTGAGATTCAAACTACTTACAGGAATGAGGGTAAAAAGAATTCAAAGAGGGAACCCTAGAATAGCACTTCCCTACTGGAAATCCCAGTTTGGAATTCAATTTTAACGTCAAGATGACTGTAGTCTAAACAAATTCTTTTTTGTGACTAAGTTGCAGGAAGTGACTAAACATCCTTCCCAACAGATGTATCTTCCTTCAAGGATCAGATAAAGATAATATTAAGATTAGTTTCGTCCGGTTTATGTCTAAGGGGTTTATTGTTACTGTTTGTTTCTTGTTATTTAACCAATTCTAAAAAATCGGTTTAACATAATAATACAAACATGTGTACGAATTATGTGCTTCACACACTTCCTCTAATAAATCACCCAAGTGGTGAAAAAAATTTTATTATGAAGGCATCATCTTAAAATATCCGTAATTTTATTTGAGACATTTTTCGTTTACGTTTCATAAAATGTATTGTCAAGAATGCCTGTTTCAAACATTACAAGTACAACATTTGTACGAAGGAGGATCGCACAAGGATGTCTAGATGGGAGGGAGGGAAAGATGGCACAAGACGCTGACTTCACCTCTGATCTCTTGCATACGTAATGAAGTGACTTCACGTGGGAGCTGCACATCTTCTGCGGTCCTGTGGTTACCCTCCTCAACATAGAATATCTCGGTTGACTGGGATGGTGGCGTCGTCCTGTAATCCAGCTACTAGGAGGTCACGAATTGTGGATATTTATAGGCATGCACTATAGGATGCGATACTCCCTGGTGTGGATTACCATCCGCACGGGTGAGTACTACGACTATCCGCAGTACTATCCTGATAATTAGGCCAATTCATACCAAAGGAAAAAATGTGGTTCGGATAACACTATAAACTGTAGGTACCTTAGTTGCCATTAGATGTATGG
Source organism: Macrosteles quadrilineatus (assembly GCF_028750875.1). NCBI lineage: Eukaryota > Metazoa > Arthropoda > Insecta > Hemiptera > Cicadellidae > Macrosteles > Macrosteles quadrilineatus. The sequence continues at coordinate 5,418,813 of NW_026542599.1, read as the reverse complement.
GCTATTAATTAACAGCTGTGTCTAAGGAATATGCCGGCCTTAGTCAGTAACAAGATCACAAGATCGCGCCACTCATCCTACACTCATCTCCATCCATACCTGGCTTTAAATACCTACTTTGTATGGTCGCCATTTCATAAAAAGTATTAAAGTATTAATTTGATTCATTTTTGGTCAAACATTCGCCATCTGAAATAACTGAGCCTGCAATACAAATAAAGCAATAATGAATGAAAATTCTGTATAAAATCGATCCAGGTTTATTGAAAACAATGTTGTAAACGTAAGTGATTATCGGCCTTTCCATTCTGTTGACATTTTGAAAAGGTTTAGAAAATGCAATATGTGTTATTTGGCCTTAAATGATATGGCACATACCCAAATTGCTTCTAAGGCTATATGAAAACCTTTAAGCTTGCAACACAAACCTGACTATGCGAACTAGAATTTAATTATGGTATACTAATGCAAAAAATGGTCCAATTGTTTTGCTGCACACAAGCCATTGATGGCTTTTGTAGCTAAATTGGATGAATTTTGTAAATTTGTATTTTTTGTAATTATATAAGTGATTCTTTAGAAACGACTTAAAAAAATGGAAGGTAATGATCCAATTAAAGTTTGAGATGAAGTTGGTATAGGTTTAAGAATTACAGATCCAGCCATCTTCATCCTCCTTAGCTGAGATTTTATAATATTAACTGAATAATCATACGTTCGCTGTTTCGATAAAAAAAAAATCGTTGTAGCTTGAGGTTTTAAAACTGGACCCAGACTTCAGTATCCTAGGGCAGTAAATAAATTATCCTGGCAGAGGAATCGTTTAAATCGCACGTTTGTGTTAGAGAAAACCCTCGTGTATATTATGTTTTACAATACTCCGTGTAGCAAACTCTACCGATCGATAACCAGTTCTGCTGGACTAGCCGAGCTTAATAACCGGTTGTTTACATAACACTGGCTTTCAAAAAGCTCTTCCACCATTTCAATTTCACAGGTTGATACGACAGGGCGCCGCGTCGGAGTTCAGAAGCGATTCGACGTGTTTAGTTACGCTGTGTTGGAGACGGTGTGATGAGATGCATGATGCACAGGATCGGGTGAAAGGATGGAACCATACTCACTCTCAGGAAGTAACGCGTGCCATTACACGGTACAAACAATGGTGCAGTTCCCAGCATGGGCTATAAAGTGCATAGACTACGTTGCAGATTTATGAGCGCGTAGCAGTAAAAGCCTCAATACAGGTGAAACCATTGACAAGCTTTAGTCTTTGATAGAAACTGACACCTCATTTCCATGTTGGTTAGTTGTATTATCTGTAAAATGGCTGCAGCGGTCTCTAAAGATGTCTGTTAAAGAGTCAATGATTTTAGTTAACTTACCTTAGTGCAACTCCTAGTCTTGTTGCTATCTTCAAGGGAGTTTGATATCTAAGATCAACCTCTTCAAACGCCAACACTTGTTTAAGTTATGAACATCCCATGCACAATTGAGCATTGGGCCCAGAATACATTCCTACGACGAGCACAGAGAATAATAATACCAAACTAGCAACCTTAGAATTTTAAGGCGTAAACCAATATAGCTATATATCGGTTAAGAAGTTTAGGAATAGAGATAAGACTGATTCTGACCGATACAATTACTTAGCAATCAGTAATGCAATAACGGAAGTGTGTGATGCGAGCAGAAGATGTAAGTTCTATGAGATAAAACAAAAATGGACCGTTATTCTTTGGAAGGGCGAACACCTTATAAAAATAAGATAAACGCTCTTACTGTACTAAGGGATTTTTTATATCAAGGGAAAACTAGGGCTCTCCTTTTGACGCGAATTTCTTAATTCATTCAAGACAAATTCTGCAATCTTTTCCAAACATCTGAATGGCATATCCCTGGAGAAGTTGAAATTAAACGTGATTAAAAATTCAACATTTATAATTAAATGTCATACTGTAATTTCAATTGGTTCAATGGTTACCTCTAATTGAAAAGATCAAACACATATCAGCCTTTTTGAGCAAGGAGGTTCAAAAGAAAGCTCCAATCCATGAATGAAGGTCGCCAGGAGAAAGTTGCTGACGTAACAAGGACGACGACGCACCTGTGGCAGCATTCTTCTTCAGCAACACACATACTTCAGCTCTGTGTGCAACAGTCCAGCAACAATGACAATCAGCAGATGTTTCTCTCTCGAATTGTCAACGTCCAGTAAAAGCGTTGTCTCTAGAACTGCATTAACTGAAGTAGTCATCCCATTTGTATACGGACTTGATATCTCCAACTCTAAAATAGGCTTCAGATAAACAATTAAATTTTAAATATGTGCCTCTTGAAGAGTAAACTACTGTCGAGGAGGATTTTTCAATAGTTCTTTTTCTACTGTAAAATAAATCAGTTGCTCTTTTAGTTTGATATGGTTAAAGGTTATTGTTCAAGAAAGGAAGAGGGTATTTAACATTAGTAGACTCTGTGAGTAGCTGTATCAATTTAGGTCCTCATTGGTTTCTGTAAGCTTTAACATGGGAATGGCATTTCTATTTCACGATAATTTATTAACAATAATGTAGAAGCCCATATTATTTTACGATCCAACAACTGAAACTTGTGTAAGGACGATTCACTAGGATTAAGTTAAAAGAGCGCACCTCTTTGTTGCCCTTTTCATTTGTTAGATTTATGTTAGTAGTAGCTTTACTAAAACCATAGACTGCAACACAAGTAGACTTCTCATCCCATTATAAATTTTGAATCTAGTTTTTTGTGTCTAGTTCATGTCCGGTGCCACTGATCGCTTAGTGTTAACGCAATTTTGTGTCTATTATTTGAGGGTCAATTTCATGATTTGTGCTTTACCGTTTGGTTATCTAACTAGCGAACGAGTTATTGTTTATGATTAGATCGTTTTATTTGGTTAAACCGTAGACTAACCAACTCAAGTAATTAGGGGAGTATGTTTTGTGGTTTTATCGATGGTTAAACGTAGTTTTAAATCAGTGAAATATCAAGAAGACAATTAATTGTAAACAAAACACGAACTCTGCAGTGTACACATGACAGAAATAACAACAACATTGGCTTCAGCTGTTCCATAAGACTGAAAAAACCAATTAAGGGAATAGGTTTTATCAATGGCAAAACACCAAATACTTAGAACCGTTTCATTATTTTTAACCAGAGGGTATTTAAATTGGAGAGGGAGGATAACATAAAAAATATGCACATCTATAATAAAAATAATAAAAACCGTCATAATCGTTTGAATTTTTATTTTGAATCCCACGACCACATACAGTCAAAAACTACCATAACAATACGCAACTATTCCAAGACAGTGAGGACTCAACATCACATATATGTCAGAGAGGATGTAAACTTCAAATATTTATGAAAAGCCCGCGGATCAATGACACCTGGACACAGTTTCCAACCATCAAACAATAATTGTTACATTAACACATTGACATACACATTACCATAGACTAACCAACACACACATTACATTGACACATATATAAAATTTCATTTCTCAGAATAAAATCGGCAATCAATTGTTTGCTAGGCGAACACCGTAGTTACTTAGCTTTTTACTTATTTTTTCCAACGGAGGTAACTTGAAATGTTGATTCTAAGACATTTTATGAAAACTGATGTTCTGGTCTGCAGTTTTAGATCAGGGCCTGAATCTGTAACTTTGGTACTATGAAATGGAATAATGTTATTCCACTATTTATAACGCCCACCCTACCTCCAGCCTAGGAGTCTAGTTGACCTTTACCCAATGTTACCACGCATGTGCAGGTCATGTACACCACGTTTGTTATTACAGCCTCCACTCAACCATAACCTCCTTTTCTTACCTTCCTTTCATCCTTTCATTAAAAAAACCCTCTTACCAAATTACGTACCATATTCCGACATAATTAAGGCTACAAGAATTACGGACTGTAGAATGTTGATAATGTTTACCATCCTGATGTTTATTATATGTTGGAGATACAGAATTTAATCAGAGTTTTCAGGTCGAGGTTTTTGTATGTTTTTAGTTTCACCTTTGACATTGAATAGTGTAAGTAGTCTTTTCTTCTCTTGGATATAACCATAAATTTGAAGCCTTCTTTTACATGTGTTTTAAATTTGTTTTGCACTTCGGTGCATGGCAGACGGGTTCGATCCACCACATATTCCGAAATATTTAATGGTTTGAACAGCTTTTACCTTAACTGTTTGTGGAATTTCATTATGAAGGTCATTAACGTAGGCCACACACTAAAAAAAAGAGTTTGCTCAGGATTTTTTTTGTACTTTTAAATTCCAACCACCAACTCCAAAGATCCAATGGCAGATGATCTAGAGGACATGTCAGGTGTAGGGTGTTGGCTTCGTCCTATTTCACACAAAGATTACGTCAACCTGCTCCTCTGGTATACCATGTCCGAATTCCATTTCCTAACCGGGTTATACCACAGTGGTTGGCATTTTATTGTAACCAATGCGATTTCATGCACGCACCTCGCCCCGTTTGAGCTGTCTTGGTCCACCCGAGTCGTTTCGGAAATGGGATTTTATCTGAGAACAAAAGAATACGCTATTGGTAGAAAAACTATTGCTATGCTTGGGAAACCGTGGGAAAGGGGGTTTCAGTTTTTAGTTAATTGTAGGCTTGTTTTAGGCCCTAAAGGATTTATAATTTGTATGAAAACTACTGTATGGCATAGTTCTAATCTGTATGAAATATGAATTGCTACTAAATAGGAATAATCATTTTCAAGCCAACAGAATGACGGTCCCAAAAATGGTTTTTTGAATTAGCAGCTTGACCATGTATTGACGGGCTTACATTACAAGAAAGTGTTCCATAATTATTTGTAGACGCAGTCATTTTGGTTTGAATTACGTGGAATTACGGACTTGCTAAAACTCCCCGGGCCAAAAAGAACGAATGAAGCGTAGCCTATCGCTAGTTGAATGTGGTTTTCGCGGTTCCGAATTCCGTGGCAAACCGCTAAAACTGCGATAATGTCTCAAATATCTCGTTTCGTAACATCTTGTACTCAGAAATCATTACAAGTTTATGTTGGCTAATCTTTTGGACTACCTTATTCCATCCTAAGATTATAATAATTTTGAGCTTGAAATAAGCTTGAAAGGATCAGCGGGTACAAGGATTAAACCTGTTGTCATTTCAATTTACAAATGAGGACTGGGGAACGAGGTTGTGTTTACTTCCTGAGGCCATTCAATGATGTCGTTATTTTCAAATAGTAAACCCATGCGCATTACTTCAGTAGCAGCTATCGTGGGTTTAGAATTTCCAAAATTTTGTAATTCTATTACTTGCAATAACACTTTAAATTGCACAACTACCTACTGTTACAGTAGATGTACAGTACATTTAACACTCCAGTATTTACCCAAGATTCAATTCATCATTCAAATCTGTCCTCGACAATGTAAGACTCTCGAAGTTGAACGCGTTCTTCAAAACACTTCAATAAGAATGACAGCGGATCGTGGTCAAAGGTGAAAACCGAATAATTTATAGTTTGAGTAGTCGGTTGCAACACGAGTATTCGGTTGTTGCAAAACGTCAGTCAGCTGATAAATGGGCAACGCCTTGGTCCGGTATATGCCAAACACAGTACGGCTATTTCGTTACAACCTGTTTGTTGTTAGAGACCATATTTTATTGCATTCATGTCCAGACAAGAATTCACAGATAATTGCCACGAAGAGAGTTGCATTGTTGGGATTTCTTGATAAACAAATGTTGATTTTGCAACAGAAAATATCGTAAGAGGGAAAATAGATTGATTGTGAACCCTCGGAGAAATTACGATGATTATTCTAAATTAATTATTCAATTTATTTTTTTTAGTACGGCATTGCTCGGTCATACTATGTAAAGGAAACAGTAAAAACGATATCCAATGCCAATAAAACAGCGTATTTTGTTAGTGACTGGTTTTTAAGCATTGCCTATTAATTTACATACAATTACATACGCACATCAAAAGAATAGTTTACTCAGCTTTTATATCTTGTTTTATATATCATTAGGAGCATCGTACTTTAAAAATGAAGCTGTATATTTTCATGGTACGCGTTTTATCTATATTGGAAAATATTTCATACGCGATGCAACTCATCGATGAAAATGAAATGATCAGCTAAGATGTACACAAACAGATATTGAAATAAACAGAAGCTAGTGAGTAAACATTCAACATATCAGCTACAAAGGATTTAATTGTTACGGCAGGAGAGGCAATGCTAAATTACTCATAACCACCAAAAATAACATAAAAACAAAACACAAATATAACATGAGTTTTTTTGTCAATAAATTTCAAAACAAGAGTGAAAGCATAAAGTGTAACTCTCCTAATGGTTTCTTAAGACTGGCAGCTGCAACAGTTACAGAAACTATTGTTTAGAACAATGCAGAGCGATAACTCACGTTGGAGCCGAAGGAATCCATTAGTAATAGAGTTTTTGGCCTCAACAATTGATGTCATTGGTGAAATCAGAAGACAAAAAGTCCGCCGTTCGGCTGCGGGCTGCGCCCAAAGAAATGTCAAGAGTCTACTTTCACCTGAACAACTCATCTTCGCTATTACACATTTCACTTTCGATTTTTTTGTATGTAATTCTAGAAGTTTATTTTAACCATATTTATTATATCGCTGCCTTGGATCTATCTATCAACATGAATAATCAGTAGAAAGACATTAGCAGTATATTTATTTTAATTTTGCTATCCACTTGTATTGTATTGTATTCTAATCCATTCTAATTAAGTCAAACGCCACAAATATGGCATTATCAAGCCTCCATAAGCTAAAATTGTTAAGGTTCAACTTGATTGGGGTAATGTTTTTATGTAAGTGTTCTGCGTAAAGAATGGATGTTAAATGTTTTTGATGACCTGACGATAGGTAATAAACCCGAAATGTACGCATGGTCAAAGAACCTAAAATGGAAGTACATGGACTGAATGTACGAAATCTTGTTCACTTTATATGTATAAATTAGTTGTAAACATGTAAAAATCTACACTTTAAACCTTGTGACAATCATAGCGTTTAGAACGGATACAGGTTTTAGCACCCGTCCCATAATAAGTGTGTCAGCATAGGATAACGGGCTACAGTTTAGTTGGTCGGATAATGGCTACTTTACCAACATACCTGCAGTAACTAGCCATTACACCAAGGCTACGTCCGGCTTGAAATGGCTCGGGAAATAACTTGCAACGGTTTGTGTAAAAATACTAAACACGCCAATAACGAGTAACGGATGCGAGGGATTTCGATCACGATACCTTAATTACCTTAATTACCTTAATTACCACTGCGTCGCCGATGACCAGATGATCTGGATAGGCTGTGTCAATTCATGTCTAGGCTATCTTGGATTGCGGATGGCTCCTCTCCAAGGTTCCCTCATAAATTCGTCTATGTCAAATAGGGGGTCCACCAGGAGTCTCTCCCTTACCAATCTTTTAAACTGGGCATTGTTCGCCTGCTTTACTTCAATTGGGAGTCTATTGAAAAGTCTCACTGCCATAACTGGGAAGCTGTTCAGTGACTTAGCCAGTCTGCATCTTGGCACATCCAGATCGATAGCTCCTCTAGTGTTGTGCTGATGTACTGCACCACGCTGTATAAAGTCACCAATGTTCTCCTTAACCTAGCAGACGGAGTCAAGTACATATTGACTAAAGATGGTAAGAATGTTAAGAGAGGAGAACAGAGGCTTACTGTGGTCTCGGCGGCCAGCCGAAGTCAAAAGCCTCACTGCTTTCTTCTGGAGCCGCAGAATCTTCTGACTCTTTGGACAGTGTCCCCATAATAACAACCCATATGAGATATGACTGTGGAACAGGGCGAAATAGGCCGATACCAAAAAATCCACTGGCACTGATTTTTTCAATTTCCTTAGCAAAAAGAGGACTCTAGAAAGCCTATGGCAGACCTGAGTTGCGTGTTCACCCCACGACATCTTCGGATCAATCCAGAAGCCAAGGAGCTTCAAGGGGTTCCCAGCATCAGTCGTCTTCAGAGTGCAAATGAGTCGCTGAGTCTTATCATCGTTGAGCTGCAACTTGTTGCTCACAAACCAATTCTTGGCCTCGTCAAGTAATCTGTCTGAGTCCAGACGTATTTGATCTATGTCCTTTCCCCTTGCCAGCAGGGTAGTGTCATCCGCATATAAAAGTGAGCGGCCCTGAAGATCTAAATCATTGACAAGAATGACGAAGAGAAGGGGACCAAGCACAGACCCTTGAGGAACCCCATGTCGCAAACTAAGCTCTTCTGATCGAGCACCCTCAACTTCCACTACCTGCTTCCTGTTTCTCAGATACGATTGCAAGGTGTTAAGAGCAATCCCCGTTATTCCATGATGTTTGAGTTTACTAACAAGTATCTCGTGAGAAACGCAGTCGAAGGCTTTGCTTAGATCACACAACACCAGTCCCAGAGAGTCGCCAGCCTCAAAGGCCTCCATAACCTGACCAACTAATGATCGCACAGCCGATACAGTTGATCGCCCCTTGCGGAAACCATGTTGGGCACTTAGTATTATATCGTTCCCTTCAAAGTGAGTCACCAGTTGTTCGTTGAGAATTGACTCCATGATTTTACCAAAGGCTGGAACCAAGGCTACAGGCCTGTAGTTGGTCAAAAGTTGGGGGTCACCTTTCTTAAAAATTGGCACTGCCCTAGATATCTTTAACTCGTCCGGGAATACTCCCTTACTTAAGCATGAATTTATGAGCCAGGCCAAAGGAAAAGAGATCACATCAATAACTGACTTGAGTAGGTGGCAGGACACACCATAAACATCAGGACTATGAGAGTTTTTGTAGCCCTTAACTATTTGACAGATTTTTTCCGGAGTAACCAGCCTCCAGGTTGACATAGTAGGTATTTGTCTCGACCGATTTCCAGCTCTTAATAAGGATGAGCTATCAAGAGTTTGAGAAGTGAGGTTAATATTGTCAACAATCTCATTAATGTTCTGAATAAAGAATTTGTTAAACTCATCAGGGCTAGCATTAGACTTAGGCTTAGCAGAATTTCTATGTTGGTTAATTAGTGCCCAGGCAGCCTTCTGGGGGTTGTGAGCCATCTCAATAGACCTTGCATTGAAATTTCTTTTAGCTTTGTCAACCATGTTACGGTAATATCGATTTATTCTTAAATATATTGTTTTCCAATGAGCAAACTCCTCATTAGATGATGCTGAATTCATCAAGTCCCTGTACAGAACCACATACATTTTAATCCTATGCAGGTCATCTGTATACCATGCTTTATGAGACGCAATCCTCCTAGGCTTAGCTTTGTTTTCTACACTTTTGGTGTAATTTACAGTGGGGAAAATTTCATTAAAAATTCTATCAAATATTTCAAGAAATGCAGAGAATGCTTCATGAGGCTGTAGGAATTCACAATACTGTACAAAGTTAACCCAATCAATATTCCTAGACCGCGCGGCTACTGGGAGTGATTGGCCAAGGGGATACAGGAAAATGTTTAGGTCAGATAGCTTTAGGGACACTTAAATAATAGTTCTCATTTGAAACATGTGGATGTTTAAGTATTCGAATGATTGATTGACTTACTACGGTGACGATGCGAACACACTAGGGCGAAGACAAGTGAAGGATAAGCGAAATATGAAATACGTGACGGGACCTCTTTGTTTTTTAACGACCGCTCATTTCAAATCCACTTACAGTATTAAATACAGTAGAACCTAGTTTTAAACAAACAAAATGTGTTAAATATCATTTTTTGAATCGTATTGCAATCTATCTATCTATAATCTATAATATTAAAACGTAACAGGGTTTTTTTATTTCACGATTCTGAATCAACCACTCGACGGATTTTCATGGTGTTTGTGTTGAAAGAAAGATAATTTTGAGAACTAGGGAATGTCGAAGCCATAATTTTAGTTTAGGGTCCCAGTTATTTAGAAATTAACTTTTAATTATTGAAAAGTCTAGCAGCCGACGCTAAGATTCTAAACTAGCTTTTGGTATAATACATAATTTGCTTAACATAACAGCTGTAAACATTCAGCGTTTGTAACACAAATTCAGCATTTGGATAAAATGAAATTACATACGCAGGGTTGACTTATTTATACTATGTGTAATGCTATAATCATTGATACCTTCATTTACTCGGTAAGAGGATGACAGATTATTTAAATATACATGGTACAATACTAATGATCTAATTTATTTTTTTTTGAGCAGCCTTTAAAATCTTTAGTTTGTTTTAGTGCAATATAATTTGCTACTAGTGTCCCTGTTGCTCGAAATCGAGCAATTGCTAAGTAGGCCTACTACAGGCGTTATTTTAAAACAAATAACAGTCATAATGTTTGATGACTTTAAAAGATTTGACTCAAAGATTATGGAATACTCAAGATGTACATAACAGATCGATATAATCAACATTTCTTGTAAATATCTTATCATTTTTCAAAAGTTGATCTTGTTTTTTAGATTTTCTACAAATAGCCTTACTCATAGCCGCATTAGGTTGTCCATAATAATGATTAATAATAAAAAAATATACTTATATTTCTTCTCCTTGGTGTTTTTCTATGGCTTTCCAATGTTTCCATAGTTTGTAAAAGGCTCTTTCAATGATTACTAAGAAATGTAGCACAGTGTTAATTCAGTTTTCCTTTTAGTAAATCAATTTACCCAGGCTCTCTAGTTTTTTCCATCGTAATATTTACGCCAACCCAAATTCAAATAGTATAACTATTTCATTTCAACCAAGTAAGTAAATGTTTGTAGCAAAATAACTGTTACATTAGCAAACTTATTGAATGTTTACAATGAACATATGTTCTTCTTTTCACTTTTAATTTCTGACAACAGCTGGAGTTTCATAACAATTTTTGTTTCCCATGTTAATCTTATGGAGCAATACGCAACTTTAAAGGGACCCAGGGCCTCACCCTCTAATTATTTCCCTAAAAAGAAAGTTTCCTGCACAACTTCACGTTACGCTCTTTCCAATGACACCAAAAACATGTCAATCGGTTCAGTAGTTTCGGAGGAGTAATTGTCACAAAAAACCTGCTTGCGTATTAAATAAGTATAGATAGATAACTAACTGCTGGTTGAATATAAAACTATTCTATAACACTATCAGGTTAGTTTATTATTTTGTTATTTTGCCATTGATTATAGGAAATAAGTAACATTCTTTAATATTTTTAACCATGGTAATTTTTTAACCATTGCTGTATACGAATCGAAGCTCACGAAAGCTTATGAAAATTTTTTTTGCTACTCAAATTGTTGAGGAAAGGTTGGGAAATAACAATGATCACATGTTTTAATTCATCTTGGCAGCTTTTTCTTTACAAAAAAATTTTAACTGCTTAAACTATGCTTGAATTAGGAATGGAAATACAGTATTGATATACAGTTTTAATCAGCGAGCACAGAATGGGTTTTAATGGACTACTCGTTCCCGTACGTAGGACGAGCCGTCAGCTCGTATTCATATTACAAGGTTCTCTAACCACTCGGCTTCCAGGCTATTGAAGAATTTACTGGAAGGAAATCGTTAAGCTCAAGAAATTATTACTTTATCAATTGAAAGTATATGTACAACTACACAAACTAATATTCTCAAAATGAATAACTGTTACTCATAGCGATATGGGAACAATGTGATCGAGAACATGTAGGTGGTAAAAAAAGCTAGGAAAAAAGAATTACCGATAGTCATAAGGATAGTGAACATTCTTAGAATATGCGTGAAAAAGAAATCATCAAATACTGAAGGACTAAGATGCCTTTTACGCAAAATTTCCTGTAACTTAATTACAGTCAATGGTATAATCCCTCCACAAAAGGCTTTTTCCATAGTTAATTAGAATTGAAGTTATCACTGCTAGAGGATGAAAGAAAATATCTTATCTTGCCAACAACTTCTTCTAGTATTAGCGTAGTCTCATTATAGTATTAAAGTATTAAGTATTAGTTTTAATTCTTGAAGATAGTTTCTGGTCATTCTAAAGCAACGTAACCTCTTCAATCCTTGGCAATGAATGACGTTTCTTTACAGAAATCCGATAGCAATATAAGTATTTATATAAAAATAATTTATAAATAAAAAACATTTTTAAAACAAAACGTTTTTAAACGCACTAAAAAGTAGAAAATAATTTATAAATATGATGAGAGTATCAATACTTGTAAGATTTAAAACGAAAAACGTGGGGTGCATGCAATAGATAATTTACAATTACCTTCACCTATTAAAGTAATGTATTATTATCAATTAATTGCATGCACCCAACGTTTTTCGTTTTAAATCTTACAAGTATTTATACTCTAAACATATTTATAATATAAATTATTCTCTACTTTATAGTGCGTTTAAAAACGTTTTGTTTCAAAAAAGTTTTTTATTTATAAATTATTTTCAACTTTTTAGTCTTTAATGTGTAAATATGTTAAATATATTTCATATGGCCTGTTATTATATAACCTTTGACTATTAATACAACAAACCAAAACCTTATTATCTCGAATCAGATGTTTTATCTTTACTTTAAAATGCTTGTTTTATATTTTTAGAATATATCTGGAGCAGAACCTGTACCTCTTAACCTCTGCTCTTCCAACAGTCAAATTTAAGTATTTACAGCTGACTTAAATTAATTGATATGTTTACATTCTTTCAAAATGTAAACATGGAAAATGTGGAAGCCCATGGGGCGTATCCCGTGGGAAATATGACAATTAAATGATATAATATTGCATTGTCGTCCATTTGTGAGCTATGTTTTAAATTTCACGTCTTTAGCTCATCGGGAACTTCGTTTAAGATTGATATCAAAATTTGTAGGAAAGCGACTAGCGAGATAATAAAAACAAGCCCATGGGGCGTAGCCCAAGGAAAATATGAAAATTAAATGATATATAATAGAAAGCGAGTTTATAAAAACAAGCCCATGGGGCGTAGCCCAACGGAAATATGAAAATTAAATTATATAATATTGCATTGTCGTCCATTTGTGAGCTATGTTTCAAGTTTCAAGTCTCTGGCTCATCGGGAACTTAGTATAAAATCGATTGCAAAATGTGTACCGGACAAGAAAGCGAGCTAATAAAAACGTTTTAAAATATACTAAATTATTCCTGGCCAATCCTACAATCTCTAACATCATTAGTCTGATCTTTCATGAATAGTAATCCATGATTGAATGAAACTTCTAAACATTTTCAGTGCTACAGAGAATTTCACCCAACAAGCTCCCTCCATAAAGGACCATTCCAACAATATCCACAGTCGCTTGAAGAATCTCCAATCTAAGGAGCTCTTAAGCAAAGGATAATACAGTAATTATTTAGATTACGTTTAATGATAATGGCAGAGCTGCATAGCTGCTGTTCAACAATGAAGAGATAGCATGTTAACGACTTTGAAAGTTGTGTAATTGGAGGTAAAAGCGAGCGATTGGTGGCAGAATTCAGCGATCCGCCGCAGCAACGCCCGTCTGGTTGCGGTCCGTGAACTCAACTTTCCCTCCAGTTAGTATCGATGCATGGACGTGAGGTGGACTAAATATTGGCGATGAAAAAATGTTGTTATAATAAATGTGCTTGGAATATATCAGGGGGAATACACATGTACACACACATAAAGAGGTTTGAATGCAATAAACGAATGAGAGAATAGGTGCAATATGAACCGAGTTTAGCATTTTAGTAAAAGAATATTTGAACAAAGGGATTTTCCAAATTTTACGGTAGAAGAATTACTTTTCCTCAAATTTATTCGAAGCATGCCGACAATCCAAGTTGCGTATTTTCAGGGGAAGAAGAGCTTAGGGTGGTGAATTAATGAGGTTAGCCTGTAGCTCAGCTTTTTTAATGACTGAGATCAGCTGTTTCTATAGACAGAGCCATTAATTGGACCAATGAATACAAAGTTGTAGGCTATTCATTGGGACAATCGTATATTTGGTAGCCGAGCGTTGCATCCAATAAATTGCTGGGTAATTACACAGCTATATACAAGAAAGTTTACAGAACATATTTTTACCCCCGCCGTAGCAAACTAAAATTATATCCTTAAAAGACCAGGTTGTCCCTATTATATATCATTAGGTTTAATGATTACTTAGGTTTTATTCTACCGGGAAGACAATACAGCGTGTTTTTTTTTATTTTTTTATGTTAATTAGTACCGAACTGAGCAAACTATAAAAGTTTGATCAAAATGCATAATTAAACAAGCAAACTACAACAGGTTACTTATTCTTCATAAGCATAACATGGGAATTTTAAATTAACACTGTTTTTGAAATTTCTCCTCAAACATTAATTGTACGACAAAGCTTCAGTGTACTTAAATATTCATTTTTGAAGCCCTACAAAATAGTTTTGAAATAAACTGCAAAACTTAATGTTTTGAGAGTCAAAAATGGGAAAAGCTGATTTTTACCCTATAAAATCCGTTCTCATAGGCCTACTCCGCTTGATCGCGAACTCGTTTTAATAAATGTAGATTTAAAGGTCTGTTTTAAATTTCATTGTGATCGGACAATCTTTACTTGAGTAATGGTGCTAAAGGACACACACGCATTATTTGAGTGAATTTTAACGAGCATTGTTTTTGTTTGTTTTTTTCCCCTGAGGGCCTCAAAACGAAAAAGTGAATCGGTCATGGGAAACTCAATAAAAACCCAAGGCCCACCTCGTAGATGAAGAATGGCATGGCATTACCGAAATATAAATTGCTTCACCAGACTAGGACCATAGCAGAAGCAGGAGAAGTAATATATTGAGGCAAGTCTAGAAAACTGTAGTTGGTTTGATATCCAGATAAAGGACAAAACATTAAAAACTACTGTACATTATTTCCAAATAGTATTCGATCTAACTTTGTTATCATGAGAATGTATGCGAAACTTGTTTGTCTGTGATTAAAATATATACTTTAGGGGAAATGAAACTAATCTTCACTCTTAAGTCATCTTCAACACTTAATCTGCTTCTATGTTTATATTTTATGTACAAGAGTTCAGAAAACCCACTCTCATACAGGTTACTCGTAACAAATGGAATCAAAAATAGCAGAGCTTGCCAAAGATGGATGGGAACTCGTTTTTACATCCGATCAAGGAGTTAATGAAATATTTCTCTTTAAAATAATCTTTCATGGTACGATCGATAAATTTTATTTTAGTCTCAATTCATTTTGTGAGGTTACGGGGAAAAAGATTACTGATCCAGTCCACTTTTGAATAATATAAGTTAACAGAAGCTTAGCATGTTGCTTACATCCCTCACGCGTACCACCTGAAACGTACCGGTTGGGAACCCCTGGCATATACTGTAGAACACTCTGAAATTCTCTGAGTATGTGATACAAGATATAATACCCAAGTCCGTAACAGGCTTAAACTAATAGATGTTTAATAGCAGTGCATTCCATTAATCCATTTAGCCGGACTAAGTATGTAAACATGAAGCCAAAAAGAAAGTGTCAAAGCTTTACTTTCACTTCTATTTGTAAGCAGCTCACTTTCAACGCTATGGAATGTAGAACAAGATGTCACCTTGGGTAGGATATCGGTGACTTTCGTCTTTGATGAAGAAAGTTAATTTTTATTACGTTCATTTTTATCCAATAGAACCTGAATTGTAAGTGAATTTAAATATACACTTTCCTTGGTCAAAATAGATGAAGTTAGATGATTCAATATGTATTGAATAATACTATGTCAGTACTTGATTCAATCCAATAACTCGGCATTAACGCGTTGGCATGTGGAAATCTATTGGAGACTTTAACGGTATGTGCTAATGAAAGTGTCCTACTACCAGATTCAACAATTATTAAAAACTCTCAATTCGTTATACATGTTGCTATGTATAGGCCTTTAAATGACAGCAAAACAATGCCTGGACCGTTTGAAATAAAATACGCAAATTATCCTTTTGATGAGTATAAAATCAGCATAATGCACACAAACATTTCCAAAGAAAGATGAATATTGCTTGATAAAATACCGCTGATGAATGCCTTTTGAAAATTTCACAATTATCGCATGTCATCCCAAAGATAAAGGTTTGAACATAATTTAAAGGTTTTCTAAATGTAGAATTTTAAACTAAGAAAATATAAAAATATTACAACTCCAATTCATCTACATTGCAATATAGAAATTGCTGTATAAGAATTGTGTAACTATACGTACAAGGTTGTTCAAGTTTTCTTGGTGGAAGAGCTCCAATGCCTAGGCAGTTATGTTCGTATAAGAAACCTAGGCTTATATCTTTTTACGTGATATCCAGACGAAAATTTTAATGTTGGATCTAATATATATATTTTTGTCAAACCTACCCGGTAGTTCAACACCTTTTTGACAGCCTGTGTGTCTGTGAGTACGAATTATCGTATTTTTACCTCAAGATATGATAATACATCAATGCCCCTGAAAGGGCCACTTTTATGTTAAGGTTTTGTCTTGGAATGAGAAAATATGAGAATTAATAAGACTTATTATAAAGAAAGTTCCACTTCTTCAAGGTAACGTCACACCTTCCGCGTTCTTATCTCTATTCATCAATCTCTCATTCATCTCTGAGCCAATCAGCAATCAGCAATGGACAATCAGCTGAGTCATCTCACGTGACGTAAGAGCCTACCTTGTTTGGATCTGACTGTACTCGCCCCCTGAGGTCTGTTGGGAAACTTCCCTTGAGCAATTAGTAATTATATTTAAATGCACCGGTGCTTTGTGGGTTGTGGAGATTTACGTGGAGAACTGCAACAAAGATAGGTCTCTAGTGTAGTTACATTGATGATTTCCTCTGACAGAGAGTTAAATATTTAACAAAGGATTGAGTGAAAACTTGGACTTTTTATTATATTAATTCTATAGCGACGCCTTTTCTTTCACAATTGATTAAAGAAAATTCGTAGTGTTCCAAAATCAACGGTGATAGCTATTTCCCAGAGATATTTTGGAAGGACATTCAAATTTGAGGGGTCTGAACCGTGATCTCTTTAAAAGTGTTTAACCCTACACACAACCTCCCCCCCCCCCATTGTGTGTTGGTTTCTTAATGCTACTAGTATTTAATCTAACTGACAGAGCAGAGTGTTTTAACGATTCTGGTTTTATAATCCGTAGCAAGGCACTAGCGGACCTACTAGTAGCTTCTTATATGTGTAACTTATTACCCAGAATACATCTAGCTGTATTGTTTGGCACGTATTTTTGTATGCTGAAGTAGCAACCCATCAAAATCGACCAGCTTGTATAACTATTTTAGTTTAGTAAAACAATCGGCTGCAGCTTTAATACTTTAATACTTGTATTCAAGTATTAAAGCTGCAGCCGATTTTTTTACTAAACTAAAATAGTTATACAAGCCATTCAAAGTGTTTGCTACTGTCTAAAATTTCTTCGTTGCTTGATAATTCTGAGTTAGTTTACATGCCGTGAAAGATGCTATAGCTTACAATTTGCCCTTTTAGCCTGGTAAAAAAAACTGAGATAATAGAGAACACTAGTTATGTATGTGTACCAATTCAATTACGTCGATTGTCTTTTAAACTGGCATAGAAGTTTGATGTGTAGTTCTATCTATATAAGCTCACAGACATCAAAGATATTACGATCAAAGGCAACACTTTATATTACACCATTTGATTGCTGAGTTTGGCAATCTTGTTTCCCAACAAACATTCCTGTTCAGGTCCAGATGAGATAAGTCCACTTGGCGAGTCTCTGTCCAGATTAAGATAAGTCTGCTGCACCTTGCTCCAGATACTTGTTGCCAGAAGAGCTGCCGTCATGTAAAATCCGCCCCACCCTCCAATAATTCAGAAGGGATATCGCAGGTCAGGTGTAAAGGAGAACCACCAGGGAAAGCTTCTTTACGAAAAACTGTGCACATAGATTACATATACTCTTTAAAAATATAGCATCGTTATAAATCAACTGAAGACTATTTTCAGGTATGATCATGTCTAGGTTATTAACAGAATTAGAAGACGAGTACAATATTCTTCTACAATATGTAACGATTGTGTAAGTAGTCTTCACTGTGAATATTTTGTCCCATTATTTAACCAAAATTATAATTATTTCAACAATAATCTTTAATATACTGCTCGTTCTCTGGCTTTGTAGCCCAAGCGTAAATCGCAAATTGTCTATTTTGTCGACATCAGCGTACTCAAGCATGGCAAAACATAAAACATTCATCAAAACAGGCAAAAGATTTTACAAAATGTTGGGAAAATATACATGCAAAATTCTTCAACTTTCTTAACTTCAAAGATTAAACTTAAAACCATTGTGAATTCTACATTGACGAGGTTCTGTAAAATTTTAAATCGTGGTAACTCCCAAGTGTTAGGTAAACTACAGTTGATAATATTGTATCATATTTTATTAACCGTCCTTAAACCTATGATCATAGTTGGTTAATGTGGTATGACGGGGAGGGGACAAGGTCGTAATCATACAGTTCATATAAACAGATGGTTTTTACTGGTTCCGTGCATTTTATTAGTTGAGATTTAAATGTTCTTAAATGTAATTCCTGGAATGTAAACCACGTAGTCTTGCATGAACGTCATAGAATTATCTCCAATTACAGCATATTATGAAATATTCAATGCATATATTTAACTGAAATCTTTGATTTCACAGTATTTTTATTTTAAAGCTATGAGCCTTGAATAAAGACGAGCTTTCACGTTTGATCATCAACATCTGTGTGGTAAGCTTACATTACTCACATCAGGGAATATTGATGGCACAATCCAGTCCTTGATCTAGATCCCAGTAAAAATATGACAGTCAAATCATAGCTGGCACTGGCGTTCGTTGCTGCTTTGGTGGGATGTCTCCTCGTGGACAGATAAATAGCATCAACGTAGTTTGCAAAGTAAAATTATATTAAATGCATATTTAAACATTGGTATTGAAGGAGAAATTTTATTTATCGCTTGGATTTTGATATTTAAACGCATTTTTAAAGGCATTTTGAACTCTTTTATTGAATGAAAGAGCTCAAATTAGATATTACAATTAGCTCGCTCTCATTAGCGAGTGAATCTCTTATATTAAACTCTTGCATTTGTTTTACAAATACTCCTGAACGGCTGAAGCGATCCACACGACATTTAGCACAGTCGTAGTAACTAGCCATGGTAAGGTAGTCTGAAATGATACAAATAGGACAACAGGGGTTTTCCCTACATGAATTTAAACTTTTAGAAATTTAACATGGGCCTTGTGGGTTTATTGATTACTAATATTATTAGTTATATTGACATATGAGTACCAACAAATCATAAAAACCAGCACATTACAAATACAGAACAAGGAAGAACAACCAAATTAATACCGTTGAGCATAATTTACTACAAAATGATTAACCAATTAGGCTAATGTACCATTTGACTTTTGATACATCAAATAGACATTTCATTTATGTGAAGCAAATCTACCATTGGCTTTGGATACTTCAAATGGACGTCCCTATGTGATTGAATATACCATTGACTTTGGAAACTGCAAGTAGGCATCTCATTTATGTGAACCAGATGTGGCATTGACTATGGATACTGCAAGTAGACATCCCATTCACGTAAAAAAGATGTAGCATAGACTTAGGAAAAGTTGCAAACTAACATAATACTTACTAACATAATAGCTTAATATTGCAAGCAGACAACTCTATTGTACAATAGTTATATCATATATGTTACAAATGTTTTCAATATGAATGATATCTTAAACTATAGATACCCAGCCTTAAAGTTGACCCATCTTAAATACATAGTCAGTTTTATAATAAAACACAGTTCAATTTGAAAAATATCGTTCCTTATAGTCAACAAACCACTAGTAGAAACAGTGAATAACAGCGATACGTTACTTGACTGGAAGCTAAAAAAAACTCAGCTATCCGAATGTTCATTATATCCGAACGGACACCATCTGAGCTCCTGATGTGTAAGTACAGTAGGATTATAAAGGTGTATGGTCCATTTTCTGTAAAAACGACTTGATTTCCCTATCTCACGTTATTCATATTTTGGGTTTCGACGATTTGGAATGATTGGGTTGTAATCAATTTAATTTATACTTAGCAATACTTTACACAGTATACAATTATTTACATACGTTTGTTGTAATGGTATACAAAAATAGTATCTATTGTTCGACCGTGTTGCATATCTTCATCTCGCTGCAATACATCGCATGGACTCGCTAGGTGTGGACTGGAAAGGATGACCTTGTTAAATGAAAGTAACCGAGTTACTGAGTTATAACCGTGGGTCACGGAAGTCTCTTGGAGACTAAACTTGTGTCAATTAGTGTGTATCCCATAAATAGCTGATATTAAAATATACGTTACAATATAACGAAAACTATATATTTTATATATTATATATACATTAGCTGCTGTACCCGTGCTTTGCAACGGAAAGAAAATTCTGTTTCGAAGAATGGGTGTCCTCTTTACATTATAATACATCTTGGTAGCCTTGTTAATACTATCTCTGGGTTGATACAGTAAGGGTTTTATAACTTTTTTATATCCATTTTCACGACATAGTTTTAGAATATATAATCTATGACAAAGTTTTATAATGAATAAACCTCCGACAAAGAGTTGAGTAAAATATTACATTTAATTTGTTTGGATCAGCTGTATGAAATTGTAAAATAAGCATTTGACAGTTCTGATTGTTAAAGGTACATTGAAATGTCAACGCAAAAGTAAACATTGTGAATTTTCTTATGCTTCCATGGAGACCAATTAATATTTGATTTTGAAAACCTCGCCTCAAAAGTTTGGTCACCCAAGGGGCGTAGCCCGAGGGACCCGAGGGAAGAGAATAGGCCTAAGACATCTTAATATTATAAATGTGAAAGTTTGTTTGTTTGTTTTAAGTTCAATCACGCACTAACTACTGGACGGATTGGGCTGAAATTTGGTATGATGATAGCTCACATTCCCGATTAACATATAGGCATATTCTTCCATGTAAACAGTAAGGAGGTTGCAATAGATATTATAATCGTTTTTACTTTGTATGATTTTGGTTTCACTATAGCATACTGCCTCCTTTGGCCTCATCCAGAAATCGTTCAAGATACCACGGTCAACAGGACTTGACTGCCATCTAGCTTATAGATTTATTTATTTTTTGTTATGCCATTGGTTATATAAAATAAATACCGTACACTAACGGTTACTGCAGCATATTCAAAGGTCATGTGTTTACTCTAGTCGTGATGGGTCTAATGTTGATGAACACTGTCCTTCAGATGGGGATGAAGGTCATTAACACGTCACCATTCTTGAGCGAAGTATCATTTGGTAGGGTAATGTTGATTTTGGAAATAAATATCGAATTTAGATGATGTATTTATGAGTTGGTTCCCAAAACTAATTAATCGCAAATGTACAACATTATTTTTTATTGTGTCTTGTCCTCTACTTCGAGGGCGAAATATTGACACTTTTGGCAAGAGCCCAAGTATAAAATATTACTGGGCACAAAGTCAATTTAGAAAAATAATGAACACTTTATTATAAACGCTGTGGCGTCACTCGGACCTAAACACGATGAAGGCCAAGGCAGAAAACCCGCTCTCTTTGAAATTAGAGTGCACAATTTATTTGCATATTTTTCCATCCGTAGTTCTATCAGTTAGTTAATTATAAGTACTTTATGAAGGAGACTTTTATTTGGCACGCTGCCTTTCAATAATACATGGGGCAAACACGCTTCCTTGTACAACTATCTGCTTGTTTGTGGATGTGGACTATTTGAAGACAATTAATTGTTATAAGGTTTGCTTCTGTATTGTGTACGTATCGAGTGGATGTCTGTTTATCTACTGCTACAGTTATTGTGTTTGTTATACCTACTGTTTATATTTCATATTTTTCCTAACCTCCATAGTTTTCCCTACAACAAAAAAATTATCATCTCCATAGGGTAAAACACGCACTTTAAAACTAACTTTAGCATTAGAGAATCGTAGTCGAATCAGCGCAAATTAGTAACCAACATTCAACACACATCAAAATAGTTTTCATACTATACATCGCGATGCCAAGTCTACTTGCAGTATCCAAGGTCAGTGATATGAACTATTTCAATAGTAACATCACAAACGAGCATGATAACCATACCAATACATGATCCCCAGCAGAGCGATCCTGAAGATCGGAGACGCTTCTAAAGGAATCGATTTCAAGGATTGTGGACACAGCTGTACTTGATCATTTACTTTTTAAATGTCCTGGATAAGAAAACAGCCGATATTAGTCAGTAACAAAGCTTGTGTACTGGATCATCCTAATCCATTCGACACCTTGCACTCATATTCCGCATCAAAACTGTCTAAAAAACCAATGCTAATGATAATCCTTACAAAAATAATCCTCAGCAAAATGGTCTCTGATCTAAGGATCGGAATCGATTCCAAGGGTATCCTATATGGAATGTGGCACAAAACATGGGATTAACCCGAGTTGTTATTGAAGGAATGCCGTCTCCCTGCAGGTGCCTCCCCCTTCTCTTCTCTCATTCTCTCTCTCTCTCTCTCTCTCTCTCTCACTCTCCCTCTCTCTCTCTCTCTCTCTCTCTCTCCCTCTCTCTCTCTCTCTCTCACTCTCTCTCTCTCTCTCTCTATTCTCCACACCTTCCCGCCGCCGACTCGGCAAGACGGCGAACCCAGTCAGTCGTCCAGTCTTTCCTCTGCCGCGGTAAGGAAGGTGTCGTTGTGTTTTTATCGTTCAAGTGTTGTGACTATTTGTGACTAAAGCCTAAGTGCAGCGCTATTTGGATAAGCCAATTGTGTTTTCGGGTGAGTTACCATTCATTGCAACCAATCAGCTAGTTAGTTTTTGAAGTAAATATTTGTACATTTCACACATGGAAAATCCACCATCTACAAATGTGAAAGTGCATAGTGTTGTTGAAGCCAAGGTTTTTGATCTGTATGCAGTGGGTTCGTTGTGTTTTCAGTTTGAGGTTAGCCAACATTGCAGTCGTTGCAGTTTTCGCCTGCCAGCTGTTCTGTTAGTTGGTTGTTGATCTCCTAGAAGCTGGTGGAGCTGAAAACACGTCGTCATTCCTTTCCATTGTTGTGGTGCTGCTGGTCGACCGGAGGTAAAGGAATTTCTATTCCTTTCGGGTTTCGAGAAAAAAAAAACTAGCTACGAGAAGATTAATGGTTTTAATGGATATCTTTAGTTGACAATACTAAATGTTAGACCTACTGTGTAACTATATTATTTACCTGAAATTCAAATTTTCAATGTAGCATTTTATATGCAGACATTTTATTACATATGAAAAATACCAAACATTATTTTAATAAAGGTTTTGTTTCTTTTATAAGTTTATATAACCAACTTTTAAGTCACTAAAATTGCCTTTGTGTAATTCACCATAAATAAATTACAATGCCCGTTGTACGCTTAAAATTATTTTGGCGACAAATGAAGCAAAATAATAAGCTCTATTTGCTTTTAAAACTGCTGCCTCACATTCGATTTTGGTTATTTAATCCTAATAGATTCTTCATACTATGAAGAATCATACATAGCTATTGCTTGAATAGGGATTTTGCACTTTTTACATATTGTATTTAGCATTCAAGGAAAAACAGTATTACAATTACAGCTCTCATGTGTTATTTCAATTAGATTTTCCTATTAAAAAACAATAACAAAAGGTTACTCAGGAACAGTTGAAAAGTTTCTTCAACACAATCACAAACACTAACGAGCACATCCATCTCAGGATGTCAAGCAACTTAAGTAGGTCTGGGACTCGTCCTTGGTTATCAGGTGTCTGTACTTACTGATAAGTACAGGCGTGACTTTAGCAGTTGACTGCTGCATTGATAAGAAAAAAATGGGTTGAATAGGCTTGTGACCTTATCAGTTGACTGCTGCAATTGCTGATAAGACTACAAACTACAATCATTCTACAAGTGCATTCTTACCCAGTTTCTTGCTGCACTTGCTGATAGTAATATATGTGTGCATAGGCGTCTACTCTTTGATTTGCCTGCTGCAATTGATTATGGCAATTACAATAATAGGTGTGCCTAGGCCTGCATTCTTTTCATTTGATTACTTTAGGGATGCATCTCTTTTAGTAGCTTACCTTAGATAATGGTGACGCGAATTCGCTGGAGGCGTTAACTTGATAAAAACACACATCAGTCGACATCAAAGACATTTAAACCGTTAATATATCTAAATATGTATAAAAAGAGTAAACTTGATACAAATCAGTCAGCTGAGATCAAAGCATTTAAGTATCAAATCAACGCCTGCCTTTTGAGATGAAAGTTATTTAAGCAATAAATGCACTGCAACATACCGATTTGAAGGAAAATTAAACAATTACACAACAATCATCGACGATTAAAGGTATTTAAAAATATAATCTACAACAATCAGTGATTAAATAGATATTAAGTAGATATTAAATCTACCGTAGGCCTACATAAATCTGTTGAGATAAAGTGTATTTAATTTCATAACACGCAGCAGGGTAATTTTGGGTGTTTATACAATCAAAACAATCATCAAGAAACAAATAAACAACAATAATATGAGATGAAGAGTATTTAAAAATTAAATTTTCAACAATCAGTTGGCATAAAAGTTCTTAACAAATTAAATCCACAACACTCAGATGATGCTGGGTATTTAAATATTTAATCGACAGAGCCGATGACACACTGAGAAAGTATTAAATCCATAACAATCAGTTTAGATCAAGGGTATTTAATCATTTATATAACAGACAGCCGGGATTAAGGTGTTTAAAATTGAATCCGCAACAGAGAAGATCTACAATTAAATTCTTAAATATACAATAATTAATTGAGATCGCAGGCATTAAACAAATTAAAATATAATATTCACAAGGTCAGATATTTTATCACAATTGCAATGGGGCTCGCCCGCCTTTACTAATGACAATAACGCTTAAGTCAAAGTGAAAAGTGTTTTCGTGTAAACGTGTAATAAAGGTGTTAAGGTGTAATCGTGCAAAAAGGCAGGGTAATCTGGTTAATTTATTGGTCAACGACACCGCAGACTATAATAATACGGCATTGTTGTTTGCCCTTGGACCGAATTGCTATTGAACACTGGCTTGTATCGGGGACTTTCATTCAGAGTACAAGAGTTCTTTGCTAGAAATTGAGCGTTATTTCATTGACATTGGATACTGTTGAGTGTTGTAGACACCACCTGGGTAAAATCTGATTCTTGTTTGATGCGTGTTTAAAGTTCGATTATGTTTGGGTATTCTGCTGTGTAACATGTAGTTCAGTGTCATCATAAAATATTAGAGGGCAAGCCAACCATAAGAGCTATAAGATCACTATTTTGGCCTAACTTGCCCTAACTAGTCTTAAAAATTATGTTTGGAGATCGTTTCTAGCCCTAAACGATCTTCTCGTATTTTCTGGGCCAACAAATTAAGTTTTAAAATATTAATGTTAAAACTTAAAACTGAATATTTTTTATGCCAGTAATATTAACGACTTTAGAAACAAAAGTAAGTTTTATATTCCGAAGGTGGCTAGTTTTTACTCGAAGATAACATAGTTACAGTAATAACTTATTGAATTTTGTCTTTTACATATTGAATAACTTTCTGTGTGCTATTTGCAAAACTATTCACGCGCATATTCTAAAAATGACCATAGAATGAAATTGCTCCTTATTAGATTTATCATCGTTATGGATAATCTCAAGAAAGTGTTTAGGTATGTCACTCGTTTAACAATGATAATATATATCTCTTGTGTAATTTCTTGTTATTTAATTACTAATCTACTACTATCTCTACGACGAAATATAACTTTTGACTATCAAAGAACGATTGGACATCTAATTGCTGCTTGACCTAAGTTTTTTTTATGGCAAAAGATATAATTATAGCACAATCCTATGTGACATACGTTAGACCAAGTTCACTTGAAACGATAAAGGTATAACCGTTTAATAGATTACAAACCGACACGACCGACACAATCATTTCAAGATTTTCTGATACATACAGGTTCTTTTATTTATTCCCTTACATCGCTTACCTTAGATTAGACTAGTTTGGGATAACACTTTTCCAGTAGGTAGTCTCTAATTAGGTTAACACTATAATAATGTGTTACTAGCTAACATCATTAGTGTATCTTCTTGTCATTGGTAGCTTCTAGCTGAAGAAGTACTATTAGTTGAATAATTTAGATCTCTTGGTCAGTGGATTACTTTCTTAGATAGTGATTTTTCTGATTCTTTTGCTTGAAATCTAGGAATCGACAACAATGTTTGTTTTATTTACAGCTTGCGATTTCACTATAGAGTAATTCGTTTACATGAAGATTTCGACAAAGTTTTATGCAACAGGATTGTCCAAATCGTTCTAAATTGGGATGTAATTGTGGACACTGTTAGGGCTTCAGAAGTTTAAACTATACAGTGCTTGTACTCAGTTGCCTTCATTTTAATTTTATCTGAATGATATTGTTGCCAAAATAGTAGACTAAAAATATTTAGCATACTGAAAACTACTTAAATATGTGTATGTGGATGTCAGATTCATTCAAATACCATTGACTATATACCTCTAAGTAGAGGTACAAAATCAATGCTTATATATAAATATAGGGTGCACTTGATACACACGGATAACCAAACTTGAAAATAGCACATTAGACAATTATACTACGAGTAGGCCTGCATATCATACACAAGTAAATATTTAAATGTTCTCTTTTGTGGTTCACTATACCCTAGGACTACAGTCCAAGTTGAACAGTTTGTAGTTGTAACCGTAGCAACTACAGTACCAAGTCGTGTCTCCCACGTCAGCGTGTCGCAACGGCTCATTTTCACGTGTGGGCCTAATGTGCGTGTGTTGTGTGACTGCTAATGGTCCTAACTCCTCCGATACACCTTGGGTTCCCACGCATTCCTTCCACTGGAGCGTGGCAGAACTACAGGGCTTTGCGGTGTAGGGAACTCCTTCAACCAATTATGTATATCCTTTGAGACAGCAACGCACACTCGTGTCTGTATTTGAAGCTGAACACGAATGGAAGGTGATTGTAGAATGGAGTGCGATGACCTGTGTAGCTTTGTTACTGTATACAATCAGCTGTTTTATTAGGACTTTATTAAGAGCCCAATGACCTAGAACATTCAGTAGTGTACACCTAGCCAAAAAGCAGTAGCACACACAGACATGGTAAATCACTCCACATCACTGACATGCTACCCGGTATCTGCACCTAGGTTATGGAGCAAGCAGCGGTTCACATCCAGACCTAGAACATGCTAGTACAATAGTGTAGGTATATGTAGACATGAAACATTCAGTAGTACAAACCCAGATGGTAAATCACTGCCACTTCTCCACTTCACTCACATGCTGCACGACTGAGAACTGTGCCGTCGCCGTGATGCCGTAATCTATGTTATCTAACCACTGGTTGGGAATCAGAGCGCCGTGGTTGTGGTTGTGCACATTGGCCAACCGTAGCTTCAGATGCAACAATCCAACAATAGCACCTCCACATGTCTGTACCGTATGTTCCTGGTTTCGCCATTCGTGTTATTGTTTACAGTGAATTATACCGTTTTGCAACAAAGTCACTAACAAGTGTCCCACACGGTATTTTGTCAATGGAATGAGTCATTCCAGGAAGTCAATTGATCTTGAGGAATCCTTAAGAGATTATGTGGTACTATGCTGACTACTCATTTGATAACTTTGCTATTTTCAAGGGCAAGAAAGCAGAAGGGAGAGATGGATATTATGTGATAAAGTGTTACTACCATAAATAATGGAAACTGGGGTAAACCACTTAGCTGTGTGACAGAATGAAATCAACAGTTCTATCAAAATGAAGAACTTTATATTAAATTTGTTGCCTGGGAAATTTAAACCTCTGAGTAATTTATATTTCCTTTCAAAATTGTCATAACGCAACCTTAGAAGTCATATGGGAAAATAGCAGAATGCCTAAACCACTTTTTGGTACAGTTGCAGTTGTGCAGCTGATACGGTACATCCAACTCTCGCTAGTGGAAATAAAGACTTGCTATAATGCAGTTGTACAGTTGTATTTACCAGTTGTATGAGTTGTAATATGGCTTGCAATATTGAGCGGATGTAACATATTATTAGTCCAAAACTTTTCCTAAAGTCTATGCTACATCTGTTTTACGTGAATGGGATGTCTACTTGCTGTATCTAAAGTCAATGCTACATCTGCTTCTCGTACATGAGATTTCTACTTGCAGTATGCAAAGTCAATGGTTAATATGGCTCTCTAATGGTAAGTCTATTCGCATTATCCAAATTCATGGCTAATCTGGTTCTCACAAATCAGATGTCTACATTCAGTACCTATCACAAGTTAAATAGTGCATTAGACTGATTGGGTATTAATTTCGTAGAAAATTATGCTCAACAGTATTAATCCGATTGTTCTTCCCTCTTGTTCTGTATTTGTAATGGGCTGGTTTTGATGATTTGTTGATAAACATATGTTATGAATCTTTTGTTTACTTGTTGTTGTTAACTTTCAAACAATGTCATGGTGACCATTAAATCCATAAAGCCCATGTTAAATATCTAAAAGTTTTAATTCATGTAGGGAAAAGCCCTGTTGTCCTATTTGTACCATTTAAGATTTATACCTTCCCATAGTTGGTTACTATAACTGTGCTAAATTTCGTGTTGATCACTTCAGCCGTTCAGGAGGAGTATTCGTAAAATAAAAGCAGGAGTGTTGGAGTGTATGATAAGATCTTCGCTCGCTTCTCTCAATAAAGGTAATTTTTGATTGTATACTGGTGTAGATAATCGTACCTTTAATCATTTTGTAGCTAAAAGTATCAGAAAAACTTAGTAACAAAGCATCTCACCAAGACCCCATTAGAAATAAAGGCCATGCTGCAGGATCCATGACGTGTGGATAGATTCACTGCCATATTTTTTTCTAGTTGGGCCTTGATCTTACTGATCAAAGAATCATTTTGCATCCCTTGCGTAACAATCTCAAAGAATCTTCCACAACAAATCTAAACTCTAGCCCTGTCTCCGCTGTTCTTTTGATTCTGCGGCGTTCCCATTTGTCCTTCGGGGACACGCCTTCTAATGAACTCATTACGAAACTGCGAGTTTCTTCTATCAATGACCTGTGGAGTCGGTGTTGAAACTGAATGCATTTCATACACCGTTGTCTCCTGCCTTTTGTCGGCTGGATAATTAAGTTAGCCAATCGAGTTGTTGAGGTGTACGTGGTAATGAAGGTGTTGCATTGTGGTGTTACGAGTCGTAATTTTTTAATCACCTCGTGTAAATCATAGAGTGTAATAAAGACACTAATGCAGTGTAGTATGCTTTATCAGTATGTTTGAGTAAGTAGGTAGGTAATGCGATACCACGAAGGGCTACTATATGGACAAGGTTAGTTCAAAGTTAATATATTGTGATTAAATGTTTCAATATCTAAAATCTGAAGTTGAATCAAAACGTCCATGACTAAACCATCCATGAGTTCATCTATGGCCCATGACTGATTCTCAACACGTTGAAAACAGTATCTATCATTAGTCTACCATCTCGCAGAAGCCTAATTTAGACCTCAGTCAATTCTGCATTCCCTTTCTGGGATGGCTCATTTCAATAGGCTGACCACTCCTGCATCATAATCAGGTGAGAGCTCATCCTGCATTTTAATACTTCGTTCATTTGACTTCTAATAGGTGGTTTACTACCTGAAGAATGTGATGGTATATGTATAATGTATTGAACGTCAGTCTACTATCTGATAGAGATGTATTTGTTACTTGGGATTCCGTAAGACCTTCAGGCCCCTAACAATATGGTGGTATTTTTTCAATGGAGAACTGTTTTAAGTACACATATTTATCAGTCGTCGATTTTAAGGTATGTGTATTACGGGTTTCTTTAAAAGGCATTGATTTATATTCACATAATGATGTTTGTCTTGTTTATAAACAAAGGTAAACATCATTAAAGAAATTTAACATCCAATTTGGATAATGGCGATTGTCCATGTTAAGAGTACCCAAGGCAAAAGTTGTAAAATACACCCTGAAAAAAGAGAAACCATTGGCATGAAAAGTTGAGTAAATGTTTACAATTGTGGCTAACGATTTACTACAGATCTGCATTTTGATGAATCGTTTGAATACCTCTTTATCGGATGACTTGTTGGACCCTAATGACAGTGAAGATTACTTGCTGCTTTTATATTCTCAGAAGCCGCCGACAATTTAATACTGTACAATGTTTAAGAGTATACAATTCTAACTAATTAAAACTTCATAAATTCGTGGATGCTCAAGCAAATTGAAGCTTAATGCTCGAAATAGATTTTTTCCAAACAAATAGGTTTTAATTTATCCGTGAAAACGAACGGGTGAATGAAAGAGTTTAACATCACTTTCTAAACCTGTGCCCCGGGGCAAATGGTAAAATGCCGTTTCCATTTATCTCATATACTTTCACTGCTTTGAGTGGAGGCTATTGTTTCAAGTCATGAATGTTTTGTCTACCTTGTCCGCTCGATTTGAAATTTCCGTTCACATCTTTAGTTTTTTTACCAAGAGCCTCAAAAGGCTTTCTATAAATTAGAATGCGTTGTAGGCCTACTTAGTAAAACTTCACACGTTCTGTACATAAGTTGGGGGTTTCGTGTTGATGTCATTGACATGTTTTACATTTTTTAGGGAACGTCCAACCCCTGGTCTTGTTTCTATTAGGCTACACTTTTGTTCCGTCCTCTCATCAGGAGTTGGAAGACCAATGAAAGATGAAACTTGGGTTCTTAATTCATCCCGCATGCGATCGGACCCGATAATTTAGATTTGATCACTATAACCATTAGCTATCCAAACTAATAATAATTGCATTTTTTTTTAGAAATAAGTATATAGTATGAATAAATTTTCTTTTTGTTTTATTTTAGTCACTGTTCAAAGACAAATTGACACAAGTGCTTTGTACTGAAGATTTGTCCCTTGAATAATATGTCAAAGGCTCGATAAGCCAAACCTTATACTTATTCTCTCAATGAAGGTCCCTCAATCCTTAATCTTACCTCAATCTAAGATACCCGTGCTGGCATTCTTTATTAGAAACTTGACCCAACCCAACTGTTCTTGATCGTTTAGGTTATACCTAATGGGCATATGGAAGGAAACAGCGTATCACAGTCAGTAATAAAGCTAGGGCCTACAAAGATCATCTCGCTATATTCTGCAACCACCTTGTTGACTTCATACAAGCCCTCGGTAGCTAATTATCCTCGAATAACCAAAACCCTTATAGCCATACATTGACCATATTAACCATAAATTAACCATACATGGATCTTCGATTAAAAGTTAACTTACTTAGGTTACATTCAACTTACATTCACAATTTACCAAACATTTTACCTTCTAACGAAGACATTTTCCAGCTTTCACATCCTGTTAGGTGACTTTCTAGCTACGTAAATATCGCGACAATTGGTTTGCTAAACGCTCTCACATCCACAAACGGTTGCCCAAGGGTCTAACTGTGCAGTAAACAATCCTTTCCAACCACACAGACTTGCTAAACACCAGCCTTCGCATTGTCTTCACCTACAGAAATCGTATGTCATTGGTTTAACATACAGAAGTACAATGCAGGGCGTGGCATTTGACGTGTGTGAGGATGTGCCAATGGACATACCTCTTTTGGATTATTTTCGTAACTTTGAAAGATTTACTACCCATTTGGGTAGTATGTCAATGTCAGTTTTCAGAAATGTTTATAATTTTCCTGTGTAGATTCGAATACGTTGGTTAGTACTAGAAAACAAAGGTGAGTGGGAAAACGTCAAGGTTCAAAAGTTGATTGTTGATTCCGTTTATGTGCCCCGTGGCTGATATTTCAATGTTTTCCGCGTTCCCGCACTTTACTTCGCTCACATTTATTCTTTTTACATGATTGAGTATTTCTTTGCTAATTATTGATTTTTCAATCGTTAACTACTTAAAAGTTCATATAATGTCAATGTAACAAACCTTATTTTGTTAATACGAGTAGTGTGCTACTAAAGATTGTTGCAAAGAAAAAGAGTTCCGTTCTGGTTACTCTTGTACAATTTTTATGGTCGCAATTTTAATGAAAGGTATTAAAGTTTCAAAACCTTCAACAATTTTATTTGTATTTATCTCACGACTATAATTACTACAGATTTTAAAAAATCCTCTAAATTTCATAGTTATTGTCCAGCTTAAGCGAAAAAAAAAACATACAGAGTCCATAACGCCAAAAACCGTCATTACCTTATCTTTCAGCAGATACAAGTATATTTCCGAGTTTCTTGCAAATACCTTTGATCGTAAAGAAAAACAGCAAGCACAACGTAATCACAGCTCTACTATACCAACTGTCCCTCTCACCTGCAATAAAGTTCGTGATCCGAGGTGAGGCAACTCTCCGGACAACAGACTCTACCTCCAGGCAGGACCCGTGGACCAAGGGGCCATGGACCTGCGAGTGGGGAGACTGAGAGGATAACTATAACTATAACTATAACTATAACTGTAGGTTGGATGTGTGGAGGTAGAAGGGACTGCCCTACAGGTAGTTTAACGAACAAGATACTAAGAAAGATCGAGTGGCCGTTTAAAACGAATACACAACTCATGTTCATTTGTTTGAATATGGATCAGAAATAGCGGAGAGGTTAAGGAGATTACTTCAAATGCGGTATGTTCAGTTCTGGGCCCATGCCTTTTACCATTGGGGATCAATCAAATGTTAGCCAACAAAATTTTGACGCTAAATAGTAACATAACCAGGGTTCGCTAAAAAACTTAAAACAATGCCACCGGCGTAAACAACCCCAACATGGACTTGCGATTTAAATTTGTAGATAATACTGTACACAGTTAAAACTGTAAAACTTTTCTTGGTTATGTCAAACCCGCAATTATAAGAATAGGCTATACTGTAACCTACAAAACTCCGGGTTAGGTAACAAAAATAATTTAAGAAAAATGGTTTTCCATTCTAAGAAAGGAAAATCACGCTTTGAACCATGGAATCCAAATGACTATTTAATCATTTTACGGAGCGACGAATGCTTTAATTAAACTCATCAAAATATACTTTGCACAGATAATCTCTAAATCCAGCAAAACGTGCAAAGAATAAATGTTGAGTGTTTCGTCACTTTCAAAAGAAGAATGCGCTTTCCATGCGATGATCATGCTTGAACTAATCTATTCGCAATTTGTGTTATTATACACAAAGAATGAAACCACTCTCTCCCAGCCTGGGCGAACGGGGTAATATTCCTTTCTTGCAAATCTTATGCAACATAACAACGTGTGCAGAAATTATTTGGTAACAACAGTCTTTTTTGACAGATTTGGTTTACGCAACTCGCATAGCTCATGCTTTAAGCTGTCTTTGTGTAGAGATAATGACAATGATAGAAATATTCTTTTTCCGACAGTCACCTGAAAAAGTGGACTTCCTTGCACTGATTATAGTACAGAAAGTTGCTAACTGCTGCATTTACTTACATTTGTTACACACCAGTATTCCAACACAAAACAGCGTGCTTGTATTATGCACTTAAATACTTGTACGCTTGGAAATAGGTTGGCAACACTTAAAGATACTACCATAGATTAAAAGAAGTAGACACTCCTTTTATCTATGATACTACGGTACGACTACACGACTACGATCATCTGTCTCAGTGTTTCCCATTTCGTTCAACGCTTAGATTTAACCTAACCTAAAAACGTGTTGTAAGACGAATTATTTCTATGATTTATAATAACTGTAGGAAAAATGTAATGAGCAACACGAGTGCAAATTGCCTTCACTTCACTCGAGACACTTTCTATTTTCGAGTAAACATTTCTCTAATATGCATCGAAGTGCCACTTCGCACACTAGTTACACAAATAACTATTTTATTGTTATAAATTATGCGACATTTTGCACAAAACTGAGATAAATATTAAAATTTGTTTGCTAAACCTTGATTGAATTTTTAACATCAGTCTGCACATTTTAAATAGTTTTAATGTGTCTAGACTGAGAAAAGCATAGCTATATGACGAATAAAACAAACCTAAATAAATATTATGCATACATAAATGTCTTGAATCTCAAGCTTTGTGCAGCTGTAAACAACTTTATCAATTAAATACACAAAACTATCTAGGAAGGTTGTAATGTGAAAAATGCAAAATTGTAACAGATTCTCGTGTCAAGATCCATTGTTCTGGTCAATCACTAAAATCATTTCTTTCAATCAGATTCAACATATTTTCCTTTTGCCATTTATTATGGTGTCGATCTCCTTCAGAGCTATATCTTTAATTCGACCTTTTTCGGTCATCTGATTGATCTTCAAAATAATGTTATCACCTCTTCACTTCCATAATGCTGCAAAAATCTTTCTAAATCTAATGGTCTAAATCTGTTCAAACCAACTATTATCATCCGTTATGTTGATCAATGTAACTCAGAGATTTTTTCTTTTCCCCGACAGGTATTTACCAGGTTCAACAGATTTTTACTGTTTTGATTCACACTCCTTGATTATGTTAAACTTATTGTCTGACAGCAACCATCAAACTGGTTAATCTCACTATAAGCTCTTTTCCAATCTGACTTTCTTGAGCATATTCAACAGACCTTTTCAACTAAATCTCCTCAGATCTCACTCAGAGACGTTTTCCAATCTTATGAGATTCCCATCTGGAGATGAGTGACAATAGTCTCAAATCAGTGCGATTTCTAATCTCAGCGCGTGCAGCAGTTGGTCAGGTTAGGACAAGGTTTCTCCTCAGCGAAGGCAACAGTGCAGCTCAAACTGACCACTTCGGAATCCTAGCAATCGGCACGACGACTGGAAATCTCAATTACTTTCTAACAGCATCCTCCTAGGAAGAGGATGTGGAGAATCTAAGTAATAGAAATAGGAACTGGCGAACAAAAGCGTACCTATGCTTTGAGAAGGGTTGACATAAACAATGGAGGTTAACGATGGGAACTCTCTTTTAAAAAAACGCGAACTCGAATGTTGGTTGGAAACGTAAATGGAATAGTAAAATAGGTAGTGTGTGATTCATATTTTTCGCTATCTAATCACATTGAAAGGGCAAATAGAAATGATATACATATTACATGTCTGTGTAAAAAGTGGTATATCTGAGATATATCGTATTGCTACATTATTTTATTATATTCAGGTACACAAACAACTTAACAGGTTCCCATAAAAATTGCATCCATTGAATGAAAAAGAAATTGATAGAAATACAAAATATTGTCTCATTAAAAAGTGCTGAATTAGTGGGATGAATTTTTCTTGCTGCATGAGTTCTTTTCAGAAACCAATTGAGACTAGATTAAAACAAAAAGATATAATTAAAAAGGTTTGGTCAAAATCTGTTACCTAATAATGAAAGCAGCAGCAATAGCAAGATAAGGACTTCATTTGAGGAATTCGCAAATACTAGGCCCATTCAACGTTAGTATGAACTAAATATTCTTAGTTAGGAAAGTACACAATATGTCGTCCAACATATGATAGCAATTCATTAATTTCACCAGGAAATACCATCTACTGAACCGTTATACAACTTTAGTTCTCACATGAAATATTTATCATTCGGGATCGTGATGACCTCCAGGCAAGGTTTCAACCACAATATTGACACGGTAGCAATACCGAGTCAACAGTTGCGATTGCGCAAATCCTTGACGCCGGACGATCAAGCAAGGTCAACTATGAGTGTACCACCCAGACACTGCTATACTTGGACCTAGGGATCGTCTGTGACACAATAGACTTGCAACATTACACTGATGAAAGTGTCTAAGGTTAGACGTGTTCCCGTATAAATTGAAATGCCCACTTAAATATTCATTTGTAAGCATTTTCGTGCAAAATATGTTTTTTCTCATACTCTTTTTGTTGATGTATATGCGAGTTGAATTTTGTATGGAAGGATAAAAAATGCCTCGCATGCAGAAAAAGATGAATACCGTCAAATTTTTGATTATGGAACCCACCCTCTGGGCTAGCAGCACGGCCAACACCACAATTTAAATTGAAAGTTGATTGAAAATGTAGTTGGTATATTTAGTTCCCTGCATTCTTGATCGCTCGATAACTTCGCTGAGAGAGCTCATAATTACGCATTCTAATCTGATGAATGGAGGATGAGTGTAGGATGGCGTGGTAGTTATCTATGCAGTTTATTTAATGACTAAGGCCACAAGTTCCATCATAATAAAAAAAAAAAAACTAATTATCAATCTAATTGAAAAGTTAATGGTTTAGTCAAAGCCTAATGAACAGTTGGAATCAGTTTCAAAACATAAAAACGTGTACAATATTCTTTCTGGCGTTACAGGAAGGCATATGTCGATCGACTGAGTACGTAATTTAACTGGCTATGAATACAGGATGTGTGTATGAAAGCGAGATAATCTGTGTGATTTTTTTCATGACTTCTATGTCATTATGTATGGTGGAACTATGTGAGAAAACTAGTTCCTTGTTCCAGGGTCATGTATAAAATGCCCAACGTTCAAGAACAGCTGGGTCCAGTCCCAAATCACCAACAAGTTAATCATATGTTTTTGGAATCTTTTGATCGTTAGTCGAGCACTGCAATCATTCAGTGTATGTATCACTGAAAATTATAAATGCCAGAAGAGCAAATAATCACGGATATTTCGCCAACAAATGCTTGTTCATTGTGTCAGTGTATAGTAATATCTCGTATTCGCAAGGCAATCCTCTGGTAATCGTGAGCGTGCTCCTCACAATGACTGCGATTTCCGTGATTTCCATTTGATTTCCGTGACTCTGCTCTGTCCATTACTCATAGCATGCGCATCGTCACGATTCAAGCTTAATTCAATCATTATCTCATAACACGTTTTTTATATCGGCCATTCGTAATAACACCCAGCAGTTGAAGTACCGAGCAGGTAAAGTTTGAATAATTTTTTTTGGCCTCTAGAAATACATGTGTCTTCACTCGTTAAGGAATATAGAGATCTTTGATTACAGCTTCATATAAACTAAAACTATCTTTGCCGAAAATCTTGGATCAACGGAACTACGATCAGCTGATTTGAAGTTTTCCTGCTAAGTGTGCTTGTGTTTAATTTCAACGGTTTTAGTAAAATTTTTAAGGCCAATACATTTCAATGTAAAATAATATACGCTACATTTTGGATTAATGATTTAAGGAAACACATTTTCGGAGACATGGTTGACTTGGGCACAAGGCGTTCTATAATCACCTCAGAGCGTCTAGCGGTTTCTGGGCGAACGGTATCAGACAAACGACAATCACCGAAGCGACGCCTCCCTGTCGGTGGGTGAATGGGAAACTATTTAAAATAAAATAATTTTTGTAAGTATTATTTCCTCTACATTTGAAATTAAAACAATATATATTAGATGCAAACGTTGAGGTTATTTATATTTAACACACTTACAGATTAATCATCTTTCTAGATGAGAGAAAAGGTTTATGATATGATTTTCTCCAATATTTATAAAGCACGTTTTGTGTTTTATCATTTATTTCTAACTGTTTCAATAGCTTTAAAGTTATATTATACAAATATAAGATTATTTTTATTTGTGGAAAGTAGGATCTATACTGGTACGCCAAAAGGCGTTTCAGTGAATGAATAACAACGCTTTTGAGGAAAAGCTGTGCAAAACCTCTCAAATTTGTGTCGGTATTCTGGGGGATCAAACCTGCCCCTCACACCAAAGCTCCAAATGCTAACGACTGTACCTAGACACCAACACAACCCACTACCGTTAGTCACACAAATGACAAATATCTTTTCATAGTATAGTAAAATATAAACATATTGTAGGCCTATTATAGTATAGTATATAGTAAAATAGTAGTATAGTCATGGTATAGGGAAGTCTTAGATTTTCCTCTATACAAATTCATTTCAAGTGACATATATTTTGATAGTTTGACGGTTTTAAAGGAGTGAGCGTGGTATGCATAAAAAGGCAATCTTCATTTAGGTATAGACTATAATAGTAGCCATTCTAGATTTTCCGTATCAAAATATAACAACTATATATTCTGTGATTTAGGTTTCATTTGTTTACGTGATCTCTTCTCCATCGCTTTCTTCCTGCGGATTCACCTTTCCGAATCGTCAATCTGCGATTTTCGACCGCGAAAGCACTCGTGACTCGCGGATTTTCCAGGGTCGAAATCAGGATAATCAGTCGGAGATCGGCGAGTTCGGCCTCTATAAAGCGGCTAATTATGTGGGCATGCGGTTAGAAAACGCCGATATGTGAGTGACATCACTGATTTCACCTCAGGGTGCGGAGAAACTGACTTCTACTCGCACTTCGCTTTGAAGTATCAATATAAATGTTTCGATACGATATTTCATTCACGGGTTTGAAGGTAGTTGAGCCCATATTCGTACCGAAGATGAGAAATATTTCATGAAATTATTATGGCAGATAATATGAAAGTCACATGATTTAAACAATGCTAATAAATTTTTACTGCAACACATAAACAGCGAAAATGGTCTAACAATTTGTACCAATATCCACAATATATTTGTATATATTATTTTCTCCAGGAACGTCCTTGATGTTTTACCCTGAAACACGTAATGATGACAATTCTACTTTCCACGATTTAACTATACCGTTAAGCTGCGAGGACGGTAAACTATTGTTCCTAGGTTTATGAATATATCCATAACAATTACTATTAGTCACCAAGATCACTCGGTGCTCAATAAGTAACTGTTACTAAGAACGGTGACAAAGAAGTAACAGAAGGAATGGGGGGACAAGCGCAATGGATGGAACCAAGGTCAGGAGCTATCCGCCTTGACTGCGAGGTCTGTACAGAAAAGGAGGGAACCGAACAGCTGATTGTCAAGATCATCTTATCCTTAGTGATAAATCAGCTTTTCAGACATTGGTGTAGTTAAGGTTTGATTGCTTGATTGTTGCTTTGTAATGACTCAATAATAAGACTCAATAAGACTCAATAAGAATTTATTAATGCCATTAAACTTAGTACAGTAATAGGCAACGTCAAACAGTACAACAAATAGGGTTGTATGTAGCATTTTTGAGTGTTTCAACTTAGATACTACTTTATCCACATGACATTGATGGCTTAACTTACAAGTTTAAAAAATCATCTACAGTGTAAAAGGCATTTTTTGTTTTTAAGAATGTCATTACATACGATTTAAAATTGTTTACAGACAGAGTTCTAATTTCTAATGGTAACTTATTGAACAATAGATACTGTTGATAATGGTAACTTTTGAAGGTTTTACTTAATCTAATATAAGGTGTCACAATATTGTGCTTAGTTCTAGTGTTGTGATGATGATTGCTGTGCTGCATGGGAAAGTTAACTAAATTTTCTTTTACATACATAAGGTTGGAAAAAATATACAGTGATGGCAAAGTTAAAATATTGAGCTGAATAAAACTAGGTTTACAAGATTCAAGTTTAGTAAGACCCATAATGTTTAGTAAAGCTACGCATATAAGCTAGTGTAGATTGTACATTTTTATGTAAACATATAGAAACATCGAACCCGAAGAAATGTGGTCTTATGTCTTGTTATGTAAAGTTTTGTCTTGACATTGTATTGAAAGGGGTTTGGCAGTTGGAACATTAAAATTAAATAATATAGTTAAACATCATCATTTAACATTAATAAATAATTGTTCAGATAGATATGCTACGTACAGAACGTGTTTGTAAGAATGCGGATTTGACAAACAATTAAGCAATTCAATACACTATACTCCATAAAAATACTATCGTTTCAAGTAAATAAGATTAGAAATGTTCATTAGGGAAAAAGAAAAGTTTTCATCCTGATCATGCTTCACAGCCAAATACTATACAATGTAAAGTTGTTATTGTGTTCTGTGACATTTGAGTTTGTTCATATCTTCTATTTATACCAACCTTAAAATTATAACGACCAAAAACAAAGCACATTGCAATGATAGCTTGTTTTCTGATGATGCAACCAAAGGTTATAGTGATAGTGTACACAGAAATGTTAAATGAATAGCAAAAGTTAAAACTACTTGAGCTTGCACATGAAACACGCGTAATAACTATACTTATAGTATCCAATATCAATGAAAATGCGCAGTTTATATTATTTCAAGTATTTTACAGTAACTACAGTGTTACTAGAATTACAAACTCCTTTCAGAAAGTCTCACCGAGCGATTGCCTTATTTCTGCAAGCTACTGTATTGCTAAAATCTATGGTCTGTTTCACAGCAAAGCCCACCAAAACACGAGCTGTCAATAAACATTGAGACTAATTGCCGCCATATTTGTTACGGTCTGTGGTGATCTGCATAAACCGCGGGAGACTGGAGCAAGAGTCACGACTATGAGCGAGACGGTTACGTCTTGGAGGGATTTTATCCATGATTCGGGATATTTTATGGATTTTTATAACTAAAGGTAGTGAGAATATTTTATGCGTTTTTCCAATACGTGGGGCGTGGGGCTATTTTTCCGTATGGTGAAAATGAATCGGCTGTGGTTGAAAACACCAACTGTACATTTTTCTCTTTGCAAATAATCTGAATTAAAATTCTTAATGAAAATAATTCCGGTAAAAAATTAAAATAATCATACCCTTACTAATTTTGTGCGTTTATTATCACTAGAGTTGTGTGTTTATTATCACTAGAGTTGTGTGTTTATTATCACTAAATTTGTGTGTTTGTTTAAATACAAATAACCCCTTTATCACTATTGAACTATCACACTTGAATGAAATTGTTACTAGACACTAGATACAAACGAAAATTCAACTAGTTAACTAGTCTTTATTGACACTTGCTGTGATATTTATCATTTTGTTTTCAACTTTGTTTCGTTAATTCTAAGTGTAGGTAGTAGATAGCTGTCACAAGCATGTATTATTACGTCATCTTTTTTTACCTTTGGCCATCTGTAAAAACTTGCAATGTAAAATGGTGTTTGCCGTATATAAATAAATAAATAAAATTCCACCATATTGTGATACATCCCTATTCATTAATGCTGTCAACTGACCAAATCAAGTGGTGTATCTCAAATAGTATTAATTACAATATTACTATTTGAGATACTAAATATTTGATTTGATCCGTTGGCGTTGTCTAGGGAACCAATCAGAGCGCAGAATTTGACGATTAGTTGCATAACAGCTGATTGACTCTAATGATCAGGTGGATTCGGGCTTGTCTCTGCTACTTTGGGTTGAACTTCCGGTTAGAATCAACATCAGGCCGGTTTGTTTAGTTTCCGCTATCTAACCAGGGTAATTGTGAAGGTAATGCTGATGCTGACGGGTAAACGGGGAAAGTTATACACTTTGTGGGCTTAATGATACTTTATGTGTTGCCTTCCTGGGAGAAGAGGTGTTTGGAGGATAGGATTGAGGAAGAACCGAATGACGAAGAGTTGGTAATGCGAGTAATTTGGATACATTGGGCCATTTTGATTGTTCGACAATCATCTACATCATCCATTGGCCATTCTATTCTAGATTCAACCTGCATTTAATATTCAGCCACGTACACAAAGCACGCAACTGTATCAGATTACATAAATAAATAAATAAAAATGTCTTTATTTACGAGCGTCTTTCAGTACAAGAACTGTTTTAGGCCTACAAAGTAACTCATGTCAATATAACAATCCCATATACTCCTTATACTTATACAGTAACTTATTAGCCAGACGATGACTGACGTGACTGCTCAAGATAACCACTGTAAACAATTTCAAATCGTCTTGTAAATGGTAACACTATAAATTATGATTTACATGAAAATGTGTTGGGGAGCGTATATTCTTACAATGATGTAATAGCACCAGCACTTGAAGAGCTAGTCAAGAAGTTATTTAATTCTTACTATTAAACGAACACCTTGCTCAGGCAAAATATTATTAATGTTTACAATATTTGTCAACGTGATACGGAATAAACAACACAACGTGAAATTATTAATAATTCCTGTTTGCGTATTTTACAAGACTTGTGGTTTACCTTCTCCCCAACACAGTAAACGACAGACATTTCATTTGCCACAAAATACAAATCCTACTTATTCACTAAGTTTATGAACAGCAACACACTTTTTCCTAAGTCACGCTGCCTACAAAGCTTTTGACCCCATCAATCGCATACCTCCGACCCGTCAAGGCCAACCGGGGCCGCGGTAGTGATAGGACGGCGATCTGGGCCACAAGCCGTGTGAAAGGCTACACTCCACACGACGTGAACCTGAGAAACACTCTACCGCGCTTGCGTAGTACGGCGCGTGCGCGGAATGATATCAAAGCGCAGCCGAGACAGCTGATTCGGCGGTGATGACAGTAAAGTCGAAGGTGTTCTTACTTTATGTGTATTTAGTCATGATTGATCGTGTATACTAGAGGACTCGTTAAGGTTTAACTTAGTGCCATGTACATATTCAAAAATGTTATATCTAGTTCTTTGTGATTGTTAAGTGCATAATTCTTTTTTTTTTCTTTTTAAACTTCCGAACTAAAAGTTCATCTTCAAAGAATACCTTCGAATACGAAAAACTAGCACGAATACTAGAATAAAACCCGGAATGGATCATAAACCTAAACAAATGACGTTGAAACTAGTACTTAAATAGTTCTGTACTCCATGTGAGGCTAACCTAGAGCTCGTGGTTTAATCAAGTAGCAACAGCTGGTCTATTTTGATGGGAGGTGTGTTCCAGCATCTAAAGTGTATTACCACAGACAATATAATACTTTAATGGTTTATGGTTTAATGGTTTAATGGTTTATTCCATTGTCTGTGGTATTACCATCGACTGTGTTACTTATGTGTGTTTTACAGCTGTTTGGAGCTGAGCCAACTAATGATGTGTACACCTTTTAATAAAACGTAATTACACTTACTATTATAATCTTACTAATATTCATATATATATATATATATATATATATATATATATATATATATATATATATATATATATATATATTACTAGCTATATGCTTATTGCAGTTATGGGAGAGGACACGGTTTAAGAACATTTGTTTCTTTTAATTTATACGGTATGCTATAGTATAGCAAATATCTACTATAGCCATAATGTTCTACCACTGCACATAAACCATAGAATAAAGTAAAGTTCTCATTGTGTACCACAATTATTTGTTGCTAGTTAGTTCAAATTAGTTGTTGTCATAAATTCAGAAGATAAGGT
The DNA here is from genome assembly GCF_028750875.1 of Macrosteles quadrilineatus. Taxonomy (NCBI): domain Eukaryota; kingdom Metazoa; phylum Arthropoda; class Insecta; order Hemiptera; family Cicadellidae; genus Macrosteles; species Macrosteles quadrilineatus. The sequence goes on along the minus strand of NW_026542599.1, from coordinate 5,375,379 downwards.
TAACATGGGAAACACCAATACCAATGGGATGGAGCCCGAAAGGAGTTTTGAGATAAGAATATGTCTATATGGTAATCGGGAATGTGAGATATCATCATACCAAATGTCGGTTTAGTATTTTTCGCGTTTAATTGTCACAAACATCCACCCGTACATCACTTGCCTTCAGATTAGCTCGTTCGCTACGCTAACTCGCCTCCAGGTTGAAGTTCGTTCGCTACGCTCACTCACCTTTTAGTTGCAATTTAGCTGTTGTCATAAATAAAAAAATAATAGTGCTGCACCCTGTTGGTAATCCTTGTAACTTTAATGCTATTGAACATCATAGAACAGAACCAACTTGTTTAATTGAAACAGCTGTTAAGATTCATTAATTCCGTTTAAATATGAGTACTCTTAAGGTTAACATGGGAAACTCCAGAGCCACTGGGGCGGAGCCCGAGAGTCCGATCAGAATAAAAATAACTTAGTTTTCCTATTCAATGCCTAAAGAATCAATGTGCCAAATTTCAGCCTCCTAGGTAAATGGGAAGTGGGAGAATTAGTGATGAGTGAGTGAGTGTGTCAGTGAGGGCTTTGCCTTTTATAAGTATAGATTAGGAAATATAATTAAAATTGAACGTATCTTACAACTCAACCTACTGCATTCGCTCCCTGTAATATAATCAAAACCATAAAGAACATTGAAAGCGATTCTCTCACTCAACAAGTCGCTAGAGTGGACATTATAGAACAATAATTGTACACTCTGAAGTGAAAATACTGAATTACGTAACGTATGTACCTCAAAAGAACCTAACAACAGATCTGATCCACAAACCAAGTCACTGATCTGTTCTCTGGATTGGTCAACCTACAATTTAATTCAGCCGGGAGATCCGGGTCCAGTATAACGGGTGAATTTGCACCGCGAAAACCAGGTAGTAATTATGTAGCGTTAGGGGGTAATAGCAGATACAACTGGGTAATCTTGGGCAGTGTGTGAATTAAGTGGGAGTAAAAAACAGGTCTTGTGGCATCACGGCTACACGGTGGTAGGGATATTGTAGTGGTCAAGCGATGACGTCGGTCGTTTTTGTGGGGAAGTCTCAGGACAAGTGTTGAATGGAGTGAGATGGTCTGTGTAGTATTTTATTAACTAAATCCAGCTGTTTCTTTACCAGGGCAATTTACTGAAACCCCAACTATAAAAGACATCTGCGTCTAGATTTGAACCGTCACAAACCTCTTTAATTTTCTCACGATTGAACCAGCGACCTTTTGATTTACAGGGGAGCGCGATAAAAACCAATCCAGATAATTGAATGATTGGAGCTACATCTCTATTCATTTAAATTTCAATAGAAACGTTTGACATTTCGGTTTAGAAGTTACAAACTTTACCACCGGGATAATATTTGTGCCCCAATTTTTTGAAGATCAAGTAATGCTATGGAAGCGCAATATTAAGCATTGAAGGAGTTACATTTGTGTTGAATTGTCTACTTTTACTCCTGCATCGTCTGCAGATACGAGCTGATGGAAAGTGTAGACTGTAGAGAAACCAGCCATACACAGACGTTCGGGAATGTGGTCTGATAAACAGACCCATTAGTGTTCTTGCTCAGTCATCAAGCCACTGACGTACAATGGAGCATCCACAGTATACGATCCATAACAGATCATCCACACACAAAGTATCCTTAATCCAGAACATAGCTAGTGACGTCATCATGCAGAAATATCCTCAACAACCATTATAATCCACTGCTCAAAGCTGAATTAAAAATAGTGGTTTTAGCTGTCAAGGAGACCGATCAAGATTAACTTCAAAAAGCTCTAGCTAGAAACCTTAAAGTTTATCGGTGCGTAACCAGCGACGATTAATTATACAAATAATCCAATTATAGGACTTTTGTTTATTGCGTTCATGATTTAGCCTGACGTAAAATTTCAGCAATATGATTGAGTGAGTTTTACGTTTACCCTACCACGAAACCACCTCTTCTTCACATTGTGCATTATAATTAATTGTGACTACAGTTGCTTACCTGGCTATACAATCATCCATGAAATACTACAACCTAATCTGACTTTAAAAACTTAAATGCCAACAACCTGTAAACCGCAAGTCCTCAAGGTGGACAGTTGAGTTCGCATTCCACTGGTCTTACTTTCACTTCCCGAACGTTACTTAACATCGTAAGTCCCTCGTAGCGCCGATGGGGAGATATTAATTAGTTAATTAGATGAAGTAACGGAGTTGTAATGTGCGAACCACGACGGGAACACTGACAGTCGCAACACAACACATTGCATGACTGATTACCTACGGACATAATTAAAGTAGACTGTCACGCGATTATTTGTCACGTTGCTGGAATTCGAGCAAAGTCTTGATGAGTGATTCGTGTTAGTATTGTGGGGACAGTCCTACAAAAATTGCCCAAAATTACAACTTTAATTAGTATAACATAAAAAGCTAATGAAAAGTTGAACAAAAAATATGTTTACTTAAAAGAGGTGTGAGGCGTTTGTTGAATTTGCCCTTCACATATAATATCAGACCTGTCCGTGGAAAGTATCAAATCACTCAAGTGTTTAAGCCCCGTACTGATAGTCTGGTGACGGCACCGAGACGCGAAGTCTCAAAATCGCTGTTATTGTTTACAAGTCCGTTGCTCTATCGACTAAGCAGCCAATACATCAATACCTCAGGTATACAGTTTTTCATGCAAAAAAGTGCGATACAAGTTCTGAACCAATGGATTGCTCAATGTTATTATACGGGGACAAAAGAAATAGTACATTTCGTACCAAGGCCTAATCTTGTAAATAATTTCACACCTGATGAAGGATTATATTAGATTTCTAAACCTTGTAAATATTTGTTTTTTAATACTCGTTCCGGGACCTGATAGCTGAGGACGTCCCCCAGTTTCACCTGCAGTACACGAATCAACGTTGACGTCAACCGGTCGCTGAGCACGACTTTGACCCACAACTCGAAATCAAGTAAAAAAAATCAGTCATCATGGACTGGAATTAATACTTGTAATAGTAAATGTCATCGTTAACTATCGCCTTAAATGAACGTATTCTTTCGTAAGCTTAAGGAGAATTTTTTTACTTACATCGGATACTTTCGGCTGAATGTTGAAAACATTTGCATTATTGATATAGATCGAATACTTACAATTTCACTTTGTTTCAGATGGATTGTGTTGGAGGCAGGAGTTTTTGAGGAGTGATAAAATGGCGATATCAAGGACGCTCTTATCAGTGATTGTGACACTCTCGGCTGTTATCACTTACTCGGAGTGTCATGTGGCCTTGACCTTTCCACCTGCGAGGAAATATGACCTTGATTTCCTTGATAACAGCAGGACAAAGGGTCCTTGTGGAATGCCCAAAGGTGAGTTGAAACTATCACTGAATGTCTGCTGAGTAAAGAAATCTTGTTTACTGGTGTCTTAAAAGCTGTAATGCACATTTGTTTTGATGATTTAATTGTTTTGTATATTGTGCCACACAAACAACAACAGTTTTGCTTCGCATGAGACTGGGAATTTATGACTCATTGGAGAATCATGTAATACAAATCGATGTACAGTAGTAGAAACTGTACGTGTGCAAAATACAGAGGCACGGCCCTGGAAACCTTAACGCCAGGTTAAACCGATGGCTTTAAAGATTATTAGGCCAATAGATTGTCTTTTCTCAAAATGCGTTGAAAAGGTTAAAAAGGTGAAAGGTTGAATTTATTACCAATCTAAGCTACTTACTCCTATTAAATAATACTAGTTTTACTAGTATATTAAATATTAAATATTACTAGTTTTAAATAATAATAAGTTTTACATGATCAGATATGGTTTGAATTTAAAATATATACTGAAAAAAAAATTACAAATGCTAAAAACACATTTGTAAAAATGAATGCCTAGGCCTACTCCTAAATCCAGGAATAATTATTAACAAAATATACTATCACAGAAAGGGTTCAAAATTTGTTTTTCAACATCAGCCCATGTGTCCTCTCACCAAAGTTCAAGGTCTTTTGTCACTCTTGGAGCTTGGAGCTCACACGCTATTCGCTGCACGCCACAGGACACTTACCTTTGCCTATAATTATGATCATCACCAAAAGGAGAGGATCCTGAATGTTTTTGTAACCGAAGCCTGAGGATATGTCCCTGACATAAAGTGATCCTCTCACCAAATCGGTCTTGGTCACGACAAGATCTCTAGGTTAATTCTGACGATCCCTTGTTTGGAAAATTATATTTATATGTTTAAATTGAGATATTCAAGGCTGGATCGTTTGAGTTACAAAATGTTTTAATGGAATACAATATAAATTGAATTTAGATTACGGTTTAGTCGTTTACTTGTACTCTATGTGGTGTATTATCAAATTTTGATGGGTTGATTTGTGTTTTCTTTTGATATTCTTTCTTCCCATGAATAATATTTTCCCCAATAAATCAATTATTGTTTGATAATAGAGGGTTAAGGTTTGTTATAAATTCCAATACTCTACCGTATTAAAAAAAGAAAATGGCGAAGACCATATTTTGCATACAGCTTATACTGTTTTAAATCTGTCATGGATTAATTAATTATGTTGCCAAATACATTCACTCCCTAATTAGTTGTATTCAGACTTATTAACGTGTCATTTCAGCACATTATAGAATTTTATGTGTTCATCTCTTTAATAACTATTTACTTTCTTTCATCGACGTTTGTTTACTAAATACAAGTCAAACCACAATTATCTCAATATTTCGAGTAAATAAGTAGCCCAAGTGGACAAATTGGCAAATATGCACATAAGTGCTTATTGTACACCCTTTGGCATTTTGCTGTAATATTCTGGGTACTCAAGTGGTTCGTCTTCAAACACGAGTCCCAAGAGGAGTCTATCCTGTAATCAGATTCCATTTGTCGATAAGCTAATAATTAACACTATCTACAAAAATCTATGATAGCTAGAAGCAAGGCTAGGACTTGGAACGGTCCTTGAATTACAATTGGAATCCCTAGATCGTATGAAGAAATAAGAGCTTCGCTCCGCTCAATAAATGGAACATTTGATTCACACAGATTTGTCCTATATCAACTCAACTCATGACCAACGATCCTGATTCGGACCCTGACTGGTACGAAACAAAATTTATTCGTCCGTGGATTGACGTAAACTCGAGCAGAACGGATTGAAAGGTAAAAAATGCGTTTACGGTCCTTTCTAGGATCCAGGCCAAAGCCTCGGCGCGTTGTGCATAGCGCCTAGAGGTTCACGGTGGTCTGGCTGGACAATCAGCTGATAAACGTTTCAGGTTGATCCAAGGCCACACCAAAAAAACATTGATCGCATTCAAAATAAAAGGATTTAAAAGTAGAGTTGTTAATGGCTCTGATTAGTTTAGATACATGGTTTGGTTATGGAATCAGGATTTAATTATAAGTAGGAGTCTGTTTTTGGCAATTTATTTGTTTTAAGAGAATTTAAATTTCTCAAAATAGTTCATTTAAACTTTGTAGAATTAGCAGTTTCTCACACTAATAGCGATAATATGGCATTGAGCTTAATATCTTCATCTGACATAACTGAGGATTATTTTATAGAGTGTTTATAGGTTAATAGGAGTGTTAATAGGTTTAAAACCAGTTAACTAGATATTTTTACATGTGATTTTCTTTTACAAAACTTAAAACCTACTTTGTTGTCTGGTCATGGTAGCTTCATGAATTAAATAGCATAAACTTGTTTACACAAGGCTGCGCATACAATTATACACATAACCTTGGGTTTTGAAAATTATCTTACAAACAAAATAGGCCATCTTCCTCCGTCTAAAGTCAAACATCCACACCAATAGATTGCTGGCTCGTTTCGTTGCAAGAACAGCTTTTCCAAAGTTGCGTTAAAACTTCGAAATAATTTCAATACATAAAACACAACACAAATCAGATATACAAATAACCCCGCCGCAGCAAACCTGCCGACTAAGCGAATTTCCATTTGTCTGAATTGATTTTCAGTTAAATATATTTTAATAACATTAGGTTTAACGAGTTGAACCTAGGTTTGCTGCTACAAGGAAACTAATAAAGTGTGTTGTTGAGTAAAATATTGATAGCTTAGTACAAAATAAATACATTTGCCAAGTTTGATCAAAATATATTCATAAACAAGCAAACTACAACATTTGACAATATTCTCCATAAGAATAACATGGGAATTTTAAATTTAAATTTTTTTTAATTTTCTCCGTTACTAATAATCGAACAAAAATACTTTTATATACTAAATTATTTGTTTTTTTAAAGCTCTTTAAAAAGGTCTAAAGAGAAATTGGGAAATTTTGTGTTTTGAGGGTCAAAAGTGAGAAAAACCAATTTTTGCCCCATAAATCCCCCGTAAAGCCCCGTTCCCATGGTCCGATCGTGCTGGTTCGCGAACTCATTAAAGCCGCTTTACACCTTTAAACCAAGTTTCATCAAAATCGGACAAAAATTACTCAAGTTATCGCGTTCACGGACGTATATATATATATATATATAAGTATATATATATATAAGTATATATATATAAGTATATATATATATACATATATAAAAATTTGAACGAATAGTGTTTTTGGCCTCTGGGGACATCAAAATGAAAAAGTAAATCGGTCCCGGGTCTAGGTCTTACCGTGCCACCTACGGTAATAGCTACTTCCCTATAGGGAAATTCGCTAAAACGAACAACGACAATGTTAGCATAACCATAACTAATCGATCTCTGTGGTCGCAGGTGAGTCAAATTACACATTTACAAAATTACTTTTTTCTTAGTACAGTTTGTCGCTAGAAAGTTTTCCTAACTAAGATTTACATTCTATTAGTTGGTGAATTTCTTAACAATGCAAAGGTAATAGATATAAAGTAAAAACTTTAATCCTTACGGGCACACAAATCTGTTTATTTTAATCAGCACACAAGAGTGTTAAAATACCAGTTTTATTCTGGCACCTATCCGCGAGTTAAACCGGTCCTATGACCATACAACCAGACTCCCATAAACACTTGAGTATATGGGCTGGTTGACTGCTTTAGATGCAGCATCCAGCCATAACTAGTAGGTATGCAGCTTGTATGTAGTGGAATAGTCAATAACCTTCATTAGCGTAATCAATAGCATTAAAATCATCATGCAGCGGTATAGAAAACATAGTAGACAACATGGAACAATGGTATAAATGCAGTGGTATAGTACATCATATGCAGTGGCCTATAAAAAACTATATAATATCATGCACATGTAATATTATAAGCTAAAATCGTGGTGTAATCAAGAATTCGCAGTATAATTAATAATTTGGGTGGAACTAAGCCTTCTTGCTTCGAGAATACATTTTACATGAACTTACTTGTATTTTTAACAAACAAAAACATTCCAATATTTTAGGAACCATCAAAGCTTCCACTTATATGTCTGCAAAAGTTTTTAATTGTTTATTTAATGATGATGTTTCGTATGGATATCAATTGATCATGTTGTTTAGATATTACTGGTTATTGTAAGGTATTATTTTCCAGCAGAAAACAAATTAATACAACCGAGAATAAGGTGCTGATAATTAAGTGTGATGCAATAGCTTTTATACTGACAATAGCGCGGCCTCTCAAAAACCACAGCTATTAATTTTGTTTTTGAACTGCAGTAAATATTTTTTACAATTCAGAGAGTTTAACTAACAACTTTACTACAAGTAACTTCAACTAGGTAAACAACAATACTGATATTAAAATTAAAAATGTATCATTTAAAATTCTGTATGTTTTGGGATTGAAAGTGTCTTGTGAAATATTCATTGTTTTATTTAGAAAGGATTGAGTTTTATGTACGATTTTATTTATATTCCAAATCGACTAGATGACAGGGGATTTTATTTCTCACGTAGGCCTATCCATCCAGCCCAGCCCAGCAAACAGCCTTGGCATTACGAGTTCAATGAATCACGATTCTATTTCGATGTGAATTATTGACAAACAGTTCACTTTCAACTTTAACTTAAAACGACACAATTTTTTTCTAAAGCCGGTAATGAACACGTACTGCACACAAACACATTTTATATTAGATCAAAATAATGGTGATCTCATAATCGTCTGAAAACATAGATTATTTGTTTATAACTGTAACAGGTAGCCCTGTCAACCACACTACATTTACAGTAAGGCTTCGTAATGAAAGGCTTCATTGTATACTTGCGGTTAAAAAACGAGGTAACAAGACTAATTCATGGTTTTATACATCGACGATTTTTACCCATACCAAGATGAATACCTTTAACCATGACGATTTGCTAGTGAGACATGGGGACCCGAGGTTAATATTATTCTTATGGGACGAAAATTCAACATGGATTCCACTGATGAAGACTCTTAATTTCTCTATGGAAAGTAAGGGTCTAGTTTGTTACTCTCTGGCGACCTCGCAGGAGAATGTTGAGTTCCTCACATTCCTCTGAGTAGGCGAGTCTACCGCCAATGCTGCCAAGGTTAAATCTCAGCGGGAACTGAATGCTAAGTATTATCATGTATTATTATTAAAGCTCTTCGTTCAATACCTCCAAACAAAAGCACCGATTCGTTCACATTGTTTTTGCTTAGAGTATACACCATTCATTGAATACAAAGTATTTCGTATAAAAAATTAAGGTAGCGTTGTCTTGTGTTTTAACTGTGATTTGAGTCATGGGTTAAGTTAGGTAATAGCATAGGCTAAAGGGAGTAGCCTATGTTTTATCTATGGTTAGGTCCCAGAGAAGGGACGATACGTAGGCCTAAGTCGCGTAAAAGACTGAAGACGGACAAAGGCGAGAACCTAGATATATATATATATATATATATATATATGTTTTACGATTGGTAAATTCTTAATGCACCATCAGGGTCTAAAGATGTTTTTTATCCTGGTGTGTGGGACTCTTCCCTATAATGGAGTACAATGGCAAAGGAGGCCATGGAAGGCAATGGAGTACATTTACGTATCTAATCTAAAATAAATTAACCAACTATCTAAACAATACTGTTAAACAAATGGCAGAATTAAAAAATATATTCATTTTGATTTTACACTTTGCCTGACACACCTGTGTGCATGCATTCTATAGAATGACTAGGCATTATACACAATGCCTAGGTAAAGCGTATAAAATCCTTTCGTTATTACTCCATTTCATACTTTGCATAAAAGCTTCAGGCATTTTATAGAGAACCAGATTAGTTTACAGTATAAGTGTGGTCATCTTACTAGTGTGTTTGTTCGTTCGTTTGTTTGTATGTTTTTTTTTGTTTTAAGTTTAATCACGCATTATCTACTGGTTGGATTAGCCTTAGATTTAGCGATGTGTGTGGACGATTCGTTTAATGATGTCAGGACACAAACGTTATAATTATGTGTACTGTGTATTTTATTGGACCTTTTCGTTTTATTTTAGGGAGTTTCAATTCAGACCTACTGGAAATTGTGTATAGTATGAGTAATTGTATTGTGGTAATATTGATTAAGGAAGAGGTAGGTATGCGATGGAAGGTGATATCATTGACTAGGCCTATACACTTCTCAATTGATAATTACTCTTTCTACTGTAGGCTGCAATAACATTTGTCTTTATACGTGTAAACTAGCTGTTCTGAATTATAGGCCTACGCCGTTTTAACTGACTACTCCCGTACGTAGGACGGGCTAACACCTCGTTCATATTTAAAAGGAATTAAAAAATGTTGTCAGATGTTTCAGCTTAACAAGTTGGTTGTATGATATATTTGACTATTGCAATAGTCAATGATATCTTTGACTATTGAATTAATAGAATAGTCAATGATGATATGTAATAACATTAAAAAGTTATAAGGTTTCCCAACAGCGTGCAGCAATATTATCTTTTTTTGCATTAACGGCAACAGCTAATTTTATATGCCTAAGCAGCAACAAAAAGCTGTGATACACAGTTAGAACTTTCAAAGTAGGATTGTTTACAGTTATGTTTATGTCTTTAATTTAATACATCATTTGTGATATTGTGCGAATGTTTGATAATTTACTTTTTCTATTGTTTAGGTGCAGTGGTAGAACATTATGGCTACGGTAGATGTGTTATACTATTAGCATACCGGAAATTTCAAGAACCAAATTTTCTCAAACCATGTCCTCCCACATTGCAAACGCAGAGCACGAGTATAACTGCAATACGCATTTTATCATTTTATACTTAGACCTATACGCCAACCCCGTACGAAGGACGGGTACTTTGATAGTTGTGGATATATATAATGTTAGAAGATGTATTATATTGTATGGGACAAACGTTTATTAAAATACTTCCGCCATTCATAAACACTAAATCTAACTAAACTCTCACTTAAAAAGTACACTTCAGTGTGTTCCAATAATTATTATACCAATCAAGCACTACTAAGCGTATTTTAACCCATATGAAGGCAGGGTCTAGAATGGAGTGCAAGTGAAATGATCTGTGTTGCTTTTTTGCTGACTAAGACCAGCTCCTCAGTCAGTACTTTACAAACATCAAGTGTTTAGTGAAGTGCTGATAGATAACACACAGAGTGTAAACGTCACATATGCCATTGCTGTTGGGGTCAGTACACTTTGCTGACGTTGGCTGTTTGCTGATATTTTGCTACATCGTTCCAAATCAGCATAACACACTCTCTAACCTTGTACCTCTGAACGTATTAATTTTTAGACGAAACCTAATTAAATTTCAAACAACCAGATGATGCGTTTCTGAATTGTAAAGGCGACTCAATTTGTTTAGTTTTCCTATGCAAATTGCATCTTTTAAGTTTTCTTTAGAGAAAGTTCCAAAATAATAATACCTTAACGCCAACCTTTTCTTTTAACACAAATTAATCAGTATCCCAATGGCAAATGGTACTTTGGCTCCCTCAATTCCTCTATTATAGCTATCTCCTGTTGCATGTAACATTTTATAAGCTGCAATACGATATTTCTTAAATATCTACTGAGATCGCTTCGTTTGAGGACACCGCGTTCAATAACCCTGATGCAAGCTGACGATCGGCAAGCTGACGATTGATTTGTTTTCCTGTTTTGCCTTCTTCTGTTTACTGGACCTCTGACCATAACTAGAGTTGAAAGTCTTGCCCATCGCATTGCTATGAGTGATAAATAATGTTACCATTCTCATAATTTGTTTGATTTTCCTTGATGGTTTTAGCTTTTATAAATCCCTTACGTATCTGTATTGTAGCTGATTGTTTCTTCTGATATGTCGCAGTCGCGGTTTGCGGAATTAAACATGGCTATTGCTCGGTAGTACTGTAATTAGGAATATGCAGTTGTATTCCCCATTCACCCATATAAAAGTGAATTGGTTTGTGACACTCCCTCCTTCAGTGGTGTGAAGAAAATGACCTAATCTTGAACGCTCAAAAAACCCAAATAGTCAAATTTTCCATTTCTAACCGGTCAAAACGGTCCCACTATGACTTGAACATTCTCCTCGACGATAACACTATCTCCCCTTCTTCAGAAGTAAAATTCCTCGGTCTTGTCCTTGATGAAAACCTCAAATTCCACAGCCACATCGAGCACGTCAGCAAGAAAGTATCGGTGGGTATATTTATGCTGAGAGTTCTCAGCCAATCAGCCACCACTGATGTCCTATTATCAGCCTATTATGGGCTTGTCTACCCTCATCTGACTTATGCGGTCCCTGTTTGGGGGTGTGAAAGTGAGAGGACTAGGTTCTTGTTTAGGCTTCAGAGAAGGGCAATTCGAATTGTGTTTTCTATTTCCAAACAACAATCATGCAGAGATTATTTCAGAGAATTTAAAATTTTAACTTTCCCATCTATTTACATCCTCGAAACTCTATCTTTCCATAGCAAAAATACTTCCTTTTTCTCATCTGCAAAAAATTCCAGGTATCCATTGCGCAATACTTTAAATCTACCAATTCCCCGGCATTCCACTTCTTTCTTTCAAAGAAACTTCCATTACAATTCTGTAAAACTATTTAATAGACTTCCACCTCAATTGAAGGCCGAACTAGATCAAAAAAAGTTTAGAACAGGTCTAAAGTCCATGTTGTTAGATAGATCATTTTACAGCGTCCGTGAATTTCTACTTTAGTGGTCATTCACAAAGTCATGTGCGCATGTTTAGTTATTTAGTTATATAATTTTCTTACAGTAAGAAATTTTATGTTATTAAGATGTAATTAATTTATTTTTCTTGTACTGACTTGGCTAATGCAAGTATTGTTAATTTGGCCCAATAAATGACTTATTGACTTATTGACAAGCATCGTTAAAACCAAACAATTTAGTTAAATCTGATAACGAACTAATCGAATTATCGTTCGATATATCGTCGCGGTGCGAGTGTCGACCAGTCACGAACAAACCAGACGAGCCGGTCACGCTCGAACACGTCCAGACGGGTTTCCTGTAAGTGAGACACGTGAGACGTCATTGCCTGTCTAGTGCGGACATTTTACGTCACCTTGTAAACAAACCTCGTGAAACTTAAGTCTCATCGGAACCTCATGAAATCTACCGAACGCTGTCATACGGCTGAAGAACAATGCTCGTGAAGTCATTAGAATATTGACCTGCCGATTTCAACAACAGTTTAAAAATTTCTGAAAGTTGGTGGAGCTGTTTGTAAAGTTCATTGGCAAATATAAGTTACATATCTTTACGTCAACAGTTAAAAATGTGGTAGTCAAACTCACGGCATGTTTCCCCTATTCATTCGGACATCGTCTGGTGATCTAACAAGAATGCATCAACCATTATAGAGTCGTCAAATAACATTCAAACGAATACACAAAGGTCATAACGCATTAATGTTATTTGACGACTTTATAATGGATGAATCATTCTTGTTAGGAGTTCACCAGACGATACCTGCATGAATTAATTTTGTTCAAGCACGAAAAACATGTAAACTGTTGACGTACAGGTATGTACCTTATATTTGTCTAATTAAACAGTTCAGGGGCTACATCTTGAATTCTAAGTTTATTGAATTAGGCGTTATAATATCGAAACATTTAATCAGCTATCGGTATAAAAATACCGATCCATTTTACACTCATTAGATTATGCCATGCGAATATTTAATGTCATCTATTTATTCCTATATTATAGCTTTGACTCTTGATAGAACTAGGCATTCTATTCAGTTCTTTAATTTGCCAAATTAAAAAAAAAACCCTTCCTGCAAAATATAGCCTATTCACATAAATAATAAATACCCCCGCCACAGCAAACCTGCAGACTAAGCGAATTTCCATTAACCTGATTGGATTTACACTAAAATGCCTTCATAAAAATAGCACATTTATTTCCTATTTAAATAGAATTAGTTTAACGAGTACTTAGGTTTGCTGCAACAGGGAGGGTAAAAAAGATTTTTTTATAAAATGATAATAGTTTAGTAAGAAATAAAAGTATTTTCCAAAATCAATCAAAATATGTTCATAAACAAGCAAACTACAACAGTTGACTTATTCTCCATAAGAATAACATGGGAATTTTAAAATTAAAATTTTTTTGAATTTTCTCCGTGACAATTAGGCGCATAATAACGCTTCAATATACTAAATTATTTGTGTTTTAAGCTCTACAAAATGGTTTAAAAAGAAATTGTGAAATTTTGTGTTTTTAGGGTCAAAAATGGGAAAAACCTATTTTTATCCCATAAAACCCCCCATAAACCCCCGTTCCCATAGTCCGATCATGCTGGTTCGCGAACTCATTCAAGTTTATCCCGCCTTACACCTTCAAACCAAATTTTATCAAAATCGGACAAAAATTACTCAAGTTATCGTGCGGATGGACACACACACACATATAGATGTGTGTGTTATATATATAGTGTTATATAGATATATACAAATTTGAACGAATGGTGTTTTTTGGCCTCTGGGGACATCAAAATGAAACAGTAAATCGGTCCCGGGCTTAGGTCTTACCATGAGACCTACGGTAATAGCTACTTCCCTATAGGGAAATTCGCTAAAATGTCAATTTTCAACAATAGCACACGCTGTAGCGGCTCGTTCGACGATATTCTAATCCAAAATAAATATTTACTACACCTAGATCCAATTGTGTGTCCTTGTCCAATCCTAAAGCACAATTGTTTTTATTTTAATTTTAGATGTAAAGATATATTTTGTTTGACATGACTAATGCAAATTTGTATTTGTTACTTTGGTCTAATAAACGAGTTATTGAGTTATTGAGTTAATACAATCACAACAGTCCATTTCTTGTACTAGCCAGCCAGAACATACTGCGTGAGTCACGAATCATCCACGTGAAACATTTCAAACACCCGAAGATGTTCTCGTCTCTCGGTGTGAGAAAGCTACAATATCCTGTGGAGATTAACATATAATCTGCCACGAAGGCGGTAACAATGGAGGCCTCAGGCTATCTGCATCTGTTTTGTTTGCAAGTCTTGTAGGTGTTACGTATCGCTGTCCATCATTGATGACTCATTTAGTTTTGAAATATCCGTAGACTTACTAAACGGAATGGGGCTGATGGTCAACTGCCCCGTGGTCGAAGGGTTTTTCAAATTTTTTCAGCTGTTCAAAATTTCACCTCTGAAACTGTACTATGATACGTAACTTTTGTAACCATAGATAAAACATACCCCCTCGGTGTAACACATCAGGTATAGTTTACTTTACAATAAGCAATTTTAGCTATTAGCTTTTTGTTTACAATTTTGGCGTAGTCGACGGAAAATCAGTAATCGACATAGTCGGCTCAATAAAACTGAGTTCATTTCATACATTTGATATGAAAATCGGATGTCAAATATCAATAATAAAAGCTCGCCTCTCAATCTTTACGGTTATTTACAGGAAGGAAAAGTCAAGATTCTAAAACCTGTTGTTGATTTCTCAAACTCAGTACATGCAGGATATGAATTACAATATTGGTTATGCAACGTTCAGCTTTGACTTTAAACTTGTATCAACGGCGTGCAGTTACTTTAAAATTGTATGTTTTCATAAACTTATAACCAACTTGTTTGTGGCATAGATTAAAGGACTCCTTTAATCTATGGTTGGGTGCAGATCTAAGGAATAATTCAACTAGGTCTATCGCACAATTCACAGCCGATGACGTAATTAATTGTAGAAGCTATATCAAGATTTTCCCATCCTCTCAGGTAATGCCAAGATGGAGGATGGTAGATTGACCAGTCTTTTACCCGTTACTTTGCACATGATTATTGCCAACACATTTTCCCCCTTCATTCTGTAACTTAAAGACATGTTGGATTGGTAGAGCGAGTTCTGTTTCACGTTCTTTTGTCTTTCTATAGAATAGCCTACTACAGTATTCTCTACCTTAGACAAGAAAGTTTGACTGAGCAAAACTTACAGGACAGTTTACTGTAAAGGACCAGTCTTTATAAGATTTTATTAACATAAACTATGAAATATTTATAATCGTATGATAGAATTCTGTAATATGCATAGTAGAAATTTTTAAAGATGGCGATTCAATCAACAATTTTACATTAAATGGTCTAAAAGAGTTTTAATTTGGCAGTGATGGAAAATTTACTGGTACTTGAAAATCCAAGGCCAATTGCTTTCAGTATGATTACATATTACTGCATTACTGCTATTACTGCATTACTACTACTACTGCTATTACTGTATTAGAATTAATTAAAATTAAGCTTCAGATTCCAAAAACATTTTTAAAGGGAATATGAAGTAAAGAATGAAATATGGACAATACTGATTTGATTTCTAGATGAATCCAGTTCATTAGAGTTACAAGCCCTCTTTTCAAGATAATTTTTCAATTTTCTTACCAACACCGATGCTACGCATTGGTTTCCTTTTTTTTTTGTTCACCCACAAATTGACCACGGATATAAGTGGGGATCTGAGGAATAACGCAGGATAATTGATAAAGAAAATAGATCAAAGCTCCTCGTATATCAGTTCTGGTTATTCAAAAATGTTAAATTCAAGCACTGCCAATAATATACAAATAACCAATGTATAAATATGAAATTAGGCTTCCTTGATCATTTATTTAAGTCTCGCCGTCACATTCTACATTCCTAGGAGGGTAATCTCTAACCCGGAATCGTTTTTACGGCACTTCAGGCTAGTTTTAAAGGGTCGTGGCATCAATAATTGTTGGCAGTTGCCTATACTATAATAGTTTAGACCAGCTAACTCCCCTTAATTGAGCACCTATCAAAATTTCTGTGTTTTAACTAATTTATGTGAAATACAATTGGATTTTGGGTATTTGCTCTCAATTAACTGTATAACTAGTTTCAAACACTAGAGGTACGAGTCCTCATCCCCTTCCAAATCAAGTATGTGTCATACGACTCTACAGTACTTCGATGACAACAACTGGAACACAACAAGCTTTGCCAGTCGGTTCATCTTACTAATAGGTCAAGACATTGCTTCAAAAACATAACTGCGAAGCATATTTCCTGAGCAGTTTTGTTCGAAGCAGTGCCTTCCAGAGAAATACGATTCTGAATTTTACCTGACCACGCTGTTCATCCGGAGCAGCGCTATAGCAGTGTCTTAACCTTGCATATTTTCGGAGTTTTGGAGCAATGACGCGCATTCTTAGGTCCTCTTGACTTCAACTACTAGCTAGTCTGTCGTGACCATATGCCGTCATCAGTTCATCAACAATCACGACCAGCGACCGGAAGTGATCTAACGGATTTACTTCCGGTCATGATCGAGCAAGGTATTGGCTGAACTCTACAGGCGAGCCTGATTTATGACACAGTAAGAATCGTGGAGGTCAAGACGAAGATATATGAGTTTGAACATAATATGCTCCTGCTTTAGCGTAAAACCAAACGTGAGATCGTAGAACAATTTAAAAATTAATGTAAATGTAAATAATTAATGTAAATTGTAAAGTTGTATAGATTCATCAAAATCAGATGTTAAGGGTGGTCTCTGTTTACTTCCACAAACACTGACACCATTTTGAAAAAAACACTTTATTGGATTCAGAACGGATATATCCACCAAAACTCAAACTTGACAATTTTGACGTAAGCAGTACAGTACTGTCTATGTATAGAGAGAGAAAGTAAGGATTAATCTTATCTTACTAATATTATAAATGTGAAAGTTTGTGTGTTTGTTTGTTTGTTTGTTTGTTTATTTATTTGTTGATTTGTTTGTTTGTTTGAAGTTCAATCACGCATGGACCACTGGACGGATTGGGCTGAAATTTGGCATAATGATAGCTCACATTCCCGATTAACATATAGGCATATCCTTATCTCAAAAATCCTTTCGGGCTCCGCCCTTGTGGCTCTGTTGTTCCCCATGTTATCCTTATGAGTATTCATATTTAAAGGAAATCAAAGAATTAAGTCAGCTGTTTCAACAAAGAAAGTTGGTTCAATGATATACAAAAGCATTAAAAAGTTTCATTATGCTTAGTGGCCCAGGATCACTTATAGAATGAAAATGGTTTATATTACCTGTCCGTCAGTGATCCTATTGTTGTCGTCTTATGCGACCGGTTTCAGGATTAAAATCCCATCATCAGGCTGATAAAAATAGGATCACTGACGGACAGGTAATATAAACCATTTTCATTAAAAAGTTATAAGATTTACCAACAGGGTGCAGCACTACAATTTTTTTGCATTTATGTAAACAGATACAGTAATTTTAATTTAAACTAAGCAGCAACAAAAAAAAACTGTGATATGCAATGAGAACTGTCAAAGTAGGATGGTTTACAGTAATGTTTATCTTTTTATGTTTGTGTCATGAATAATTTGTAAATTTTTTGAGAATTTGTAACAATTTATTTTTCTTTATATGTGTAAATACCATTAGTTTACCGTCAATTTAAAGAAACAATTTTTATCAAACTTTGTCCTACACCATTGCAAAACGCTAGGCTTAAGTATGAGTATAACTGCAATAATAATTTTAAACTTATATGCCAACCCCGTACGAAGGACGGGTACTCTGCTAGTAATTTATAATTTAATGTAACAACTGGTAAAAAATAAATGGCACTCAATTAATTAGGTTTAATATAAAATTTGAATGTGCCCTTTAAGGGAATCAATAATTGAAGGATATGTACATGAAAATATAATTAGGTCAACTAAAAATATTGTGACGGAACATATTAACATACATAATGTACTTATATTTTGCCCATTTTATGAAAATAAATAATTCTATGATACAAATGCAACTGTAAACAGGTTTTTAATAATATAATAGAAATAATAATTTTAAGGATCATTCATTTATATGCTTGTGAATTAGTATCAGGTTGCTTTCTTGGTAGTTAGAGTAGTTGATGCAGTGCTAGATCTTGTAGTAGAAGTGGTCGTAGGAGTAGTTGATGCAGTGCTAGATCTGGTAGTAGAAGTGGTCCTAGAAGTAGTTGAGGCAGTGCTAGATCTGGTAGTTGAGGTGGTTGTAGGGGTCGTTGATGCAGTGCTAGATCTGGTAGTAGATGTGGTCGTAGGAGTCGTTGATGCAGTGCTAGATCTAGTAGTAGAAGTAGTCGTAGGAGTAATTGATGCAGTGCTAGATCTTGTAGTGGAGGTGGTCGTAGGAGTCGTTGATGCAGTGCTAGATCTGGTTGTAGAGGTGGTCGTAGGAGTAGTTTATGCAGTGCTAGATCTGGTAGTTGAGGTGGTCGTAGGGGTCGTTGATGCAGTGCTAGATCTGGTAGTAGAAGTGGTCCTAGAAGTAGTTGAGGCAGTGCTAGAGCTGGTAGTTGAGGTGGTTGTAGGGGTCGTTGATGCAGTGCTAGTTCTGGTAGTTGAGGTGGTCGTAGGAGTCGTTGATGCAGTGCTAGATCTGGTGGTAGATGTGGTCGTAGGAGTCGTTGATGCAGTGCTAGATCTGGTAGTAGAGGTGGTCGTTGGAGTCGTTGATGCAGTGCTAGATCTGGTAGTAGAGGTGGTCGTAGGAGTCGTTGATGCAGTGCTAGATCTGGTAGTAGAGGTGGTCGTAGGAGTAGTTGATGCAGTGCTAGATCTGGTAGTAGATGTGGTCGTAGGAGTCGTTGATGCAGTGCTAGATCTGGTAGTAGAGGTGGTCGTAGGAGTAGTTGATGCAGTGCTAGATCTGGTAGTAGATGTGGTCGTAGGAGTCGTTGATGCAGTGCTAGATCTGGTAGTAGAGGTGGTCGTTGGAGTAGTTGATGCAGTGCTAGATCTGGTAGTAGAGGTGGTCGTTGGAGTCGTTGATGCAGTGCTAGATCTGGTAGTAGAGGTGGTCGTAGGAGTCGTTGATGCAGTGCTAGATCTGGTAGTAGAGGTGGTCGTAGGAGTAGTTGATGCAGTGCTAGATCTGGTAGTAGATGTGGTCGTAGGAGTAGTTGATGCAGTGCTAGATCTGGTAGTAGATGTGGTCGTAGGAATCGTTGATGCAGTGCTAGATCTGGTAGTAGAGGTGGTCGTAGGAGTAGTTGATGAAGTGCTGGATCTGGTAGTAGAGGTGGTCGTAGAGGTCGTTGATGCAGTGCTAGATCTGGTGGTAGAGGTGGTCGTAGGAGTAGTTGATGCAGTGCTAGATCTGGTAGTTGAGGTGGTCGTAGAGGTCGTTGATGCAGTGCTAGTTCTGGTAGTAGAGCTGGTCGTAGGAGTCGTTGATGCAGTGCTAGATCTGGTAGTAGAGGTTGTTGTAGGAGTAGTTGACGCAGTGCTAGATCTGGTAGTAGAGGTGGTCGTAGGATTGGTTGATGCAGTGCTAAATCTGTTTGTTGAGGTGGTTGTAGGAGTAGTTGATGCAGTGCTAGATCTGGTAGTTAAGGTGGTCGTTGATGAAGTGCTGGATCTGGTAGTAGAGGCGGTCGTA
Source organism: Macrosteles quadrilineatus (assembly GCF_028750875.1). NCBI lineage: Eukaryota > Metazoa > Arthropoda > Insecta > Hemiptera > Cicadellidae > Macrosteles > Macrosteles quadrilineatus. The sequence goes on along the minus strand of NW_026542599.1, from coordinate 5,355,481 downwards.
GGAGTCGTTGATGCAGTGCTAGATCTGGTAGTAGTGGTGGTCGTAGGAGTAGTTGATGCAGTGCTAGATCTGGTAGTAGATGTGGTCGTAGGAGTCGTTGGTGCAGTGCTAGATCTGGTAGTAGAGGTGATCGTAGGAGTAGTTGATGCAGTGCTAGATCTGGTAGTGGAGGTGGTCGTAGGAGTCGTTGATGCAGTGCTAGATCTGGTTGTAGAGGTGGTCGTTGGAGTCGTTGATGCAGTGCTAGATCTGGTAGTAGAGGTGGTCAGAGGAGTAGTTGATGAAGTGCTAGATCTAGTAGTAGATGTGGTCGTAGGAGTCGTTGATGCAGTGCTAGATCTGGTAGTAGAGGTGGTCGTTGGAGTCGTTGATGCAGTGCTAGATCTGGTAGTAGAGGTGGTCGTAGGAGTCGTTGATGCAGTGCTAGATCTGGTAGTAGAGGTGGTCGTAGGAGTAGTTGATGCAGTGCTAGATCTGGTAGTAGATGTGGTCGTAGGAGTCGTTGATGCAGTGCTAGATCTGGTAGTAGAGGTGGTCGTAGGAGTAGTTGATGCAGTGCTAGATCTGGTAGTAGATGTGGTCGTAGGAGTCGTTGATGCAGTGCTAGATCTGGTAGTAGAGGTGGTCGTAGGAGTAGTTGATGCAGTGCTAGATCTGGTAGTAGAGGTGGTCGTAGGAGTCGTTGATGCAGTGCTAGATCTGGTAGTAGAGGTGGTCGTTGGAGTAGTTGATGCAGTGCTAGATCTGGTAGTAGAGGTGGTCGTTGGAGTCGTTGATGCAGTGCTAGATCTGGTAGTTGAGGTGGTTGTAGGGGTCGTTGATGCAGTGCTAGATCTGGTAGTAGAGGTGGTCGTTGGAGTCGTTGATGCAGTGCTAGATCTGGTAGTAGAGGTGGTCGTAGGAGTCGTTGATGCAGTGCTAGATCTGGTAGTAGAGGTGGTCGTAGGAGTAGTTGATGCAGTGCTAGATCTGGTAGTAGATGTGGTCGTAGGAGTAGTTGATGCAGTGCTAGATCTGGTAGTAGATCTGGTCGTAGGAGTCGTTGATGCAGTGCTAGATCTGGTAGTAGATGTGGTCGTAGGAGTCGTTGATGCAGTGCTATATCTGGTAGTAGAGGTGGTCGTTGGAGTCGTTGATGCAGTGCTAGATCTGGTAGTAGAGGTGGTCGTAGGAGTCGTTGATGCAGTGCTAGATCTGGTAGTAGAGGTGGTCGTAGGAGTAGTTGATGCAGTGCTAGATCTGGTAGTAGATGTGGTCGTAGGAGTAGTTGATGCAGTGCTAGATCTGGTAGTAGATGTGGTCGTAGGAATCGTTGATGCAGTGCTAGATCTGGTAGTAGAGGTGGTCGTAGGAGTAGTTGATGAAGTGCTGGATCTGGTAGTAGAGGTGGTCGTAGGAGTCGTTGATGCAGTGCTAGATCTGGTGGTAGAGGTGGTCGTAGGAGTAGTTGATGCAGTGCTAGATCTGGTAGTTGAGGTGGTCGTAGAGGTCGTTGATGCAGTGCTAGTTCTGGTAGTAGAGCTGGTCGTAGGAGTCGTTGATGCAGTGCTAGATCTGGTAGTAGAGGTTGTTGTAGGAGTAGTTGACGCAGTGCTAGATCTGGTAGTAGAGGTGGTCGTAGGATTGGTTGATGCAGTGCTAAATCTGTTTGTTGAGGTGGTTGTAGGAGTAGTTGATGCAGTGCTAGATCTGGTAGTAGATGTGGTCGTAGGAATCGTTGATGCAGTGCTAGATCTGGTTGTAGAGGTGGTCGGAGGAGTAGTTGATAAAGTGCTGGATCTGGTAGTAGAGGCGGTCGTAGGAGTCGTTGATGCAGTGCTAGATCTGGTAGTAGTGGTGGTCGTAGGAGTTATTGATGCAGTGCTAGATCTGGTAGTAGATGTGGTCGTAGGAGTCGTTGGTGCAGTGCTAGATCTGGTAGTAGAGGTGATCGTAGGAGTAGTTGATGCAGTGCTAGATCTGGTAGTGGAGGTGGTCGTAGGAGTCGTTGATGCAGTGCTAGATCTGGTTGTAGAGGTGGTCGTTGGAGTCGTTGATGCAGTGCTAGATCTGGTAGTAGAGGTGGTCAGAGGAGTAGTTGATGAAGTGCTAGATCTAGTAGTAGATGTGGTCGTAGGAGTCGTTGATGCAGTGCTAGATCTGGTAGTAGAGCTGGTCGTAGGAGTCGTTGATGCAGTGCTAGATCTGGTAGTAGAGGTTGTTGTAGGAGTAGTTGATGCAGTGCTAGATCTGGTAGTAGAGGTGGTCGTAGGAGTCGTTGATGCAGTGCTAGATCTGGTAGTAGAGATGGTCGTAGGAGTAGTTGATGCTGTGCTAGATCTGGTAGTAGAGGTGGTTGTAGGGGTCGTTGATGTAGTGCTAGATCTGGTAGTTGATGTTGTTGTAGGAGTAGTTGATGCAGTGCTAGATCTGGTAGTAGAGGTGGTCGTAGGAGTCGTTGATGCAGTGCTAGATCTGGTAGTAGAGGTGGTCGTAGGAGTCGTTGATGCAGTGCTAGATCTGGTAGTAGAGGTGGTCGTAGGAGTAGTTGATGCAGTGCTAGATCTGGTAGTAGAGGTGGTCGTAGAAGTAGTTGATGCAGTGCTAGATCTGGTAGTAGATGTGGTCGTAGGAGTCGTTGATGCAGGGCTAGAATTGGTAGTGGAGTCGGTCGTAGGAGTAGTTGATGCAGTGCTAGATCTGGTAGTTGAGGTGGTCGTAGGAGTCGTTGATGCAGTGCTAGATCTGGTTGTAGAGGTGGTCGTAGGAGTAGTTGATGCAGTGCTAGATCTGGTAGTTGACGTGGTCGTAGTGGTTGTTGATGCAGTGCTAGTTCTGGTAGTAGAGCTGGTCGTAGGAGTCGTTGATGTAGTGCTAGATCTGGTACTAGAGGTTGTTGTAGGAGTAGTTGATGCAGTGCTAGATCTAGTAGTAGATATGGTCGTAGGAGTCGTTGATGCAGTGCTAGATCTGGTAGTAGAGGTGGTCGTAGGAGTAGTTGGTGCAGTGCTAGATCTGATAGAAGAGGTGGTCGTAGGAGTAGTTGATTCAGTGCTAGATCTGGTAGTCGAAGTAGTCGTAGGAGTAGTTGATGCAGTGCTAGATCTGGTAGTAGAGGTGGTTGTAGGAGTAGTTGATGCAGTGCTAGATCTGGTAGTCGAAGTAGTCGTAGGAGTAGTTGATGCAGTGCTAGATCTGGTAGTAGAGGTGGTCGTAGGAGTCGTTGATGCAGTGCTAGATCTGGTAGTAGATGTGGTCGTAGGAGTCGTTGATGCAGTGCTAGATCTGGTAGTAGAGGTGGTCGTAGGAGTCGTTGATGCAGTGCTAGATCTGGTAGTAGAGGTGGTCGTAGGAGTCGTTGATGCAGTGCTAGATCTGGTAGTAGAGGTGGTCGTAGGAGTCGTTGATGCAGTGCTAGATCTGGTAGTAGAGGTGGTCGTAGGAGTAGTTGGTGCAGTGCTAGATCTGGTAGTAGAGGTTGTTGTAGGAGTAGTTGATGCAGTGCTAGATCTTGTAGTTGAGGTGGTTGTAGGAGTCGTTGATGCAGTGCTAGATCTGGTTGTTGAAGTGGTTGTAGGAGTAGTTGATGCTGTGCTAGATCTGGTAGTTGAGGTGGTTGTAGGGGTCATTGATGTAGTGCTAGATCTGGTAGTTGATGTTGTTGTAGGAGTAGTTGATGCAGTGCTAGATCTGGTAGTAGAGGTGGTCGTAGGAGTCGTTGATGCAGTGCTAGATCTGGTAGTAGAGGTGGTCGTAGGAGTCGTTGATGCAGTGCTAGATCTGGTAGTAGAGGTGGTCGTAGGAGTAGTTGATGCAGTATTAGATCTGGTAGTAGAGGTGGTCGTAGGAGTAGTTGATGCAGTGCTAGATCTGGTAGTAGATGTGGTCGTAGGAGTCGTTGATGCAGTGCTAGATCTGGTAGTAGAGGTGGTCGTAGGAGTAGTTGATGCAGTGCTAGATCTGGTAGTTGAGGTGGTCGTAGGAGTCGTTGATGCAGTGCTAGATCTGGTTGTAGAGGTGGTCGTAGGAGTAGTTGATGCAGTGCTAGATCTGGTAGTTGACGTGGTCGTAGGGGTCGTTGATGCAGTGCTAGTTCTGGTAGTAGAGCTGGTCGTAGGAGTCGTTGATGCAGTGCTAGATCTGGTACTAGAGGTTGTTGTAGGAGTAGTTGATGCAGTGCTAGATCTGGTAGTAGAGGTGGTCGTAGGATTGGTTGATGCAGTGCTAAATCTGGTTGTTGAGGTGGTTGTAGGAGTAGTTGATGCAGTGCTAGATCTGGTAGTTGAGGTGGTTGTAGGGGTCGTTGAGGCAGTGCTAGATCTGGTAGTTGAGGTGGTTGTAGGAGTAGTTAATGCAGTGCTAGATCTGGTAGTAGATGTGGTCGTAGGAGTCGTTGATGCAGTGCTAGATCTGGTAGTAGAGGTGGTCGTAGGAGTCGTTGATGCAGTGCTAGATCTGGTAGTAGAGGTGGTCGTAGGAGGAGTTGATGCAGTGCTAGATCTGGTAGTAGAGGTGGTCGTAGGAGTAGTTGATGAAGTGCTAGATCTAGTAGGAGATATGGTCGTAGTAGTCGTTGATGCAGTGCTAGATCTGGTAGTAGAGGTGGTTGTAGGAGTAGTTGGTGCAGTGCTAGATCTGGTAGAAGAGGTGGTCGTAGGAGTAGTTGATGCAGTGCTAGATCTGGTAGAAGAGGTGGTCGTAGGAGTAGTTGATGCAGTGCTAGATCTGGTAGTCGAAGTAGTCGTAGGAGTAGTTGATGCAGTGCTAGATCTGGTAGTAGAGGTGGTTGTAGGAGTAGTTGATGCAGTGCTAGATCTGGTAGTCGAAGTAGTCGTAGGAGTAGTTGATGCAGTGCTAGATCTGGTAGTAGAGGTGGTCGTAGGAGTCGTTGATGCAGTGCTAGATCTGGTAGTAGATGTGGTCGTAGGTGTAGTTGATGCAGTGCTAGATCTGGTAGTAGATGTGGTCGTAGGAGTCGTTGATGCAGTGCTAGATCTGGTAGTAGAGGTGGTCGTAGGAGTAGTTGATGCAGTGCTAGATTTGGTAGTAGATGTGGTCGTAGGAGTAGTTGATGCAGTGCTAGATCTAGTAGTAGAGGTGGTCGTAGGAGTAATTGATGCAGTGCTAGATATGGTAGTAGATGTGGTCGGAGGAGTAGTTGATGCAGTGCTAGATCTTGTAGTAGATGTGGTCTTAGGAGTAGTTGATGCAGTGCTAGATCTGGTAGTAGAGGTGGTCGTAGGAGTAGTTGATGCAGTGCTAGATCTGGTAGTAGAGGTGGTCGTAGGAGTAGTTGATGCAGTGCTAGATCTGGTAGTAGAGGTGGTCGTAGGAGTAGTTGATGCAGTGCTAGATCTGGTAGTAGATGTGGTCGTAGGAGTCGTTGATGCAGTGCTAGATCTGGTAGTAGAGGTGGTCGTAGGAGTAGTTGATGCAGTGCTAGATCTGGTAGTTGAGGTGGTCGTAGGAGTCGTTGATGCAGTGCTAGATCTGGTTGTAGAGGTGGTCGTAGGAGTAGTTGATGCAGTGCTAGATCTGGTAGTTGACGTGGTCGTAGGGGTCGTTGATGCAGTGCTAGTTCTGGTAGTAGAGCTGGTCGTAGGAGTCGTTGATTCAGTGCTAGATCTGGTACTAGAGGTTGTTGTAGGAGTAGTTGATGCAGTGCTAGATCTGGTAGTAGAGGTGGTCGTAGGATTGGTTGATGCAGTGCTAAATCTGGTTGTTGAGGTGGTTGTAGGAGTAGTTGATGCAGTGCTAGATCTGGTAGTTGAGGTGGTTGTAGGGGTCGTTGAGGCAGTGCTAGATCTGGTAGTTGAGGTGGTTGTAGGAGTAGTTAATGCAGTGCTAGATCTGGTAGTAGATGTGGTCGTAGGAGTCGTTGATGCAGTGCTAGATCTGGTAGTAGAGGTGGTCGTAGGAGTCGTTGATGCAGTGCTAGATCTGGTAGTAGAGGTGGTCGTAGGAGGAGTTGATGCAGTGCTAGATCTGGTAGTAGAGGTGGTCGTAGGAGTAGTTGATGAAGTGCTAGATCTAGTAGTAGATATGGTTGTAGGAGTCGTTGATGCAGTGCTAGATCTGGTAGTAGAGGTGGTTGTAGGAGTAGTTGGTGCAGTGCTAGATCTGGTAGAAGAGGTGGTCGTAGGAGTAGTTGATGCAGTGCTAGATCTGGTAGTCGAAGTAGTCGTAGGAGTAGTTGATGCAGTGCTAGATCTGGTAGTAGAGGTGGTTGTAGGAGTAGTTGATGCAGTGCTAGATCTGGTAGTCGAAGTAGTCGTAGGAGTAGTTGATGCCGTGCTAGATCTGGTAGTAGAGGTGGTCGTAGGAGTCGTTGATGCAGTGCTAGATCTGGTAGTAGATGTGGTCGTAGGTGTAGTTGATGCAGTGCTAGATCTGGTAGTAGATGTGGTCGTAGGAGTCGTTGATGCAGTGCTAGATCTGGTAGTAGAGGTGGTCGTAGGAGTAGTTGATGCAGTGCTAGATTTGGTAGTAGATGTGGTCGTAGGAGTAGTTGATGCAGTGCTAGATCTGGTAGTAGAGGTGGTCGTAGGAGTAATTGATGCAGTGCTAGATATGGTAGTAGATGTGGTCGTAGGAGTAGTTGATGCAGTGCTAGATCTGGTAGTAGATGTGGTCTTAGGAGTAGTTGATGCAGTGCTAGATCTGGTAGTAGAGGTGGTCGTAGGAGTAGTTGATGCAGTGCTAGATCTGGTAGTAGATGTGGTCGTAGGAGTCGTTGATGCAGTGCTAGATCTGGTAGTAGAGGTGGTCGTAGGAGTCGTTGATGCAGTGCTAGATCTGGTAGTGGAGGTGGTCGTAGGAGTAGTTGATATAGTGCTAGATCTGGTAGTGGAGGTAATAATTGATGCAGTGCTAGATTTGTTAGTTGAAGTGGTGTAAGGCTTTTTCGTACTTGTTTGAGCTTTTCTAGTCTTGTGTTTGTACCAGTGTCGATGTTTGCTTGAGCCGCCTTGTTTATTGTAATTTGCTACTGGAACTCTTTCCCAGCATTTTGGGTTGTTTAATCCTGGAGCTTTTTCACAGGGAATTCCAAGAAATGAATTTTTATTTGTAATCGTTTGTTTTCTTTTTTTATTTTCAGTTTTTACTTTACTTGAATACCATTGTCTGCTTTTGCTTTTTTGGCCTTCCTCATAAGTACTCTTTGCTACTGGAACTCTTTTCCAACAGTTAGGATTGTTTAACCCCGGAGATTTTTCGCAAAGGTTTCCAACAATTCCACTAATAGTTGTGGCTTTAGTCAACCTCTCTAAGCTCGCTGAATACCATTTTCGATGTTTAAGTGAACGTTTCTTCCATGAATTATTTTTTTCGTCAACGTAACGTACATTTGACCTTTTCACCCTTTGGGATAACATAGACTTCTTTCTAATTGAACGATGTTTTGCCTTACATTTACTCGAGTCTTGGCAAGCTCCAATAAACTTAACTATCTTTTCAACTTGCAGAGACGCACTATCGCCTTCGTCCTTTTAACAATACATATTTTTGTTAAAATTTAAAATATTACATCACCTTTATTTATGGCAGTAAAACATCAAACATATGGACCAAAAGAATCAAATATAATGATTTATGCATTCTATAACATTACGTCTTGCTATGTAGGTGATATTGGAAGTTGTTAGTAAATGAACATTCTTGGATTTTTACTTGCTACTTTTGAAACTGTCATGTTTTAATTAATTACTTCATAAAATCTATAACATTCTATTTAATTTCGATGTATATATATCGCTTTTAATTAATTGTATTCCTTACTCCCGTAAGCATACGATGTATATAATTTGGTTCTAGTAAGGTGTATTATTTACCATACTCTATACAGTATTTATATAAAACCTAATACCACTAACTGCCTCAATCAATGAATTACTTTGTTTTGTTTTCTACTGCTTTGACATTTTTATGTTTTAAAAGGGAACAGTCCTGGTCTTGTTACCATATTATAATGTTGACAATTTTGTTAGGTAGCATTATTAATTTATGGCTCAATGACACTTAAATGGCATCCGGGCTTGGCATCGAACTGGCAACCTTCACATTAATTGAGGGCGAGCACTACTGTATAACCAATCGTCTACACAGACAATTCAACTTATGATCACTATTTCTCAAAACCTACGATCCGTAAAACCTAGGAATTGGAAAGGAGATTCCATTTAAGTTGTGCAATGAACATTTTCAGGAAATTTTATTTGGGCCCCAATGGCGTTTAATTTTTTATGCTATTCAATAGATTAAATGAGTAGACATAGATTAAAGAATAACCATAGATTAAATTAAACTGTGGCTATTCTTCTTATTACCCTACTATTTTAGAGGGTTAGACCCCGTCAATTCAAGATGGCGGCTTAACATGCCTATACGGTACAAGCTCTCATCGCTCTAAAACTAATTTGTTCCAATGATTGTGTGCTTTTTGTGGTCTTTACATATTAAAGCTTGCAATGGATGGGGATAAATTGATGTTTATCTCTTATTTAGAAGCTAAAACCACACGCGATAAAGACTAATTTCCGGATTTTAAAAATTATTTTGTAAATACTTATACAAAATAAGTTTTACAGTTATACAGTTATACACACAGTTATACAGTTGTACAGTTATAAGTAAGTGCTTGGTTCATCCAGGGCATAGTTTGGATCTTTGTGAATCTTTGGGTATGTAATAAGTATACAGTATGTGTGTGTAAGATTGTGTATGAAAGTGCAAACTACTGGACAAGAAAGCTGACGTTTTTCAGGAATAGTTTCAGAGATACACAGAGTAACGGTTAACGGAGATACACAGAGTAAATACATAGAGGAATTTAATACCAGAGATACATATGGACCTATTTTTGGAAATTTTTCAAGACTTGCCTAAATCATTCAAGATTGAAAAGTTTTATATGTTTGTAAAAATAGTTCAACCTGCGACCTCTTTCTTAATAAACTACAAACTAATATTATTAGCAATTCAGCTGATCGCCCAATGCAAATCTAATGGAAACTACAAGTTACAAGTTCAACTTGTAACTTGTATTTAATTATGAAACAGGCCCCTGAGATATGTTTTGCATGATTATTATTAGGCTTTTTCTCTAGATTCTGTACAAGTATATTCTGTCCTAATACGCTTCCTCGAGATTATCACATATCGCCATATGTTACCTTATTTCCACAAGGAGCTCCATTGCAAAGTTCTACGTTTTCTTCACCAGCGGTTTCTCTGTAATCCATTGCTTGAGAAGAACTAGTGGTTGTAGATTTTTCTGCTGAATCTCCTTCAAAGCAATCCCCGTTTCCACAGTTTTTATGGACATTCAAAAATTGCATGATTCCAGCAACTTCAGAACCAGAGTCCTAAAATCACATACTTTTGTATAGATTGTGAAAATATTGAATTTATGTAAATTGTTAAATAGATTCTCACTTTTAATATGATTATAGTTGATTTGTTTGAGATGTTATAATGTCATAATTAACATAGAAAAGTGTTAACTATATAGATCCAACCGCTTAAGACACACAGATTTATGTTTTCTGTATCATTATGCAATTATTATGTAGCCTAATGGACTTTTCAAGAGAGGTTTTCAGCCAACTACAAAGACAATTACAAAGTAATTTATGAAGAGAAGTCTATCAAAATAAATTTAAAATATTTGAATAAAACACAGAAATCTATTATTAGGTGCTTTGTCTTCTGTTGAAAAAATCAACGGCAATTTTTGCCAATTCATATATAATCCGGCTTTCATAATGATTGAAGATGCAGTATAGCCTACCATAATAATTTGAGCCAAAATACTGCAGAGGGTTTTAAAATGTTCAATATAAAATATAAAATATTGGAAACACGTTGTTTTGTCCGTGCATCAAACATGAGTAGTAAATCAGTAAATGATGAAATTTACTCGTGTTTCAAACAATATATTAAACTTAATTATTTTAATTAAACTAAACTCAATGGAGTTTTAGATTAATATTATGTATTTTTACAATTCAGATATTAGCGAATTTCCCATATAGGGAATAAGCTGTTACCGTAGTACTCATTGAAAGACCTGGACCCCGGACCGATTTACTTTTACGTTTTTAGGTCCCCAGAGGCCAAAAACACCATCCGTTCAAATTCATATACAGGGTGCAGCAATAAACGATCTATTTTATGCAGCGCACTGTTCAGTGAAAGGTAATCTGAGAGTGGTGGGGTTAGGCTCGTTGGAAAGCCAACACGATACCATTATCTGTGGTCATAGAACATGGTCATCTGAGCAACCTGCGTTTATTATCGAATCAAATAAAAAAAATAATGATTCAGTCATTGCAACTCAGCGGCAGTTCCGTGCGTTCTTTTAATTTGGGCGTCGTGGTTTCCATCAAGTAGCACAATCATGAGGTGGGTTACCAACTTTATAACAACGGCTGCGTTGATAGCCCAAAGTCTAATGGCAAATTGAAGCTTTATCACTGTCGAACCCCTTGGATCGAACTAGGAGCCTCGAGATTCGAAGGCGAGCGCTATAACCACGTAATTATCAATAGCCTATCTAAAACGATTTTAATTGTTCATTTGACGACAATGGGAAATAAGCGTAGATAAAATGTGTTCTGTTCCAAGAACATCCCTCTTGAATATAACAAATGTAAATCTCCTACCTCCTTATTTCCACAAGGTGTGCCATGGCAACGTTCTGCTACGTTTTCCTCATCGGTTGTGTCGTCTGTAGATTCTGTGGCACTCTCGTTACTAGCGATCGTAGATTTTTCTGAAGATTCTTCTTCAAAGCAATGGCCGTTTCCACAATTTTTGGAAACACCCACAGCTCCAGAACCATCGTTCTTAAAAACCACACATTTTTGTTAATCGACTGAGTTATTATTTGATTCATGTAAACTGTTTATAGATTGTAATTTAAAATGAAAATTTAAACGAACAGGGTTAAACAATATCAGTGATAAAGGTCAAATCCTAAAGATCGGATGCCTAAACTTGCCCATTATTTTACGTGTATGAATTAATTGTCTTTCAAAACAAAATTTATTCGAGCTCCTAGGACGTTTATAAATGTAATTTATGAAGAGAAATAGTGGTATATAGTCAATGGTACAGAGCAACACGGAGCAACGATCGTACAGAGCTACAGACCACACCTGTAGTCCGATTTTGATGAAATTTGGCATGTTGGTACCCAATTTTGTGACGTGGGGCCCATATCCCACGCAAGTCGAGAAGACTGCTGAGACAGCATCCCCGAGCCGTGGTGTCTTGGACGAAGGCAGAGGCAGTGAGCTGCGAGACACCGAGTACAGAGAGCGTCAGTACTTCCGCGTCGCGCCGACACGCGATCGGGTAGAGGGTCGGTCGGTACCTTGATATTTTAGTGCAGGGAATATTATTAATTTTGATTTGATAGAGTTTAAGTTAGGGAAGTTCGTTTTTAATTTTCAATAAATAGTTCGTTCGTCTGCTGATTTTGTTGTGCTGTTTTCAACAACCTCGTCACCTCTCACCCAAGCGAGCCCCCCCCCAGTCACAAGGGTAGACGTGACAATTCCATAGAGATACGCCATAACCATCTCTAAGAGTTTTTTTTCATTTTTTATATTTTGATTTTTAATGGTGATTTTCCCATAAAATTCACAAAGGACCGAAAAAATCTAAAATAAACTTTCTCGAAATGCACCAAACGATTTTGATACAAAATTTAGTATATTCTAGCTCTTTAAATTGTGAGCAAAATGGTAGAACTTCGAATCCTGTAAAAATTATGGTTCAAACGTTATTGTAACATATGTTATTTTCCAATAAAAAGCCATAAAATAAAAAAAATGGATTTTTGAAAAAAATCGGTTTTGATTGAAATTTGTATGTGATGGTCCTTATAATTCTTATTAACGTAGTGCAACCTCCAACTGCTGTCAAAATTACTGTTCAAAAGTAAATGCAACTTTTGTGATTTTACCTATCAAATATCAAAGTTACTCTCATCACTTACCCATGATAAAGATTCTTGCCAAGCTAATGGGAGAAAGTATGTGTCAGATTGCAGATACAGTTTATTTTTACGATGTTACTAAAATGTAGATTTGTCTTACCGTAAAGAATTTGCGTAGTGTTGTAATAATGTTGTGTGTACTTATTAATAGTGTTGAAAAGTAGCCCCCAGTTTCATCTCGACAAAGTTGCTGTTTTACTGTAAAATCATTGAGTTAAAACGGCATACCATGTATAAATTGGATGCTTTGTTTTAGTTGAACATTGAACAAATGATATGTTAAAACAAATTAAAAATCTCGTTGTATGAGTGAAACTGTAACAAGATACTAAACATGTCTTTGAAAATGTCATAGAAATTAGTTTTAGGAAAATCAATACTGTCCCTAGAAGCTTTCTCAATATAATATCGCCAACTCTTACCTTATCTCCACAAGGTGTCTCATTGCAAAATTCTGCTCCGATATCTTCATCCATTGCGTCACTTTCGTTACTTGTGATCGTTGACATTTCCGGAGAATCGCCAACGACACATCCACCCTTGCCACAATTCTTTGGTATCTTCAAAAACTTGAAAATTTCTGCAATTTCTGATGCGGCATCCTAAAATAAAACATAAGTTTAGAAGTCTTGTTGGAAGTGTTTGCTTGAAAACAGTTATAAATTAATTGGTTTTAAATTGATGTTTGAATCAGCTTAAACATAAAATCCTATAAATCTACACACATTTAAGAACTTTTGCCCAATAATTGGTTTCTTTATCTTCTAAATAAACATACTTCCACCATTGTTGAATCATTTTCAATTCAATACAATTTGAACGATATTAAATTTAATAAGTTGGACTACCAGTCTATGGATTAATGGGTCTATGTGTTATTCCAGGGTTGGATTGCAACGAAAGAACATTTTAGGTAAATAGAACCAAGCAGAGATTTTAAAGACATCCACAAAACTCAATAAAAATTAATAACAGTAAATAAATGTAAACAATTACCTTCTTTTTGCAATTCAGTCCCTTGCACAATGCGAGATAGCGAGTGACAGTTTCAGTCGTAGTACTTCTCTTAGTAGCTGTTGAACTTTGAGTTGTCTTTTCCGTTAACATTGAAGTAGATTTTGTTATGGTTTTCTGAGTTTGAGTGGTTGTTGTGTATGTTGTAGGAGTAGTTTGAGTCGTTGTAGATGTAGGAGTAGTGGATGTACGAATTGTTGATGTAGGCGTTGTAGTACGAGTTGTTGATGTAGGGGTTGTAGATGTAGGAGTAGTAGATGTACGAGTTGTTGATGTAGGAGTAGTAGATGTACGAGTTGTTGATGTAGGCGTTGTAGATGTAGGAGTAGTAGATGTACGAGTTGTTGATGTAGGCGTTGTAGATGTACGAGTTGTTGATGTAGGCGTTGTAGATGTACGAGTTGTTAATGTAGGGGTTGTAGATGTAGGAGTAGTAGATGTACGAGTTGTTGATGTAGGCGTTGTAGATGTACGAGTTGTTGATATAGGGGTTGTAGATGTAGGAGTAGTAGATGTACGAGTTGTTGATGTAGGCGTTGTAGATGTACGAGTTGTTGATGTAGGAGTAGTAGATGTACGAGTTGTTGATGTAGGCGTTGTAGATGTACGAGTTGTTGATGTAGGAGTAGTAGATGTACGATTTGTTGATGTAGGCGTTGTAGATGTACGAGTTGTTGATGTAGGAGTAGTAGATGTACGAGTTGTAGATGTAGGAGTAGTAGATGTAGGAGTAGTAAATGTACGAGTTGTTGATGTAGGAGTTGTAGATGTACGAGTTGTTAATGTAGAGGTTGTAGATGTAGGAGTAGTAGATGTACCAGTTGTTGATGTAGGCGTTGTAGATGTACGAGTTGTTGATGTGGGCGTTGTAGATGTAGGAGTAGTAAATGTACGAGTTGTTGATGTAGGCGTTGTAGATGTACGAGTTGTTAATGTAGAGGTTGTAGATGTAGGAGTAGTAGATGTACGAGTTGTTGATGTAGGCGTTGTAGATGTACGAGTTGTTGATATAGGGGTTGTAGATGTAGGAGTAGTAGATGTACGAGTTGTTGATGTAGGCGTTGTAGATGTACGAGTTGTTAATGTAGAGGTTGTAGATGTAGGAGTATTAGATGTACGAGTTGTTGATGTAGGCCTAGGCGTTGTAGATGTACGAGTTGTTGATGTAGGCGTTGTAGATGTACGAGTTGTTGATGTAGGCGTTGTAGATGTACGAGTTGTTGATGTAAGGGTTGTAGATGTAGGAGTAGTAGATGTACGAGTTGTTGATGTAGGCGTTGTAGATGTACGAGTTGTTGATGTAGGGATTGTAGATGTAGGAGTAGTAGATGTACGAGTTGTTGATGTGGGCGTTGTTGATGTACGAGTTGTGGATGTAGGCGTTGTTGATGTAAGCGTTGTTGATGCAGGAGTTGTTGATGTTATTGGAGTGGTCTGTGTCTTTACTGTGGTTGTGGTAGGGTTTGTTCTAGGGCCAGTCCCTATCTGCTGTGGGTTTCTTTTGTGTCTGGAATGTCGTACATGACTCCCAGAATCCTCGTGGGCTTCCAAGCCCGGAATGAGGTCTTCATCGATTTTAGTGGATCCTGTGAGTCCCGTTTTCTGTAAAGCAAAAATATAATTTTGATAAAAGGAGATAAGCATTACATAAATTTTATACGACTGTTTAGGTAGAAAACCCCTCTTAGTTTGTTTCTGGCGTTAAGTTACTTATTATTTAATCTTATTTATATATAGTTTGTTTATGTGTTCGTTGGTTCTGTTTGATTCTTTTATTCTTACCTGGTGCCCTATAACACTGGGGTATTTTTTTAGCTGATTTATTTATTTAGGATACAATAATCAACTGAATTTTTTTAAATGTTATGATACCCACCAAAATAATTTAAATTACTTGTAACACTACAAAATATGCTGCTAATTATTGTTATAGTTTTTCAAAGATCGATTGCCTTTTTCATTCACCACCCTAAACATAGTATACGGAGAAAGTATTGTTTTCTTCAAGAGAAATTTTGAGTTTTTGTGGAAATGTCCATTTTGAGCACCTGAAGCCTTCATTTTGTTGTTCGTTATCATATTGGCTGACCTACCAGCTCACCAAATCATTCATTTTTTACATAGTGACCCTCCTCATAAGTGACTAAACAGGGAGGGTCAATACCACGAAAATGAAAAATGCCGATTACAGTAGCAATTCAAACCTTTGAATAAACGAGTACCTACCTACCTTATTGGTTGTCTTCTTTTAATTATCTATATTATTATATAAAAATCTAATGGTGTCTGTCTGTATGTGTATTACTAATGGGTGCAAAAACTACTGAACCAACTGGGCTTAAATTTTACAAAAATATAGCTACCATACCAAGGACCATTATAGGACTATTCACATTTCGATACTGACTGTAGGCTTTGCCCCTTTGGCTTTAAAAGTTCTGAGGTGGACATTTTAAAAGTAAATATTGATTGGTCTCCATGGCTGTGATGAGAACACTAACAATGTTTGTTTACATTTGGTTTGACATTTAAATATAAACAAGAAGAACTGCTAAACTGCATATATCACAATTTCAGACAGCTGATACAAAGAAATGAAATATAATATTTTCCATAAATATGAGGTAGGTTTATTTTAATCTAACCTTTTATCATGGATTATTTATTCTAAAACTATGTCAATGATTATAGAAAAAAAAAAGATTTTATAACCGTTGCTGTATCAACTCCGGCTCTGCTTTGGATTTTTTAAAGTGTCTTAAGTTAATAATCCTAAGTGAAAATAATGTTATTGATATGTTTTCATGGAAACGGTATGAAAATTACAATGTATAAATGTTTTGTATGAATTTGGAGGCTACTTTAAATAAATTCTAACTGCTTCACATGTGTTAGATTAACTTAACATAACTTGCACATCACATTGTTTTTTATACAGGGTGTAAATTAAGTCTGGCACACATTTTTTATCTTTTTTTCTATAGTAGATAGAAGAAATCAATTTGCGGGAATGAATAATAACAAATGTTAGGCACGTTTTACAAATTTTGAAAATAAAAATTCCCTTAAGGGCAAGGGGGGGTGGGGGGTAACTAAAAATTTTCAAATGACAACACCCATCTTGTGACCCCTCATTTTAAAGGCCATTGGAAGACAAATCCAAAGATGTGTCTAAAAAAAATTTTTTTTGCACCCTATCCAAGATGGCGGTTTAAAATGTACTTAGGGTTGAATGGGTAAATTAGGTATGGCACACATTTCTTATCTTTTTTACTCTTTGTAGATAGAAGGAATTAATTTGCGGGACTGAGTAAGAACAAATGTTTGGCACTTTTTCATAATTTTGAAAAAAATCCCCTTAAGGGTAAGTTGGGGGTGGGGGGTAACTAAAAATTTTCAAATGACAACCCCCATCTTGTGACCACTCATTTTCAAGGTATTTGGAAGACAAATTTAACGATGTGTCTGAAAAACCTTTTTTTGCATCCTGTCCAAGATGGCGGCTTTAAATGTGCTTGGGGTTAAACGGGTGGGGTCTGGAACACAATTTTATCTTTTTTGCCATTAATAGATAGAACTTATCCACTCGTGGGACTGAGCCAAAATTAGGCACCTTTTTATTTATTTGAAAAAATCCCCTAAGGGTAAGGGGGGGGGGTAACTAAAAATTTTCAAATGACAACCCCCATCTTGTGACCCCTCATTTTAAAGGTATTCGGAAGAAAAAATTAACGATGTGTCTGAAAATGTTTTTTTTGCATCCTGTCTAATATGGTGGCTTAAAATGTACTTAGCGTTGAACGGGTGAATTAAGTCTGGAACACCTTTTTTCCTTTATACTCTAATGTTTGATAGTGTAAAAATTGATTACCAATACAATAAAATAGAATACCAAATAATTACAATAAAATAGAATACCAAATAATTACAATAATACTACAACCCTACAACAACAAAAACACAATAGCAATCAAAATTAATAGAATTCCTAAACTAAATAATAAATGTAATTGCAATAATCAACTTTACGTACTTGTTAATATTCACAAATGCTCAAACTGATGCCCAAGAGAAACTTGACAGAGCCCCAACCGATTGTAAAATTCGTTTACCACCCTGGACAGCGTTTCTTCATTAATAGATCGTGCTTCCATTATTATTCTTGCTGTGAGATCCTGGATGTTTTCTGGGCGGTTAACAAATACTCTACTTTTTAGGTGGCCCCACAAAAAGTAGTCTAACGGCGTCAAGTCGGGTGATCTGGCAGGCCATTCAATAGCTCCCCGCCTCCCTATCCAACGATCTGGAAAAACTTCGTCCAAGTAATTTCGGACTTCAGCATTATAGTGAGGTGGTGCGCCATCTTGCTGAAACCAAATGTTCTCGTTGACAACATTTTCTTCGTCTTCCGGAGGAAACTCATGGGCAATGGCAGGTACTATCGACTCTCGCAGTAACTCCAGATAACGGTTTCCGTTTAGATTTCCTTCGATCACGAATGGCCCTATTAATTTGGTCCCGACAATGCCTGCCCAAACATTGACTTTTTGGGGATTTTAAATATGGCATTCTTGAGCCCAATGCGGATTTTCAGGAGACCAATACCTATAGTTTTGTCTGTTCACGTGGCCATGAAGACTAAATGAAGCCTCATCTGAAAATACAATTCTATTTTTGAACATTGGATCCAAAGTACACCGTTGCATCATGAGTTCACAGAATTCAATCCTGCGGTCAAAATCGTCCTCGTTCAATTCATGAATTAACTGAACCTTAAAAGGATTAAACTTCTCGGCTTTAAGGGCTTTGTGGACCGACATGTGACTTATCCCAAAGTCATTTCCAATCCTACGTGTCGATGTGTGATGATTTTCTTCAACGCTAAGAAGTATATTCAGTCTAGTTTCTTCAGTGAGTACAGATTTTGGCCTACCACTTCTTGGTTTACTTGCAACATCCCCCGTTTCAGCAAACTTATTACATATCTTAGATACTGTAGCTCGATTAATTTGGCGATCAGGGTACAAGTTGTTAAAAATATCACACGCTTCAAGTTGAGTCCGTTTTTTATCTCCATAGCCAACAATGACAAGAATTTCTATCTTCTGTTTTGTTGTTAACAACGCCATGTTAAAATAAAAATAATAAAAGATGTACTTACGACTACTCCAAAGAAACTACCTACACAGACTGAAGGGGAATAAGGAAAAACTGATAAGATTGTTACCTGATTAGCCTGCAGTCTTAAGAAAGAGGATAGGAATTCCAAGTGAGTGCAACGTCCAAACCTGGAATCTCAATTATCAGATTTATTTACTCAGTGATAAGAGCTACATAAGTTTGTTTATTGCAGTTCGTCCTATTGTCCAAGTTTTTCTGATATAAACTATCAAATCTATTATAACTTTATTTTTGGTAAAAAAATAAAAATGTGTTTCAAACTTAATTTACTTGTTCAACCCTAAGCACATTTTAAGCCGCCATATTGGAAAAAGTGCTTAAAAACATTTTTAGACACATTGTTAAATTGGTCTCTCAAATACCTTTAAAATGAGAGGTCACAAGATGGGGGTTGTCATTTGAAAATTTTTAGTTGCCCCCCCCTTACCCTTAGGGGATTTTTTCAAATAAATAAAAAGGTGCCTAATTTTGGCTCAGTCCCACGAGTGGATAAATTCTATCTATTAATGGCAAAAAAGATAAAATTGTGTTCCAGACCCCACCCGTTTAACCCCAAGCACATTTAAAGCCGCCATCTTGGACAGGATACAAAAAAAAAAAAATTTCAGACACATCGTTAAATTTGTCTTCCAAATACCTTGAAAATGAGTGGTCACAAGATGGGGGTTGTCATTTGAAAATTTTTAGTTACCCCCCACCACCACCTTACCCTTAAGGGGATTTTTTTTTCAAAATTATGAAAAAGTGCCAAACATTTGTTCTTACTCAGTCCAGCAAATTAATTCCTTCTATCTACAAAGAGTAAAAAAGATAAGAAATGTGTGCCATACCTAATTTACCCATTCAACCCTAAGTACATTTTAAACCACCATCTTGGATAGGGTGCAAAAAAAATTTTTTTAGACACATCTTTGGATTTGTCTTCCAATGACCTTTAAAATGAGGGGTCACAAGATGGGGGTTGTCATTTGAAAATTTTTAGTTACCCCCCACCCCCCCTTGCCCTTAAGGGAATTTTTATTTTCAAAATTTGTAAAAAGTGCCTAACATTTGTTATTAATCATTCCCGCAAATTGATTTCTTCTATCTACTATAGAAAAAAAGATAACAAATGTGTGCCAGACTTAATTTACACCCTGTATGTATATTTAGGTAAATTAAGTTATTGTGTTTTGCTAAACCTATGCTTAAATTAAACTAAAGAATATCATCAATAACTAAATTGTCGTTGATTTTTGTTTTCTAAAATCTGTTGTATATGTGTAACTATATTCAATTATCAAATGGTAATACAAAATACTCTTATTTTATCTTAACATAGCTTTCAGTTTACATTTACTTTATTTGATACATTTTTGTGTTTTGCCACACCACTGATTAAATTAAACCAAGGAAAATATCATAAAACTAAGCAGTACACAGTGTTCTTTTGTTTCTAAAATCAATGAAATATCTGTTACTATGTTTTCTTAATGGTAAGTATGAAAATGTAAAGGCAATGGACGATGGAACTGATTAAAAGAACTGGTTTGTATATTAAGTTGTTTGTTGATATTTTTGTATAGTCGAATCAGAGATTCAATCAAACATACTGTATTTGCTATTACATTTTTTAGTCCTTGATGCTTTGACAATCATATTAGTTTTGTCTGCTGTCTTTAATACTAAATTATTTGTTTGACATTTTTTATAGTACAAGATATAGTTTCTTTAATATTTCAAAATACTGTATTGATAAGGCACAGCAATATTTCTAAAGTTTATAACAGCTGACTTAGTTTCGCTAATGATTTATTGTGAGTGAAAAAACTGAAGATGAAAAGATTTGTGATCTATAATATTAAAACGAAACAGTGTTTTTTTATTTCACGATTCTGAATCAACCACTCGGCGGATTTTCATGATTTTTGTGTTGAAAGAAAGACAATTTTGAGAACTAGGGAATGTCGAAGCCATAAATTTAGTTTAGGGTCCCAGTTTTTTAGAAATTAAGTTTTAATTTTTAAAAAGTCTAGCAGCCGACGCTAAGATTCTAAACTAGCTTTTGGCATAAAATAATTTGCTTAACATAACAGCTGTAAACATTCAGCTTTTGTGTCACAAATTCAGCGTTTGGATACAAATGTAAAGACATACTTAGGGTTGACTTATTTATACTATGTGTAATGCTAATCGTTGATACGTTCAATTCTTCTGTAAGAGGATGGCAGATTAATTAAATATACATAGTAAAATACTAAGATGTTCAAATTATTTTTTAAAGCAATCTCTGTAATCTCCGATTTGTTTTAGAGCAATATAATTTGTTTTAACTAACAGCTGGTTAAATATAAACTATGGAACCATGAGGTTATTTTATTTACTCTTATTTTGTCATTGATTATAGGAAATAAGTAAGATTAGTAGAGATAATTAGACCACAGTTTAAAATAGTTTAGACCAAAATTAATTAAACCACAGTACAAATCGAGGCTCTGTACACGAGTCTTAATAAAAAAGGATAAATGCAAATTATTTTACTGCTCCACTTTTCAAGGCAAGATAACATAGAAAAATAACAATGTTTACATGTTTTAATTCTTCATGGTAGCTTTTTGTTTACAATTGTTTGTCTGCTTTAACTTTGTTTGGAATAGGCCCGGAAATATTGATGTCATAAAAAGAACATAAAGAATAATCAGGAATCACGATTTTAAATTACCACCACAACCTCAGCCGGGTTTTATACAAAGATAAACAGATGGATGACATAGATTGAACACAACGTCAACATTGACCTAGGATACTGGAATTAGTCAAACCATCCTTTTATGAAATCCTGTTCAGTTGTGGTTACGTTTGGGGGTGCCTATATCAGTGCCCCAAAACGTGAAAATATCACTTTTATTTCAACTATGAATATATTGTAGTTTAAATTAACTAATATGGGAAATTACGATGTACATTTTTTCAATGAGGGTGGGTAATTATCAACGATAGAACTGATAACCGTATGGATAATAAACATTGACAATTACATCATTAGCTTTACTAGCGTGTTTACTTTTTATATTCCTGCTACATGTGACCAGTTCTTTTTTTCAAATTAATTTTATTTTAACCAAACAGCTGTTTCAAAGCAAACTGTTATTGTTTTTACTTTTCTTTGTTTACACTTATTTATTTAGCAATTAATGCAGTGAAATTGATATAAAGGATAGGTGTGACGATTAGTTTTGGTGTTAGTACACCAAAGTTAAATTATGTGTATTGCGAATTTTATTGGATATTATCGTTTTATTTTAGGTCGTTTCTATTCAGACCTACTGGAAATTGTGTATAGTAGTTGTATTATGGAAGAGGCAGGTATGCTATGGAAGGTGGTATCGTTGACTAGGTCTATACACTTCTCAATTGACTAATTACTCTCTCTACTGTAGGCTACTTATAATCAGTGTGCGTCTGTGCGAATCGGCTGCAAATCTCACTTCAACGCTTTTCACATCGTAAAAATTGCAGAATTGCTGTTTTATTGTTAAATTATCGGATTTAAAATGCATATCGTATAGGCCTATGATGAAATAAAAACATATTTGTCACACATTTGTATAAAAGATGGTTTTTCACATTAAAACTGCAAGAAACTTTGTCTTTATATGTGTAAACTAGCTGATCTGAATTGTACACGGTTTTAACTGACTACTGAATTCCCGTACGTAGGACGGGCTAACGCCTCGTTTAATATAAAGAAGAGTTTAATATAAAGATATTTAAATTTAATAATTAGTATTTTTGCAACTTCAAAATTGAAATTTAAAATGTCAATAATAAATTAAACGATGTGTAATTAAGGGAGATGAAGGTAAATCTGGTAAATCATGTTATGTCAAAGTTTTACTTGAAGATTTGGTCAGTTTTTCTCATATCAGCCTACACAAGATTTAAAATTAATCAAAACCAAAATGGTGGTATCCTCTACTTACCAGATTTAAAAGTCATAACTTTAAACGTTTCTATTAAGGCCATAAAAGATGAATTTTGTTTCTAAAAGCGTTGGCGGATGTGTAACTATTATATGCAAGAGATAAAGGTTAAAATGTTTCTATTTTGTGTCCTCTTCCCGTTGCAAAGCACGGGTACAACAGCTAGTTTTTTTAATAAATATTTAATAATGTTAGAACCGTCAGTGCCGGTATGTAAATTTAACGAAACAAGTTATAAGCAATAAGATTTTTATTTGAGGGAATCAATATTTTATCCCCACCAAAACTCGGCCTATGTAATTTTTATTGAGTACGCTCACTAATGAAATTAAACTTGTTTTGATTTATACCTGGTTAAGACATCCATCTGAGTTCTTGCATGGTTGTTCAAGTCCTTTCCCCAAGGCTTCTGCATTCTGAGATATAACCTGGAGAGTAATAAACACACGACCAAATCAACACTTGAGAAATTTAACTACAGGTGAATATTAATCAGGCGATAATCAGATGTTTCTTAATGTTCTAACTCTTGTCACATATAAAATGAAATCAACGCGAGAAGACTGTGAACTAGGTTTATGAACGGGTTTATTAAATTCTGATCACACAAAAGATTAAGGTGCAAATACTTAATACCAAATCAATTTGCCTTGTTGCAAATCTCAATTAAATATCTAGAAGAAATTGTTTCTCATTTAATTCGTTCAGATTTCATACTGGAATATAACGGTAAAATTATTATACAGCAAAATGAGCTGTTTCTCCCTTGAGTTTTACGTTTTGTGAAGATCAATCTGAATTTTAAAACTTTACTTTACTTACAGCTTTCAACAGTGTTTGTCTGCTTTACGTCTATTGAACTTTGTATTATAAGATAAGAAGTGTTGCAAAAAGTGGTGTGATTTCTCCAACGTACATTTCATTTCATAGTTTCAAAGTATTATATTGTCTGTGGTTTCACTGTTATTGACTGACTGGGTTGCTGAGTGGTTATATTGCTCCTTCAAAACTAAAGGAACCTAGTTCAATCCGAACAAGATCGATGCTAGATACAAATGCCTTTTGTCACTAGATGCTATAATTAATTATGCCTTCTAACAAAAATCTGAAGTTGCTAACTAACTGTGGAACGTGGTTTCATAGGGTGGTAATTAGTTCTTCCCGTTTTTGACCCTCAAAACAAAATGTTTTACAAATCTCTCTCTCTCTGTGTAATTTAAAAGATATAGATATATCTTTGTGATTTTTATCTTTTATGTCGTTATGAAGACATAAAAAACCAGTAGTTTAGTTTATTGAAGAGTTGTTTTAAGAGTAATGGTTATGGGAAATATGTCATAAAACAGTAAATATTTTTTTTTAAATCCCATGTTATTGTCATGGAGATTAAGATAACTATTGCGGTTTGCTTGTTTATGGATGTATTTTGATAAAATTTAACAAACTTACTTATATCATACTAAGCTTTGTACCAAACATTTAACTAAAAAACACGCCTTATTACGCTCCCTGTGGCAGTAATCCTAAATACTTCTTAATCCTAATGTTTTTTAAATAGGGAATAAATCTGACAAGTTTAAGGAAATAGCTTAGCGAAAATCCAATCAGATAATAATTCACTTGGTCTTCAGGTTCACTGTGGCGCGGGTCCCTGTTTTTTTTTGTAGGATCCTAAGCCTGTCCTGTTCTTAAAACGTTGTCTTTCGTTAAAAATCATCATTGACTGATGATAAACAATTGACATCTGGGTCCGGGATCAACCCCGCTGAGATCGACTACAGTCTATAACTACTATAACTTTTCAGCAACGTTTCTATAACTACTCAGCAACCCAGAGAAAAACTTATTACAGTAAAAAAATAAAGTCAACATAAATACAATAAAGAAATAACTTGAATGTAACATAATTGTAGTACGATCTTCATGAGTGGTTGATATGAAAATTTCTGAATCTAGGCTACGTTGAACAGTGTTAAAAACATTTAAACAAATTGTTGTTTTATTATATTTTAAATAATTTCTCCAAGATGTTCAAATAGTTAGAATTAAATTTCAATTTAAATAATAATTATTACAAACATAAACAAGTGACTTACCAGGGAAGGAATTATGAGCAGGAGTACCAGTTGACTGACTACCATTGCCCAGACGTGACTATCTTTGCCAGTTCAGTCAATATCACTGCCAAATAAGAATACGTGACTTTGGACAGATGGCAAATTGCAAAGTTATAACACGTGGTTTAAACAGTCTGCATGAACTCACCTCCATTATTGAACGAGTTAACGTCACAAAAAATGTTATTGTTATTACACTGCAAAGCATTTTTTGTGAAATTAAGAAGTAAAATACGACACTCATCTTCCGATTCTTAATTATGCATTGGAAAAATTCACCTTTGGAAGATTTTTTGAGTTTGCTGAAATTTGTATCCCCAGAAAAGATGTACGAATATGTTTTATTATGTTATTAGTATTCAAATAAAATGTCTATCATCACTAGAATACAGTAACCATATTTGAACACAAGTGACAACAAACAACCTTGTCGATATTTAATACAGTTTATCGTATGGAATTGTACATCTACTTATGGTTGATATGTTATGCGTGTGGAAACACTATGATCTATTTTTTTAATAAGGGACCGAGCCATGGCTCGGTTCGGTATATTTCATTTCGACTATGAAAACAATATAAAGGAAACTCACGTTAAGACGTGAGTCAACGTCAAGGCTGCATGTGATGCCGTGTTGCAAAGTTTACATCTTTTTGGCTTTTATTATTTTATCATGAAAATACGATTATGTTTACTGATTGTAAGGGGTTTGTTTTATTTCTCAGTACTAATCTAAATCTTCCTTTAAATAAAAGTAAAACTTCAGCATGAGTATATTCTCTAAAATACTCTCGTATGATGGATTAGTTGAAGACAGATAAGTCCGATTCAAGCGTATATTGTTTACTATAACGATTATTGTAATACAATCAACTTTAATACTAATTAAACTGAATACTGCTGTCCAAATTATGTAAATTATAAAAAAGAGTGCATAAGAATTGTAAATCTAACCTTAAATAAGAGTTTAAAAAAAGTAGTTGAAGTGCACTCAAACGTCACCAACACAGAACACTCATCAACACTTGCTCTATTTCCCCCTATATCTAGTAATCTTTGGTGTAATATTTTTTCAATAGTTTCTCCTGGTGTTTTTCATTTGTACTGAATTCTGTAATTTTCTTGTTATAAACACATAGTATAAGTCTTTTGTTTACTTTTTCCTTGTTATTTTGTTCAACCAACATATATACTAACATATATACCAACATATATACTTGGCAATCCGTAAGGCCAATGTAAAATCTTTTAGTGAGTTGTGTAGAGAAATACTGCACGGATTTTCATGTGGTAGTGGCTGTCACCAGTCATGTTTTAGGGTTAAAAGCCCCTAATTCCAAAAATTAGTCAAAATCCTTCCGCTGGATTTATAGATATATATTTTCAGACAGACAGACTTTGCTCGTATTAGAGTATAGTGATCAGTGAGTGAGTGGTATTTGACTTGTATTTATCTTTAAATATATATTGTTTGTGAATTTAGTATACAATAATTTATAAATAAAAAACTTTTTTAAAACAAAACGTTTTTAACCGCACTAAAAAGTAGAAAATAATTTACAGATATGTGGAGAGCATAAATACTTGTAAGATTTAAAACAAAAACGTGGGGTGAAGTAGGTGATAGATAATTATTTACAATTACCTTCACATATTGAACAAATGTATTATTATCAATTGCATGCACCCCACGTTTTTCGTTTTAAATCTTACAAGTATTTGTACTCTCCACATATTTATAAATTATTTTCTACTTTTTAGTGCGTTTAAAAACGTATTGTCTTAAAAAAGTTTTTTATTTATAAATTATTTTATACTTTTTAGTTATAGTTTATAAAGAATCTCTTGGGAGCATAACCTGTACCATGATATGATTTATCTATGCCTGTACCTCTTAACTCTTAACCTCTGCTCTTCGAACTGTCAAATTTAAGCATTTACAGCTGACTTAAATTAATTGATATATTTACATTCTTTCAAAATGTAAACATGGAAAATTTGGAAGCCCATGGGGCGTAGCCCAAGGGAAATATGAAAATTAAATGATATAACATTGCATTGTCATCCATTTGTGAGCTATGTTTCAAATTTCAAGTCTCTAGCTCATCGGGAACTTAGTTTAAAATTGATATCAAAATTTGTTGGAAAGCGAGATAATAAAAACAAGCCCATGGGGCGTAGCCCAAGGGAAATATGAAAATTAAATGATATAATATTGTATTGTCATCCATTTGTGAGCTATATTTCAAGTTTTAAGTCTCTAGCTCACCGGGAAGTATCAACATTTGCAAGAAAGCGAGTTAATAAAAATAAGCCAATGGGGCGTAGCCCAAAGGAAATATGAAAATTAAATTATATAATATTGCATTGTCTTCCATTTGTGAGCTAAGTTTCAAGTCTCTAGCTCATCGGGAAGTTAGTATAAAATTGATTGCAAAATTTGTACTGGACAAGAGTGCGAGCTAATAAAAACGTTTTTAAATGATGAACAGAATAGAAAAAAACCAAATACAACAACTTAAATATTTCAAAATGTTGACGTCATTATGTAACCTGACACCTTTGGATATCAAAAATATTAACAAGAAACGAATTTTTGTATTAAGTATCTTTATTGCACAATTATATTTAAATACGCTAACTACTTAAAAGAGAACTATGTGAATCAATCCCTAACAGATGTTTCTTCGGATGATGAAGACCAAGACTCAAAAGATGAGACTTTCATCTCTTTCATAGTTTCTTCCCCAGAATCATCTTTCTCCCCAGTCTCCTTATGTATATTTACGTCTTCATTTTCATGTACATTTTTCCCCGCATCACTTCCCATATCAGTTATCTTTTTGTCCTCATGTTCAGCCCCAACGCTTTTCTTATCATCCTGTTTCTTGTATTGGTTTGCCTGATATTCGTGAATTATACTGCCCTGATTCCCATCGTCATCTCCCGAGTAGCGTTCACGCTGTTTTAAATCCTGTTTCTTAAGGAGCTCGTTATAAGTTTGTTCTTTCGATATGTAATTATCTTTTTTATCGCTATTTTTATTTGTATGTTCTTGTTTCTGTTCCTCCTTTTTGGGATAGTTCAAGTCATAGCCCTTGTTGGCTTTCCCTATTTTGTGGCTATCCCCGTTGTGATGGTCCGTGTCATGTTTCTTTTTGTCAACATGTTTTATTTTTTCATGTTGATTTTGTTGTTTGCCCTTTTCGTCATGGTTCGAGTCATGTTCCTTGTTGGGTTTCCCTATTTTGTGGTTATCCCCGTTTTGATGGTCCATGTCATGTTTCTTTTTGTCACCATGCTTATATTTCTCATGTTGATTCTGTTGTTTGCCCTTTTCGTCATGCTTCGTGTCATGTCCCTTTTTGGGTTTCCCTATTTTGTGGTTATCCCCGTTGTGATGGTCCGTGTCATGTTTCTTTTTGTCACCATGTTTTATTTTTTCATGTTGATTTTGTTGTTTGCCCTTTTCGTCATGGTTCGAGTCATGTCCCTTGTTGGGTTTCCCTATTTTGTGGTTATCCCCGTTGTGATGGTCCGTGTCATGTTTCTTTTTGTCACCATGCTTATATTTCTCATGTTGATTCTGTTGTTTGCCCTTTTCGTCATGCTTCGTGTCATGTCCCTTGGTGGGTTTCCCTATTTTGTGGTTATCCCCGTTGTGATGGTCCGTGTCATGTTTCTTTTTGCCCCCATGCTTATATTTCTCATCTTGTTTCTTGTGTTTGCCGTTTTTGTCATGGTTCGAGTCATGTCCCTGGTTGGGTTTCCCTATTTTGTGGCTATCCACGTTATGATGGTCCGTGTCATGTTTCTTTTTGTCACCATGCTTATATTTCTCATCTTGTTTCTTGTGTTTGCCGTTTTTGTCATGGTTCGAGTCATGTCCCTTTTTGGGTTTCCCTATTGTATGGTTATCCCCGTTGTCATGGTCCATGACATGTTTCTTTTTGTCACCATGCTTATATTTGTCATGTTGTTTGTGGTTTTTGTCCTCTTTTTCGTCATGGTACGAGTCATGACCCTTGTTGTGTTTTCCCATTTTCCGGTTATCCCCGTCTTGATGGCCCATCTCGTGTTCCATTTTTTCGTAATGTTTGTATTTGTCGTGTTGTTCCTTACGATTCTCCTTTTCGTGATGATACGAGTCATTCTCTTTGTTGTGTTTCCCTATTTTGTCTCTATCCCCGTCGTGATGGTCTATCTCGTGTTTCTTTTTGTCGTAATGCTTGTATTTTTCGTGTTGTTCCTTGCGTTCATCTTTTTTGTAATGTTTCGACTCATGTCCCTTGTCATGTTTCCGTATTTTGTCGTTATCCCCGCCATGATGCTCTATCTCGTGTTTCTTTTTGTCGTAATGCTTGTTTTTGTCGTGTTGTTCCTTACGATTCTTCTTTTCGTGATGATACGAGTCATGCCCCTTGTTGTGTTTCCCTATTTTGTCTCTATCCCCGTCGTGATGGTCTATCTCGTGTTTCTTTTTGTCGTAATGCTTGTTTTTGTCGTGTTGTTCCTTACGATTCTCCTTTTCGTGATGATACGAGTCATTCCCCTTGTTGTGTTTCCCTACTTTGTCTCTATCCCCGTCGTGATGGTCTATCTCGTGTTTCTTTTTGTCGTAATGTTTGTATTTGTCGTGTTGTTCCTTACGATTCTCCTTTTCGTGATGATACGAGTCATGCCCCTTGTTGTGTTTCTCTATTTTGTCGCTATCCCCGTCGTGATGGCCCATCTCGTGTTCCTTTTTTTCGTAATGTTTGTATTTGTCGTGTTGTTCCTTGCGTTTCTCCTTTTCGTGAAGGTACAAGTCATGTCCCTTGTTGGGTTTCCCTATTTTGTGATCATCTCCGTCTTGATGGTCCATCTCGTGTTCATTTTTTTCGTAATGTTTGTATTTGTCGTGTTGTTCCTTACGATTCTCCTTTTCGTCATGGTACGAGTCATGCCCCTTGTTGTGTTTCTCTATTTTGTCGCTATCCCCGTCGTGATGGCCCATCTCGTGTTCCTTTTTTTCGTAATGTTTGTATTTGTCGTGTTGTTCCTTGCGTTTCTCCTTTTCGTGATGGTACAAGTCATGTCCCTTGTCATGTTTCCCTATTTTGTCGTTATCCCCGCCGTGATGGTCTATCTCGTGTTTCTTTTTGTCGTAATGCTTGTTTTTGTCGTGTTGTTCCTTACGATTCTCCTTTTCGTGATGATACGAGTCATTCCCCTTGTTGTGTTTCTCTATTTTGTCGCTATCCCCGTCGTGATGGCCCATCTCGTGTTCCTTTTTTTCGTAATGTTTGTATTTGTCGTGTTGTTCCTTGCGTTTCTCCTTTTCGTGATGGTACAAGTCATGACCCTTGTTGTGTTTTCCCATTTTGTCGTTATCCCCGCCGTGATGGTCTATCTCATGTTTCTTTTTGTCGTAATGCTTGTATTTGTCGTGTTGTTCCTTACGATTCTCCTTTTCGTGATGGTACAAGTCATGTCCCTTGTCATGTTTCCCTATTTTGTCGTTATCCCCGTCGTGATGGTCTATCTCGTGTTTCTTTTGGTCGTATTGCTTGTATTTTTCGTGTTGCTCCTTGCGTTCATTTTTTTTGTGATGTTTCGTTTCATGTCCCTTGTTGTGTTTTCCTATTTTGTCGCTATCCCCTTCGTCATGGTCCATCTCGTCTTTCTTTTTATCGTAATGTTTGTATTTGTCGTGTTGTTCCTTGCCTTCCTCTTTTTTGCCATGGTTCGAGTCATGTCCCTTGTTGTGTTTCCCTGTTTTGTGGTTATCCCCGTCATGATGGTCCATCTCGTGTTTCTTTTTGTTGTAATTCTTGTATTTGTCGTTTCGTTCATCTTTTTTGAGATAGTACGAGTCATTTTCTTTGTTTTCTACCCCTATATACTGGTTATCACCGTTTTGATGCTCCTTGTCATTCTCCTTTTCGTAATGGTTCATATTGTGCTCCTTATGATAATTTTGTTCCTTGTGTTCATCGTTTGTGTGATATTTCATATAACGTTCCAATTTTTCTTCTTCTTTATTTTTGTCTTTCTGTATCTTTTGGTTTTCGTTTTTGTGATCTGAGTTTCTTTGGTCATCCTGATTGTCCCAATGGTAATCCTTTTGATTTTGATTTTTATCTTTAGTTTTCACATGGTGTCCATTATAATTGTGTCTCTCGTCGTTGCCTTCATTGCGGCCGTATTTTGCACTACCGTCTTCTTTCTTGTCGTATTGCTCATCGGTGTCTTCTTTACGGTATAATTTTCCATTGTCGTCTTCTTTATGGCCGTATCTCTCATCGTCTTCTCCTTTATGGTAGTTGTCGTCATTGTGGTGTCTATAATGATCATTTTTATGGTTTTTGTCATGTACCAATTCCTTTTCGTGCATTTCATTGTTGGATTTCTTGTAGTGCCGATAGCGCGTGTCTCCCTTATCGTTATATTTATCACGCCCTTCTCCTTTATTGTGGTGCCTATTACGGTCATATTCCTTATCTTTGTGACCATCGTCATATTCTACATCGATGTTTCCTATACGGTCGTATTTCTTACGGTAGTGTCCATCGTTTTGCCCTTCATGGTCGTATTTTTTATTCTTCCCTTCATCTTCTTTATTGTGGTATTTTTCATGGACATGTTCTTCATCGTCGCCTTCTTCACGGCTATATCCCTTTTTGTGACGGTTTTCACTTTCGTATCCCTTTTTGTAGGGTCTATCACGGTCATATTCCTTACCGTGGTTTTCATCTTCGTAGTGTCCTGAATTGTTGTTTGTGTTGGATCCTTCGTAGTGGTCACTTTGGTATCTTCCCTTTTCCCGATGTTCATTTTTACCAAATTGATAATTTTCTTTACTGGACTCTTTTCGCTCATATTTTTCAGGCATTGTATCTTTTAATTTAATACGTTCCCCGTTGTATCCTTCATATTCTTCTGTGTGTTCCGAGATGTCTTCATTTTCCTTACGTTCTTTTCCCTTTTCTTTCACGTGTTGATTTTTGTATCCATCGTAGAATTCTTTATTCTGTTTTTCCCCAGAAATCTTCCCTTGACACTCGTATGTATGTTTATGCACATTGATATTTACCACTCCACACTCTTTATTTACAATCGTATATTCACCGTCCTTATAGGGGTTTTCTTGCTCATGTGATCCATACAATTTATTATCCTGCTTGGAGGCCTCTTTCCCTGCATGAGGAGTTTGAGATGTCACTCTGTCATCGCCGTATGATCGTATAACCTCGTAATCCTCGTCAATACTGTGTGGATACTTTTCTCTCTGACGGGCCTCATACAGTTTGATCAGATGGTTCATATTGTCTTCTGCTCGCCTGATATACGATTTGCATTCATTCTTACCTGAGACAGTTCTGCACAATAGGCCCATACAGAACTTATTTGCGCATCTTTCCCCCTCCACTCGCCACTGTGACTTCTCAGGGTTTCTTCCTCCGTGCTCGCATGAACCCGAGTAATCCTGGAAAAATCATTAGTTTTAAGTTGTTTTATCATAACGATAAATTCGATTTCATTTAATAGAGATCCATAAACATTCTGTTACAACGACTTAAGTATTCAACAACTGTCCTAGATTGAGGACGCCCATAAAATAATCCGATTTCTGGGAGTATCAATAATTAGATACGAATAATACTTCTTTAAGGTGTATAAGTCACAGAGTACTTTTTATTTTATTTTGAATATGGAATCGGGTTTCATCAGTTTAATAAATTGTTTAATAGAGGCACACACTTGGATACCTATTTTAAGCTGAGTACGAATGCGGTGCGGGAATGGAGTGGAATACTAGAACAAACACTCTGTATGGATCATAAACATAATACAAACTATGTAACTTACTGTCCCGAAAGTAAACATTATTTAATATGGCTTAAATTGAACTGTCTAATCCTTATAGATTTAAAGTGACTGAGAATAGGTGTGCTTTTAGCTATCAATTACTGAAATTTCAATTTATTCTCATAGACAGCTAGGCCCAGTTCCGGATCGTCAACATTCTTCAGATCTTTTCCAGGGTCGAACTGGCAACCTTTTGATTGTTGTTACCGAGGGTCGCCGGAATATTATCCCCCTGGAATTTTACCCCCTGGGCAAAGCTGACGTCACTATGACGTATGACCTGAGCGTTCAAAACTTTGTTCGCGGGCGGAATTTTACCCCCGCGGATTTGAAAGTCTAATTAAAATAGACAGAGCATGATTAATTAGATTAGCGATAAAACCCAGAATTTTACCCCGTGTCCATATAACTAGCTTTTAGACAACTGTAGAAGTACGGCCCGGATGTTAAACCCCGGAATTTTACCCCCTGGCCAGATATAGAAATTATTAAGAATTATTGATTTTCTTTTATCTATTTTTATTTCATTGTTAACATTTTATTATTAAGTAGTCTATCTTTATTTATTTATCTTGTAATCTCAACTAAGTAAAAAAAATCGCTGTTTAATTTTGATAACATAATCCAACAGTTGGCTTCAATGATCGAATTCTGATTGTCGAATCTCAAAATTAAAATTAAAGACCTGTTCGATTAGTTGGTGTTACAAATAAATTAAGATAGGCTACTTAACAATAAAATGTTTACTATTAAATGTAAACCGAATAAAGAGAATTAACCATTCCCACTAATTTATATATCTGGCCAGGGGGTAAAATTCCAAGGGGGATAAAAATCCGCTACCCAGTTACCGAGCTACACAAGGTATACAATGCGCTCGCCATATTTATGCAGAAAAAATCGACTGGTGAAATCTTTTTTAGAATTATTAATTTATCTGTTGTAGCTTCAATGCATGAGTTACAAGATAATATAATATCATTTTTGAATTCATGAAATAATCGAATTAAACATAAATGTTCACAACAACTGTCTTACGCAATAGTAGTTTACCTCAATCCATTCACAAACTTAACATTAATCCACCTTTATCTTTTTTCAAGAAATGTATTTGGTGTATGGTTCAGCAAATAAAGATTTATTTGTTTGGTTGCTTGACGAATCGTTGAGTTTGCTAGTCCTCATTATAGATGTTCAAAGTGGTCTCTTAAGCTTATAAATATTTGTCTTGTAGAAAACAATTTTTTTATAGTTTTTTTTTTGTAGTTTTATTGAGATAATTGAAACAATTCAAATTGTAAAACATCTGAATTAAATAACAAGGCCGATCTTTATACATAATAAATAATGTTTAATATAACTAACCTAATAAACTAATACAATTTAATGTGTTTCAATATCTAAATAGGATAATTACGGGGTAGCGGATTTTTATCCCCCTGGAATTTTATCCCCTGGGCAAAACTGACGTCACAAACCAGGGGATAAAATTCCGGCCGAGAACTTTTGAGTTGCACAACATCAGTTCGATGGATTATAGGTAGAATTAAACTTATATTTTCACGGTTGTGAATTTAATCAGAACACATCAAATTATAAAAACCTAGAGTGTACGGGCCGGAATTTTACCCCCGGACTTTTACCCCTTCATGAGGTCAGCTCGAAATGTACGGCCCGGATTTTTACCCCCTAAATTTAACCCCGCGGATTTTTACCTCAGGAATTATGCCCCCTGGCTAGATATAGAAATAAGAGAGAATGATTAATTTTCTACTTTAAGTTTTAATTTAATAGTAAACATTTTAATATTAAGTAGCTTTTCTTAATTTATTTGTAGCCTGCTTAACTAATCAAACAGGTTTTTCATTTTAATTTTAATTTTAATATTCGAGTTTCGGGATTCGAGTTTTGGGGCTAACTGTTGGTTAATATGTAGCCTATATACACACTTTTGGGTTTCTTGCAGTAATCAACACAACAATTGGTCGAATAATTTTTGCCGGATGCCTACAACTACATTTTACAAAAGGTATTTCGATGACCATTCTCAGTAAAAACCATAAATAGCTAATAGTTTGTGCCTTGATAAAACAAAAAGGCATATTGTGTTATTGTACGACAGAAACTAAATACATTTTTTTCCACGGTAGTATAATAAATCGTTTAAGAAATGTTCCCCAATTATCATTTAAATGAGATACTCAGTTTGTTATACATACTGTACATATTATCCAACAGTTGGCCCCAAACCCAAATCCCGAATATTAAAATTAAGCAGCGAAACCTGTTTACATAGTTGAGATTACAAATAAATTAAGATAGGCTACTTAATAATAAAATGTTTACCACTATTAAATTCCAACTGCTCGGATTTTTAACCCCGGATTTTCAACCCCAGAATTTTACCCCCGGAATGTTACCCCCTGGCTAGATATAGAAATTATTGATAATTATTAATTTTCTTCTTTAATTTCTATATCTGGCTGGGGGTAACATTCCGGGGGTAAAAATCCGGGGGTAAAAATCCAGGGTTAAAAATCCGGGCCGAACATCTACAGTTGCCTAAACGCTAGTTATATCGACAGGGGGTAAAATTCCGGTTTTCACGCTCTGTCTATTTTCATAAGACTTCCAAATCCGCGGGGATCAAATTCCGCCCGCGAACAAACTTTAGAGCGCTCAAGTGATTACGTCATAGTGACGTCAGCTTTGCCCAGGCGGTAAAATTCCAGGGGAATAAAGTACGTGTCCAAAGTTGCAATAATACAAACCTTGTTTTTGCATCCGCCAGGACATCGACAAGGCCTTTGGTCTGGTAAAGAATGTACCTAAAACAATTGACTTAGTTACTAATACAAATTTTTTAAGGATAAAATTAGAGTTGTTTTATATAATTTTAACACGTTATTATTATATCAGGAGGTAAGTTTTTATTTCGACTATATAAAAAAAATCATGTAGTGACCTTTTGAATTCGTTCTTATATATTATTTTCTTTTATATTTTTTCTAGTATTTTTTCTTATATATGTTATATTGTTTTCAATCGTATAATCTTAATGAATGTGTTGCTTACGGTATTTCTAGTAGAGACAACTTATCTAGAGATATTCTTTACCTTTTTGATAAAATTAATTTGTGTCACAATGAGAATCACCTACATTATGTTACTTTTAAAATCACTTCTGTACGAAATACCCAAAATATCGCTTTATGCGTTGAGACGATTAATAGAACTTGACGTTCCATTCCAATGTTAGATTTGTGACCAGTTCTAGAATAAAAAAAAATTAAATTGTTGAATTGAATCACCGACTGACTAGACACAGACAAGATACAGGGTGTCCCGATGGCGAGTACAGTACTGATTTCCATCGTTTACTGAACCACATTGAAAGGTAAACATACTATTAAATATGTATTTTTGTGCCATATCATAGAAATAAGATACAAATTATTCTTTGATATAATCTTGATGTAATCTTTTATTATAGTACTTCATCATGGAACTAGAACTAAGAGAAAAATAATTTTGACAGTAGCATGGTTACTGGTTAGTGGCGTATTGATGCTGTGTTTGATTTTATAATTGCTACAGCCTGTAAATATAGCTCCTGATAGGCCTACTTAAAAATCAATTTGAAATCTCGTCAGAAAATAACAGCTGTTTGCTGTTTTCATCTAA
Organism: Macrosteles quadrilineatus; assembly: GCF_028750875.1. NCBI lineage: Eukaryota > Metazoa > Arthropoda > Insecta > Hemiptera > Cicadellidae > Macrosteles > Macrosteles quadrilineatus. The sequence continues at coordinate 5,319,688 of NW_026542599.1, read as the reverse complement.
GAATATAGTGAACGAAAAAGTAACTAAATAATTTTACTTTCTTACGAGATACGGAAAAAAACAAAACAGATAATTTTGACAAACACCCATTGAGCTTACAAAATCGTTCGATTTAAAACTAACGAGTACAAAATTCAATACTTAGGATAGCTTAGTTTACCAACGAAATTGACATAATATTTTATGGAAAGTGTTGCAAACATCCGCTTGTACAACGCACTGACAATTTTTGGTTGATTGTTAAATTCATAGTGCACTATAAAATTGCTATTACAATAAAGCTGAGTAACGTGAAAAAAACTCTTTACTTACATAAACAAAAAATAGAACCAGCAGCAAACATTTTACCCTCATGGTTGAATTATAACTGGAGACGTGAGAATTTCTAAACATGTGACCAAAACGTACGTGCCTCTTGGTGTACAGTTACAAGAGATTTAGTTTGTATCTGTTTTAAGTATTTGCACTCAACTTGAAAAGTACAAAATTAAGATAACTGTAATATTTTCTTTTCCACGTTAATATTTTACATGTTGATGAAGACTGCAGGAGACGATAACCGTCGTGTTGTTAGCTTCCACGACTCAAATAGTTGATGTACTTCCACATAAATATTGATACAATTTTTAGACAAACTATGAAGCTTATTTCTAACATCCTTTTTTACATTGATAGTGAGGAATAATAAACCCGTACAAATAGGAATATCATAAGATTAACCACCTAATAATTTTACACAACTAGCATAGGCTTAAAAATAGATTTCCGCCGATCTTAGTAATATTAGAAATGTGAAATTTGTGTGTTTGTTTGTTTGAAATTCAATCACGCATTAATTGCTGGTCGGATTTGGTTGAAATTTGGCATGGTGATAGCTCACATTTCCGATTAAAAATACACAAACTTCTCAAACATAAATTCAAATTCAAAATTCTCAGAACATATAGACATATTCTTATCTCAAAAATTCTTTTGGGCTCTGTCCCAGTGGCTCTAGAGTTTTCAATGTTTTATGAATACTAGTGTACATGTTGCTCGAATTCGAGCAATTACAAAGTATTACAGGAGTTATTTCAGATTGAATAACAGTCATATTTACAATGAATTTAAAAGAGTCAACTCAAATATTGCCGTTGTGTAACTCAGACCCTGTTTATCTTCGTTATTGATAAACCTAAAGCATTCCGGACGGTTCTCTCCTTCTCAAAATGCCTCGCTGTACAGGCAACACAGGTCATTAATAGAGGGCCAATTGAGAACGAAAAGTCGTTTTGGGGTAGTGTAAGGGCGCATTCGTAACCAAATAGTTGAAGTTTTCCAGGTTCATGTTGAGACTGTTAAGCTGATGAGTTAAGCCTATTACGCGCCACTGTTCTGTAGTTGCGGTCGTTATCACGATTGCGCCTCCTGTCTATGTTTCGTTGTCGTTGCGTCGGAGACATTTAAAAGAAATAAACAACAAATAATAAACAAATTATAGCTACACAAAACGACGATAAATGCACAAATTTAAGTTACAATCATGCTAACACAATCCATCATAGCGACACAAAACAACGATAAATACACAAATTTAAGATACAACCATACTAACACGATCCGTCTTGGGGGTTATGTTTACACAAACTCAAATAGTAAATAAATGTACTCAATGTGTTTCATTGAATTGAAAAGTAAATAACAGCAATAAAATTATACAGCTGATCAAAATGTAAACAACTATGTTCTTCATAAGGATAACATGGGAACTTTTAAAGCCACTGGGGCAGAGCCCAAGGGACTTTTTCAAAAATGTAAGGTCAGTTTGCAAATCTACGTGACACGCTCTTTCCAATGAGACGTCAATGGATAAAATCGGTTAAGAAATGGCGGAGGAGTTCAACCGACAAACTTTCGTGTAGCGTATTAATTATATAGATTCATATTTAAATGGAATTAAAGAATTTTGTCAGCTGTTTCAACTACACAAGTTGGTTCTATGATATTCAATAGCATTAAAAAGTTATAAGGTTTGCCAATAGGGTGCAGCACTATTTTCTTTTTTTTCAATTATGACAAAAGCTAATTTGTACCATTGACTATACACAGAATTTTCTGTTATAGTCAATGTTTGTACCAAGCAGCAACAAAGTTGTGAGAACTTTACTTTTTTCTATTGTTTAGGTGTGGAGGTAGAACATTATGGCTTCATTCGGAATATTTGTACACGAACCTGCTGAAGAGTTCCCTAAATATCCTTTGGATAGGCCAGAAGATTACCTAGTTTAACATCTTCGGCCAAGGATAGGAAATCTCTTTCTAATTTAATATTCATAGGTATCCTTTATGTTTTGTTTTTTTAATTATTCTTCAAAAATACCTTCGCCAAATGGAGAAGGTAAGGTCACTTTGGTGTTTGTTCCACCTAAATGACGATGATTATGTTCATCACATTTCCATCGGCCTAATAATACCTGTAATATATGTAAGCTAAATTAGGTTATCTCTATCTAACTTAACGTCCTTTGGTTAAGTTCAGTTGTCAATGACTAAACAACCCAACATCCTTTGGCCCAGTTAGGTTATCTTTGCCTAACCAAACATCTGTTAGCTCAGGTTATCTCTATGCAACCTAACGTTTTAGTTAAGTTAGTTTGCCTCTATCTAATCTAACGTCCTTTGGTTAGGTTAGGTTTTCTCTGCCTAACCTACCATCCTTTGGCCCCGTTAGGTTATCAATGCCTAACCTAATTCATTTAGGTTGGGTTAGTTTATCTATATAGACCCAAATTTTCACGAATATTTATCCCATTTACCACATAACACCGAAGCAAGGAATATACTTACTGTCTCACTTAAATTATCATACGCAGTGATGGACTAAAATGACGATTAAAACAAATATTGGACAGGGAAGCACATACATACATCTTTTTAGTCCTAAAGGAACACGGGAAAACCAACTTGGATGACATGCACTCAATGCAGTAAGTGTTTACTTTGGATGCAGCAAGCCCCTGATGCAATGAAATAGCCATCAAGGACAGGAAAATGTCTTCTAAGGCAAACAGCCTTAGGTACTTATTAATGCTCAGGCACATGAGTCCGCATTCCACGTCAAGGATAACGTCTCGGAGCTTCTTCGCTTTCTCTGGTGACGCAACAGGTGATTTTGAAGCTCGGCGATTTTGAAAATTCGTGATTGTAGAGTTTGTACCCCGTAAATAAACACCCGACTGGTTTAGCACTGCGCAACTCCGGTTTAATTTGCCAAGCCGATCATAACGGTGGGTCCTGTTTTATTAGAAAACGTTACCCGTTAAGGTAGTCTCCTGTTCTGAGTTATTGCTTCAAATTATAGTTGCTGTCGCCTTTAGCTACTCTAGTACAGATTTACGATGGTCTTCCTTCGTTTTGAGAATTTTAAATGTTTGGATTACTGATGAATATCCGTACAATATCTGCTTGTACCCAGGCCCTGCGTTTTCAATTGATAATAATCAAGCTATATTGATATTCGCAGTATTAGTTTTGGCCAGACACACGTTGACATTCAAAACTAGCTAAATGGATAAAATTAATTGTTTTTTTTTCAATCTACTGACAAATAAACAGTGAATTGACGATGGTGAGGAATACAATCCAATTCATCAAGGTTCGAAGGGGGTGTTAACCTCAAAGAATAGGATATCTTCAGCTGGTCCACAAGGCTGAATCCATAATGGAGAGTCTTGATCCATTATGCACAAGCAGTTTTGAACGATGATTACTGCTCTCGTAGCATTTATGCTGTGTATACACGTAAGCGGTGCAACATTGAGTCGATGATTCAAAATTCAAAAATTCAAAAATTCAAAAATTCAAAATTCTTTATTAAGTGCTCTTTTACAGCTTAACAGCCAATTACATACGGCACTAATACACAATAACATAAACTACATGCATGACAACTATCCTACAGCAAACAGCATACAACTTTGATACCTACACATAAAAATTAAAAAAAAACACAATTGAAATAGTTTTAAACTAGTTTTTAATAACTATATTACTTATGGATGAATAAATAAATAACTGATAAATAAATAAATGTATATACACTAACAAAGAACCATAAATAGACAATAATATGCAACATGCAACCAGCAAAAATGATGTACCTAATTTCAATGTCTCACGGGAGTTTCTTGTTTCAGGATCAGTAAGGACGAGTCTTCTATCAGGATCGACCTTCAACATAACGTGGCATCTGGCGTATCCTCATAGGGTGAGTATCTAAGTCAAATCTGCATCTTGTACTCTGCAATTAATACTTCATGCAAACTAGGTGATATCTTCAGGATAGTCAATGGAAGTTTTACCAAGACATGTGAATGTGAATGCAGGGGTGGGTTTATCTGTGTCGCTATGTTAATGATTAACATCAGCTGTTTATTTAACTTTACCTATGACCTTTTATTTAAAGACCAATGATTAATTATAAAGCGTAAGACTGACCTTTTATCTTTGAACCGGAGGCTTCATTCTTATTATAAATTCCAAATAATTAAATTCAAGTTGATACTCAAAATATCTGAAATGTCACACGATCCTTGAGAACATTTTCTGAAAGTCAACCTCCTCCAGTGGTCGGTCTTTCATAATCAGCTAATGTTAATGTGAGTATCTTTTTCCTTGTTTGAGTAGGCGTTTTGGTGCGTATGCGTCAATGTACTTCATCGATGTAAACATATAAATCAAAAATCTTCTTCACCCTATGGTAATTATTATAAATATTTATTCCTGTAAACCCTGATGAGAACGCATTTAAAGTGCCAAACTGTTTGCTCATTGCAATCCGTGGATTACTACAAAGATGTTTACACCGTATTTAATAACTGATTTAATTCAGTTACATTTTTCACTGTCTACTAGTGGAATTGTATGTAAAAGATTCCAACGCGTTTAAAGGAAAGTGGTCTAAGCCCCTTCTATTGTACATAAATATTGAGGATCGAACCCGTACATTTCACAACTAAGTGTAAAACGCTAAAACTCGAAACTCTTGAAAAGCATACACTTTTACTATTTACTTAATGAAGGAAAGAAGGCCAATCTGGGTGAGGATAAACAATACCTCTTACGCAACTCCAATACCCAAATATCGCTGCTCCCAATCCAAATCTAATAGCAGGTTGCAGCCGACCTAGACCTTTCAGTGACCTCTCCCCCCTAGCCCACTCACTAGAGTTGTTATTATGAGTCATTGTCTTATTTGCATTACCTCTTGTCATAATTTGCAGCTGCAACATTCCTAGAGATGTCATCACGTTCTGTAGCATCATCTGTCTGTATTTCTTTGTCAACCGTCATAAGATCCATTTGAACCACCTTGAAAGTGTTGTCATCATTTCAAGTTTGTATGCGTCGGTGTGTAAGTTTTCACAAACCGTACGTTGAATTTTTGAAATGTCATAGAATTGAGATAAAAAGGTAGCCGGATTTGAGTGGAATAGTGTAGAACGGGGAGACATGACCTGTTTATCTTTGTTATCGACTAAGATCAGCTGTTTCTGTCCAGGGTCATTTGTGCAAAACCTAATTGAAAAAGGGCCGGGTCCAGTTTTAACCCATCAACAAGCTATTAAAATATGTCCGGGTTGAACCGACAATCTTCTGAATACAAGGGGAACACTGTATCCCAAACATCCATTCTATTCTATTTCAATTATTAAAATGTTTTAAATAAATAAATTTTTTTCTCTGGAGGAAAAATGGTACAAAAAAGTTGATTAAATGTACTGCAATCCGTTTCTTTTCAACTGAACTCTATTTTTTGCACACTAAATAATCCATTGATATTCTCACCAGCATTATCTAGACTAACAGTTATTAAATTATCATACAACTGATGTTATGCTCTCGGGCAGCTTATTGTACACAATGGGTCCAAAATAAGGATACATTATCTGGTAGCGTTGGCATACTGAGCTTATTAATATACTGCGTGGTTTATAGTTAACTAGCTGTATGACCGTTCTACGTACGGGGATCTTGTAGTCAGTTGAAACCTTATTATATTCAGATCAACAGATGGATGAATATTAATTGTGCAGTTTTCCATATATGTTTGCAAACCTATTATAGGAATACTTACAACATTCGAGAAAACAATATCTGACAGCTGTCGTTGTTGGCTTGAAACCTCAAGCCAAACCAAATGCTTTGCAATTGAATGTCACCCGGATATAAATAGTTTTTTGTTCTATTTGATAATTAGGCCTAATGATTAACTTAACATTAAGCTGGTTCTTGGGAAAAGTTCCGGTACCGAGAGTCGTCGTCGAAATTTGGTTGTAGATAATTGGGTAGTCCTACGTACCAATAGGATATGGACTACAGGCCTATAGGTGGTTTGGTCAAACGATAGCAGCGCAATCGTGGTAAGTCGAAACCGTAAGTGGCACGTTGTTGGAAAAGCGATTTTTACGATGAAAAAAGAAATCGCAAAGATCTTCCGAGATCCACAACATCCGCGATCGCCCTGTGTAGTTGTGATTTTTTACTTGACACAACAGCATTCGAAACGCCATTAATGAGTGGAAACCTTGATTGTAGGCTTTTGGAGCTGATGATTAAAAAAATGTAAATTTCACAGTCCTGTACACTGATTCACGGTCTTTTTCCGGTTGTAAATATTGAGAGAAAACTTGACAAGATTCAGTACAAAATTATGGTTTTGATTGTATTTTTTTATTTCCAAAATCGTGAGACTATATTTTAATGGCTAAAGACACTCTCGCCAATCCTTTGAATATAATTTAACTATTAAAACATGATTTACGCTTATTTATATCATATACGCTATGGTATCACTGTCTGGGGTGGATCCACTATGGACAATCTTAACCGGGTCCTGGTTATGCAAAAAAGGGCTATCAGAATAACAGCAGGCATAAGTAAAGAACAAAGCTGTAGAGATGCCTTCAAAAACCTGAACATCCTGACGTGACTTCCATCTACATCCTAAATACTGTTTATTACTGTGTAACCAAAGACCCGCCTAAACAAAGAGATATACATGAATACAACACCAGATATACAGGAAATGTGCTGCCTGGCTACAGAACAGCAATGTTTGAAAAGAAACCACTGTATGCAGGAGTGAAGATGCTTAACAAATTACCAGACCACTTGAAAATTGGAGGCCCGTTGCTGATGAAGAGGAAGCTACGGAGATGGCTTGTAGACAAAGCTTTCTACACCCTAAATGAGTTCTTTGCATGGCAAGACCACACACAACACTGAAGAGGCTTTTTCATTTCACTTTGTATCTGTAAAATTTGACGCTGTAACATTTCTTGATGAAATTGTAATAAAGAAATTGTCTATTGTCTATTGTCTATTGTCTATTTATTACATGAACTATTACATAGTCTTCTTTTCTTTTACGCAGGCCGCATAAAATGCATTCTGGGCGGTGACAGACAGACAGACAGAAATTGAGATAAGACTTGTTTCGGCTTCTTTAATGTATAAAACGTAAAAACAAAAAAAAAATATAATTCTGAGCAATTTAGAGACAAAACTCTAATTTTATTTGTAAAGATTAATTGCATTATTTGTAAACAACTTTTAATGTAAACTTATCGGTAACAATTTGAAGAAACATCCTTTTTCCGGGCAACGGTTTGTTATTTAATAGATGACACATTCTCTAAACAGTGATTGCTATATCTAGTAATCATAGGACGAAATGTGACAAAAGTCGGAAAAATGTGTTTTTGGACGTTTGTAATTTTATTTCCTAAGTAACTTAGGCCATGTATTCTAGAGAAAAGTACCGGTATCAAGACACATCTTCAAAATGTGGTTATCGATAATTGGTTAGGCGTACGTATCCAAGAGATGGGCTATGGGCCGATTGGTATCATGGTGCAGCGATTGCAGCACATAGCGGTGAGTATAAACCGAAAGTGACACTTTGTAAAAGCAAGTTTAGCAGCATCCGTAAACCTCTGTTTCGACCACAACAAAATCGAAACGATCTTCCGAGATCACAGCAGCATCCATCAGCACCCACTGCAGTTTTGAGTATTTACTTTACAATTTGCATACGTTATTGAACGCATCATAAATTACACGTTATTGAAACGCCGTCAATGAGTGGAAACCCTGTTTGTAAGCTATTGGCGACGATGATTACAAAAAATGTAAGTTAGCCCTATTCAACACTGATTCACGGGATACACACAGAGTCTCCGGTTCCCAACCTGGATGATGCCTAGTTATTTTATTTAATTCATGGTTACACAGTTTTGCTCGTGCAATATTTCAAATCTGTTATGGAAGGCACAACAGTTTTAATCTAACTTGGTTTGGATTCGCTTACAAAACGTGTTCGGAAATAGTTGCACTATTTGTAAAAAAACATTATTAATATAAACATATCAGAGACAGCTAGGAAAAATCGTCGTGATCTAAATAGCTGTTCTTTTTTTTCATAGATGACGTACTTACCAAACAGATTATTAGTATTTCATAAATAATGACGTATGTGTTAAACATTGGGAGAACACTTGAAAAAAATCGCACAAAATTGGGTTTTTGAACGTCCACTATTTTATTTAAAAGTAGTGAGGCTATATTCTCACCAATCTAGTGAATACATTGAAATTGTTTGAATCTTGATAGATGTTCTAGTTGTCTCGGAGTAGGCCACGTTAAATTGGCAATTTGACGTTACATACACAATGACATACAGACAGACAGTCAGACAGAAATTGAGGTAAGACTCATGTTAGCTTTCTTAGGCCATGAAACGTAAAATATCCAAAAACTATAAGATTCTACGCAATGTACAGACAAAACTCTAATTTTATTTATATAGATAGATGACTCAACAACAACCATCACTGAAACTCCAAAGGTATCGTTCCGGCGTCCACCGCGAGTTGGCTCAAGTATAGTCACGCTATTTACCCTTTAGTCAACCACTACACAATTTTCCAATCACCTCCCTTACGTAACCGCCAATAATAACTTCCCTACTGACCCGTGGGCAGACGAGATGTCATAGCACTCTCTACAACGAAGCTCTCATTACGTAATGTAACTTGTCGGTGCTTTTACGTTCGATTAGTGTTTCGGAGTTAATTTGGCCATGTGAGCGGCGTCGGCGTGGCTAACAGAATCTGGTAAATGCTGGAAACATATTGCATACAGTTGATTATTAATGATTCGTGATCTAACTTAGAGTTTGAACCAAAAATGGATTCCATAGAGCTATATATATCAACAAATCGGTTGCCCAGTTGTTTCTCTATTTGCAAGAGCAATAAACTTAGATTAACATCATTACCACAAGGAATTTCGATCACACGTCATCTTCAAATTATGTTTTATGTCAAGTCAAGTAAATTGTTTATATCGTATAATAACAGTGTATCTTGTGCATTTAGGACCGTGTATGAAAAGTGTTGTAGAGACTGATGGCCGATGTGGCCTTTAAATTTTAAATTCCTCAGACTGTGAAGCGCTTTCTTGGAGTAATTTGTTGATGGTGAAAGTCCGTAGTGAGTCAGTGAACTTTACATGGTGCGTGACATTGCGCGAACGTCATTCTAGAGTCGTAATGAGAAGATGAAATAGGTCCACATTTAACGGCAAAATAAAAATTTAAGTAATTTTACCATACCGCAATATCATCTACTATTATGAGATGGTGACGCAACCAAAAGGTGTACCTATGTTTACCCAAACGTGAATGAAAAATTAGTGTGGAACAAGTGACTTTGATTGTGTTCTTCTATATAAACAGGAGTATACTAGTAGTTATTTTGTAAACTACAAGGAACAATTATTCTCGTGTCAATTTTGTAAAGCAATATATTACTCCAACTAAACATGGGAACATGGAAGACAATGAATTTGTTCAGCACTTTATCATCTTTTGATGTGGATTGATTGGGAAATTCCACTTAACCATTATAAGGGTCCTGGAAGAAAAATTCGTTTTATAGACCATCTAATTTATGTTTCACGCTTAATTACTGCACTAAGACAGCGACGTGATAATTTTACGAATTTTTAGCTAAACGTAAATGCAAGATTAGTCTAGAATAGAGCGAGTTGGTCTGTGATGTTCGTTAAAGTCAGTTGTTTTTCAGCCAGGAAAGTATATTAAAAGCCTAATTTAAGTCAATCTAGATCATTTTGAAATAATGAATGTGAAACCTTTTCAAAACAAATGCATTATTCTTAGTAAAAACCAACATTCTTATAAAACAGAATAACAACAACAAAACAAGTTAAATTACATAGAAACTAGGACAGCTGATCAGAATGTAAAATCATTGATAGTAGAAATCATCACATTCTCCTGTTAAAACTGTGTGCATAATCGTGTAGGTACTTTGGAAGTCTTTTCTCCCTGAATGGCCTTTGATAAGTTGATGGTAAATTTGATACACTACTTTCACTAGTCTCCAAATCGTCGGTTAGATTTTCATTTATTTGTACATTACATTGTTCTTCTTCTTCTTGAGAATTCGATGTCTGGACATAGCTTGTGCTTGTGTTTCTTATCTGAGAAGTCTTACACCTCCTCGATTAGCCAAATGCTTTAGAGACACGTTCGATGCTTGTCCATTTTGATTCCGAACACGAGCGTACTGAAGGTTGGCTACAATAATACCTACTTCCACCACTTTCTCGTTGAATTTGCTTAACTGATTATGGCATTTTAGTAGTGCTGGTCCAGGAAAACTTAGCCATGTGGGCAAAGCAATTCCGCTGAATCGCCTTCTAGAGTGCAAAAAAAAAGCGCTCGTGGGGAGTTGCATTGGTAGCCGTACTCAGTAAAGATATATCATGCAAAGCATCATTGAGAACACTCTCCCACTGCCTACTTGGTGGGTTCGTTGTCTCCAGTGCAAGAGTTATTGTTATCCAAAGTGTTCCGTCGAAGCGCTCGATTTGGCCGTTTCCTTCTTGATTAAGGTGTTGTTTTACTTGTGGCGATACACTAGAATGCAAATACGGGACTAATTATTGGGATGAAAAAGAAGATCCTTTGTTAGAGTGGATGTAACTTGGAATTCCATAGAGAGAGAGAGAGAGAGAGAGAGAGAGAGAGAGAGAGAGAGAGAGAGGGGGAGAGAGAGAGAGAGAGAGAGAGAGATACTTTATTACATGAGCGTTAAGCTCAGCAATGGTGTCAAAATTACAATAAAACAATGAAACATTTATTTTTTACAAAAGTCAAAGTCTCTTCCACAGAGTGCAATGAACTCGTCGATGGTATAGACAGGGTTCTCGATCATCCAGTGTAGCATCCTCTTCTTAAGGGACATGGAGTTTCCATTCTTAATGGTCGAAGGAAGGAGATTAAAAAGCTTGGCCCCGGCGTATGATGGCTTCCTGGAGTATCTTGAAGTGTCATGTGCAGGTAAGTTGTAGTTTCCAGCATTTCTTGTGTAGTGTGGATGTACATCAGCGTTCCTGAGGAGGTTGTTTTGACTGCTTGCATACACAACTACTTCACATATATATATAGTGGCAACAGTTGGAATCTTGAGTGCCTTGAAGGTGTTCCTGCAGCTTTCTCTCCACTGAAGATCTCCGAGAACTCTAATGGCTTTTTTCTGCCAGGTGAGGACCCGACTCATATTCTCTTTAGATGAATTCCCCCATAGAACAATTCCATATCTTATATGGGACTCGACCAAAGCGTGGTAGGCCGAACGAGTAGCTTCAGGTGTAGCGACATGGTTGATCCGCCTTAGAGCAAACAGGGAAGAACTGAGTTTGTGACAGAGGAAATCCACATGCATATCCCATCGCAAGTTGTCGTCTAGGATTACGCCAAGGTATTTACACGCCAAGGTGAACAGAACTGTTTCAATTTCTGGAGGAGATGACACTTCATTCTTTAGCCTTCCAAAGAAAAGTTGTTGTGTTTTGCTCTCGTTAAAAACAAGATCATTGTTGAAACAGTAATCATTACGGGCGACCAAGGTCCTTCAAAATTCGGGTCTGGGTGGTTTTACATACTTGGTCTTATATATTATCTTCACCCTAAGTTGCAGGATCATCGCCAGAACTAAAATATGTTTCTGCTACCCATCCCTACTACTAAGCTGTGGAGAAGAACGAGTTAGAGACCCTGACGATTCCATGGAATGTGATGATGCATCAGTAGCTGTTGAACAATATGACACGTGGTGGTTAAAGAGTCGTAACTACCAGTTTCTTGGTTAATTTTCCTCACAACTTTAACATGTGACACAGACTCATGATCAATTTTGTAATAGGTGATTGATATTAATTAACTGGATTATTTTACCTTAATTAATTTGTCATAATTAGTTTTTCATAAATTAGTCTTTTTCTGATAAACTGTCGGTTTTATTGCTTTTATTATGTTCTTTTTCGATTCTGCATCCTAAGAAACATAGAAAACGACACCCCACTTGCTTGGATCCCATAAATAAAAATTTTCTCAAAATCACTACCCCCATAAACTTAAAACCCCATAAAATGGTACTTCCACCCCCATAATCACTAGGGACTCTTTAGATTCCAATACCTAATGGTAATTACTACGTTTCCTGAAAGTTTCATGAATGGACTAATTTTTATGTTTTCTTAGGTGAGTTTTACCTGTACTACTATAATTGCTTATATCTTCCTTGCAGCCTTTTTTGTGAAGGGGATATACTTTTGCTATTTTCAGCTCGGGTGGAACAGTGGACTGAAATAAGGATTTGTTAATTATGAATGTGAGAGGCAGACAGAGTTCTTCAATACAGGACTTTAAGAGTCTGGAGGATATGTCATCAACTCCAGTCGAGGATGACGACTTAAGAGAAGTTACTGTTGCTAACACTTCTTCATTAGTGGCTGGATAAAGAAAGGTCATGTTATGTTCTAGGTCAAGGGGCTGAAGCACAGGGATGGTTCTTGAGAAGCCAGCATCACTGTTTGCGTTTAATGTGTCCTCCGCAACAGTGGTGAAGTATCTGTTGAAACAATCTGCTATGGTTTTAGGGTTATCTATGGTTTCACCCTCGCTCATTATTTTCCAGACCACATCCCTCCTCTCCTCACAAGCCTTTCTCTCGGAATTGACAATGTTCCAAATCCCCTTAATTCGGTTGCTGGATTGGGAAATCGCCAGAGCATTGGTCTCACGCCTGATAGTTTTCAGCGCTAGGTCGTACACTTTTTTCTTTTGCGTAGCATCAAGCTTGTCTTCATCTCTTCCAGTCAGTGTATATCTTTCCTGGGCTATTCGAAAATCATCTTTTAGTCCAAGTACGTCTTGGTTATAATGAATCATGTTCTGCCCTGACCGGCGGGGCCGTACAGTCTTGTAAGGACATGCTTCATTCAGTGCAAGAGTAAACAGGCTCATGAACACTGACAATGCTTTGTCTACATTTTCGGTCTGAAAAACCGCATCCCACGATGTCTCTCTCAGAATAGATTTAAGATTGTTGATGTTGTGGTTACTCAGGTGCCTACGAGTTAAGGCCGGTAGGCGTATAGTTCGTCGTGGAAGGCTGAGAATGCAGAACATACACTGAAAACAGAAAAAAACATCAATTAAAATTGCATAGAAACGAGGAAGGCTGATCAGAACATAAAGTCAAGGATAGAAGAAATGGTGGTACTTACGTATTATACGGAGGCCACATTTTGTCAGCGCGCTGCGGCGGTTATGTTAGGTTGGGTTATCGTAAATATTATGTGTGTAGGACTTTCCTCGCTTCGTTATGAATCGATACCAGACGAGTTATACTTTCTATTATGATAACCCAACCTAACATAACCGCCGCAGCGCGCTGACAAAATGTGGCCTCCGTTTAATACGTAAGTACCGAAATTGTCACACATGTAGAACTAACATAATTGAACTGACTTTTCTCGGGACTATCTACTATTAGCAAGCGCTACACCTTTTAGCTACTCAGAAATCAGGATGGCATATAATAGTATCATTATTGGATTACACTGTCAATTAATTGAGACTCGGATACACTGTGAATAACTCTAAAAAAATGAAATTTTGATTAAGATCCCAATAAGTCAATATGGCAACCAACATACCTGTGTCATTTTTAAGCACAAAGACGCAATTTTTGGCGCCAATTGAAGGTTACAGACTAATTTGAAGATAGAAAACAGTCGGGCCCCTTTGTGTTCTTTACAATAGGCTTCTACATTAACTTGGCACAAAGCAGGTTGTATAATAGACGCAATACAAGAGTCATTGGACTCTTTGGAGCCTGAATACACAAAGTCGACCGAATTTTCACGCTTGCATCAAAAGACGGTTGCCGGTTGCCGGTCAGCTGTTAAACTGTCAATTGACTACAGAATTTTAATTAACTGGGACGGTGGCGTCGTCCTGTAATCCAGCTACTAGGATGTCACGAATTGTGGATATTTACAGGCATGCACTGTGGATGCGATACTCCCTGGTGTGGATTAACGTCCGCACTAGTGAATACTTCGACTATCCGCAGTACATAGTCAATGGTACTATCCTGATAATTAGACCAATTCGTAATACCAAAGCAAAAATGTGGTTCGGATTACACTATAAACTGTAGGTCCCTTAGTTGCCATTAGCTGTATGGGCTATTAATTAACAACTGTGTCTAAGGAATATGTCGGCCTTAGTCACTAGCAAGACTACAAGATCGCGCCACTCATCCTTAACTCATATTTGGGTTAAATTACGCACATATGTAGTGGCATCCCCATCTTAAATGATTGATATTGATATAATTAATTAATGTGGACAAGGAAACTAATTTCTTGAATCAACCCTGATGATAAAGTTTGTCACTTGAAACTTCAATAATCCTGTTGACGTTGTGAAGTAGAAGCCTGGTGTTGGTTGGAAACATTATCTACGTAAACATTTGTCACACATTGACAAAAGATATAATGTGATTCTAAACATTATTTATCTTTTGATACTGTACAGAAAATTGAAATTCGCTTCGCAGGTCTGCTGCGGTGGGGGTATATCGGATCGTCATGGTTTCTGTGGCATCAATTGCTATAGATGTAGTTCGTACAAAGATGGGTTCAATGTTAATTTACTTAGCTCTGTGAAATAATGCTTCGGCAAAAACATATATACCTATATAAATTAATGCCTAAACCCTGAACTAACCTAAATATATACCAATCACTCTCGCTTCGGATCTTTCTTCATCTTCCTACCACAAATTAGCAGCTGGAACAGTAAATTCTGGGCTAAATTGAAATATTTATGGTATTATGTAAGTTGTGTAGGCCTAGGCGTAGGTTTAAAATACAATAGTGCGTAATTTGTGATGCTGTACTATTGTTTCAAAAGTACTTCCGGATCCTTCCGAGGTTGCAGGACTTCTTCTTCCTTGACATTTCACGGCCTAATGAATCACGTTTACCATAAGCTGATTGCAGACTGACTAATATACTGTATAAGTGTGTTCCTTACTTGTGGTGCATACTGTACCTGCCCAGTAACGTGAAAACTTGGCAAGATTTAGCCATTGTTTATACATCTCCCAAAAATCATGTTTACCCTATATACCTCGGCAGATGGTTTATTAATGGTTTGGCTATGGAACTGAAATCTTGGAATCCATATTTTTTCGTTAGCTTGAAATTATAACAGCCTGGAATCATGGGATATTTGAATAGAAGTTCTGATCACTTTAGAGTTATATTTTTCAGCAATAAAGTATTCGGAACAAATTAATTTGCGGTTATGGGATTTTATCAACAAAGAGAAGGAAACACTCTGTAACTTCAAACCAAAACACAATTCTGAATACAATTAAACAGTAGTAGTTAAACGCACATCGCGTTCGCGTGTGTTGGAAGAACTGGGTTACTTTAATTGCTGGTCTTGGAAACGACACGGACGCGGTCGGGCGTGGGAGAACTAGCTAGAGCTTCTCTCTCACACAAATCGCTGTGCTCGTGCTGACAAACGAAACGAACCAGACTAGGACCATAGGACTTAAGGTTAATTAGTAACATGTACTATATCTTAATTAGTATATACCGCAGTGCAATTAATCACTGTTATTCTCACTCGTTCCGCAATAAACTCGACAGCATGAGGCTTTTTTATATGATTGGCTAGCGTTTGTAGTATTACAAAAGTTATCTATATCTGTACTATTATATAAAAATCTAATGGTGTCTGTCTGTATGTGTATTACTAATAGGTGCAAAAGCTACTGTACAAACTGGACTAAAATTTTACAAAAATATAGTTGCCATACCGAGGACCATTATAGGACTATTCATATTTCGATACTGGCCGTAGGCTTTGCTCATTTGGCTTTAAAAGTTGTGAGGTGAAGATTTTAAAAGTAAATATTGATTGGTCTCCATGGCTGCAATGAGAACACTTAACAATGTTTGTTTACATTTGCTTTGTCTTTTAAATGTAAACAAGAAGAACTGCTAAACTGCATATTTCACAATTTCAGACAGCTGATACAAAGAAATTAAATATAATATTTTCCATAACTATGAGGTAGGTTTATTTTAATCTAACCTTTTATCATGGATTATTTATTCTAAAATTATGTCAATGATTATATAAAAAAAGATTCTATAACCGTTGCTGTATCAACTCCGGCTCAGCTTTGGATTTTTTTTAAGCGTCTAAGTTATGAAAATAATGTTATTAATGTGATTTGATGGAAACAGTATGAAAATTACAATGTATAGATGTTTTTATGAATTTGAAGGCTACTTTAAATAAATTCTAACTCCTTAACATGTGTTAGATTAACTTAACATAACTTGCACATCACATGAAATGAGTGGATGAAGGTGTAGGCAATGTAGAATCTTAAAGCGTCTTGACTTGTTCAAAGTGAAGCAGAGTATGATGACGTTTGTGACATTTGAAGCAAGAAGCTTTAGACTTACATGCTTTAAAGCTATGTTTTCCGAGACACGAGACGCATCTGTTGTTTTCTTTTGCAGTTGTAAAACGTTCTTTTGGAGAAAGAGAGAGGAAGATAGGACAGACATAAACCTTATGGCTTGTGCATGAGCAAGCAAAGCAGGGGAATGATAACACATTTATTGAGTTGTGTTGACGTGAAAGAGTTGAGGTAGAGGTCATTGAAACTTGCTGTTCGTGAAATGAAGTGGGAGTATAAGCGATAGGTTTCTGTTCAAATTCTGATGTATGGTTGTCATCAATTGGAGCAGGCCTAGTATGTAACTGAGCATCTTCAATTTGGTTACATTCTTGATTTATGAACTTGATTATTTCAACTACTTCTGGTAGAGAATGTGTTTCACACTTTAGATTGTTTCTAAAAGCCTCTAGTTGTTTGAGAAGGTCATTATCTAATTTTCGTAAGAGTATGGTGGACAAGAGAGGATTAGAGTTAGAAGTAATGTCACAGTTAAGAGCTTTAAGTGCTTCAGTATGTTCATAGAACAGATTGAGGAAAGGTTCTGAGACATTTGTTTGAGGTAGAGGAAATGCTTTGCAGATCGATCAGTTTGTTTAGATGAAGTGCTGTTAGCCTTCGTGTGTTGTGATATCTGTCTCTGAGGAGCTGATAGGCAATTAAGTAATTGGCTGAATTGATATTGAAAGCTTTTACGAGATTTAGTGGTTAATTTTTGAGCACGCTGAGAAGATATTGAAATTTAGTAACGTTTGAAATGCTTTAATTCAGATGGATGCTTGTGTAAAAAAAGTTGATGAAACTTACCCACTGTAGAGGAGAACCATCAATTATGATGAGGTCTAATTTTGGGAGTCTTACGTGGGCAGAGGATGAAATTGAGATGTCACTAATTTGTGTTGAATCTTTATTTTCTTCTGGAACATCTTGTGGCTGCTGTTGAAGAAGGGCTTCAATATTAGATTTGGCCTCGACGAACAGCAGTCGTAGTTTGTCTTCAGTGTCACTTACTGCATCCAAATCTAATTCTTCTGATATATGTTCCAAGGCTCTTTCCAGGTAATTTTCATAGGCTTCATGTTTCTTATCTAACTGGTTCGAGAAGTTGTTTAAAGTTCTGATTTGTATCACAGACAAAATGGAGGGGGAAAGTGTTTCAAGCTCTTGGACAGATTTGAGAATCTTTTCAAAAAAATTTTGGATGAGAAGGGTTGATTTGTTAAAGTTTGAGAGTGAAATTGATCTGGTAGCCATTTAGGACAAAAGAGAGGGTGAGAGATTATATTAGGAAAAGGAATTTGGTTAACTGATGTGAGAGTGGGCAGAAACAATAGGAAATCAATTGGCAAGGAAATTCGATAGCTTTGAAAGGGTGAAAGAGAAAAATAATTAAATAGAGAGCAAATGGGAAATAAGGCATGTGAGAGTGGAATCCAAGGACTGATATTCAATATCCGGCTCGAAGGACCAATGAATGATTGTAGAGAATGATATTAAAATTATAGGGAATGATTGAGAAAGGGGAATAGAAATGAGAAAGAGTAATGAGAATTAGATTTCGAAGGACCAGAGTGTAAAATGTAGAGAAATGGAAATATTAAATTGAGATTATGAGAGGGAGAAAAAATGAACACACTTTTGAGATTACAAAAGTAATCTCACTGTTCTGATTCTGAATTCTGTTGTTCTGATCTTTGAACAAGAAGTCTGTTTTATTTACTTTTTGATACACAACATATCTTAGCAATAGAGAATAATTTAATTTGATTAAGAACACATGTTGCAAGGAAAAGAGATGTACATTAAATAAAACATAGAGTGTTAAATTATATGAATGGTTAAAGTTTACTGAACACCTGGTTAAAGAGCCATCTGATCTTTGTCAAAAAAGGAGGATGTCCTATCATTATTCTTCTTATCCTAAACCATGTGCTTTTTAGTTTACTATTTATAGAGTCAAAAATCTAAAATAAACTCCAGGACCACGCCAGTAACTATAAGTAAGTTTAATGAATCATCCATATTCCTTTGTAGCAACGAAACTAAGTAGGCCTACTCATTATAATAGGTACAAGTTAGAGATTGTAGAGGACATGGATCTAAGAGGTACCATAAATATATATTTTTAGGAACTCTTGTGGTTGAAAATAAAGAAAGCAGCTATAAATTCACTTTTGACATTCAGGTTTGCTGCAACGGGGGTATTCGTAGATATGTCTGTTTGTAAGAAAATTGTGGTTGAGCACTGCGTTGGTCGCCATGTACTCGTACTGTTCAACAACTTTCTCATATCACATTCCTTGCCAGCTCTCACTCTTCAAGGCTTGACTCCAGCTGATCTTTGAGCTGGCAACATTGAAATATCAATCAAATGTTTGTAAAATGAAGCCACCAATCAGCTGTTTCATACATAACACATTTAACTGTTTCATACATTAACAATCACACTTATATTTAACCATCATGTATTCTTTGTTTGTAACAACAATTTATTCTTTGTTCTTGTCAAATACTTTTAGAACACAAACAATGCCTTACACTAAAGGACCACAGTATAGTGTTAGAACCTTCTAACCACCTAACCACCTTTCAATCTTAAAGTTTGTCAAATGTTAAATTGAATTTCATACAGTACATTAGTTACAGTACAGCAGTAGTATAGTAGTTAGTCATTTTGTGTACATTTTTCTAGATAGGCCTATAATCACACAGTTGGTTGTTTCTTTCTAGGGAGGTTTCAAACTTCAGGTCCTGGACAACTTATTGAGGCCAGTTGTAGACCTCACTCCAGTCACCAAAGATTCTGAATTCGTCAGAGTAGATGCTACGTGAGTATTAAAAAAAATAATTGTCTCTCCAAAATAATATTTTTTACATTTACGCCTTAGCCTTGTGCTTGTGTAAAAATGATTAAGAATAACTCATGAAATAATAAAGTACCACGGAGAGTAAATAAATATACATTAAATATGTTTCAAGTGTTAATAGACGTAGGATTGTTACTCTCCTTACTCTCAGTAACATTAATAACACCCATTATTATGCTGATTAGTTATTTAAATTAAGTTATAGTATCATGTATTCAATTAATTGTACTTTTCAATGACAAATCAACCATAATATTAATAATTGCACTTTCTTATTAATTTTGCTTATTTATTTTGTTTAAAATAATTAGATTTGATAAATACACTGTGTTAAATTCTACAGTCTCAGCTTGAACACAATTTACCAAGACCTCATGGTGTTTATTTACATTACTTGACTACTTGGTAATACAAGTTGCTTCATGAGAAGAAACGCCATTAACTTGCACCCCTTACAAACAGCAAAGATTAAACACAAGCCTTCATTAGATGTTTGTATAGAATTGATATTCTAATGCATCCAGCTAAAACTTGAGAGATGTTTGCATCGAGAAGGTCTTGTTTTGATATTTCTAGGTTGGTGTGTTAAATTCATTTTCTGTAACTTAACTGATTGTAAAACCATTTTTACAAAATATAATAATCTGTTAATGAACTTTTGCATATCCCCCATTTATAAAAATCAAAGATCAAATGCGCACTCTAAAATTTCACTCCAAAAAATTCACAATGAAAACATTTTTTTCAAATATTGACACATTCAAACGTGAAATATTTCAAAACTGACTTCAAATATGTCAATATAGGATGAAAAGTCTACTTACATTATCGAAAGTCAAAGCTGAGGTCAAAAAAGACAAAAGATTTTAACAAGTTGAATATCTTTTTTCATACAAATTGCAAATCTTCATAATTTGAAATTCATACAGTTTTTTACCAAAATTTATTTTGCAGTGCCCAGGCATTCACTGTAAGACTACCATCGGACTTCGAATGCAATGATTGTACAATCAGATTACAACGAGAGGCTTTAGAGTGGGGCAATGCTTACAGATTCTGGTCCTGCGCTGATGTGGACATCAAGAACAGTGAGTACCTACCTAATCTGGCTTTGTTCTGGGACATAATTTATTGTTGTTCGATATTTTAAAGTTAAACAAAAAATTTTGAACAAAGGCCAATACAGGTATGCAATCTGGTTTTTGCATAGGCCCAGTTGATCTCATGAAGAACTCATTGTTGTCATTGTTGTCAATTCTCGATTATTTTGTCTGTCTTGTTATATGTATTTTGCAATCATCACTTTGTTAAATTTTCTAATTGTAGCCATTAAGCAAATTATATCTTTTGTGTAGTTAAGCATGTACTATAACATACATACTATTATCTATTGTAAAAATATGTGTTAGCCATCAAATTTTTCATATGTATTGTTTGGTTAGAATTTTTAGCATATCAGCATATTATTGTAAATGGTTGTTACCGTCAAATAAATAAATAAATAAATAAATAAATAAGATGGGGATTACACTACAGTTGTCAGTTTTGGAGGTTTAGGTTTAAATTTTGGATATCAGATGCTCTTTGCTACTGGTACGTAATTCCCCATTGCTGTTATAATTTTGCCAAATCACCATTGGATTTGATCTAAGTTATAATGCTCTACTCCCCATAGGTCTAGTCTGAAGTAATTTGAAAAAAATCCCGGCGTCGTGCCTAGCATCCTAGGACAAAAAGATATCTTTTCAAAATAAGAAGGAATTTCCCGTTAAAGCTACCTTTGCCATGACTAAAAAGGCACATGAAGAGACACTAACGAAAGAAGAAATGTACGTGCCAGACCCCGTTTTTTCACACATTCAGTTGTTTGTGGTGTTGTCAAGTGTGTGCTTTTTAAGTGAAAACATGCAAAAAGCCCTTCAGAGAGATGTGCCTAACCCGCTCGGTACATTAAAACGGGAGGATGGGAGTCACACAATAGGAATGGAGGAGACTCTTGAAGTCCTTATGAACACCCACTTCCCAGGGAACACCCCACTAGGCAACTCAACAGGACAACACTTGATACCCTGGAATAGGAAATCACCTAGAGACATTGCTTTGGCTAGAAGATTTTCGAGTAAGCTGTTCAAGCCGGAGGTCGTGAAGTGGCTGTCGATTCATTCAGCCCTTTCAAGTCTCCAGGCGGGGACGGAATATTCCCAGCTCTCATCCAAGAAGGACTAGAGGTCCTTTTAAATCATATGATAGCTTTGTTCAGGGGCAGCTTTGCCCTAGGTTACATCCCAATTTGTTGGAGGAAATCAAGGGTGGCGTTTCTGCTGAAAAAAGGTAGAGACCAGGCCCAGCCTAAATCCTACAGGCCAATTTGCCTGTCGTCTTTCATGCTAAAGACTATGGAAAAAGTGATAAACCGCCACATTAGGGATGCATATTTAGTTATCAACCCCCTAAGTGCGAGCCAACATGCGTTCATGAAGGGCAAATCTACAAAGACGGCCCTAAGTACCCTAGTGGCAAAGATCGAGGAAACCCTAGAACACCAGGAAATTATGGCAGGGGTCTTCATGGACATACAGGGTGCCTTTGACAACGTAAGTTACAAATCTATAGAGGCTGCAGTCAGAAGCAGGGGCATCTCCCCCGACGTAGCAGCTTGGATAAATGCCCTGCTCAAGAGCAGGGTGGTGACGGCAGAATTGGGAGGCTACTCGACAGCTATCATTGCTCGACAGGGTTGCCCTCAAGGAGGGGTTATCTCACCCCTGCTGTGGGCTCTTGTGGTGGATGATCTACTGAGAGAGGCTGACAGGAGAGACATAGACCTCCAAGCCTTTGCAGACGACCTAGTGCTGACTGTTAGAGGCAAACACGCAGCCACAGTGAACAACCTTACCCAGACAGCCGTTAGCTTCATTGAGGGGTGGTGCTCCAAAGAGGGGCTCACAATTAACCCTGACAAAACAGAGCTAATCTCCTTTACGAGAAGGAGAACTAACCTAACAGCCCCAAAAATTCAGGGGAAAAGTGTAAAACTTGTGAAGGAAACAAAATACCTTGGAGTTTACCTCGACCAGAAACTGACCTGGAGCAGGCACTTTGACTATGTACTCGCAAAAGGTACAGGTGCTTTTGGTGCTTGCAGAAGAACCTTTGGTAAGAAATGGGGACTCAGTCCCAAACTCACACATTGGACCTATGAAGCCATAGTCAAACCAATGGTTACATATGCAGCCTTAGTATGGTGGCCTAAGGCAGAGCAGACAGCAGTTGGCAGGAAACTGCAGCAGCTGCAAAGGCTAGCGTGCTCGGGGATCTGTGGGACCATGAAATCCTGTCCCACAGCTGCAATGGAGGCAATACTCGACATGCTCCCACTAGGGCTGGAAGTTAAGAAATGCGCAGCCATATCTGCACTAAAAATGGGCAGCAGAGGTGAGCTGAATCTACAGAGGCAGTCTGGCCACCTGTCCATCCTGAGGGGATTCCCAAGCATGGACATGGAACTAGGCACACCAGACCTCATGACAAAGGAATACGACTTCGAGATTCCTTACCAAGTTGCAATAGGCGGGGGAAGAGACAACTGGCAACAGTGCAACTTCAGCAATGACAGAGCATGCTTGGTCTATTACACCGATGGAAGTCGGAAGGATGAGAGATCAGGGCTGGGAGTGTATGGTAACAAAACCAAAATATCGCTGGCCTTGGGCAGAACAACAACAGTTTTTCAATCAGAGGTCCTGGCGATTGAGTGCTGTGCTATTAATATTATTAGCAAGAATCTAAGAAAGGGTAAAATCCTTATTCTCTCTGACAGCCAGGCAGCATTGAAGGCGCTGGGGTCATGTGTGACACAGTCACGAACAGTAAAAGGGTGTAAAAACACCCTCAAAAAGTTAGCAGAGCGAAACCAAGTCAAATTGTCTTGGGTTCCTGGACATTCGGGGCATGAGGGGAACGAAAAAGCCGATGCATTTTGGCCAGGAAGGGTGCGGAAGACCAACTGTCAGGACCAGAACCCTACTGTGGTACCCCCATAAGCTCAGGAGTAGCCAAAGTCCAAGACTGGGTCAAGGTTCAAAAGGCTCTGGCCTGGACGAACCACCCAGGTATGAGGACGTCCAAATTACTAATCGACCCCACTGATAAAGGCTGGAAAGACTTGCTGAGCCTTAAGAAAGGGGACATTAGTCTGCTAGTAGGAGTGTTAACAGGGCACGGTCCTATCAGGAAACATCTCAGGACCATAGGGAGGTCACAAACAGACCTCTGCAGGTTCTGTGAGAACGAGGTAGAAACCTCAGAACACTTATGGCTGGACTGTCCAGCGTTGGCCCATAGAAGGCTTATATCTCTGGGGAGGTTATTCCTGGAACCAACAGAGATAAGGAAGCTGGGTGTCTTTTAGCTCCTGGGCTACTTGAGGAGCCTAGGGCTGTCAGAATGAATTAAAGGGTGCTACAAAAGGTCTCCAGGCCGAAGTAGCTAGGGGTATGCCATTACCCCAGCCCCCACAAAAAAAAAAAAAAAAAAAGTGAAAACATGTATTGTAAAAGCTATCAACACAAAAATTGTATTTGAACATAACATGACTAAACATAGTGTCTAAAGAGGATCTTTAAACGTTTAAAAATGTAAATAACTTAACATTATGTTTTGAAAAATTTGATTAAGTTAGGTATCAAAAATTTAAACCCACATCTATTTTTGAAGTAAGGACCCATACATAAATCAACGATGCACTGACTATGCAGTATTAACTGTGTTTTAGTTAGAAAATATAAATACAATTAGTAGCTTTACTATTTAACGTTCAGATGTTTATTTACAATTCAACTCAAGACTAAATCATAAACATGGCTCGTCTTGTTTACCTCCAACTAACATTTGATACCATGGTGGAAGGAAAAAAACATAGGTGTGTGCTATTCCCACATATTCTGACGTCACACGGATTGCAAACAAAAGATCACCTGATTGTAACTGTCAAATTAGTATATGTATTTGTTTTGATTTGGTTGTTATTGTTTTTATTATTATAAAAACAATAACAATCAAATCAAAACAAATACATACAAATTTGACAGTTACAATCAGGTGATATTTTTGTTTGCAATCCGAGTGACGTCAGAATATGTGGGAATAGCACACCTATGTTTTTTCCTTCCACCATGATTTGATACATTATTTTTTATTTTATTTTATTAACATGGACATATGTGAAACTAATATTATAATACAAACTGTATTTTATGTATTAACTTAATTCAATTAAATGGAATTTGAGGAGATGAATACTGTGTCACACAGTGTTGGGTATCTGCGTTGCGTTGAAATAAAGGTTGAAATAAACTTATAATAAAAAAATACTAAAGAGCTATGTGGTCTGTAAAATTGTGTATATTTTTGAAGAAACAATGAATATAACAGATGTTAATTAAATCAGCACAAAACAAATGTTATTTATTTATTTTTTTTTTTTAGGGTGAGGAGGGAAAATGCTTTTACGCACACAGGTAGTCTGTAGTGTGAGACTCTTGAGTTTATCACAGACTACTCACTAAAAAACCCCCTCTACTCTGTTGGACACAGACCTGGAATTGTTTGTCACATTACTTCAAGTCAGGCCAACATGTGACCTAAGCCCACAGAGGGCTCGCACCGTTTCTGGCATTATTTATTTTTTTGACCTACATCGCATCCCGGTCGAGGTCAAGCTTCTTGGCGCGGAGAACACCCTGGATGTAAAGTGACACACAGGTCCAATTGTCCTCAGTCTCCATCATCATCGGTATGACCGTGTCCACCGACAGCAGTCCTACGAACTGTCGAGCCTCTAGGCGGGGCCTTTCCCAATGCTGGCAGTGGAAAAAAGTGTGTTCCACGTCATCGGGAATGCCTGGGCAGTATATGCAATCGGGTGACACGGCTTTGCCCATCCTGAACAAGTACGACCGGAAAAAGCCGTGACCGGTCAGAAATTGGGTGAGGTAGAAGTTCACCATTAACCCAAGGTTGGACCTGTTGTATCAGTCGCCTGGTCCAGAGCCCCCTTGTCTCCTGTTCCCAGCTCTCCTGCCAGAGCCCCCTTCTCTCCTGTTCCCAGCTCTCCTGCCACAGCTGGAAGGTCCGGGTGCGTTCCTCAATTCTTGCCTGGTCCTCATAAATAACCTTATTATTGAAATTTAGATAAATTAACCATAATCTAACTTGATCTTATAGAAGTAATATGAACCCTAGGAGCCAAGTGTTTGTTTCTGTATCAAAAATTCATATTCATCATCATACAGTGGTTGATCTACAATTACAACGTGTTTTACATTATTATAAAGTCACAAAACACATTCTAATAACTATTTTCTTCCCAGGAAAGTCATACAAGGAGGACTGCAGTGGCCATGGACGTTACTTGTTGTCCAAGTGTCGCTGTGACAGACTTTACTTTGGCAGTCGCTGTCAATACAGAGACGAGTGTATAGACAACAGCGATTGTGGAGACAGAGGACGCTGTGTAGATGTGCAGGCGACCACAGCGCCGCGCAAACACTGCTACTGCGAACTCGGCTGGTTCGGGCCCGGCTGCACCAAACGTAAGTCGTAAAATTCAGAAGGCATGTTAGCTTTTGTTCAGCTACGTCAGTGGAATTTTGTACAAAGAATCACAAATTCTTACAAAAGAAAATTTCCTTACCAAACCTCTCAAGATTTCCACGCTATCACAGAAGACGTTTCTTTCTCCGGGGTAGATATTAAGGATCTTTTGCGATTGCGGAAAAAGATTATGTTTCCGTCACCGCTGGAGATATTAGGGATTTGGCCGCAATCGTGGGAGACAATGATGTTGTCTACATGACCGCAGGAGATGTCTTGGCCGGGTTTGAATGCAATCAAGGTAGACAATGATAATGTTTCCGTGGCCTAAGGAAGATATCCGAATTATGCTGCAATCATGGAAGAAGATGACAATGTTGCCTGGCTGCCTCGGAGATGCCGTGCCAAGCCCAAGGGTAAGCTTATAGGTGGAATGGAAATCGGAAATACCTGGGACAATGTTTTTAATAATATTGGGAGAGGGGGGAGGTGGTGAAAAAACTTGCGGAAGGCCTCCGGGTTCTCCTAGGTTGCCGCTACTGCATTTGATCACAGTACCTCATAGTAATAAAGTATTTACTCTGAGACAGTATTCTCATTTTACATTTAACGTGAACTCATATATTTAGATTGCTTGAGCTGCTAGGTGATCAGGTCGACCAATGTGGTTAGTGAGTAATCCTGGCAAACCTAACTCCTGAGAAAGTTTCTTAAGCACTTATTGAAAGTTTGCATGTGGGAATTACCTATAGTCCTTAATAATTTTGGCCTTTTCAAAAGTTATAACAATTAAAGAATTCATTTGTCTTCTTTCATCTAATATACACTCTAGGTGTACTGGGGTGTACTTTATATATGAATTTGTTGCACCCTTGCATCAATATAAAGTTCAATAATTTATTTTTATTTTGCAATATAAGAAGTGAGAATCAGTGCCTAAAAAAACTCATACAGAATATTTGTTTTTAATTTGTCATTTATAAACATTTGTACAGTAACACACACCTGTATTTATGATTTTAAGAAAAGAATACTAAATTTAGTTTGGTTCAATAAACAATGATGTAAGGTTGACAGTCATAATGCCAATTATTGACTGAAGTGTCTATTAAACATTGAACCTTTTGTGTTTCCAGGATCCCCAGTAAAGTCCACTGATGTTGACTTGAGCGGACACAACCATCGTGAATTAGCTCCCGGTTTCCAGCTCTACTGGCGAATCCTGAGGGATGATCAGGAAGTGGAGGTCGTACTTCAGGCTAACGGCACCAGCTACTTAGGTCTGGGTTGGAGACCTAGAGGAATGACTCCTGAATGCAAGAACTTTCCAACAATCGACGATCTTCCCGGTGCAGTCACATCAGACCCTAGCCACTCTCCAACCAGCGAACCAGAACCTAAAGGAGAACCGGAACCGACAAGTGAACCAGAGCCAAAAAGCGAACCCGAACCGAAAAGCGAACCTGAGCCAAAAAGTGAACCAGAGCCAAAAAGCGAACCAGAGCCAAAAAGTGAACCAGAACCAAAAAGCGAACCAGAACCAAAAAGTGAACCAGAACCAAAAAGTAAACCGGAACCAAAAAGTGAACCGGACCCAAAAAGTGAACCTGAACCTACTAGCGAACCCGAACCCACAAGTGAACCAGAACCTAAGAGTGAACCTGAACCAAAGTCTTCGCTAAGAACTGGACAAAGGAATCCCAAACGGATTGTGTCATCCCGAGACACAACAAATCAACAGATTCCAGACACTAATGATCATCCGGAAGTGTCAGTGGCCCATAGTGTCTCCTACCGAGTCAGTTCTTCAAGTAAGTTTGTGAAGTTTCTTAGTTTTTATTTAGGTTTGAATGAATAACGTTTTTAGAAATTTATTTTGATATGAGATCACATTGTTTGTTCAGAAATTGGTGTTAAAAATACAAAGTCGCATGGTAAGTTGATTTAATTTTTTATAATGTACTAGTAGAGTACCCGTCCTTTGTACGGGGTTGGCATATAAGTATAAAATGATTATTGCAGTTATGGGTGAGGACATGGTTTAAGAAAGTTTGGTTCGTTTGTTCAACCACTGCCCCTGAACCATAGAAAAAAGTAAAGGTCTCATTGTGTACCACAGCTTTTTGTTGCTAGTTGGTTCAAATTAGCTGTTGGCATTAAATGCAAAAAATAATAGTGCTGCACCCTGTAGATAAACCTTAAAACCTGTTAATGCTATTTAATATCATAGAACTAACTTGTGCAGTTGAAACAGCTGACAAAATTCTTTAATTCCTTTGGGATATAATTTCTATGAAACTTGGCAAATTTATTTATTTTATACTAAGCTAATAGTATTTTCCTAAAATCACACTTTGTAACCCTCCCTGTAGCAGCATAACCTAGATACTCGTTAAACCTAATGTTATTGAATTAGATTTAATTGAAAATAGACTGCAGGTGTGCTGCGGGGGGGGGGGATTATGGAATTGTAATTGATGTAGAAAGAAGACTTGTGGTGGTACATGATTAACTCTAAGTTATATAAGATACTAAAAAAATCAATCCCGTCAGCCCCAATTAGTAGTGTCGGTCGCTTAAAAATTTGACTGGCGCTACTGCAACCAGCACTACTATTCGTATTTGCTATCAGCTATACCTGTGCCTTGCAACGGGGTCAGTATGCAAAAGTGTTCATGCTGGTTCTTAGAAAATGTCAAATGGTTTCACTCCCTACCATTTATTTTGGAAACGAAATTGGAACTTTTTTAGCCTACTTAACTTGATAATAGTAATATAGGTCTAGTACTTTTTAGTAAACTCATACTGTGAATACTTATTTAGGCTACCTAGGATACAAAACCAATAATATATTTATATTTTAAGGTATAATAAAAGAACCTTTTTGGACTCTAAACGAAAAGCTATCACAATAGTTCCAAACCTGTCAATAGTGTAGTTTTCTAACTTATTTTAGGGAAATGACAATTAGGGAAATGGAAATTTGCTAGTCCATAGGTTTGCTGCAGCAGGGATATTATATTGTTTACACAAAAATAAATCTAAAACATAATTCTCATACAACTCAGGATAAGGGCCTAGGTTGATACCATGGTGGAAGGAAAATACATTTTCCTTCCACCATGGGTTGATAGGGCAATGATTGTAGAATCTTAATTATTTCCTATATCCATATTTTCCTTCCACCATGGGTTGATAGGGCAATGATTGTAGAATCTTTATTATTTCCTATATCCATGAATAATTTCTTTTTACAATGAAATATTCACAGTAAAATATTATTACAGCATATCACAAATAGAACAGACTCAGTATAATAGATTATAAACATAAACAAATGATGTGAAAGAATCCTATTATAATGAAATGACATTAACATTGACAGCTCCATTTAAGTAATGTTAAATCATGTTTACATTCAGGCTGGTGACATAATTATTTTAAATATGATCTTTACCCTCTCTGTTCTAAAATTTGTGCAGTATTTAAATAAATGATTGAACCAGCTGTGTGGAATTGTGAAATCAAAATTCATTTGACAGTTAAGCGGCCCACACACTGGGGCGCTTGTGCGCGCACATGTGACGCGCGAACAGCTCTACGCACATGCGCCTCAATGTGTGGATAAATGTGCCCATGCTTGCGACGCGCATGCGAGGTGCCTGGTGCCTGCCGCCGGACCTTCGAGCATCGTCACAAGTGTGCGAGCTTGTTATGATGCGCGCCAGTCTGTGGGAAACCGAGGCACATGTTCGCAAGCTAGCAGTACTAACCATAGCTGCATATACTGTAAATCGGAAAATACAAGGTCTGCGCCTGCATGGCACAGTGTAACATTAACTGCCCCACGTGTTATATTTTATTTGTCCTTGTTTTTAGGTTATGGACTTCTTTGTTGTTTGGTTAAGATGTCCTGCAATGACATAAGAAAGTTTTGGTCTGAGTTTATAGAGCTTTATAGGCCACAAACGTGTTTATGGGACGTGAAAAGTGTAAACTTTTCAAACAAATAAATTAGAAAAGAAATTAAGGAGCTATTAATAACAA
Organism: Macrosteles quadrilineatus; assembly: GCF_028750875.1. Classification (NCBI taxonomy): domain Eukaryota; kingdom Metazoa; phylum Arthropoda; class Insecta; order Hemiptera; family Cicadellidae; genus Macrosteles; species Macrosteles quadrilineatus. The sequence continues at coordinate 5,289,273 of NW_026542599.1, read as the reverse complement.
AATGCAAGGGGGTGTTTCCTGACAGTGACGATAAGTTTGTGGAGACTGAAATTAACTCTTTGAGACCTTCATATCGATGTGAACCAATTAATTAGAACTAATTAAACTAATTAAATCTAAGTCTATAACCCTTATACTCTAAATACGACCCTTATACCCTTATATTAAATAATAGAACCCTCATATTTCCCACAAACCCAAAACACTTTTTTTAATTGTTTTTAGTCAAATTTTATTCTTTAGTGACTTTGCTTGCAACTCTAAAAAATGTCCTTGTTAAAAAAAATGAAAATAAAAAAACAAATAGTAAAAATTAACGTGGTGACAATACAAAGGAGTTTATTAGAATGATTTCAATATAACTGTTAAATTTGCTGTTATAGCCCACTATTTGCATCGTCAAAGACGGTGGTGCGCGCGCATGTGTCTCTAGTGTGTGGTTACCATTTGAATCGCACATGTGCCTAGAGCCGCTCGCAGTCACCTCATCACGAGCCACGCAAGGCACATGTGCGCTAGTGTGTGGGCCGCTCTCGTTCTGCTTGTTTACATTTTTAAACTTTGTAGGTGTTTCTTGTTTTAAAATGAAACAAAATCTTTAGATGAAGAATTCCATTTAATGAGCGACAAGTAAGTTTGTTTACTAAAACATTGTTTACAAAAAACAACATAATAATAATTAAGAACCATATTACTTTATAGTCATATTATGTCATCTCCCTTCTTCACTTATAAGTCAAGTCTTTTGGGAGGATTTATTCTTCGCGATGACTTTCTACTATCTACGTCTTTAACTCCATTTCCAGCTTTATTTCCGATAACTGTACTTGCTCCTGCCGGTTTTTCAACGTCATAAAATCGTTTCTTCAAAAACCAAGAGTTCCTTCAATAAACATTCCCATCTGGAGTTTCTATAAGGTATGATCTTGGCTCCGGACCTTTTCTTACGAATGTAGCTGGCTGCCAGTCCCTGTGTTCTTTCCTATACAGTACTTTTTCTCCTTCTATTTGTTTTCTTTCCTTAGATAAGGAACTAATTAATGTTACCTGGTCTGAGTGTTGAATCGAATATACTTCACCATGTTCATAATGTCTCAGTTTTTAATGATTTCACTCGATTATTTGTTTTTGAGCGGCATACCTTAGAGAAGTGGCCAAGGATACCACAGTTAGAGCACTTCTTTTGGTAAGCAGGACAAGCTCGAGGGCCATGGCGATATCCGCAGCGACTGCAAGTGAAGGTGTTATCCTCTTGTTTTTTGCTTAAAGTTTCTTTTCCTTTAACAGCATAAACATTGCAGCATTTCTTTTCAGACATTGTAGATAGCTGAAATTCTACTTCTTCAGAAGTCTTACAGATGTTTATTGTCTTTTCAAGTGTCAAATTTTCTTCATGAAATAGTTTTTGGCGAGTGTTGTCATGATTAATTCCGCAAACCAGCCTGTCTCGTAATAAGCTATCCTTCATTGTTCCGTACAAGCATTTATTTGCTTGGTTAGATGCTTTAGTTAAAAAATCATTAAAAGTTTCTCCTTTACCCTGATTTAGATTGTTGAAGACAAACCGTTCATATATGACATTTGATTTCTTTTCAAAATACGAATCAAATTTTGCAATTATATCATCCAAGCTAGTAGATTTTTCATCAATATCAAAAGACTCAAAAAGTTCAATTCCATCTTCTCCAAGTATTGTCATAAAAGTAGCTATCTGTTTCTCTACTGTCCTCTTCTTTAAATTGACAGCAGTAGTATACCACTGAAATTGTTTCCGCCATAAATTCCACTTCTTTGTCATTTCACTACCACTGGTAACTAACAGTGGCTTTGGTGGTTTTATGTTCATTGGTAAGTCTTGATTATTCATCTCATCATTATCATAATCAATGTTGTCTGTATTAACCTCTCTGAATGGAGAACATTGTCTTTCTTTATTCTTATTTCTGGTTCTTCGTTTCGGCACCATGTTTCTTGTTTTAAAATAAAACTAAATCTTTAGATGAAGAATTCCATTTAATGAGCGACAAGTAAGTTTGTTTACTAAAACATTGTTTACAAAAAACAACATAATATTAATTAAGAACCATATGACTTTACAGTCATACTAGCTGTACCCGCGGGCTTCGCCCCGTTTAACTTCATAAGTGAGCTTGTTCGCATGGCTCAATCACGTCCTGGTTGAAGTTCGTTCGCTACGCTCACTCACCTTTAGGTTGGAGCTCGTTCGCTGCGCTCACTTGCCTTCATGTTAGCTCGTTCGCTACGCTAACTCGCCTCCAGGATGAAGTTCGTTCGCTACGCTCACTCACTTTTTGATTGCAAATTAGCTATTGTCATAAATTAAAAAAAAATAATAGTGCTGCACTCTGTTGGTAATCCTTGTAACTTTAATGCTATTGAACATCATAGGACAGAACCAACTTGTTTAATTGAAACAGCTGTTATGATTCATTAATTCCATTTAAATATGAGTACTCATTAGGTTAACATGGGAAACTCCAGAGCCACTGGGGCGGAGCCCGAGAGTCCGATCAGAATAAAAACCACTTAGTTTTCCTATTTAATGCCTAAAGAATCAGTGTACCAAATTTCAGCCTCTTAGGTAAGTGGGGAGTGGGAGAATTAGTAATGAGTGAGTGAGTGAGTCAGTCAGTCAGTCAGTGAGGGCTTTGCCTTTTATATATATAGATATATACGTCCGTGAACACGATAACCTGAGTCATTTTTGTCCACTTTAGATGAAATTAGGTTTAAATGTGTAAGGTGGGATAAACTTGAATGAGTTCGCGAACCAGCATGATCGGACCAGGGGAACGGGATTTTACAAGGGGGTTTATGGGGTAAAAAATAGTTTTTCTTTTTTTGACCCTCAAAACACAAAATTTCCCAATTTCTCTGAGCTTAAAAAACAAATAATTTAGTATATCAAAGTGTTTTTTAACCGTTATTGGTAACGGAGAAAATAAAAAAAAATTGTAAATTTAAAAATCCCATGTTATTCTTATGAAGAATATTGTAAAATGTTGTAGTTTGCTTGTTTATGGATATATTTTTTGATCAAACTTGACAAATTTATTTATTTTATTCAAAGCTATTAATATTTTACTAAAAACACGTACACTTCATTAGTTCAATTGTAGCAGCAAACCTAGGTACTTGTTAAACCTAATGCTATTTAAATAGATTTGATTCAAAACCTATTTAGACAATGGAAATTCCCTTAGTCGACAGGATCGCTGCAGGTGGAGTATTTTTAATCAAGCTCATATACAATATTCCTACATCAGCATTGTTTATTAGGTAGTCATTTTCCCCAAAGAACCAATAATCTAAAAATTAGATATTATTAAAACAAATAGGTACAATATTATAACAAGTAATATGTTGATATTACTTAATGAAAAAAATGTAGTTTTAATAGTATATAATTGAATATTTTTTAAGGTAATCGGGGGAAGCGTGCAGCTATGGAAGACGAAACTTCACGCAGTGAGTAGCACATAAGACCAATATTTTAGTTTCTAATCAAATAAACTCCCAAGTCAACCCTTAACCCTTAAGAACCCTTAACAACAATCTCAACATGTTTTTAAATATCTCAATAAAATTGAATTATATACCGTACCTATTTGCTTGATGGTAATTTTATAAGTGACAATATTTCAAAGAGGATTTATTATTCATTAGGATAGGTCCATGTACAGACAAGGTGGTGAGTATTCAAACCATTATATTGAATGATCCTAGCCTCTTGTAGATTTCTATGAACTGTTTTCATCTTTATAATAACCACCAAACAAAAAGGGTTTGTTGGTTTGAATTCTTGAAACCACAAGTAGTCATAGAACTGCACTTTGTATATATTTCTTTGTTAGATTAGTCAACTTACATATTACTCTAAGCACCGAAGTAGATTTAAAATATGAAACATTTCTTTGAAAAACCACAGTAGATGGTGTTGGTTCTTTCTTTCCTGGCAAGACTTTATTTTCTAGGAGATACTGAGTCTGCGCCAGAGCCATCATCAGAACCAGAACCAAAATCTGAACCTGAACCAAAATCTGAACCTGAACCAAAATCTGAACCTGAACCTGAACCTAAATCTGAACCAGAACCTAAGTCTGAACCAGAACCTAAATCTGAACCAGAACCTAAGTCTGAACCAGAGCCCAAATCAGAACCAGAACCTAAGTCTGAACCCGAACCCAAATCCGAACCAGAACCTAAGTCTGAATCAGAGCCCAAATCAGAACCAGAACCTAAGTCTGAACCAGAACCAAAATCCGAACCAGAACCTAAGTCTGAACCAGAGCCCAAATCAGAACCAGAACCTAAGTCTGGACCCGAACCCAAATCCGAACCTGAACCTAAATCTGAGCCTGAACCTAAAGGAAAACAACAGGTTACATCAACCAAAGAGCATGCTAAAGTTGGAAAAGGTATAGTTACCCTACTCTTAGACTACTGTAAATATCAAATAAACGATGTAAAATATTTGCGCTGTACAGTACAATGTTATCCATATAATATTCAGCATGTCTGTTGCATACTTTAATTATAATTGTTACTGAAATTATGTAATATGGAGAACAGATTACAAAACTGTCTTAGGTACGGTACTTACTCTTCAGACAACAGAATATATATTTTTTATCAATAATATAATGTCAGGGGCCTCTTTTCTATATTTTACAACCTTCTAGTTTCTAATTGTCAAAGTTGTATACTAATTTTGATTACAATATTTCTGTTAAGTTTTATTTGGGAAAAAACATTTCATGTGATAGATAGCAGTACTAAATATTACTAATATTTATCCAGTAATTGTTAGAAGATGTATCCTTGTAATTCTTAATTCTTTTTCAAAAGATACTGAATTTTTATTTTATCAGTCAATAGTTTACTCCTATTATGAATTGCACCTATAGCAATTATACTGTCTACAGACGTATAACTTATATTTCCATGTATTAATAATGCCTGAATACTATTTTACTATCAACCATCGTGTAACTGGTACCATTCCCATTCGTGTAACTGGGAAGAATATTTGGTAGCTATGAAAAAATACAAGAAATTGTGATTTAACAAACTGCATCAACTACTAATGTATATATATATGTAGGCTTAGATGTAAAAACATAATTATGAATTCTCATTAACATTATAGTTTAGTATTTAAGTATTTACATTCAAAGACTAAAATAAATGCACCTGTATTAGAACTTAATATTTCCTCAAAGTCGGCAAAGGACCTTGCTTAGACGCAATAACAGAACACTATCTCCACTATAAAAAAGATACAAAACATTAAATACACGGTTTCAAACTTAATGTTATCAGAAATAGACAATTTACTTTAGTAAACATTAAGCATGTGATTACATTTTTAGAATGCTAGTTTAAATTAACAACATGAAAATGATTAGGGGCAGTTCTTAGACCGTACACACCTCGGCACGACTTCAACGCCATGGACTGTACTGACATTGTCATTGGAATGGCGAGAGGAACTGCAAGTAGAATATGGGATTACTACACTAGAGACAGGTTGGTATTTAATTAAACGTGTTAATTCCGTGGTATTTAATTTACGTGTGTTAATTCTAGGATTCATCCCAACCACCCATTATATACGATCTATCCCTGTATTCATCTTTCAGTTTTTGGCTTACATCTTCTAACGCATGCTATGAAAAAATGTTCCTGTAGTTAGTTTGAAGAGCATAAACGTCTGCGTAGAATGTTTTCCAATTCATTAAGATCGGCTTCACCATTTAACCGCTATTGATTGTTAACACTAGATCAGATGCTTGTCAAGTTTCCGAAGTTTAAAATCATACTATTGAAATCTGGCAAACAACCAGCCTAATTACCAAAAACAGGGGATATGGCAGTGAATCTATCCACTAGTGTGACGTCATGGATCCTGCAGCATGGCCTATGAACAAGTAAGTGCTCATGAGAGCAACATCTTACTTTGGAGAGCTTTTCCGAGATTGGGGAATCAATGATGGGGATCTAGCCCGATGGTTCGCTGGCAGGCCCATCGCAGTGAATGCTACCCATCAAATTAAGGGATATTGTGGGATCACCTCTTGAACATAATATCAGCAAGTTGATAATATAAACTCCACGGATACGGTTGGCTCAAAAAGAAATGCATCAAATGGTTCCAGTGTCACGACCCATTTACTGAAAATAGTTCGCTCATGTCAATCAGCTCAGCAGTTATCCCATATGATAGCATCAACGCGAGATATGTATAAAGCATAATGAAAAGGCACAGCTTGCAAGAAAATCGTAAATAGGCAAGCCTATAATGACCATAAACTTTGCAGAATAAAAGGAAGTGATGACCTAAATTGCGAGCTGTGATGGCAACAGCAAAGATTAAAGAAGAATCTGCCCCCCTCAGTTAGCACGTGATATTCCACATCAAACCCAAGCCTCAATTTGAATCATACTTTGGATTAAAAATAGGTCCGTACCCACTAGCGCAGTTTGATGAAGAAAGCGTGATGTAGAAGAGTCGAAAATCTAACTATACATGTAGCCTAAAACTACTCATGCTGTTTACTCCAATCAACGTAGATCTCACTGTGTTCTGGGTTACAACGCTTGGCCAAGTTGCAGAAGCAGGTTGGCCCTATACATGGTTGGGAGCAGAAAATATCCAAATCAAGTGAGGGTTGGTCTCTTCTAGAAGACACTTTCAACTAATTTTGACTTTACTTTGATTCTAACAAAAGGGGCTGCTCATCCACCAATCCTTTAGAGCTCATTTAAAAGTGTACTTAATTCAAAGAGATAGGTATGGAAAATTAACGCCAATGGGTTAACTCCCATCATTACGGTCAAAATCCACCGGTTCGACAAGAACTTCTCAACTCCGTCTACCTATCTCGACTATCGTGTACATGTTAAAAAGGTTTACATTATCTTGCTCCTTTTGAAATGCAGGGAATGCACTACTGTCTGAAAGACTTGCAAGGGGCACGATTATCTCAATTCTATATGACGAAAAAGATGGTACCGAATGTCACCATTTGTGGCAAGACCAATAAGAGCAAAGAATGAATCCTTATTCTTAAGATTCCAATGATGAGAATTAAGTAGAAAAGTTATATGGTAAAATCTACAAAAACTCCCAATCTTTTTTTTTCAAAAGGCTAAATACATAGTAAAACTATGTACATCCGCCCCATTATCATCTTTCGTTTATTAAGCTAAAAAATAACATTTTTGCTATATTTAATAAAAATCTTTTTTGTTGTAATATCTTATTATATATTAGAATTGCTTAACACCATTTTGGAGTGTCCAGAGATGGGATCGTATAAATGGGAGCTTAGGAAGAATCCTAGAATTTTTTTAACCCCAGATAACAATATTAGATTTAAAATTACATAGGGGGTCTTGCTACCCTTCCCTTCACACATTCTTGGATAAACCTCTGGATGATAACCATGGAATAAACCACTATCTAGTAATTCATAATCATAATTCTACGCCGAATATTGTGTTTTCCAAACTAACTACAGGTGCATTTTTGTATAGCAAGCGTCGTTTAGGAGTTGTAAGCCGAAAACTGGTCAAATAATCAACCTTTCGGCCATGTTGATGAAAATATCCTAACTTGGAAAAGCTACAGCGGCTAAACGGCTTGGCCGATTTTGACGTATTTAACATCAATCGAAGCGGAATTTAATGCACTAAAAGACACTTTTGAACAACATTTTCCTTAGGATTTTTTATTTAGGAGTTATAAGCGAAAAACATAAAAAAGTGCAAAATTTTCATAGTTTTTCGACTCTCAAAACTTAAGCAGACGTCAGAATCCGTCGCAAACTCAAAGGAGTCTTATTTGCGACCCCCTAAAGGTATTAAAACACTTTCCAGCTTTAGACGATTTTTCGGGGAGCATATGTCTAATTTGCCGGGGCTAAATAGGCAAGCACGATTTTTGTCGGCAGAACTCCTACATGGTTTCTCATCCGATTTTGTTAGTTTATGGCTCATTGGAAAGATCCCATTCATTACATGTCATAAAGGTCTTACATGAAAAAGTCCCCTGGGTTCTGCCCCAGTGGCTCTTAAAGTTTCCATGTTATCATTATTTGCTTACATTATGATCAGCTGGATAATTTATTTGCTGTAAATATTACAATATTCTAGGAAACGCGCCTGTGTACACACATTTCCTGACTTAGGCCATGGCCACCATTAACTACAGGCCGCGCCTGGTATTAAGTTGGCAACGTCGCAAGTAGGGTTGTTTAGTGTCAGACGTGTCATAAGATAACATGGCAGACAGGTGACAGCTCATTAATTTGCACTTTATTGATTTAATTTAAATTTATAAACATAAATAAACATACAGAATTGAAAACCAAAACAATATGAATTGAAAATCTATATCTGTACATTTAAAGCGGAGTCAATATTTTCATAGTCCAGTAACCAAGCTTTCGTAAATTAGCTGCTTCCAAACAAAACAGCTGTTACAACCCTACTTGCGACTTTGCCACTTCAAAGGCCACGGCCTGGAGTTAAAGGCGGCCGTGCGTAGCCTTAGTTGACATTAAATATTTACTTACTTGAATGTGGGTTTGCGTTCGTATTATAATAGAAAAAGCCAAGAAAGCCTAGGCAATTTGATATATTTCACCAAATAAGAAAAATGAAATGACGCAGAAGGCCTACTGTATTTCTTGAGCAATCATTGAAAGAACCAATTTGCAAATTATGGAAACATAGAAGAGCCATAGAACTCCACCAAGTAGAAGGAATAGAGATAATGTTTCATTGAGAATTTTTTATCGTTAGTAGTTTACATAATGAAGAACAATACTTTTTCTTTGAAATGGCGACCATACAAAGGTAGATATTTTTAAGCCAAGATTTTTTATTGGAGATGAGTGCGTAGGATGAGTGGCGCGATCTTGTAGTCTTGTTAGTGACTAAGGCCGACAAACATTAGCCCTTCTCATTGGCTGATTACCGATAGGGTGTGTGGCTTATAGGTTAACGATGTTTCTTGGAAGTCAGCCCTACCGGTCATCGCCTAGCTCACGTCAGCTGGGAAAGGAATTTGTAAATCAATGCTCATGCTACTGTTAAACTCTGTTCACACCAACTGGTCGACTAAATGTAATGTGAACAGAGTGCATAGATGATCACCGTGGTTACGGGGTTAATCCCCTTTCGTACACCCCCCTGGTTAAAACGTCAACCTACCACCGGTTGACAATAAAAAAAAAAAAAACAACTTAAGGAGATACGCAAACATCAAACACAATCGCTTAGGAAACATCAATCGCAAAGGTGGGAATCGAACGGATATCTTGATGTGCGTTCCGACTCTTCTTCCCCCCTTCTTGCGACGCGACGCGATCTTTTTGTTTCGAGACCCTTCCAGTGACGCGGTAGAATGAGCTGGATCGTTCCATATACAAAAACATAGCACTGCACATAGTCATATTACTCACTAATATGTTTTTTGGGTGGTATGTTTTTTGTTTATATTGAAAAATGTATATAACAAGTATATTTGCAGTAGTATTTTTGACTAAAACAATAGTAGCGAGGAAAGTTTAGTTTTTAAAGTATCTTTGATACATTATGAAAGATTACTGCACCACATAGTGCTGCACAATACCCCTAACACAAAAAATCTTACTAATATTATAAATGTGAAAGTTTGTGTGTTTGTTTATTTGTTTGTTTTTTGTTTGTTTGTTTGAAGTTCAATCACGCACTGGACGGATTGGGCTGAAATTTGGCATGATGATAGCTCACATTCCCAATTAACATATAGGCATATTCTTATCTCAAAAATCCTTTCGGGCTCCGCCCCAGTGGCTCTGTAGTTCCCCATGTTATTGTTAACCTTATGAGTATTCATATTTAAATGGAATTAAAGAATTTAGTTAGATGTTTCAACTAAAAAAGTTGGTTCTATGATATGCAAAAGCATAAAAAAGTAATAAGATTTACCGACAGGGTGCAGCACTATTAGTCTACTTTTTTGCATTTTTGAAAACGGCAAATTTGAACCAAGCAGCAACACAAAACTGTGATACGCAATATGAGAACTGTCAAAGTCGGATTTCTTACAGTTATATTTATGTTTTTAATTTCATGAATAATTTGTGATATTTTGCGAGTTTTTATCATTTATTTTTCTTTATTGTTTAGGTGAATTGGTAGAACGTTATGGCTATGGTAGAACACTTAAGTATACAGTACCGTAAATTTAAAGAAGCAAATTTTATCAAACTGTTATTTTGTCCTCCCCCATTGCAAACGCAAAGCTTGAGTATAACTGCAATACGTATTTTATACTTATATGCCAACCCCGTACGAAGGACGGGTACCCTGCTAGTTTACAATAATTTAACTGCACAAAAAAAAAATTTTACAGATCCACACCTCGTTTGGATATGTTCTGGGGCGGCAAGAATGATTTGACAGCAGCCATGGGATTTGAGAAGGATGGCGTCACAACAATTTTGTTCAGGAAAAAACTCAAAGGTAACTAACTTTGACTATCCAATTGTCAATGCTATTTAATTAATGTCACCTATGAATTAATGTCACTTTTACAAACAAAAGTATAATTAATAATTAAACCAAAGAAAATTAATTTTAGTTTTACAATAACATTTCCTTTTCGTCTGTAATGTGCTATGAATATTTAATTGTGTTTTTAACTACATTTTGATTGTCTTTCATTATGATTTGTTGTTACCTTAAGGTTTTTAATTGTTGTATACTAAAAGTTTAAATCTTATGAATCAAATAATTTAAAAATTGAAATTGGGAAAGCTGAAGCTTATTAGATATTTTTAAGTTTAATAATAATTTTTACTCCAAAATGGCCTTTGCAACAAATTGTTCAAGGGAGATCAGACTTTCAGGGTAAACATATACTGTATCATAAATAAAAAAAAAAAAAAATGATAGACAAAAGTGTCTTTTTGATTTTAATACAGGAACTCGTAGACATTACGAGTTCCTGTATTAAAATATATTTGTACTCGTAAGGTCCAATAAACAAGTATAAATGTAATAATTTGTACTACAGAACTATATAACTTCAATAGGATTTAGCCTAAGTTAAAAAGAAGCCATTTCATTTCCGTGTACACCACTGACATTTTATTAATAAAATAAATGAAATCATAACAAATATATACTTTCCATTTAGTTAAATTATACCTCTGTATCTCAGTCCTAAATAATTATTTAACTAAAACAGTCTTACTTTATGATGACCTTCCGTAGAGCTCTATTTTAATACAGGAACTCGTCTGTAAAAAAAAATATACAAATGCATAAATATTACTAATATAACTATTCTAAATATAAATTTCAATTACCATTTTCTTTCGTACAATGTGCTTTTTGCAAGTTAACATACTTATAACCTAATTTAACATATTCTAGAATTTGAGGTTAACCAACAGTGAATATTATTTTCCCCTATCCATGTTCAATAGTATTTATAATACAAATTTTAATTTCAGATTTAACTTTCCTAGATTATAATGGATAATAATATTTTGTACTTACAATGTCTACGAGATTTGCCTGCCATGAGATACAGAATTATGAATGAAATCAAACTTTGTGAGGGAAATGAAAAAAGAAACAATGTTACCACAACAAACAATTAAAATAAATCAATTTTGCTTCTTACATACTATAACTAAATTTGCTGGATTTTTTTTAAACAAACAATACAAGAATCAGTATAAATTTTCTGCCACTTCAAAATAAAAAAAATCAAAGTAAATTTAGTTCAATTTTTTTTCCCTTAATAACAAACAACAACAATATTTGCAAAATTAAATACTATGAAATAAAACACAACAATTAAATAGAATAGCTCGACTCAATACAATATCCGGTTAGTTCAGATAACCTATTGTAGTACAAATTATTACATTTATACTTGTTTATTGGACCTTACGAGTACAAATATATGCGCAACTCTGCTCTACAGAACAACAAAATATAAAAAAAAATCTGGAAATCACTATAGCCTACTTTTAAATTTTTATCCAAGCCTAATTTTTACTAGCCTAGAGTGAAATATTACATTACAGCCTAATTACTAAATGAGCATGAATCTATAGCAAGATAATTTCATAAATATGTCTAAATTTAACTTGAATTACCTTATCAAAGAAGAGCTAACATATGAGCTCTTATCAAGAGGACAAGATATTATTAACAATGATGTTCAGAGTTTAAGGAGGCAATTAAGGTCATGTCAAGACGTTCCAACAAATGTCATTAATTTGAAAGGGAAAATTATACTTAAAGATGAATTTGACACGATAGAAAACAAATTATATAGTGTAGAGGAACTAATAGGTCAGTGCAAGGAAGCTAATAGCAACTTATTAGTAGCCAAAATCAAGGCTAAGCTAGCCCATTTAGCCTTAAGAATTTCACATATGAAACTGTGTAAATTAGAAGAATCCTTTACGAATAGACTTACTGAATATGTGGATAAATTGCAAAAATCCACGTCGCAATTTGAAGCTATCCTAACTGACATCCCTCAGGAGGAGTTGGCGGAGTTTGAAGAAAGGTTAAACAAACACCTCTATTTTGGACGAAGAGGAAATTGACTCAGAGATAAATAAGCATGTTGTTCACGGTAGACAAACATCTTCTACCCCTACCCAACATAACACAGAGACACTGGAAGTCATTCAAGATTTCAAGCCTATAGAAATTCCATTAGACAATCGCCTTGGTCCACAAATACAACCACGAGCAGGCCCCACTCAAGAGATTGAAAATGTAAATGTATTCGGAAAAATTAAGAATCCGTTAGAAAAATATCTCCAAAAATTCAGGATCTGTAATGGACTAGAAATCTATCCTCTGCTGGACTTTTTAAGAAACCTAATAACCATCACCACCGAGACCAATCTTACTTCACACCAACTGTTTGAAATCTTGCCTACATATACTTCTCAACCACTCACGAATAAAATATTAGAACACAAGAACACAAATCAATCAATAGACCAACTACACACAGATATCATAAATACCTTCATACCAATAACACTGAAGGAGAAACTGAAACAAGAACTCATCTTTAGACCGCAAAAAACAAACGAACCGTTGTCAATCTACATAAATGAGGTCAAGACAAATCATCAAGTATTGAAGGGAAATCTCACTGAAGAAGAATTGGTTTGTTTCATCAAAAATGGCATCCACCCGGAAATCAGAAATAAATTAGTGTTTGAAAAAAATCCGATAACCTTCAGAGACCTAGACCAACTGTGCATAAACCTAAACAACGTTAATTTTAATGACTATGTCAGACACAATATGTTTCCTACTACGTCAAATACATCATCAGGACATATGCATAATAGATCAGTTGAAAATCAGGGAAATCATGGGTATGGACAAACGTCAAGTGGGACCTCATATCCACGAGACAGGGTTTGTTATAACTGTGCTAGACCAGGTCATACAGCAAGACAGTGCTTCAGAAAACCAAAAAACTCATAAACTTGGGAGGTGTAAGAACCGAACTTCACGTATCTTATCCTCCCAGAAAACAAAATGTTATTGATAATACAAACCATAGTTTCGCATTCAAAAATGAATTAAGACAACTAGTTAAAGGGCACAACAAGTTAAAGAAACCTAGCATAACAAAAACCAAAGGTAAAACAATACATTCTTTACCATGCATGCAAATAAAATTAACTGGGAAAATACATGTAAAATCTCTACTCGATACTGGAGCCAGTAGAAACTTTATAAGTAAAGAGCTTTATGACAAACTAAACGCAGTAAATAAAATTAGAGGAACTAAGAAATGGACTGATATAATGTTAGCTGCAAATGAAGAACCATTGGACATCATAAATGAATGTAAGATAAAAATCAAGATAAGCAAGTATTCCTGGTATGAAAAATTTTTGGTGATAAAACAAAACTATTATGATATGATAGTGGGAGCTCCATTCATTCGTAACAAAGGCCTAATTATCGATTTAAATGACAACAGCTGTTATTTTAAATTCGCACCTTCAGACAAAATAAAGTTGTGTGGAGATGAAAATTGGCAGAAATTAGCAATAAATAATATTCATATCGGAACTCCAGAGATGACCACAGAAATAGAAGAACTAGTAAAATCTTATCCCAATGTATTTACTGATAAGATTGGTGAGGCACTTGACCTATAAGTAGAACTAAAGCTTACTGATGATAAACCTATATGTATTCGCCCTTATTTTCTAAGTTCGCCCACTTTGAACAAAATGAAAGCCATAGTAGACGATTGGTTAGCCCAAGGTATAATAGAACCATCCACTAGCGCAGGGGTGCCCAGAGGGGGGGTACCGTGGCGCGTTTGCGCCACAGGAATTTTGGGGGGGGACTTTTTTTAAGGGATTTTGGGGGGGGGGATATGTAATTTTTGCTAGCTGTCATGATGGCTGTATAATTTTGTACAAGCAGTCCGAAAAAGTGTTTCTCACTAAAAGTAGCTCACTATCAACAACAACAACATTTTGCCGTTCGTAATTAAGATTGCTTCTAAGAATGGTAAAGCACCTTGTCAGACAATCCTTAACATGCCAGTGTCGAATTTTACATGCTACATATGTTTTGTTGGTTCTTTAACTCCACTATAGTCAGGATTTACAAAAGATCCCCTTCTGGAGGTGTCGTCAGAATACGTTACAAACATTTAACACAAAACACGAAACGATTACAGATAGGCCTATTACGCGTGTACATTGCCGTCGGCAAGACTGGAAGTAAACTGAATCGGGTTCAGGTTATGACGGACCGACGTGGTCTCTGGATTGTCGTCTGCGTTGTCAACAGCTGATATTGGACTATTGTAGTGACTGAGAAGGGTATTGAAAATATAATGGGATATACAAATTTTGTGCTGTCCCAATTTTATGTATTCATATATTTCAAACTCCTCAAAGTATTTAATAAATTTCCTTTCGTGCAGTACTGTAGAATTTCGAGACCATCATTTATATCCAGCATATAAATTGGTTATTATTGTCAATAGTTTTGAATGGAAAACTCAATTATGAATCCCATTATATTTTCAACATACTTTCCTCCGTCACTACAATTAGCCCAATATCAGCTTTTGATAACTTAGACGACAATCCAGAGACCACGTCTTTCCGTCATAATCTGATTCAGTTTACTTCCAGTCCTGCCCGCGGCAATATACACGCGAGAATTGATAGGCCTATCTGTTATCGTTTCGTGTTTTGTGTACAAACGGATTGTCTGACAAGATGCGTTCCTACCATTTTAGTCATAAAAGGCAATCCTGGGGCTATAAAAATGAATTATAAGATTACTTCGTCACAAAAACCTTTTGTTCTAAAGGCATGGTATTTTGCCCGGCGATTTTTGTAGAAGGCAGCCTGCAGTGGCGAGCAACAATAGTCTGACTTATTTCGTGACTCTGCCTATAATTTTGAAACAATTAAGATACTTTTTGCCAGTATTATTAATACACTTAAAGCTGTTTGAATTCTTAAGCCCTCTAAACATTAATGCCACCTAATATATTGTACAGTTACAGTACTGTGTTGGAGTAGATTAATTCACCGAGTATATTGTTGAACGTGTTGAAGACTTTGTCTATTGCAATACTGAGCACATGTTGGCTGACAATACAAATTCGGAATTTTGTAAATTGAAAAACTTCTAATTCAACCATTAGTTAGATATGTATTGTTAAATGACGTTTCCTATTAAACATTTAATTTTGATTCTGAATCAGCAAGTTTGTTTTTTGTACCTCAAGTTTACTAAATACTTTAAATACTCGTTTTATGAGGTAAAGGGAAAATTGTCAGATGAATTGGTGGGGGGAGGGTAGGTTTAAATAGACGACAACATAAATTGGGGGACTACTCCTTTGGCTTGGGGGGGGGGGGGATTGCGCCTCTGGGTTTAGGGGGGATGGGCACCTCTGCACTAGCGAATATAGCAGCCCAGCATTTTTAACAGCAAAAGATAGATTGGTAGTCAACTATTCTGAGTTGAATAAGAAATTAGTGAAAATGAACTATCCAATTGGTGACCTCCAAAATATGTATCATCATCTACAAGGGGCTAGTTACTTTACAGTAATCGACTTGAATAAGGCTTTCCTTCAATGTCCTTTAGCAGAGTCGCACATATATTTGTACTCGTAAGGTCCAATAAACAAGTATAAATGTAATAATTTGTACTACAGAACTATATAACTTCAATAGGATTTAGCCTAAGTTAAAAAGAAGCCATTTCATTTCCGTGTACACCACTGACATTTTATTAATAAAATAAATGAAATCATAACAAATATATACTTTCCATTTAGTTAAATTATACCTCTGTATCTCAGTCCTAAATAATTATTTAACTAAAACAGTCTTACTTTATGATGACCTTCCGTAGAGCTCTATTTTAATACAGGAACTCGTCTGTAAAAAAAAATATACAAATGCATAAATATTACTAATATAACTATTCTAAATATAAATTTCAATTACCATTTTCTTTCGTACAATGTGCTTTTTGCAAGTTAACATACTTATAACCTAATTTAACATATTCTAGAATTTGAGGTTAACCAACAGTGAATATTATTTTCCCCTATCCATGTTCAATAGTATTTATAATACAAATTTTAATTTCAGATTTAACTTTCCTAGATTATAATGGATAATAATATTTTGTACTTACAATGTCTACGAGATTTGCCTGCCATGAGATACAGAATTATGAATGAAATCAAACTTTGTGAGGGAAATGAAAAAAGAAACAATGTTACCACTACAAACAATTAAAATAAATCAATTTTGCTTCTTACATACTATAACTAAATTTGCTGGATTTTTTTTAAAACAAACAATACAAGAATCAGTATACCCCATATAGTCTGATTGAATTAACTAACTAATGTTATTCATTGTGACCATTGGTTAGAATATATTATTGATCAAATAAAAGGATTGCCTTATCCAAGCATAGTTGTTGGTATAGTTTCGTTCATTAGAACTTCGTCATGTCATTGTCTGCGCAACCACATCATCAATGTATTAATACATTATGGTATGTCAAAAGATTCTTTAAAATACCAAAATCACAATAGTCAAGTTGATCAAATGATTAAAATGGAATAACTGGTTAAAACTGTAAAGGCAGTGATAAGACAGTGCTTGCCAGCCTCTACAGTTTTTACTAGTTTTATCACTTTTTATTCCATTTTAACCATCAACATGACTAGTTTTGACTATTGTGATTTTTACATTATTTTAAAGAATCTTTGGACATACCATAATGTATTAATACATTGATGATGTGGTTGCGCATGACCTGAGGAGGTTTAATGAACGAAACTATGCCAGCAACTGTGGTTGGATAAGGTAATCCTTTTATTTTATCAAACTAACTAACCTCATTGGCTGCAAATCCAAAAAAAGGGGCGAATCCCATCCTCTTCGTCATTGTTGTCCGGACCTAGATGGGAACAAAGAAGCCAGTACTCTAATGAAACACCTTTGTAATGTTTTAGAATAACCGCATTAGTGTGCAGGAGCTGGTGAGGTTGGTTGATGAATGGAGGTACGGAGTGTTTCAGGTGATTGTGATAGCAGTGAGAACAGAAGGTGGAGTGATGGAACAACCAATTGGCTTGGTTTATTTGATCAGGCTATATGGCATCACATTGTATTACTGAATTTTACAATACATAGAGCAAGCAGATTAAATTAAAGTAATTGGGGGAATTAAAAATCAAAGTAATATTAAAAATCAAGAACTGAGAGGCTTTTTGATTCAACTCTGTTCTTTTTTAGGTGTACCCAAGAAGAGATTCCGTAGAAAGACTGTCTAAAAAACAGTATAGAACATGAATGCAAGGGGGCGGCTTTGGTTGATTGATACTCAATAATACTTTATCAGTTGGTTAACTGCTTACACTATTCATAGAATAATGCATAATTTCTAGCATAAAGTGTGGTATATGATCAATGATATTTAATTTATGTACTTATGGTTTGTACTTTCTTCTAGCCGCTGAGCCCACAGACCATTCTATAGAAGAGGACTTGATGCATGTGATCTGGTCCCGGGGCCAAGAGCCAGGCAAGTACCACCACTTCCCCAAATCTGGCCTGGAGAAGGATATGGCAAAGGTGAAGGAATTCTACAAACCAGACGAGCTCAAATACCATGGCCATGGCGACCAGAGAGGAGTAATCAGCCTTAACTTCTACGGTAATTACTCAATGTAATCTGTGTCATCATTATTTTTGTTGATTGGCCAGCTTCAGCCTAATGTGTGAGCTGATGAGCCTTATCCATCTTTGACTCTCTACATAATGCTGTAATATAGGTATAATATATATCATATATATATGTGTTTTGGCGTCTTTTTTTGACCTATGTGCTTGCTAAGAAATGGGTTTGTGGTAAAGTTTTTCAAAGCGAATAACAGGCCAAATGACAGGAAATGACACTACATGAATTTTAATGTAATCCATTTCATTGAGGATCAATTTCAGGAGGAAAGCAGTGGAAACATGTTTTGAGATACCAGTTATCGAGGAACTCTAGCTAGTTTTGAGTTTCCTGTAGTTTCTGTTGGTCTTATTTACCTTACAAATTTACACTTTTATTATAGTACCAGTTCTGAAACCTTTTTCATTATATTCCAGACGGCACTGGACCCAGCTGAACTTAATCATTGCGCTTTGAATAAAATTATCGTGGCCGTAAACTCAGCTGATGATCAGTAAAAATGCTGTATCCAAACATTGCTCATTTTTAAAGATGAAAAGCAAAGGCCTTAAAAAATGCACGCTTTGTCGGCATTGTACAAATATCTCTACCTCTAAACACGCCAAAATTCTTAACAGAATCCACCTCAGAGACAGCAGCTGCTGGTAACGAGGTGGCCAGTGGCGCAGAGCCCCCAGTGCCCAAGATCACCCCATGCCAAGGCGAGTGGGAGTCTCCCAGAGGTTGTGATGTTTCCAAGGGCAACTGTGAGTATCATGCCCAGTGGGAGTTCTATCCTCGTAAGGATGAGATTAAGTTTACCATCACAACCTCTAACACCAACCACTGGACGGGCATCGGCTTCTCTGATGATCAGAAAATGGTGAGTGTCACAGAGTTACCTTAGGCCATTAATCAATACTAGTAGTCGAAAACTCAACCAAAAATATGTAATGCACAGGCTTCCCTATTTTCACCCCAAGCTGTAAATAAAATATGTGATTGTAATTTCTTCCATTTGTTTTGATTTTCTGTTTATTTTTTGTTGTTATTTTGTCACCAGCATAAACCCATAAAACCCATGGTAATTCTTTTTAAAATTTCAAATTCATTTTTTGTGCTTATTTTTTAAACTATTTTAATTTATAAAGGGATCCCGCACATCTACAGGAAAATACCTTTCTAACAGTATACACGTAGATTTTCCCTGCAATGTACACGAGCTGAGAAAAAAGGTTTGTATATTTTCCAGGATTATTCCAATGGTGCGTTACAAGATCTATAGGTCTCGTCCGCTATAATCATAGCGGATAAGAATATATTGGTTAGAATATATTGGTATATTGGTACCCAGGTGCAATACGAGACCCCGAGATTACGTTGCGCAGTACCTAATCTTTTGCGCATCATAACCTCGTAAAGAAAGGCGAGAGAGCGCTGAGTGTTTGTTTATCTGAACCAGTACAATGTTGACAATCTTCAGCCAGCCCAGGAAGTAAATATGACGTCATTGTACGAGACCCCGAGATCTCGTACCGCACAGCTGTAATAGTTGATTATTTATTTGTATTTATTCTTTTCCTACAATAACAAATTAAGAAAAATATATGTTATCTGTTTATTTACGAATTCCTCATAATCGTAACTGGTATAAAAATTATATTTTATCTTTCTTTTATCACTTTTTATATGAATGCGTTTCCTTACAGCTGATTTCAGGCTAAATAAAATAAAAATGAAATATGTTTACAAATTACTGTATTTATTTTGTTATAATTTTGGGGTTGGGCTATGACCTCGAAATGAGTGCGTGCCAACAGTGAGTCGAGGGGGCGGGGGGGAAGGCATGGGTGCAACCTCGAAGCTATATTTAGACTTGCACCACTTCCCTAAAGGGCTGGGAAAGGGATCCCAATCGCAAAACAAAAACCAATGATACAAAGTTGTTTATCGGAAATTGCTTGGCCGGTTTGACGATTATTTAGCATTAATTTTTGTATGATTTAGTAGGGACCAGGAGAAATATTCAAGTTAATGTAAATGATTTGCTTTTTTACATCAAAATACAACATTGCACAATCGTGATATTTTAGGTCATTTACCAGTGACCTTTAATACGCATCCGTTAGTGCTGTTTTAGAAGAGAAACACGTTGATAGTTAAACAAGATTTATGTTCCCGTAGTTGAAAACGATAAATATGTAAACCTGTAAAACATTAGATAACTCATTAAAAATAACAGCATAAAAACACCATTATTCTTTCTCTTTGTTCTTGAATTATTTTTTTGGTTTTCTTCTTTCATCCAAGCATTCGACAAAGGGTACCATGGTTACTAATCACCCCATTATAGCCTCATGTAGTGCTTGGAACAACTATTTTTGTTACGAGACCCAGGGGTCTCGTATCGTAATAAAGTAAAAGTTTATTACTTCAGTGTGTTACGAGATCTATTTATCTTGTTCATTTCATATTTACTAGTTGATACACCAAGAAAAATGCATTATATACAAGTTTCATTTCTTTACGATACCTGTACGCCGAAATATCGATGTCTTAATTTTTGGAAAGAAGCCAAATTATGGGTCCCGCACTACGGGCTAGGTATGATACGAGACCTCGGGATCTCGTAGCGCAGTGAACGTGTTAAAGAAACATGCTTGCCTATTAATATATAGATTATTGTTACGATAACTTTTTATTTTTCGAGGAAAATTTCTGGTTGGTGGTTTGGCATCATATGGATCTCGTAACTTGTAGGCCACTAGGCCCAGTAGTTGATTTGCTCAACTCACCCAGCACTTGACTAGACTGTCCACACGCATCCCTTTCCTATTGTTGCTATTTTATTACTAGTTGTTACAAACTTTATTGTATTTTTTTTTTATTATTAGTTTTTAGAGGTTAACTGTAAGAAAGGACCATGAGGTCCTAAGTTCGCCTCAATAAAGAAGCATTTTCATTTCATTTCATTTTCCTATTCCGTATACCGTAGCTTTCGTGTTAAATGTTGTATGAGTTTAAAATGGCACGACAAGAGTTTATTGCTGAATTTAGAACTTAAAAACTGAATTAGATTATTAGAACTTAAACTGAATCACCACTTAAATTCAGAGATTGCTTTATAGCTTTTGTAAAAAAAACTTTATGATATTCCATGAGGATAAAATTTGCTGGAAAATTACTGTATAATGCATTTCTTGAAAACACTCAATAAAGGCAGCCAAGAGTTGCCTCCAAATAAAAAATGTGAAAACACCTTTCAATATATTTCTGCTAGAAAACATGTTTATAGTTTAGGGAGTATGAATTCTAATGACCCAAATGGTTAATAAAATCGTTCCCATTGAACTGTTGATCTTTAGGTAAAAAAATTTAAAAACTGAATTTTATAAGAGAGTATGATTTACGTAGGCTACAGCAAGAAAATGCAACACAGGGCCAACTGTTCAACTGAAGCATTGAGTGATTGAGTGTCGAATAGTCGAGTCAAGTGAGTAGGCCTACCTACACTGAACTTACCCCAATACTGACTCACTCAGCGACCACAGAATAAAACAATTAAATTTTGTTTCTGTGGTCGCTGGACTCACTTGACAGCAGTAAACAGATGTTTCGCAGGCAAATCGTGGTGGTGGGGGTAGTTACTTGGCCAAGCAACTCAATTCTCAACTAAATCACTCGACTCGCTCTCAACTGACCTCTTTTTACCGACTCGCCCATTGCTTGACTGGCCTGCATGTCTAGTTAGAGAGCGAGTGGCTGCTTGCACCCCGCCGTACTCGACCCAGCCAGGCTTATGTCTGTTTTGTCTTTCGATAATAATAAAGTAGTCAGTTGTTCTTATCATGATATTTTTAATTTTATTAACCTTTTTAACAGTTTATTAAAAATAAATTTTTATCCTAAACAAAATTTACATGCGTTAGACGTATCTATACGGATCCATGCATTCCTTAGCAAGCATTGGACGAATATATTGCAACAACTATTGTCATAAAACTTGTATAAAAAAATATTTATATAAAATGGTGACTTTATTAATCAACTTTAATCATCAGATAGAAGTGGGAAAACATCAAAATTTGTAAAGTGATTATTTAACCTCAACCAAATTATTGATCGCGCATAGTGAGTAGAGCTTTGCCCTCCAGCTTGGGAAGGGTTAAAAGAAGTAGATCATATTCTATTCCAATGTCAATGTTGTAGCCACTTTTGAAATTATAAGAGACACACAGCTGAATCCAGTTCACTGAGAGTGCTGAAGTGTACTGATTTTTGTAAAAACACATACAATCTCAGTACCGTAACAACGAACAAAGGAATAAATAGAGTTTTAGACTGTACTATGAGTGGCTCATTCAACTATGTTCCTTTTTAATAAAAAAAATTACTAAAACTGCTCTAAATAGATGTAATGTTTACTTCAGTATCCAATAGTCAATAGTTGCACCCAATCCCGACTGGTGCAGGATTCAAACCTTAAATCTTTATTTCTGTCCCCTAGCAAGGGATGCACCAATTCCACCACCCACCCATTGGTTTTTCACCTAACAGTCTTACTCCCAGCACAGAGAAGTAAGATACAGAGGATACATTCAATGGTAAACTTAAGTGGTGTCTAGTACCAGTTGCTAGAGCAAATTCTATTCATACTATACAGTACTTCCCCTCTCCATTCCCCCTTCGCTTTCTCATACTACAGCGCTCACACTGTAGGAAGATCCTGTGCGCTACAACTGCTTTACAAATATACTATGTGGCCATCGCTATTCAGGCTCTTCCTTGCTCGGAACCAGTACATTTCCGCCCCACTATACCACAGCTAAAAGTGCACGGTTGTCCCATTAGCTTGCATCCTCTGTATATTACTTCTCTGTGCTCCCAGATTGCAGCCCATGTTTTTGTTGATTCATGCTCGCATAGATGAAGGTTGGGTTATGTTATTGTTACTCATTAGTGACTGAAAAACTCTACATTGGCCTACTTATGCCCTTAGATTAGAGGTCTTAAAGGGCTACAGCATGATTTCATTTCAATGTTTGACAACTCCTGTGTTTGTATTGTAGTCGCAAACAGATGCAGTTCTAGGCTGGGTGGACAAGTCTGGCCGTCATTTCCTCATGGACACTTGGATCGGAGGCTACACTTCTCCTCTTCTTGACACTTCACAGGATATCTACAACAAGACTGGCCGCATAGAGAATGGTCTCACCATCTTGTCTTTTGTTAGAAAGCGATCCACCCAAGATCAAAGGGTATGTGTTGGATTTATTACAGCCTGTAACTTATGTCCTACTTCAATAGTAACGGAAAAATAAAACAATGACAAATAACATTGATAAAAAATTACATCTGGGTACTTAATTAATAGTCCACTGTCAAATGTACACCCGTGTGCTCCTTGATGAGGCAGGTGTGGGAGTAGTCTTAATCTCTTTGTTTGACCTTGGAGAAATACAATTTCAATGGTGGCACTCTTGAAAATGGTGCGTTTGAACGCTGAGGGTAAAAAACAAAATGGCTGCCAATTATATTTTTAAAGTCAAATTCCATGAAAACCAGCTATTAAAACAAAATTTTGCAAAACATTATAAGTCCTTTTTATTACAAATAGAATGACACTTTATTTGCGAAAATCGGATAATAAATAAAAAAGTTATGTTACTTTTATTACTAATAGTAATTATCAAAATGGCAGTCATTTTGAAATCACAAATTTAAATTCCATAGAAACTAGTGACAAAAACATAATAAAAGTTACATAACTTTTTTATTTATTATCCGATTTTCGCAAATAAAGTGTCGTTCGATTTGTAATAAAAAGGACTTTACATACTGCGTTTCAAAGTTTTGTTTTAATTGCTGGTTTTCATGAAATTTGACTTTAAAAAACTTTAATGGCCGCCATTTTGAAATTCGATGAGCCTGATCAAAGATTTTTTCGGAGAATGTTTATAGTTGTAGACTTAAAGTTTATACCAAGTTTCATAAAAATATCTCCAAGAGCTTATGAGTTATGAACTATTTTCAAAAAATACAAAATGGTGGATTACGGCTAAACTAAGCCGAAATCGAAAAAATGTTATACAACATTTTCGACTTATTTTTGAACATAGAATCTAAATCTGCATAGCCCGTTACGCTTTACTGAAACACCCTTTATTACTTTTTGAAATATTTAACTGTCCTGGGACATTACATCCACCCTAATTAATTTATTTATGAAAAATATAAAATTATGTTTTATGAAAGAATGGTGTATCCTACATAAAAACTTTAACAATATTTTTTGTGCAGATTTGAAATAGCTACATTTTGGTATCAACAATTCTTTCATAACTCTAACGGTTACTGATATAAGTAAGAAAAGAAGTTTGCGACGGCGGCCATTTTGTTTTTTACCCACAGCGTTCAAACGCACCATTTTCAAGAGTGCCACCATCGAAATTGTATTTCTCCAAGGTCAACCGAAGAGATTAAGACTACTCCCACACCTGCCTCATTCAGGAGCACACGGGAGCCTGTATATGTACATTTGACAGGGGACTATAATCAAAAACCAACAATTCATAAAACCATAGGTTCAAAAAATGAATAAATGGTGAACATTTTACATTTTTAAAACAGTTTTATAGAATAAATTTATAGAATGTGTCAGTATAAAATTGTTCTGTGTTGTAAGTTTCACTAAAATGAGTCTTATTAATTAACTTTTTAATAGCCCTCGTTATTGAGCTGAAGGTTTTTATTTACCCTATGTACAGTCTTCTATCGTCAGATCAATAAAACAAAGAAATGTCTATTCACACAAAATATATATAATACTGTCACTGGCACCGTGTTGGGGCCAAACGGAAAACGCACCGACGGACACACGGACGAGTCATAGGTCTTTCTCCCTCCGTTTTATTTCTTGTGCTCAAGAAATTAAACGGAGAAGGGAAAGACCTCTCCTCCGCTGTGTATCCAACAACACATCACCCGTTCAGCCCGAACGCAGTACCAGTGATAGTTGTAAATATTTTGTTTCACAATATAGTGGAATCAGTGTTTTTGATATGCAGGTAAATGACCTCCTGAATATGCAACACAAGCTAGACAAATTTACATAGGGTGAATACAAACATGTAGCTCAAGTATGAAGGCAACCAAAAAAGGTAATTAATATAGTTCAATTTCTTAAAACTGAGATAAACAAAAAGTATACTTACCGGTAAGTCTATTTGTTTATAGGTATGCATGACCTATTCCTTAAAATGAACCATTTTTTTGTTTTGTCAGACTTGAACAGATATGATAGTCAAGGATATGGGGTAAACGTGCAAGAAAAGAATTAAGAATTTATTTATCTTCTGTCAGAACCGCACATATGTTGTTTTGCACTTGGCTAACTTAATTTTTTTTAAGCATAAATTTTCTGGGGCGTTTCTAAGGGTTTATAAGGTGCCAGCACAAATCCTTAAAACCTCATGGTGTAAGCATAGGCCTACTCTTTTGTACATAACACTACAACTAAAAATATACTTGTTTATTCACTAAAACTGGCCACTGCAAATAAACCTTATCCTTGATCAATTTTTTTTAAATGTTCAACGTTTAGGTAATTGTCAGATGTTTTTTTCAGGATATGTCGTTCACGGACGATAAGTGTTTCTACATGATGTTCCCTGTCAAAGGAGGAGTGTTCAATTCCGTCAATAAGAAAATACGCAAACATGAAGTTATCCCAAGAATATCTGCACAGAGGATTTGCATTCGGTCCTGTGGAGAAGGTATCTGGTTTTAAGTTCAGTAGCTACCTTTAGTGATGTGACGAGTTGAGTTGGCGAGTCGAGTTGACTAGAGTCAAGACCCGAGTCGAGTCAACTCGAGT
Source organism: Macrosteles quadrilineatus (assembly GCF_028750875.1). Classification (NCBI taxonomy): domain Eukaryota; kingdom Metazoa; phylum Arthropoda; class Insecta; order Hemiptera; family Cicadellidae; genus Macrosteles; species Macrosteles quadrilineatus. The sequence goes on along the minus strand of NW_026542599.1, from coordinate 5,263,100 downwards.
CATCTCATTCCCAACTCGAGTTGGTACGAACTCGTACGGAGATTGCCGAAGCTACACGAACTCGTAACGTTACGAGTCCGACTCGCAAAAGCCGAGTCAAGAAACCGAACTCATACGGAGAAAGCCGAACCTTAACGAACTCGGGACGTAACGAGTTGACTCGAGTTTACTCGCTTTCGGCCAATAGCATTACGAGTCGACTCGCATAGATGCAACGCTATTGGCGGAACGCGAGTTGAGTTGACTCGTATAACTGAAACCCTATTGGCGGAGTGCGAGTATAATAACCCTTCACGATCCACAAAACGAACTCGTACGGAGAATGCCGAACTTACACGAACTCGGAACGCCTCTCGACTCGACTCGTAAAGCTGATACGCTATTGGCCGCTACCGAGTCGGCCGACTCGCAAAACTATAACCCTATTGGTCGACTCCGAGTCGTTGCAGAGTGCAGACTCACATGATGCATTGGTTTCGGGTCGAGTTTCGAGTTGAGTCTGACTCGACTCGTAACTCGAGTTCACAGCAGTTGGCGAGTCGAGTCACTCGAGTCAGGAAAGTACCCGACTCGTCACATCACTAGCTACCTTCCATTGCATTATCACCTACTGTACCTTTTCTTCCAGCAGATTCTGGCTCTCTTCTCTTCTACCTCCAACCTCTTCTAATATAGATCCCAGTCTGGAGATCTTTCATTACTTGGTCTTCCAAGTGGTCGTCTACCTTAGTGTATCTTCTCTCCACTGCCCACCCGAGCCTTTTACTTTTGGAAAGCACCCAGCAGCTTTTGGACAGTTGTCTGACTCCTATTCAAAATTTGTCCTATGTTGGGAAAAGCCGCCAATTTTAATAGTGATTTTAGGGGTTTCCCGTAGACCAATTTTTTACAACTTTTAGTATGTCACTCTGCACACCCAACAATAAAAATAAAACCATAAAACATTGAATTGTGTTAAGGTCATATCCTATTTCTCTGACTACTACTGTAATTGCCTATTATGAAAAATTAAATTTTGGTATGTTTGAAAACCCCTACTTTTTCAGTGTTCCCACGCTCGGATTTTGTTGGATTTTTGTTTATATATTGTCCTGTATGTATGATTCCAAAATATGGCTTAAATTTTCTTAAAGCAATTTTTCCCGCCTCAAAGTGTATTTTACCCGGACTAGATGTAACGATGCAGCGCGCGTCTAGTAGCCTAGACGTTCCAAGTTGAAGACTAATCTATATAAATAAAATTACAGTTTTGTCTGTACATTGCTTAGAATCATGCAGTTTTTGGTTATTTTTACGTTTCATAGCCTAAGAAAGCCGAAACGAGTCTTATCTCAATTTCTGTCCGTATGTCTGTTTGTCCATTCTGTGGTTGCGTCTGTAACGCCAAAATGTCATTTTACGCGGCCTACTCCTAGAAAACTAGAATACCGATCAAGGTTCTAATTATTTGTCTGTATTTACTGGATTGGTGAGAGTGTCTTTGGCTATAAAAACATGGCCTCACTTCTTTGAAAACAAAATAACAAACCATCAAAAACCCAATTTTGTTTGATTTTTGTCAAATTTTCTCCTAATGTTTACTATTACATTTGATGAAATAACGATCAGCTGTTTGGATTAGTTCTCACTTCTAGCTCTCACTGATATGTTTACAGTAAAAGTTGTTTACAAATACTGCAACCATTTCCGATCAAGTTTTGTTAGCACATCCAAACCAAGTGAGATTAAAAACGTTGTGCCTTACTTAACCGGTTTAATTAATCGCAAGTATCTTACAAAAGGTTTCCACTCATTGACGGCGCTTCAAGGACAGTTGTGTAAAGTGCAAAGTAAAAAATCACAACTGCAGTGGGTGACTGGGTGATCGTGGATGTTGCTGAGATCTTGGAAGATCTTTCTGATTTTGCTGTGATCGTAACAGAGGTTTAACTTACAGTTGTAGCTAAACTCGCTTTTCCAATGTGTCACTTTTGGTTTCTACTTACTTACATTTCGACAACGATATCGGTACTTTTCCTACTTAGGAAGTAAAACTACAAACGCCCAAAACCCCAGATTTGTGCGTTTTTTGTCACATTTCCTCCGAATGTTTGCTAGATGTACCAATTATCGTTTAGATGATATTACGTAATCTTTTACATAAGAAACCTTTGTTTGGATAAAGGTGGTTTCTTCAAACTGTCATTAATATGTTAACATTAAAAGTTGCTTAGAGATAATGCTATTAATGGGAAATAACTTTGATTTTCGAACTTAAAAGACATTTAAAACCAAGGGAGATTAATAACATCGGTACTGCACCACATCAAGTGAAAGTTTTTTTTTTTAGCAAACCATAGTGAGTTTTAAAGCTTTACGTTGTTAACGTTACATGTTACATGTTTTGTGGCCTGTGTATTTATTTATTTATATATTTGCCAACGGATTAACACCTATAAAACAGTTTGATTAGAAGGACAGTTTGAATTGGTCGTAAGTACTATAGTTCTTTTCTTAAAAGTAAACGTTGGTTTATGGTACTGCTACTTTTCCTTAGAACCGGTGGTAGCAGTAAGAATCATTTTTACGTACAAACACATCACTACTTAGAACTATAGTTATCGTTAGTGCTGCATTTGTCAACGGATTTACACAAATTTTACAGTTTGATTAGGCCTAAAAACGATTATCACAACATTTGATGACACTATCAAAACATTCAAATAATTATTTTGTTTGTAATTTGCTTTGGTTAAAGCGTAGCAAATCCCCTAATTCGATTCTGTATTTATTTGTTTGTGTATGTCTGTTGGTAACGCATTAATGTCCTTATTTCTCAGTGTTTCTTGGAAAAGACAAGAGCACCTTTGTTAATGAAAATTTCAACCCGAATAAAGTGTGCATTAGTGAGGTTGAGGTAGTATTTTAACTACTTTTAACCAGTGTGAAAAGTAACTTTCAATTACAGGCCTACCTTAAGGGCTATGCCTCATAGATCTATAAAGCAATTCCTTTTATCATTAGATATAAAATATGGACTAACACGATCGGGTGACATTTAATTGCGAAGCATTTATTTTGGCTTTGAAACTGTCAGATTTGCGAAGGTTTATATGAATTCCTATACAGTAATAGTTTTGCCAGCATATCTGGAAATATGCAGACTAAATATGCAAACCAACTCCTGTTCTGAATATAAGGTTTCAACGTACTACAAGATTCCCGTACGTAGAACGGGCAAACAGCTAGTAACAAATATATCCCATCTTCGAAGCTATACACAAACTGATGATTATTATTGTTCAAAATTTAATGCAGATTATTTTAATAACCACAAAATATGTATGATCATATCACAGCTGAGTTTGTATTTGCAAAAATTTAAAAGTTTTACCAAACAAATCTTTGAAATTTTGTATTTCTTAAATCTAAAGCTGTCTAATTTAAACAAAACAATATTGAAATGGTATAGAATTTGTTTTTATCTTAAAGTAGACTTAATGAGGAAGCTATTTAAACAAACCGTAGATTTTTAAGACGCTTAGTAGTCAAACTAATAAATCCAATAAGGCAGAAGCTTTTTTCCAATAGGGCGGCTTTCCGCCACTTCGATTTTTCTCGAATTTTAGTATGATGTTGTGGACACCTTTGTTGACAAAATCTCATATACCTATTTTATTTCTATTGCCCTTCCGATGTTATGCTTAATTTGACTCTAGATTGACTAGCCTAATAAGCTTAGCTTATCCCCTGAAAAGGAAATTCTCTAAACAAACTGATCGAATTAACAACTTACACTGAAACAATAGAAACAAATCAATAGGCATCGTTAAACTGAATGAAAACCCACATGACCTTCCAGACACCGCTTATATATAACTAATTTTTGTTTCAAGGAACTCAACTAGGTATTTAACTATTTATTAGTGAATTTCCCTATTACCGTAGGTGGCACGGCAACACCTAGGCCCGGGACCGATTTACTTTCTCATTATGATGTCCCCAGAGGGCAAAAACACCATTCGTTTAAATTTATATATATTACTTAGATTTTTACATATATATGTGTCCGTGAACGCCTTAACTTGAGTAATTTTTGTCCGATTTTGATGAAATTTGGTTTGAAGGTGTAAGGTGAGATACAACTTGAATTCGCGAACCAGCATGATCGGACTATGGAAACGAGGGCTTATGGGGGGTTTTATGGGTTAAAAGTTGGTTTTTCTCATTTTTGACCCTCAAAACATAAAATTTCCTAATTTCTCTCTAAACCTTTTTAAGGAGCTTAAAAAAAACAAATAACTTTAGTATATAAAAGTGGTTTTGTACGGTTATTGGTAACGAAGAAAAAAAATTTAAATACAGGGTGTTGAAAATGTCTGGAACCAACATTATATCTCGTGAGTGGTTAAAGAAAAACAACTGATATTTTGTGTACGGATATACTATGGTTTTACCTATCTTTTGGTGCCTTATGAAAATTTTTACCACTTATAGGGAACGTCCTGTGGAGGATGCAGTAAAAAGTTTTAATGGAAGCCTATGGTAAATGATACATCATTTTAAAGGCCATTTTTTTCTGAGTAAGGAGCCACAAGTTTCATCTCAAAAGGACCACCCTAGCAAAAATGGCGACTGTTTGAAATTTTAAAAACCACTTATAGGGAACGTTCTGTGGAGGATGCAGTAAAAAGTTTTAATTGAAGCCTATGGTAAATGATACATCATTTTAAAGGCAATTTTTTTCTGAGTAAGGAGCCACAAGTTTCATCTCAAAAGGACCACCCTAGCGAAAATGGCGACTGTTTGAAATTTAAAAATTCCGTTCCCTATAAGTGGTTTTTTAAATTTCAAACAGTCGCCATTTTTGCTAGGGTGGTCCTTTTGAGATGAACCTTGTGGCTCCTTACTCAGAAAAAAATGGCCTTTAAAATGATGTATCATTTACAATAGGCTTCCATTAAAACTTTTTACTGCAACCTCCACAGGACGTTCCCTATAAGTGGTAAAAATTTTCATAAGGCACCAAAAGATAGGTAAAACCATAGTATATCCGTACACAAAATATCAGTTGTTTTTCTTTAACCACTCACGAGATATAATGTTGGTTCCAGACATTTTCAACACCCTGTATAAAATTCCCATGTTATTCTTATGGAGAATATTGTAAAATGTTGTAGTTTTTTGTTTGTTTTTTTCCTAGGACGATAGGCACGAGCCTGGAATTGTTTTTCACATTACTTCAGTTCAATTTCAATTCAATTCAAAACGACTTTATTCATCTCTTGTATAGAAATACATTGAATAGTGTAAAGTGTTTAGGCTAGACCTAGGGGTTACGGCATTATCACTTAGATAAAATCCATTGGTGATTGGCGGGATTTTAACACGGGACCCCAGGAACCTGAGTTCTGCTCTCTACCCACTTGACTAGCTCGCTCCCCCGAAAATGTTGTAGTTTGCTTGTTTGTGGATATATTTTGATCAAACTTGGCAAGTTTATTTATTTTATACTAACACTAAGCTATTTATTTTACTAAAAAACACACTTTATTAGTTTTCTTGTAGCAGCAAACCTAGGTACTCGTTAAACCTAATGTTATTTAAATTGATTGATTTGATTGATTGATTTGATTAATTGAATTGAAAATCAACTCAAACAAATGGAAATTCGCTTAGTCTGCAGATTTGCTGCAGCGGGGGTATTTTTCTTATGCATTTGATTGACTAAATAGGCTCACAATAAAATTCACAAAAAATCACAGCTAAGTTTTAGGTTTTTATTGTAAAATAAAGCAGTGCACTAAGGGAACAGAAAATAAAAGGCTAGGTAACCACTATTAGAAACTATTTGATAATTTCCTGAGACGACTCATGCTTAAGTTTAAGTTTAACTATCTCAACAATCAGAATTCTATGTTCGGATGGTCACTATCCCATCGGTTGTCCTCTCACTAACGGAAGCGTTTCCTCCTCAAAGGCATTTCCCTTTGCAACCCCCCCCCCCCCCCAACAACCAAAGTTATCCTCCTCTCTCACCCCACAGGTCAGGTACTTTTGGGGAAAGCGGTATTCTAGGGGGGGGGGGAGTGTTAGTTGGTGTGCGAGCTGAAGCCTAATGAAGCGTAAAAGGGTTTGGCCCCAGATTAGCGCCAGCGCTCGGCGGTTCTCCGTTTCCCCATTTTTCAAAAGCTGAGCTTGGTTTTTATGGTTTTCTACAAATGTTTCCCATTGATAGATGCATTAGGTTGTCCATAATAAAGATTATAAATTGTAAAAAAAACATTATTTCTATTTCTTCTACTTGCGGTGGTGCTCTATAACTTTCTATGTTTACATAGTTTGCAAATCTGCTCCTTTCAATGATAGCTCAAAAAATGCAGCACAGTGTTAGTTAATTCAGTTTTCTTTTTAGTATATCATCGTCCAGGCTCTATCAGTTTTTTCCATTGTAATATTTACGCCGGCCCAAATTAAAATAGTAAATATTTCATTTAAACCAAGTCAGTAAAAATGTTTGTAGCACACGTTTCCTTAAATTGCAACTAAAATATTAATAGCAATTAAATTATTCAACTGATTATAATGTAAACAAATATTCTTCATAAGAATAACATGGAACTTAAAAAGCAACTGAGACTGAGGCAGAGCCCAATGGACTTGTTCAAAAATGTAAGGTTAGTTTGCAAATCTACACACCTAGACAAACATTTTGGTATATAATATGTGGGGTTAAATCTTAAAACAAAAAAAGCCTTATTGTTTACAAAGTTGCATGTAGCGTATTAATAATATAGATAGATTTTTATTTGTAAACTTTGTAGTTCCAAATGTCTGACATTGGACCCCTTAAAACCCTCTGGGGCGGAGTCCTTTTGACGGACCTTCACCAAACTTGACACAAGCCATCCTTGAATCATGCTTAATAATGCTGGAAATTTGCATTACAATCTGTCGAGCAGTTTCTGAGTCCATAGGCAATATACATACAGGGTGATTTGTACTCAGTGTGACAAATTTTTTTTGGTGTAAGTACAAAGTAAATGAAGTGTGATGATGCATATCAAATGTTCCAAGTCTGAAAATTAGCTTCCCAAAAAATTATTTTATGTTTTTCAAAGATAACCATGTTTTTAAACTTAATACAGCGATTTCTCAATTACCTGTGAATTTGAGTAGATAATGTCATTTTCGTGTTATACATTAAATTTTGAACAAGAATAATGGAAAATGACGGAGGATCAGTTGTAAAAACTCCATGGTAAATAGATTCAAAGATAAAAATTAAGATATTTGATAACAATTTTAAAAACAATTGTCTATTGCATTTTTCACACCCTGTATACAAGAAGGTGTCGGAATATGTTAAAAACTGCGCCATTTTATAAGCTTTCCAACGATATGCTACACTATTGAGGTTTATGTCGGCTTATGTACGCTTTAATGGTTTGAAAACTACAAAGCATGGTGTCTTTAACATTTAAAACATGGAAAGTCAGCATGTATTAAGCAAAAGTTGTATTTTTGATTCAGCTTGAACAGTAAAAACAGTAAAAAAGTTCCTTGTTTTCTGGCATTCAAACCACTAAAACAAGCAAAAAAATATCTAAACCTCAATAGTGTAGCATATTGTTGGAAAGCTTATAAAATGGCACAGTTTTTAACATATTCCGACACTTTCTTGTATACAGGGTGTGAAAAATGCAATGGACCATTGTTTTTAAAATTTTTATCAAATATCTTAAATTTTATCTTTGAATCTATTTACCATGGAGTTTTTACAATTGATCCTCCGTCATTTTCCATTATTCTTGTTCAAAATTTAATCTAGAACACGAAAATGGCATTATCTACTCAAATCCATATACAGGTAATTGAGAAATCGCTGTATTAAGTTTAAAAACATGATTGTTTTTTAAAAACATAAAATAATTTTTTGGGAAGCTAATTTTTAGACTTGGAACATTTGATATGCATCATCACACTTCATTTACTTTGTACTTACATCGAAAAAAATTTTGTCACACTGAGTACAAATCACCCTGTATACCTGGTGTCCGAAAAATAACTCCCTAGTTTTGATAAACGATTGTTTATTGTAGAGAATTATATTCTTATATCTAATACATGAAATTAAAGAGGGTTTACTCAAGTTTATTTTGACATTAGTACACCTCGATATGTGACCCATTTGTAGCTCTACAGATATCTAACCGGTATTCGATCTCTCTCCAAGTGTTAGTTAACATATCAGGTGTCACTGATTCTACTGCAGCTACGATTCTTTGACGAAGATGGTCAATGTCACGTATCTTTTCTGAATAAACCAAGTTCTTAACGTAACCCCACAGGAAAAAATCCAGTGGTGTTATGTCTGGGCTTCTTGGAGGCCACGCGATCGGGCCAGCTCTCCCCATCCATCTTGCCGGGAAACGAGCGTTTAAGGCCGAGCGCACACGTTTTTTGTAATGTGGCGGCGCACCGTCTTGCTGGAATATTACTAGTCCTTTTTCCGCCTCGATGTCATTCACCTGTGGAAACACGTACAGTTCAAGCATTTCACAGTAGATATCGCCATTTATAGTGTTTTCACAAAAAATAAAAGGTCCAACAATTCGATCGTTCATTAAACCGCACCACACATTAACCTTAGGGGAGTCTCGTTGGTGTTGAACAATTTCTCGTGGCTTCTCAGACCCCCAAATTCGGCAGTTGTGGCGATTTACAACCCCGTTAACATGGAACGTTGACTCATCAGTGAACAAAACATTGTTCAGGTAGTTTGGATTCTCATCAATTCTGTTGAGAATGTCCACAGCAAAATCTAACCTTAAGCGTTTATCATTTGGTTTTATTTTGTGGACCAGTTGGATTTTGTACGCATGTAATTTCAGTCTTTTACGTACCACGCCGTAGACAGTAGATCTTGGTAATCCCAATTGTAGACTACGACACATTAGTGACGTCTTAGGGCTTCGTTAGCATGAGGCTCTGATTCTCTCTACATTCTCCACTGAAACAGATGGCCTACCCGGTCGTTTTCCTTTTAAAACACTTCCCGTCTCCTTAAATTGTTTTAACCAACTGCGAATTGATTTCGGATCAGGTGCAGTGCCACCATACTCACGTCTGAAGTTACGTTGCACAGTAGTAACAGATTTTGTTTCCACTAACCAAATTACGCACTGTGCTTTCTGCTGTGGAGTAGCCATTGCACTGACTGACAGTCAGACAGTCGAGTCTAGCGCTCGGCGCGGCGCGTGGTGGAACTACACGCTCAAGGTCAAACAGGTGTGCCAACCTTAATACCAACGTACGAAACTAAAACTTAAGAGCATACTCAACAGGCCCAAAGAAGTATTTTTGTCCATTCTAACGAATACTGTCCTCAGAAATTTGATAAAACAAGGGAGTTATTTTTCGGACACCCGATACATACATACTTCCTCTTTCATAGATTTAGATTTTGTCATAAAGAAAACTAACATGCATATTGCATAGTCTATCTGTTATTTTGCAATATTAAAATAGGGTATAAGTACTGTACATTTTTTTACAAGAACTGATTTGAATACGTATCCAATACTTTTGGCGACCAAATCTTAAGTTAAGTTAAGTGCTTTGTTGCCTTAAAAATCTATTAAACCTTAAATAATTCTAATCAGAACAGGAGGAAAATTGATATAAAAGGCTTTACACTACGGAGGTATTTAGTGTCATGATTATTATGTTTAATTCTGAAAGTCATTAAGTCTCTCTAGTTTTTTTATTAGCTTGATTGACAAGGTTCTGTAAAAAGTATACCGTACATAAATTGACAGGCAAAATTCACTTCAATCATAATGTGTTACTAGGAGAGGAGATTCCCACGACAGCTGAGCCACCTAGAATCGGATACAATGTAGCTGTCAAGTTGGTGCAACTAGGACAGAACTTTAAAGCTCCTGCAACTGGTTCTCCGGACTTTGACCTTTTGGCAAACACTGTCAGTGATGGCTTCAACAGAGCTCTCAACAAGATACCTGGCTTCCACAAGATGGCAGTCAAAGAGTTTCAGCAGTAAGCTATGCTCTTGATTGTATTAAGCTTTGATTGCCATGCTTGGACATAGAATCCACCCCTTCCTTTCATTCTTTAAGTGCTATGAATTAAAATATAAAATAGTGCATGGAATGAGGCTCCTTTAGAATGTGCAAGTCTTTTCTATTCGTGTTACCTTTATTGACCTAATCAAAAATCAACGATAAATTGTAAGACCAAGCAATTCTTGGGAAAGTTATTAAAATAAAACATTATTTGAACATTAAAATACTCTTCGCTTATCACTAATTAAAAACACAACACATGTCAACAGATTCCATTTCAGCTTATTTTTATAATGTCATGTTTGACATAATTTTACTTAGCTGTGATTTTGAATCAGGTTAAGTAAACAAGATTAACAAGGTTAAGTAAGAAAACAATTAATATGTTATTCAATCAGTCAATTATTTTTGATAGTTACACATTTGGGTACATATTTTATATTTATTTAATTTAAGGCTATGCAGAGTGACAGTAGATTAGAAAGTATAACTTTGATACTGATCAGCTATTTCTTAGCCAGAACAAATTTATCATGTCTCATGATCATGGACAGGTTGTTTTATTTTTTTTTATAATGTAATAGCTGCTGACCCTTTTCTGTTGTGTCGATGTCAGTAACATTTTGTATGACAGAACCACACACGCTCTTAAAGGAAAGCGATCCACATATCCCTTAACACGTTCAGTGCTGACTATATCATTTGATGTAGTCACGCCACGAGCGCTCCTGTCGGCCTACATCAATTGATGTAGTTGCGCAACCCCTACTACATTAGTTCAGTATGAGCTCAGCTATTGCCGGAGAACGTTAAAATCGTTGCTAGTCTGTAGCTTAGAATGTGAGCTTTATTTTGGTGTAGGTTGGTACAAAAATGCCCCGTAAAATCCCGTCTTTGACAATGCTTTTGTCCCGGTTTCGGGGATTTTCTCTCTTCAAGCCATATTACAAGGCCACTGACTACTGATCCAGGCAGTGCTGCTACCTTTGGGTGTTTTAGGGAACTACGTCCAATCTCGGGGTAACGTAGTACAATCACCGCTGCTCTTTTGTTATTCGTCAGATTGAAATATTTTAATGCCAATTGCGTTTGCTGTTACGGTGCCGCGCCGGGGCTTCGCCGCCATTGGCGAGCGCTTGTTGGAATGCCTGCCGCACTGAACGTGTTAAATCTTTGTGGATATGTTGGAAATTGATATTGAATTCATCTTCCTCATACTAACGCCTAATTATGTGGCTAGCTGGATTCGTTTTGAGAATTGAACCAGCAATCTTTGGCAAAAGACAAATCAGTAAAACTACTCAGCTATTCCCATAGAAATAAACCGCTTGAGTGTAAGTCCTGTTTGCTTTTAAAGTTATCTGTATTTTTGCTTTACTTTCTTTTACTTTTCATTGAAATGGCGACCATACAAAGCCATTTTAAGGCAAGTATGAATGGAGATGAGTGTTTTGCAGGGAGGAGGACAATGTGATTGCCCGGCTGAGTCTAGAGCTGGACGAGGCCAAGTTGGACCGAGGCAGATCTCTGGAAGATTCTCATGACTCTGTTGTGCAAGTTCTAAACGAGACAGTCATTAGTGGCAAGGTTGGAGCTCTAACCCTAGACCCTCAGTACCTCAAAGTGGAACCTCTGGAGAGTAAGTGGAAAATACAATTCCTCTTACTGTTTTTAGTAGTCTTGGTTTGGCTTGGAATTTTAGCATGTCTATGCCAAATTTATGTTCAAATTTACTCACTGCACATCTTTTTCCATGAAATATTAGATCTTTTTCCAAGGCTGAAAAGGAACTTAAGTTGTAATAGTATATTACCCTACTAGTCCTGAAAATAGGTGTTTACCGGACGAGTGTGGTCGTTACCGTGCGAGACGAAGTCGAGTGCAGGATTACCATATGAGTCCGGTAAACACATTTTGGTCGAGTGACGTACTATATTTTCCACAAACATATATATTTCTCTTAATATTTCCACAAACAAAGAATTTTGTGTGAAGACCACTATATAATGATTATTATAAATTAGAGACACGTTTGAGGTGTATTTTAGTCCAAATATAAATAGAGGATGAGAGTGGAATCAGAGAATAATGGGAGACATGATACAATATGAAACCTGTAAAAATAATTATGGCTTTCCTCTGAATTTAAATATTAATCTGAAAAAAAAGATAAATAAATAATCCACAATCAACATAGTATATTTAGGTTACTAAAAAGAGGCTTAAATAGCCGATTTGACCATGATTGTGTCACACACAAAAATAATATAGTGGACCAAAGAATCCAATCTATGATCCTGAAATTTTACAAAACTCGTTATGGTTATGTCTTTTATCACAACATTTTCTCTTTCAGTTACGACAAACTTGATTGATAACGATCCCTCAGCAAGTTCAACTCTTCTGCTGTCTGCGACGAAACTGTGGATCGTCATTGGGTGTATCATCGCCCTCGTAGCCGTGGCTATCGTACAGGCCGGCTGTACCATCTACAGAACCATGAGGTCTCCTGCGCCTAACAATAAGGTAACATGCTTGAAAGTAAAAACCTAAAATCAATGTTTAAAAAACAATAGCTGGCATTGAGGCATGATACACGTGTTTAGCTATGTTTTTTTAGTTTTATGATTTATCATTGACAAAGAGAACAAAATATAGACCGTCAGCTGTGCTGCGATTACCATAGGTTCTGGCGCACACCGCTGGGCGCCATGTAGTTATGGTGTACACGCTATTCAAACTACACGGCGCACCCAGCAGTGTGCGCCAGAACCTATGATAACCGCAGCACGACTGACAGTCTATATTTAATTCTTTATGTCTATGGTTTTATTCAATCGTTCAAGAACTGATAACTTCTTAGGGATGTATAAGGTACTTACTGAAAGCTTTTCAATTATCAGTATTTAGGGAAATGTTTTAAATCAAATCTCTTGCAAACTTTGAAAATATGTTTCAATCTCTTGGGTAGAATACCCTACATAAAATAATAGGAGTCTTAGTGCTCTGAAGAAATATTGTTGAATTACAAATAATGGCAAATTGGAGTTTTTCATAACCAGGACTGCTAAAGAAAGGTAATAGGTATATTTTGCCCACACATTTAATTTAGCAACAGGGGTGAATATGGACTGATTAAAATATATATTATTTTGAAGAATTGAACAAGTCTGGAGAACGAATACAAATATTGAATAATAGATGGTCTGAGTGCAGAATAAACATGAATAAACATGTTAGAATCAAAATTTATATTTAATTAACAAACCTGGACAAATTTACAGAAAGTTAGCCTACTTTTTAAAAAGTACCAAGTATAATTTCTTAGGTTGTTTAACATTACACAGAACATGCATTTAACTATGAGTATAAAAATGATGAAAACTAGAACTTAAGTATAAAACTTTTAACTTAAAACTACCAATAATGTAATAACTTTAAATACTGTCAAACTTTGTTGAACAAATGCTCGGCAGTAATAGCTTTGCGATAACACACACCGCTATTGCATAAGGTAACGTTAGGTTGTGTGATGTAGCGAGTATATGCGATACCCATGGGACAAGGTTATCCCCACCCGGCCTACCACCCACAGCACGCGGCCGCTACGTGGAGTAGAAACCAGAGATGGTGACGGTGAGTCGTCAACTTCCCCTTGTCTGTCAAACTGTCAACCTTCTTCATGTTTGCCTTCTGGATTGAAAATTGATGCAGAATAAATACGTTGTGTTACCTTTTATTCTTGCCAATGTTAGTAAGTTTCAAGGCTTAGGATGTTTCATTAAAATCCGTTGTTCCTAAACATTCGTTTGGTGTGTAAACAGATGATGACAAGTCATCATTGATAACAAGGGTCATTTTCAAATAAATTTGATTTGATATCATGCCTAAATCACTTGTTAGCAAACTTCTATATTAGAAGGTAACCTCGATTACAAGTCTTATTTAATTTTCCCCATGACAGACTTGTTATCGAGGCTCTATCTAATGTGTGTTTCATATATCCAAGCACACATACAGTAGGCTTAATTATGTAGGAAACATAGAAAACGCAAAACATTTCAACTTGTTTGGCCGACTAAGTAATTAATAAATATTCATTCTGATAGCCCCTGGACTATTTATAGTCACTATGTATATGACTTTTTAGGCTTACTCAGTAGTCCACATTATTACGTCAAACTTAAATTATTTAAAGCTACACGTTTTGTGCAATGCAGCATCATGTCAAATACATCAGAATTTACACACAAAACAGTAGGCTACTGCGAACTACACAACAGTAGTGTGACTGTGAACATCAGTACTATACTGGACTCTACCTACAACCGTCGGCGTGTCATGATAGCGCTATTGTGTATGTTTATGTCTCGTGTGTAATGTAACTTGGACTACTGACTTAGGTAAGCCTAAAAAGTAAAACAATTAAAAATTTCAGATGCCTCAGGCGGACTGATATGAGAAGTTGTATTAGAGCATCGGTCCCCATCTGGAATTTTTTTCATGTACCAGCCAGCAAGAAAATTGTTTTGTGTGTTTGTTCTGTATGTGTGCGTATGGATATTTATGTACGATGGATGTTCAACAGAGAAGATTTGAATCAGGCAGCCTAAGTTTAGAAAATAAAATTGGAACTGTAAAAGGATTGACAATGATAAAAGGTACCTAACACAAACTATTTATTTTGTATCTTTCAAATCTTTACCACACATGCACGCACTTACGATCTTTAAACTTGTTCGGCTTTGCTTGAATAACACTCACAGTTTACGTTAATCGGTATTTTACAATATGTTAGCTCTTAGTGTGTAAAATTAAAATTTTGTTTGAAAAACTTTATATAAATAAATTGAAATGTGTTAGTTTTACATGTTTACTACAGTTGCCTTAACCTACTCACTGAACACCTATGTTCCTAATAAGGCAAAATGATTGTATATATTTGATTTTATTGTAAATACTTTTCAATGAATCGGAAATATTGTTTACAAAATGAATAAGCTGATGGGTGGTAGAAGGGATTCAGTTTTAGATTAATGATTTTCTTTTGTTACCTAATGGATATTGTTGATATTGTGTGAAGAATATGAAACTTCATAATCTGCATGGATTTTTGTTTTCTGGTTTATTCTCTCAAGCACAAAAAATGGTTGAAAAGGTAAATTTCCTTATTAGCCCAGGCAAATTAGGCTTATGCTCCCCAAAAAATCGTCTAAAGCAGGAAAGTGTTTTAGTACCTTTAGGGGGTCCTAAATAAGAGGTCTGTGAGTTTCCGACAGATTCTGAAGTCTTCTTAAGTTTTGCGAGTCGAAGAACTATGACAACTTTTGTTTATTGCTTATAACTCTTAAACGACGCATCCTAAAAACATTTTTCTTTAAGTGCAGTAAATTATGTGTCGACGAGAGTGTTAAATATGTCAAAATCAGCTGAGCCGTTTAGCCGCATTAGCTTTTCAAAGTGGGGCTATTTTCACCAACATGGCTTGATCAGTTCAACATTGATTCTTTGTTCATCAGTTTACGGCTTACAACTCCTAAACAACATACCTGAATGTAGTTTGAAGAAAATAAAGTTTTGCGTAGAATACTTTTTAATTCATCAAGATCAGCTCACCGCAATCGATTTTTAAATTTGGGCAATTTTACCAACCTGGAAAAATTGTCAATTCTGCCTGTTAAATGGATTATATAAATTAATTAAATTTTTCCAGTGGTTTATTCCATGGTAATCATCCAGAGGGTTATCCAAGGAGTGAAGAGAGCGTGACCCCCTATGTAATTTTAAGTCTAATATTGTTGTATAGGGTTCTAGAAATTCGTCCCAAGCTACCTTTTATGAACAAAGAATCAACTTTTTAGCCATGTTGGTGAAAATAGCCAAACTTTGAAAAGCTACTGCAGCTCAGGGGCTCAGCTGATTTTGACAAATTTAACACTAGTCAACGCATAATTTACCGCAATTAAAGAAACCACTGAACAATAATTTCCGTAGGATGCGTCATTTAAGAGTTATAAGCAACAACTGAAAAAAGTGCAAAATTAATTTTCATAGCTTTTTGACTCCCAAAACTTAAGCAGATGTCAGAATCTGTTGCAAACTCACAGGACTCTTATTTATGACCCTCTTAAGTTATTAAAAAACTTTCCAGTTTTTGTTTTCAGAATAAAGCACTGTCTTTTTTGGTTTAATTTGCCTGGACCATGGTGAATGCTGCATTATTATTACTCAATAGGTAATATGTGATATGAACAAACTTTGATTTACACAAAAGCTAACATCTAACCTAAGAAGTTAAAATATTTACTAACGATTATTGTTAGGATAGCTGACAAATTAACACTACCGTACACACAATTACAAGAAAGGCTCAAAAATACCATTTTCATATTCTAATTTTTGTGTACAGTGTTAAGTTTAATGGTCTATTTTACTTTTGTGCCTGAGTGGACTCATTTCTCATGAATTTTGAATTCCAACATTGCTATCCAAATAGAAATCTTCACAGATAAATATAAACCCTAGGCCCCTATGTTCTATGTTACATTCTTACTCAACTTAAAATATGATTAAATGAAGCACTAAAAGGAGGTTTCCTATTTGAAAACAAAGAAGTGTATTTATAATTTATGCTTTATGATTATACTTAATAAATTTTCGACAAGTCTACTACCAAGTAGACTTGTTAAAAATTGATGAAATAATCATACAGCATAAATTATAAGCTGCATAAATTATAATAAATAAAATGCAGTTTTTTATGTTTTTATATATAACAGGATGTTCTCTTTTAAATATATTTTACTTATAGATATTATTTTCCAGGACAACCTCATACCAAACTCTGCATGGAAAGACTATTCAGCCGCCAACACTAATTACGCCTTTGAAGCTTTTGAAGCTGAAGAAAAGCAGCCAGGTTCAATAGCACATACCAACGGTTCTTCTAGATCAACGATGCCTCTCACATCCAAACCTATGCCTCGAGACACCCGGGATGGTAGAGAAATGCGGGACGGCAGGGAAATGCGGGATGGGAGAGATATGCGCGATGGAAGAGATATGAGAGATGGAAGGGAAATGCGGGAAGGAAGGGAAATGCGGGAAGGAAGAGAAATGCGGGATGGAAGGGAAATGCGGGAAGGAAGGGAAATGCGGGATGGAAGGGAAATGCGGGATGGAAGAGATATGAGGGATGCCAGAGAAGGAAGAGAAGTCCGTGAAGCTCCACATGGCTATCACACACAGGATAGAGAACGAGGTAATTACGCAGACACACGATCACTCCAAAGGCCACGCTACGGACAAGGCCCACCAGATCGTAGTACTTATTCCCTGCCCCGCCATAACCAGCCTCCACCACCTCAACACAATGGGTTCTACACCCACAGACCACCACGCAATGACCAACTGCAGCCAGACTTCTACTTTATGCCTTCGCAAAGGAAATACTCTGGCGAAGTGGTCAGAGTTTATGTAGACTATAACACCCCCAGGAAGTAAAATGTGAGAGGCTCGTCTAATTTGTTAAATAAATTAGTTGAAATTTTAACTTTAAAAATTTTTCCTTCATTAGAGTGAACATTTGTGATATGTACTGACTACTGATTTCAGTTGAAGTACCTCTCTGGTTTATTAATTTTGTATGGGGTTTTACAAATGTTTTTTTTTTTATTGCAAAGAAGTTATTAGACCGTCAGGAATCGTATGGGAAATATATGGTGGACATAATTACTTCATTGTAGAAGAGTGCTCGTGTAAAAATTTTTTTAAAAGCTTCGCTTTTGTTTGTGAGCAAGGTATTCAAAAGTAGCCTATTTATAAAATTCCCCTCCATTATTATAGGCCTAATTAGTAATTTTTCTTACTTATGTTAAGACCACATGTAGTAGGCAAAAAAGTGAGGTCACAAAAATGTTTGAATTTAGTTTCATCAAATAGGCATATTATATCATGTACTGTGCCCCAGTCGTTGTGGACATGTTGACTGGCATTTTAATTTTGAAAATCTTAGAGCCTTACTATGCGCGGCCACTTGAGTGGCTTGCGACCGCGACTGCTCAGTCGTTTGGTATGGCCGCAGGTGTGGCTAGGGGTAGCGACAAGTGTGGCGAGGTCACGCATCTAACCGAGTTTTAAACAGACTTGCATGTAGTTTCTCACAGTGAATAAGTAAAGAAGCTGAACTATCTATTTTACTTTTACTTGAGCGCCGTTTTTCAGTTTTTATGTGATGATCACAGAGAGGATGACAAGAAATATTATGGGTGTTTCCGGGAGACGAGACGTTCTTTTGATTACCTTTTAGGAAGAATAGAAGGCGAATTATCTGTATCCCATAAGAAAATGAATAATTTTATTTCAGCTAAGGAGAGGCTAGCACTTACCTTATTTAAATATTATAATGGTTTTGATTTAATATAATCATAATTAATACAATTTTAGCAGCAAAACTCTGCATTGCCAAGGGCTACCTAAAATTCACAACAATGGTAGGCCTAATAATTGAGGAATACAGACAGTATCTTGAACTTAACTGACTCAAATGATAACATCTCAAATTAAAGCCTTTGTTTTGAGGGGTAGGCCTATTTTAAGACCAAGTAATGTAGAATAACTTAAATAAAAATGGAGTTACGTATCATTGATTGCAGATTAGTGTTAAAGTAATAATAATTATTGTTGATTCGTGATTCAGTGTCATGCTTCATGTACTTCTAATCTTAATAACCAATAGCTCAAAATAAAAGCTGGTATTTCATTGAAGGTTCTTAGACCAAAACATATAGGATAATGTAATCAGAAAGGGCGAAATACCGCTTTAATTGAAGTAAGACTTTGAAAAAATCAGATTTATTTTTTTGGTCGAGTAGTACAGTAGATAAATAAATGATGATGCTTGGAGGCAAATCTGTTTGTGAATACCTTTAATTTAACACCAAAATTATGAAAACCAGGTAGAAGAGCCGAACCAACTCGGAAAAGAAAACCAAAATTTATTAATAATATAGATATAGATAATTATAATAAAATGTTGAAACAAAAATCGGGACTGAGGCGAGGGCAGAGAGTAGGGGTCCGCTGTGGCCTGCGACTGTGGCTGCGCGTACTAATAAATAATAGCATATGAGAACATGGCCCGCTGGTGACGTGACAGTCCGTGTGGGGTTGCGAATAGTAGCGAGGGTGCGCGACTGTCGCGTGCCTTGCCACTGCAGTCGCATCGCTTAATAAGCTCCATATGATAAAATGGCCCGCTAAAAGTGACCTTTGAGTAGCCGCGGTCATAATAAGGCTCTTAGATATAAATATAAATAAAACATCACAGGTTTTAACTTTTGTTCCACTCAACACATTCCATGCAGAGCTGTAACATTTACGTACAACACATTTATTGTGCTGTTTTCAGGAAATGTTCTATTTGACCTGAAACAAACTCTTTTGAAACAAAACTAAATTTTGGCCTAGAAAGGCAAAGTCTAAGTGAAGACTATATGTGTCAAAATTAGTTATACAAAATCTTGGGGTAAGTTTCATGTGGATGATCATTTCTTTATATATTGTACGATAGCCAATTTATAACCTATTGAAGAAGTAGTCATGTAAAAAAAACAATTAAGTGATTTTGAAGGCCTAAAAATTCGAAGTATTACACAATTAATTATAGGTTTTTATAGTGCAGTTAAATACACAACCGACTGTACAAGATTCACTTTATACCTAAGATTTACTTATATGAGTGAAAATTTAAAAACGTACGTTTTCAGGAAAAGCACTTTGCAAATTTTTTCCCCCTTTTTTCAAAACTTTTATTATTTTTTTTATTTCATTAACATTTGAAGTTTCATAAAATGTCCATGGTAACGCAATATCTTTGGTAGTTTCTTTTTAAAAGAGCATCTTTAGTGGAAAAACACAAAATCCTGTCACGACCATAACGGACGTTTATATGAATATTAAAAATAGTTAATATTATTTTTATAGCTATGTTTTGCTATAAACTAATTTACTTTTATGACCATTATACAATAAAAAGGTCACTGAGCTTTTGGTATATTTGGTCTTTCTAGAAAAAAATAATAAAACTCAAAAAATTGAAAAAAAGCCAATAAAATCTTTTTAAGTTTGTATAACTCCGAAAAAACTTACCTGAGACCCGAAAAATCGTTATGTTTGTATAGAGGTGTGCATCTTTTGTGTATAAAACATTAAAATATGACGATATTTTAATTTTTTTAATTTTTATGATAGAAATCATAAACGTGATGGTCAGGGACAAGCGGTACGGTCGTGAATTGTCTAGAAAAATCTAAATCTTTCTAAACAATCCTTCAATTATCCTGTTAGTTATAATAAAAATATGTGTTTCAATTGAACTAAACTGTTCAATTTACAATTATATTAAAGTTATTGTCACGACCAAACACATTATAATCCATAAGGCTGGACTGGTCGTGAAAAAACCCACGATGGTCGTGAAACTTTGGTCGTGATATTACGTGTTATTTGGCTCTGTTCTGGCGGTAGCCCTGCACCTCATGTTCGAGGATACAAAGTGGACTTCTAGGTTAATCTTGCAATTGAAATATCTTATAAACAAAAATCAACACCATGTCTACTTCATCGAATGACTACGCACGGTCATGGACACACCAAAATTACAAAAAACACAATCTTTCCTTTATTAATCTTGTAATTCCTCCTTTCAACTCGAAACGACCGGCACTACAATCCTGACGTACACCCCGAACTAGTCTCTAAAACCAACTGACTCCATTGACGCCAGGCTTGCCACTGTCGTGCTCCAAAGTTGAAAATTTTTCCCAAATGGTCGTGACGCCAAATCGAGGGACAGACTTATTTTGTCATGGTAGTCAGTTTTTAATGACAATAAAATTATAATATGCTCCTTTTTTGTAAGTTTAATAACCATTGATGACATAAAAATATGGCTTTATATATTTTGGCATGAATAATTAGTCTAAAATCAGCGTGAAAGTTGGAAAATGTACCCTAGGGACACGTCATGGTCGTGAATTTTGAGACTTTAAAAATACGAAAAAAATACCTAGAACCTATTTAAAACTAAATAAATGTGTGTAACATGTTGCCCCCGTCCCAAAAAATATTAAAACACATAATAATAAACTACAAATCCAGTATCTAGGAAGTAAGAGGCCAGGGACATGAAAACGTACGTTTTTAAATTTTCACTCATATGTACATAGATAAGTATGATTGTGCCTGATATATTGTAGAGTTTAGTTTGTAAATAAACTATTTGAATTAATTAAGAAGTTTTTGGACAAATACTTCAAAGTGGAACTATATATTGACGATTTTCATTTGTACATTAACTAAATCATTTTTAAACATATCATAGTTGTACGCTTTTGAAGTATTTGTTTGAAATTGAGAAAATCAACATATTACCATTATTATCTGTTGAATCTAACAATGTAAATAAGCTGTAACATTTGCTCAGAACAATGATATTAAATACAGTTTTGTCATTATGTAAAATACAAAGAATGATAAATAAAAATGTATATTGTTTAGTAAAATGGCTGTATTTAATGAATCCTTTTCCTCAAAATGGGTAGAATTTGAAGGAAAAAGGTTAAAA
This sequence comes from Macrosteles quadrilineatus, assembly GCF_028750875.1. Taxonomy (NCBI): domain Eukaryota; kingdom Metazoa; phylum Arthropoda; class Insecta; order Hemiptera; family Cicadellidae; genus Macrosteles; species Macrosteles quadrilineatus. The sequence continues at coordinate 5,241,410 of NW_026542599.1, read as the reverse complement.
TTTTGATTAAATAAGAGGGCAGATATTTTTTATTTATTTATTTGATATGTAATTTATTTTATATGGGTGTTGCTATAAAACCTAGTTTTTATTTGGGTAAAACTGTAATCTTACTAATACAGTACGCAGCATGCAACAGTTACCTATAATTAATTGAATTTTTGTTCTTAAAATATTTTTAGAAAAAATCTTAATCTTGTACTATATCTAGTCAATCTGTTTCCATCTGTAAAATATAACTAGTCCATAACTAATCTAGTTATATGTATGGCTCAAATTCAAATCTTTCAATAAACTAAATATTTATAGAGAAGGTAAATAATAATTTTATAGAAAGTTAAAGTTTAACCCTTCCAGGGCTATGGACGGATATATCCGTCAATCTTTGTTTACTTTCAGGGCTAATGAAAACGGATATATCCGTCCCAAGAAATTTCTTTTCTAGGATAAAGACGGATATATCCGTCCAAAAAACAAATTGATATACAATGTTTATAGGGCAAAAAACATTACACTGCCTTATAAATGGGTTATTTTGTTTTTGTGGTTGGCAATAATAATTGCCGCGACTGTTTCGGCTATTTTGCACCATAGAGTGTGCTTAAGTAAATATTGCTGTCACTTCACACATGGTTGTTAGTAAGTGATGTTTACATTTTATGTTTTGTACTTTATTTTTATGTTATTGAGCCAAAGTTACTAATGCAAACGATCTGAAATTTGAAGATGTTATTGAGTTGCTTAATAAAAGTATGTCTGAGGGGGGTTTTATACTTGGCAGTGAAAATAATAGTATGGAATGTGATGGACATGATGAACCTGAAGAACAGTCTTTACGTAGTGGAATCCTTGGCGGGGAATGGGATTGAAGACATAGGAGCAGGAACTGAGTGGTTTAGATTTACTTCAGAATGATAGATACATTTTTTATGGGTAAAAAATAAAACGAGGGAAGGAATAGCCTAAGGTTGATGGATATATCCGTCTGCCGCCCACAAGAATACTCAAGATTATTGTCAGTGCTCATATTTTGTGATTATCACTGAGGGCGACAGACGGATATATCCGTCCACCTTATGTTTTTAGTGGGCCAAAGACGGATATATCCGTCAAATCAAATTTTTTTTCCTTCATAACTTTTGTACAAAAATTATTTCAGCCCTAAGGAAAATCTTTTTATGATCCATGAATTATTTCAAGTGAAATAAATACAAAACCCAACCACTTTTTTAGTTTTTGGCAAAAAGTTATTAAGCTCCAGCCCTTCATTTAATTTAGCCCTGGAAGGGTTAATTCAAACAAAATATACCCCCGCCGCAGCAAACCTGCCATCCAAGCGAATTTCCATTTGCCTCTGGGGACATCAACATGAAAAAGTAAATCGGTCCCGGGCCTAGGTCTTAACTATGAGACCTACGGTAATAGCTACTTCCCTATAGGGAAATTCGCTAAAAAGGATGATAACCCTTACCGGACGGGCGAAATCGTGACATAGAACGGGACAAAATTATGGGAAAAATAAAAATTAATTTTCCTTATTTGTGTTTTGTTATACAAGTATACATAAAATAACACAATGGAACAGGGCGGATATATCCGCTTCCCATCTGGAACATCAAAAACCATAAGCGGATATATCTGTCACCTGTCCGTGAAGGGTTAAGAAAAAGATCATACATATTTATAGTAAATGGAACTTTATTTCTAAATATACACAATTAAGATACATAAAATTAAGATCCATACATAGAAAAAAAGACTTAACGCCTGATTAATTTATTATATTAAACTCACAAAAGCTCTCAATAATACAATAAATAAAATATACATACTAGAAAAGAATAACAATACTAATATCGGTGAAATTTGTCACTATGCACATAGATTACAACTAAGATATAAGTTCCACGTTATCATAGCGAAACTGGTTCATATAAAGACATGTGATACTAAAATAATGTTAAACTGCACAACCAAATTTAAATTAAACTCCTCTAAAATTCTTCCGAACACCTTTTTTCCGTTTTTTCACAGTTACAAACGAATATCTCTAATCTTACAAATAAAAAGTTCATATAAAATGAGATGTTTCTTTACGACAATAACACAAGAGTTATGAGAAGAATGGAACGAAGGTGTATTTAGTCGTAATTGATGGACTAGAAGTCAGATCACAGAATTGTCACATCACCACATACTGTAGTCACTGTCCTCCTGGTAAAGAGTCACAAAGAACCCGATGTACGTCATGTAGACAATCACATTGCCTAGCAGTGTGAGATAGCAGGCATTCCATGATATCTGTACAGAATAGAGATTGTCAAAACTATCAATTTTAAATCTTGAAACTAAAACAAACTTCAAAAATTTTGTCTAGAATCTAAAATAAACAGAGTATCAGCAATCTGATACATAACTTACTTTCTCCCATTAGCTAGTCGACAACCTTTATAATGGGTAAGTGGTGGGAGTAACTATGATAATTTATAGTTATCAGTAATGGCAATGGGAGTTATACCATTTAGTTCAGAATTTTAAGGGCTATAGCTATAACATACTATAGGCTAATTTAATCAACACCATTTGGGCCATTTACGCAAAAACTCAATTTTTCTGCTAATTTATGTGTTTTTATGCAGAAATCAACGTTAAAAATCCAAATTTGAAAAAAGCCTGGAGATACTACGGAATAGTTCCTACATACCAAGTTTCATCAAAATTGGACCACAGGCGTGGTCTGTAGATCTGTACACATCCACATATTGTGTGAGTTTATAGATAAGATCTCAGTTTTGTTACAATTAAGTCATGGGAAAAAATCTACTTTAATTTCCAACAACGTTATGACAAAAACCTCAATTTCCTTTTCTGCTATTTTCAGGGTTGCCACCATAGTGTGACAAAAAAAATCATGCATAATTCATGGTTTTCATTGTTAAAAAAATTAATGGTTGATGCACTCCTATTATTTCAACGCAAACATAAGTTTTGCTGATTTCAGAAAGGTACGTTTAAGAGGAAAGTTTCTTTGTGTGTATTTTCATATATAAAATACTTCTATTTGTGTGATTAATACATATAATTTTAAAACGAAATTAAAAACACAACAGGCCGAGCTATTCCAAATGAAATATTGGAGAAGAATTATAATAACTCAATCTTTCTACACGAATAAAACAAAAATCCCGCTCACCAGGCCACGGAAATCCTGTTCTATCCCCCGCATGAAAAATCCTGTATTATTCCGGTTGATATTAAATAATATACTAAAACTAGATTGATTTATAAAATTTATTTCTTGAACCACATACAGTCCTTGAAAAGACTCCTCAGCTGACATCAGCATCTGACCTCGAATGATGTAAGCATTTGTTTCTGATTGTTCTCTTTGCGTTTGTTATGTTCATACAACCGTACTGTTATTAAATGTTATTGATTTTTATGGCAAATTTAATGGTATTGGTTGAATCATCTTATATTTCTTTTCCTCCTAGATTGGCTCTTCTACCAGACCGATTTTCACGATTGAAGTCTCAAATTGAAGGTATGCATGCACAGATATCACATCAAGCATCGGCACATACTCGCCACTCGGTATACAGTTGGCTCTCGATAATCCGACAGTTACGGGACCGGGGGGGTGTCGGATTACCAAAAACGTCGGATTACCAAAGGTTAGCTTTATTTCACTGAATTTAACTGCATACGTTAAGAAAAACCAGTTTTTAATACATATCACGGACTATTTAACTGTTATAGGTATAAACTAATCAACTTAGGCATTACATATTACAAAAAAGAAAAGATTTATTGCATATAAAAATACAAAAATCAGTACAGTATAAATCAAAACTAAAATACAATGTAGGCTAGTGCTCCGTTTTTTCTAAATACATTACAACATTGTAATTACTGTACTGTAACTACGGTGTAGGCCTACACATTTACGGGTTGAAAAAATCTGTAATAGTCTTTTGTTTCTTTTTACGCAAACAGTCTGTCATTGCATTTTCTTGAATGTGTCTCAACATTAACACGTTGTTCAAGTCAAGTCCACGCTCTTCACACCAGCGAATCAAAGTGTTTGCAGCCAACATAGCTTCGTCACAGCTGATCGTGTATTTTGCCTCCACGGCCTCCTCAATTGTGTCGTCTTGTTCATTAGATATGACTTCCTGTACTATATCTTCATCTGTTAGGTCAGCACACAGGTTGTCGTCTAATACCCATCTTCTTAGGTCTTCTGAAGATTCTTGCAAAACGTTAATATCATCGCAAAGTGTTAGTGTGTCCTCCACAACTCCGTTGTCATCTTGACCATTGTCATTTCCATCGTCGTTATTTTGGAGGAGTGGGTTTTCTGGCCAAGGTTTGACTTGTTGCCATGCAAATGCTGCATTTAAAATGGCATCCTTGATGTTAAATTTTTTCAAAAGTGATGTGATGTCTGCGTCAGGTTGACAGACGATATCCATAAGTAGGCGCTTCTTATAATGTGCCTTCATTGTCTTGATAACATTTTGATCCATTGGTTGAATCAGAGCAGTTGTATTTTTTGGCAAATACATGGCCTCTATGTAACCACCAGTTGTCTTCACTTTTAATCCCTCCATGTCCGGATGTCCGGGAGCATTATCTAACAGTAAAAGAGCCTTTATAGGCAGACTTTTACTCTTTAAGTGTTGTTTTACCTCTGGGACAAAATGGTTGAAAAACCAGTCATTGAAAACGTCTTGAGTTACCCAAGCTCGGCTTTGATTCATGTAAACAACTGGAAGGGAATCCATATTGATGTTCTTAAATGCCCGGGGGTTCTTACTTTTACCGACAGCTAGCAGATTTAACATATGACTCCCAGCGCCATTCGAACACACCATTAATGTAATTCTTTCTTTTTGAAGTTTTCTTCCAGAAACCTTTTTTTCATCCCCTGTTACAAAAGTTTTTGTTGGAAGTTGCCGCCAATTTAGGCCGGTTTCGTCGGCATTGTAAACTTGTTCAGGCGTAAGGCCTAGTTCAGTGATTTTAGCTTGAAGGGTCTCAATAAAGTTAGAAATTTCTGTCACATCGGCAGATAGTTTCTCTCCACTCATCTGTAAGAAACGAATACCGTGTCGCTTTTTGAAATTTTCAAACCAGCCATCGCTGGCACGAAAATCATCTTTTTTGATGATTTCACGATAAAAAAACCGTGCTTTCTCTTTTAAAATATCCCCAGAAATCGGGGCATGTCTGTTTCTTTGCTGTTTAAACCACGCATAAAGAGCTTCCTCAACTTGGGGATATTCACTCATTTTAAGTGTTTTTCTCTTAGAATCGTCTTCAAAACATTTTATAAAATGTTCTATTTTTTCCCTATTTTTCACAATGTCATAAACGGTAGGTCGCCCGATGTCATAAACCTTAGAAATAGCCGTGGGAGTTTCACCACGGTCATACCTCTTAATGATTTCCCATTTTTCGGGAAGAGTTAATGTTTTATGCTTACGCTTATTGGTTCCACTTGTGCTCGCCATCACACAACACTTAACAAAACTCTAACACTAAAAACACTGAAGGTAAACTGTCACTTGATCACCAAAAGTACAGTACGTATGCACGAGTCACTTCGCTACTGAACACTGGAACCAGCTACCGGAAACACGTGAGACGCCTAGACCGATGTCAGTCTACTGTAGTTTGCCGCAGCGTCGGACTACCGAGCGTGTCAGACTGTTAAGTGTCGGATTATCGAGAGCCAACTGTATATCTACATATATATCGGCATATATCAACTACATTAATTGACAAAAAAACATCAATTTGATTTATTCAAATTCTTACTTCAATTAGAGATGTACTTAACCAGTTATAATTATATAATCCTATATATTTTGGTCTAAGAACCTTCAGTGAAATACCGGCTTTCATTTAAACTATGGCGAGTTTCAATCAAACGCAAGGTGAACAACAAACATAAAAATTATTTTTCATAAGGTTTTTCTATGATTAAAAATCAATAGCTCCAGTATTGTTTATGTTTTTTTTATATGTTTTAGACTCAAATTAATCAGTATATTATAGGCATTAATTTGAGCTATTGATCGTTTGAATCAGTTAAGTTCAAGGTACTGTAATATCAAAAATCATATTTCTTGGATATGATATTTATTTTAACGCTGCAGAGCAGCATGGGTCCTCTAGTTATTCATGATTTTCAAAAATTCATGGTCCAATAGAAATTCATGCATAGGCCTAATCCATTCCTTTTTCATGGTCACAAGAAATCATACATAATTCAAAGCTTTTCAAGGTTTGTCTTGGTGGTAACCCTGATTTTACTAGCCTTTAAGTTAAAAATTCTTCAACCATATTATAAAAGCATAGTTTTGTCTCACAATGCCATACTCACAGTAGGCGTGGGTTCAGGCGACCGTGCCAAAACCATTGGTAGTGCAAAAGATGAGACAACAAACCCCATGGTGATGAAGATCGCCAACTCAATTGAGCTGTTGGATGAGCCAGTGTGTTCGGTGTACCGTCTCGCCAGGATTGTAGGCAGGGGTGCCAACACGTAGAACAAGACGACAAAAAATGGCCACCACACTCTACAACCGATCAAATTAGAAATCTTTTAAGTTTGGCTCAAGGGTAAAAGAAACAACAGTGGGATTCCCTCTAGTGTATTTTATTATTTAAATTATTAAAATATATCAATTTAAATTATTAAAATATATCAATTTAAATTATTAAAATATATCAATTTAAATTATTAAAATATATCAATTTAAATTATTAAAATATATCAATTTAAATTATTAAAATATACTAGTGGTCGTCCTGTGGTCGAAACTTGACCAAAAATAATTAATGTACAGACTACTCTATTTTCTCCCCACACTGTAAATAAAACATGTGATTGGGATTTCTTCCATTTGTTTTGATTTTCTGTTTACATTTTGTTGTTATTTCGTCACCATCATGGCAACCTAGTTGGTCCATGTTAATTTTTTGAAGTTTTCAAATTAGTTTTTTGTGCTTATTTTTTAGCCTATTTTGATTTATAAAGGGATTCTGCACATCTACAGGCAAATATCTTTCTAACAGTATGCGTAGATTTTCCCTGAGATGCACACGAGCTGAGAAAAAAGGTTTTAAAGAAACATGCTTGCCTATTAACACGTTCAGTGCGGAATACCTTCAAACAGGCGCTCGATAATGGCGGCGAGGCCCGGGCGAAGCCCCGCAGCGCAACTGAATCGGTGAACGCAATTGGCATTCAAATATTTCAGTCTGACGAATAAAAAAAGAGCAGCGGTGATTGTGCAGTGTTAGCCCGAGAGTGGACGTAGTTCACTGAAACACCCAAAGGTAGCAGCACTGCCTGGATTCGTAGCCAGTGTCTTTGTAAAGTGGCTCGAAAAGAGAAAATTGCCGGAACCGGGACAAAAGTATTGCTAGACGGGATTTTAAGGGAAATTTTAGTACCAACCTACACCAGACTAAAGCTACATAATCTAAGCTACAGGCTGGCAACGATTATAACGTTCCCCGGCAAAGGCTGAGCTCACACTAAACTAATGTGGAGAGAGTGGCATGACGTCAGCTTTAGCTGATGTCCGCCACCAGTGCTAGTGTCGGACATCATCTATTGATGATGCCCGCACTCAACGTGTTAATATATAGATAGACCAATTTAAATTATTAAAATATATCAATTTAAATTATTAAAATATATCAATTTAAATTATTAAAATATATCAATTTAAATTATTAAAATATATCAATTTAAATTATTAAAATATATCAATTTAAATTATTAAAATATTATAGCCCTAGCAGTGGCCAATGTTAGAAGTGGGGAATGGCCAACCCATTTTGGCGATTTTGCAGACCATTTTTTGAAAATTCGTAAAAATTCAACCGTACAAGTAAACCTAGCCAACCTCATATTCATTTTGTTCGGAAAGAACAGGAGAATCTAGAAATAGTAATATCATAATGATTTAGACAGTGTATTTTATCGGTAAAGCGAAAAAAATAAAAAAAATTGAATTTTTTTTTAAATTTCAAAAGCGGCCTCTGCATTTTTTTTCTACGGATTTTTTTATGGGAAATTTATTATATACATTTTGTAGACAATCTAATTCCCTACATAGAAATATATAACATGTTAGGAAAATATTTTTTTTTATAAGTTTTTGGGGCAAAATATAATGACAAACGGAGAACCGAAAAAATTGAAAACCGTACAGTGTTAGTTTATGTTGTAAAAAGTTCTATAATATATGTGTATACTAATAATGATATATACATGTTTGTAAAGCTAATGAAGTAAGGAATCAAAAAAAGTCATAAAGTTTATGGTAAAAATAATTTTTTACCTATAAACATACGTATATAAAATAATGTTTTTATATTTTAGCGATTTCTCGAGAAAAAAATTCACAGTACTTGGTATACAACTTTTGTACCAAATTTGTTTACTTCAAACCAACATAATAATCTTGTAGTGTATTCAATTACCTACATAAAAATGTATAACATGTTAGAAATATTTTTTTTTTGTAGGTACGTAATAGGGACATAATAATACAATAACCGCAAAACCGCAAATAAGTGTAAACTATAGCCTACAGTGTTTGCTTGTGTTGTGAAACATTATGTAGGCTGATGATATGTAGCCTACATATTTGTAAAGCTAATGAAGTAAGGAATCCAAAAAAGTCATAAGTATGATGGTAAAAAGTTATTTTCACCTATGATTATGTATCAATTTGAGAACGTTTTGAATTTTTTGCGCATTTCGAGAAAATGGAGTGTACAGTATTTAGTAGCCTATATAATTTTTTTACCAAATTTTTTACACCCAAACCAATATAAACATGTTGTAGTGTATTCATTTACCTTTATAAAAATGTATAACACCTTGGGTAAATCATTATATAGCATATATAGCACCTCTGAATGTCAGAATCGTCATTTTTGAAAATGATGCTAACAAAATACAGTAGGTAGTAGGCCTATTTAGTATAGGCTATAACTTTTTTACAAAATTCTTTTTATATGCATAAGAATATGCCCCCAAACCATTATAAACATGTTGTAGTGTATTCATTTACCTTTATAAAAATGTATAACACCTTGGGTACATCATTATGTAGGTACAACAATCTCTGAATGTCAGAATCGTCATTTTAGGACATGATGCTAACAAAATACAACCTTTTATGAACACTATTTCACACAATTCAGTAATATTTATGCATGAAGATTACTGTTATACACACACACAACACTTCACTAACACTAACACTACGAACTAATAACATATTTAGTAATAAATCTCGGATAACACTATTACCGGCAACAACACAAACAAACAATGGCAATACAAGACAGCTGACAGACTGTAGCAGTAATGACTCACTTTCGTCGTCTACATGGAGCATACAGAAATAACCCTGAGTGCAGGGCTGCCACTCTCTGAATCTAAATTTCTTCCTCTTCAAAATGATATACTATATGACTAGTAATAATAACTTTCACTGTATATAATTCGTATTTTCCATACTGTCACCAGACGACTGTTGGCCATTTGTTAGAAATTTCGAAAACAGCTGTTTTCATAAAATTGTACCGATTGTGCAATCAATATTTAGTTATAAATATCACTACCACAATGAAGATAAAATCAATGGCTATCCAGTGGTACCACCCGCAACATCCCAAGACGAAAATTACCCGAGCAGGGTAATGCCAAACAAGACGTGTTTTGCCAGTTCCCAAGTGTCGGCTGCAAAAGTCGTACCGCGCCAAAATTTCATTTGATTTCTAATCGTCGTGACATTGTTATATACCTGCTACAGGGTTTGTTTATGTAATCAAATGAAAGTTCAGAATGTGATCTTTCGAATGGTATATATATTATTCTCATCTGAGTTGATTGTAAGTGTTTTTTTACCGTTAAAAAAATTTCGGCCCATACCGTCACCAGACGACATTGGCCATTCTAAGCATCAACGTCATACCGTCACCAGACGACGGTTGGCCACTGCTAGGGTTTTAAAACTACAAGTACCGGTGCCAAAAGCAAATATTTTAATGGCTGAAGTGATAATGCCTTAAATGATAATGATTTTCAACTTTTAAGGCACAGTTTAACTTAAAATGTATTTATAAATCAAGTAGAAACATTTGGGCACACCTTAAATTTTAAAATATCCCATTACGCAACAATATTATTCCCCAGATAAATTAAAAAATACATTTTCATGATGGTTGGCCACTGGATCGTTAAAATTAGCACTAAATAAGGTTTTATGTTACCTGGCTTCTGTCTCCAATCCACGGTAGTTTTAAGAAACATGAAATCATAAAAAACAGTAGTTTTTTAAAAACTACCGTGGATCAGAGACAGAAGCCAAGTAACATAAACCTTATTAGTGTAAAAAATACATACCTTACGTACCATACTTGAGACAAACAATTGGCCTAGTTGTAATAAAATTTTAACAAATTGGAAGTTCTGCACAAGCCATCCAGTAAATTGTGTTATTAATTGTATACATCTAAATATATAAAAGGCAAAGCCCTCACTGACTGACTGACTCACTCACTCACTCATCACTAATTCTCCCACTTCCTATTTACCTAGGAGGCTGAAATTCGGTACATCGATTCTTTGGACATTAAATAGGAAAACTAAGTAGTTTTTATTCTGATCAGGCTTTCGGGCTCCGCCCCAGTGGCTCTGGAATTTCCCATGTTAACCTTATGATTTTTCATATTTAAAAGGAATTTCTTAACAGCTGTTTCAATTAAACAAGTTGGTTCTGTTCTGTGATGTTCAATAGCATTAAAGTTACAAGGATTACCAACAGGGTGCAGCACTATTATTTTTTTTATTTTTTTATTTATGACTACAGCCAATTTGCAAACAAAAGGTGAGTGAGCGTAGCGAACGAACTTCAACCTGGAAGCGAGATAGCGTAGCGAACGAGCTAACCTGAAGGCAAGTGAGCGGAGGGAACGAGCTCCAACCTAAAGGTGAGTGAGCGTAGCAAACGAACTTCAACCAGGACGTGATTGAGCCATGCGAACGAGCTCACTTGTGAAGTTAAACGGGGCAAAGCCCGCGGGTACAGCTAGTTAATCTATAAATAAATACGTTGTGGGCTACTTAGACAGCTAAGGTGGCCTTACACCATAGTTCCACCAATCCAAACCAAGTGTGACTGGACCCAGTTAGAGTTACCAAGCAAGCTGTCCAGATTAGCCAGAAATTCAGTAAGATTGCATAACAAATAAAACCAAAAATTTGTATGACTAGCAATCACGACAACGTTATACACTGAAATTCAATTCCATTATAGGCCTACAGGGTGTCCACAGAAATTTTGTCATCAATTTCCCTGACTTTCCATGACAATTAACCATTGATTTCCATGACTCACGAACTTAACTCAAAAATTATAATATACCGTACACACACGAATAATACTGCCTAGACAAGTTATTTCACAGAAAATATTGAAATATGTATTAACAGATAACAATGGAGTACAATAGGTACAACAATGGACTAATACAAACTCAAAACCCATAAACTAAGACAACTGTATAAATTGAAATTGTCGTACATTTGTGAAAAATTCGGAAAAATGCTACAATTGTCACGGTTACGGCCGACTAGAGCATTGAAAGGTCCCCTGAAATCCATCCATCATTGGGGATTTCCATGACTTTCCATGACTTTTTGCCTATTTCCATGACTTTCAATGACCATAATTTTTTTTCCATGACTTTCCATGACTATCCCTGACTTTCCAGAATGTGGACACCCTGGGTCTACCAGATTCAAAAGAACCTGCGCAGAACCACGGCTGTCTCGTGCACGTAGGGGTGATGGCGGGGAGGGCCTGGTGGAGCGGTGGTGGGGAGACTCCTAGCTGATAACGGCGAGGGGTCTTTCCCAACCACTCTGACTCTCCTACCTGCCCAACTCAAACAGGTGCGCGGTTCTTTTCTAAGTGGTAGGCCTATAGTTTATTGATGGTATAAACCAGATTACCATAATATAATAGGATTATATTATCATCTTAGTTGATGAAATATAATAACTCAATTTCATCAACTGTGTTCTTCTTAAAACATTAAGACTTTAAAAGAGAACTGATGGAACAACATTGATGAATACATAAGACTAGGACATAGACTAGGATAATTGAAAATTTTTCCAGTTCCATACAAAATTTAGATACATTTTTCTCCCATCATCAATATTCACGTACAATTGATTGATTAGCTAGACACCCTGATTAATATTTCGAAAGTTTTGTTATTAATTTTAAAACACAGAAAGTAAATAAAAGTTACATCTAATAACACTCAAAACATGTATTTACGCTTATACTATTAACTCACAAGAAGGTAGGTAAGTATGCATACAATATGGTAAGTAGTGATCGATTTCGATTTTTTTGAACATTTCATGGTTTTTACATGTAGGCTACTAACATTTTCAAAGAGCTTCATATTAGCTTAACGTTGGACCCCAAGGAATAACACTAAAGGTTCCATTTAATTTAAGGTTAAACCCAAATAAGATGCATTTGATATAGGAAAATTAGGTTTTTTGTTATTTACACAAAAACTAAAAGAGATACAAAGTAAGTGTAAATTACAAAGTTGTTAGGCATTAAAAAACCTATATAATGATGTGTCACTTGACATATGTTGTTGCTATTTGAAAATTTTAAACAATAGACATTAACAAATTTTAAAAAATAAATTTTTTTTACTTTTATTATTTCAAAAAACCGTTAGCCTTCTTGTTGCATATCACAATAAAGCTAATTTTATAACGAGTAAGAAAATTCGACCGGAGAAGGGCTAAGTGCATTGGTATAGGAAACACAGAGCGTTAAAAACATATTGATTTTTTTCAAAATAAACTGCCGCCAATATGAAACGGCAAAAGATAATTCATTTCTGTTTTTGCCAAAATATTTTTCTATTAAATAGTACCTTTAAAATGATGTATAACATGGCATATGTTAACATTTGAAAATTCCGAGATTCAAACTAGTGACCCTCAGTTTTTGGCATACCCTGTATCGGAAAATATTTTGATATGAAAATATTTTTACGTTATTCCTTGGGGTTGATTTAGCGGGTAATAATTTTATTTCATCCTTGTGATTAAGCCGTTCTTCCGTAATCAATTTGAGATACCTTCCATGGGACACCCTGTAATATATAGGCCTATCTATATATAAATATAACATTTTTAACAAATAGTGTTTTTGGCCCCTGGGGACATCAAAATGAAAAAGTAAATCCTAGGTCTTACCGCGCCACCTACGGTGATTCCGGTATTTTAAGCTGGCCCAAAAACATATAAAAACTGTCATAGCTTCTTATTTATTTGCATAATTAATGAAACAATTTTGAAAATATAATATAACATCTAAAAACTCTATTTTTACTGGTATGGGATTTTCAGTAAACTGAAAGGTTGAAATTGCCGCCTATTGTGGCCACCCCAAGCGACTTTATCGTCGCAGCAAAGTTGCGTGAAAAAAAGTCGCCAAGTGTGGCCCTAGCCTAACAAAAGATGCCACTTCGTGTGGTTACATTTGTGGGGTACTTAAATCACTGCTGCTCATTTTTTTAATGTAACATCTTTAGACTCGCAAATTAAATGGAAACTGACTTTGGCAGGAGAGACCAGCATACATTTGAGATGCACGTAACACAGTAGACCTTAATATGCCCCGATGTCGCCTAAGCAGATCAGATCCTTGAAATGCTACCCTCAGTCAGGAATTAAGATTTTCAACTCACTTCCTAAAACTGTAAGAGATTTTGAGCCAAAAAGACCCTTTTAAGGCACTAGTGAATAGGTCGTTGTACTCGTTGGCCTAGCTTGAAGAGCCACTTTTTCCACCCTGATGGCACACAACTACCCTAAACCATCCAAACCACCATGCCAAATGAATTCTTGTAGTGATGTACATGTTACATTTTGACGTAATCTGTCCGATAATGTCGGTCAATGATAAAGACATCAAGTATTCAAGTAAGTAACTATTCAATATAAATTAAATACCGTAATTAATTGGTCAAATGGATCATCTCTGTACGCCTTATGACAAATAAAAGCCTTGAATCTTCTAAGTCAGCCAGGCCTCAGATTCAGGTTGCTGGTCTTCAAATTACCACACAGGCACATATCATAACTGAATTGATATCTATATAATTAATACGCTACATGAAACTTTGTCGGTTGAACTCCTCCGCCATTTCTTAACCGATTTTATCCATTGACGTCTCATTGGAAAGAGCGTGTCGTGTAGATTTGCAAACTGACCTTACATTTTTGATAAAGTCCCTTGGGCTCTGCCCCAGTGGCTGTTAAAGTTCCCATGTTATCCTTATGAAGAACATGATTGTTTACATTTTGATCAGCTGTATGTTATAATTGCTGTTATTTTCAAAGTCTTTTTAACTCATCGGAAATTATGATGACTTTTATTTGTTTTTAAATAACTACTTTACTTCTTTGCAATTGCTCGATTTCGAGCAACGTGTTTACTAGTATTTAATTAATATATGGGATCTTGCTATGCTAAGTTTGAGCAATACTTACGTTGGATCTGGTAACGCGCAGGCTAGGATGACCAAGGTCATACCTATAGACCCCGTAAAGGCCAGAGTAACCAATCTGTAAAATGAATAAAAGTTGTTAACCTACAAACTTTGGTGTTAATATACAAGGAATCCAACGATAAAAAGTTAAATTTGCCATAAACTGTTATATACTATGTACAGTACATCAGGACTACAACACATAGAAGGGCTAACCCACTAACACACAAAAAGTGATTCCAGCCTTCCTCCCTTTGCGGCCAGGTGTGACGTAGCCGCGGACTCTGTCCCGTGCAGCAGTTCAGTTGTAACAACTACGCACAGGAAGGCGGAAAACTCAATGATCAAAGGCCGAATTGTGAATTTAACACTTGATTTATTATGTTCAGTGAACACAATTATTTGCACTTAGTTACTATCAATTGAAAATATAGACTATTAAAGGTGATTTGGAAAGCGGACATGCCCACCCCCACGGACACCCGCGGAGGAGGACCTATTTAAACCAGAACTATACCTATTTCTACTGAAGAAATTTGGAGAACACATTGTATCCAACAACAAAATACAGAACCGAAACAAAGAGTTAAACAATAGGTTAGGAGGCAATCCAACCCACTGTATATACAGTACATTAAATTGAAAAAAGGCACAAACTGCAACTCACTGAATAGAGCAACTGATAAGAAGAAAACTACCTGATAAGATAAAACTGGCACCTTGACAGGCAATGAACTGATGTTTGGATATATGTTAACAATCCATCCATTTAAAATATGGTACTATTGTAACTAGTTGTGGTGGTGGAAGTAAACTTTTCTTAACAAGCGGGATTATTAACTCAGAGTGACCAAACAGAGTGATCCAACTCAATGAATGGGACATTTTGTCTTTTGATTGCCCATTAGAAAATAAATAATTCTTGATCAATTAGGTTGATGGATCTAATCTACAATTATAGGAGGGAATGGAAAGGTTCTTTCCTTAATGTAGGCCTAGGCCTTTATTGATATGAAACAATATTGCGTCATGATAAAACAACAAATAGGTTAAATTACCTGCAGTAAGTTTTTGGCTGAATTTAATCACATCCTCCCTTGAAAATAAAATTTTCAACTTAAGGAGTTTAAACAACTTGTACTAAGTGTCACTGGCATTACTAAAGGAATTTGAATAGTAACCTACAAGGTTTTTTCAAACAAAAGTTGTCTATTTTACAGTTAAATTTTGATATTCATAAATTTAAACTTACTGCAAAACAACTTTTGGGCATCTCATCAGGGAGAAATGTTTTCTGAAAATGATTTCAATGAAAAATATTGTAAAAAGACGTTAGAAAAGAGAGAGCTCAGAGTAATAATTTAAACAAAAATTCAGATTATTTACCAAACTATTCTATTGTATTCTATTGTATTGCTTCACCATGGAAATGTGGAAGTAAACATTACAACAAGATTATGATATAATGTTAAAAAAATCATTTATTTTATAAAGTGACTCCGATGTTAAACCTATTCAAGGCTTTAAGTTTGTCTTTGTTTGTGTCTCACTGTTTGGTTATATAGCTAGTGGACGAGTTATTGTTTATGATTAGATAGTTTTATTTGGTTAAACGAGGCTTTAAATTTCTGAAATAACAAGAAACAAATTGTAAACAAAACACAAAATCTACAGAAAACTGTACAGAACTAACAATAAAATTGGCTTCAGCTATTCCATAAGGAAGGGAAATCTACTAAGGGACTATGTTTTTTTTATCTATGCTGAAACCATGAAATAAGATGCAAGTCACCGTTACCATTGTGATTGATACATGAGGGGACCAGAGTTAAGCCTATCTAGATAAGATGAGTTGACTAAATGTGTAGTAACTTATACAATGAGACAAATGAAGTACAGTCAATTGGAGGAGCCAAAAGCTTTAAGTTTCTTTTTTCTTTTAACTCGTTCACTGCACATGACGAGTAATCTCTACAACACTAGCGCTTTCCAGTGGCGCGCGACGAGTGTACTTGTCAAAACACCATTTAGGCTACTTTGCTATTGTTCCAATGCGAGGTGAGCCACTGCCGTCAGACGTTGTTTTGCTTACTGCTTATTGTGCTAAGTGTATACTCACAGCCACCTCTAATACAAGGCCGCGGCGAGTGAAAAGCGGCAACGTCGCATCAGTGTCTTGGCGTTCGGTCGTTTTACCATTACAGTGAATGGAGGAGTCGCGTACCGACGTACATAATCGCGTTTCTACTACCTTTAATCATTAGTAATGACATTAAACTTCTTACTACAGCATACCAGATAGATGTGATGTGCCTGGATGCAAGAATAATCACGATAGCTCAATTAAAAATGAATAATACATACAGTGTTCTAAGATTCAACGTGATCCGCCGCGTAAGCAACAATTGCTTCCTGCTATTCTTCGATCAAATTAGACATCTTAAAAATATTCTCGTTTTTGTTTGAAACATTTTTCACGAATATGAGCTTAGATTAAATTTGTAAAAAAATGTAAGAATAAGACAATTATTCGTGTAAATATAGACGCGAGAAGCAAATTTTAGGTAGTAATACCGTACTATTTCCTTATTTATTTGTCTATCTTATTGATAAATGTTGTTGTTAAGTGATTAAAATAACTTAAATAAATACCACTTCAAAGAAATAAGCTGGTGTTTCTGTTAAGTAGGCCTACTAGTAAAAAAATATGTACTACCATAGACTAACCGTTTTATCTATGGTACTACACTATCTAACAATAAAAACATCATAGTCTCCAAATCCAGTCTGAATGTTGATGTGATAAAAAAAAAATTCTATTAATATTGTGGAAAGCCATATGGAGGCCTAGCTTCTGAAATCGTTTACAAAATGGCAAACGTTTTTCTTAGTAATTATTCAAAGAAAATAAATTATTTAGTCAGTATGCCTTCAAAATGAAAACTTCAAATTTTGTTGTCGCTAACTTATGGTTTCCTCAGGTAGACTAAAAGATAATATTCCTATTAAAAATTTAAAATTAATTTTATTTGAACAAATTGTTAGATGGTAGTCTCTACAAATCCCAAAGTCTCTACAATTATTGAAGTGGCAATAAATTAGTCCTACTGTATAACCATTTGTGGTATAAGTTAGTAGCTTTATCTTGTAAAATTTAAGCACAGTCTGTCTAGTATTTTTTACTATATTGAATAACACACATATATACAGACACCATGAGAATGTTATATAATAGTGTAGATTATCAAATTAACAAAGGAAATATGTAAAGTCCATATATTTCCACATTCATCGTACTTACAATACGATAAATGCAACCAAAAACATTATGTTAGTATATTTTTAGTTTTAGACATATTGTGGTATGTTGCAATTTTTCACTAAATAAACAACCTAGATTCCAATTTTGTCTATTTTACCATACCTTAAAATCTACTAAAATATGTTATTACGTATTTAAATATATAAAGTATTTAAATACTTTCATTCATTGATACAGAGCAGCAATACTCTCATTGATGTTCATAGCCTCTAGCGCGTGTGAAGACGGACGCAGAGGGGGTGTGATTGCGGCGTTGCCAGTTCGAACGTCGCGGCCTTGTATTAGAGGTGGCTGTGATATACTTCAATCTGATATAATTCGTATTCTGATCCGATTATTTTATTGCTGGTATGGACGGTTATATATTTATTATAGAATAAGAAGAAGAAGAATAAGAATAAGAATCCTTTATTGTCATTAGACACGGTTGTGCAATAGACATTGTCAAAGAAAACAAACTAGAAAATGTAACAGAGTCATGAACATTATCACAGTTGACCTTATGTAACATACATGTAAAACTTAGCCTATATCACAGAAGAGATCACAGTTGTCAATTGAGAATAAATATCATAAAATAAAAATTGTTGAATAACAATGCATGTTACTTAAAATCTATAAAATCAGTAGCACTCAAATGCAAAAACTCATTAACAGAATAAAGTGGGTGCTTTAGAAGACCATTTGTTACAACAGTTTTAAAATTAGCAAAGGATTCGATATTCTTGACATGATGAGGTAGTATATTGTACAGTTTAAGCCCTATAACTTTAGAGCTTTTGGCTGCTTTGGTCAATCTACAAAAGGGAATGTCAATTTCATGCTTGAGCCTTGTGTTGTGGCTATGTACATTTAGCCGTTTCAACAAGAATACAGATTGTTTTTTTACTTCTAATAGAACATACAAAACATATAAACTAAAGACAGTTAACACTTTTTCATGGAAAAAATAGGCCTACAGTGCTCTGAGTAGTCAGCTGAAGCTAGTATTCTGACAGCTTTTTTCTGAACCAGTAAGACATCATGTACTCCAGCTGCATTTCCCCATAAACATATGCCATACAGTAAATTACTTTGAAAGAAACTATTGTAAGCAAGCTTGAGATATGACTTCGGGACGTTTTTATCTAAAGATCTTAGTAAATATACAACTCTTGAAAGTTTGTTACAAATATAATCCGTATGAAACTGCCATGTCAATTTTCTATCAAGAACTAAGCCTAATAGTTTAACATTACTGTACTTAACCCTAATTGATCACAGGAGGGAGAATCACTAGCCTTGACATTCTTATTACTAAAAACTATGGTTTGAGTTTTGTCATTGTTAAGTATGAAACCATTGGTACTGAACCAGTTGGATACACTTTTAAGGGCACTTTCAGAATTCAAATTGACAGTTTTTATATCAGAACCAGCATTAAACAAAGTAGTGTCATCAGCAAAACATACAGTCTCAAATGGTACATTAACATCAATGTCATTAACCATGACAAGGAATAATACCCCCGCCGCAGCAAACCTGCCGTCTAAGCGAATTTCCATTTGGCCGAATTGATTTTCAATTGATCTATTTAAATAACATTAGGTTTAACGAGTACCTAGGTTTGCTGCTACAAGGAAACTAATAAAGTAGTGTGTTTTTAGTAAAATATTGATAGCTTACTATAAAATAAATAAATTTGCCAAGTTTGATCAAAATATATCCATAAACAAGCAAACTACAACATTTTACAATATTCTCCATAAGAATAACATGGGAATTTTAAATTTACCATTTTTTTAGTTTTCTCCGTAACCAATAATCGTACAAAAACACTTTGATATACTGAATTGTTTGTTTTTTTAAGCTCTTTAAGAAGGTTTGGAGAAAAATTGGGAAATTTTGTGTTTTGAGGGTAAGAAGTGAGAAAAACCAATTTTTACCCCATAAAACCCTGTTCCCATGGTCCGATCATGCTGGATCGCGAACTCATTCAAGTTTATCCCGCCTTACACCTACAAACCAAATTTCATCAAAAACGGATAAAAATTACTCAAGTTATCGTGTTCACGGACACATATATATATATATAAATCTATATATATATATACCTATATATATATATATACATATATAAAAATTTGAACGAATGGTGTTTTTGGCCTCTGGGGACATTAAAATGAAAAAGTAAATCGGTCCCGGGCCTAAGTCTTACCATGAGACCTACGGTAATAGCTACTTCCCTATAGGGAAATTCGCTAAAAGAGGTCCAAGAACCGAACCTTGCGGCACGCCAAAGGGTACAAGTCTCTTACATGAATACTGATTATTGACACACACTATTTGTTCTCTATTATCTAGGTATGAGCTAAGAAGTGACAGAGTTGTATCAGTCACCTTGTAGTACTTTAACTTAGCCAGCAATGTCTCATGACAAACACAATCAAAGGCTTTACTGAGGTCACATAAGGTGACACCAGTATCAGCTCTGCTTTCAAGGTTTGCTAGGATTGCATCTACAAGATAGGTCACAGCTTGAATTGTAGATTTCCCAGTTCTGAAACCATACTGTCTAGTTGAAAATAAGGAATTAGCTTCAAAATAATTGTACAGCTGGACATGTAAAATTCGTTCAAAAACTTTGGCAAAGACTGGAATTAAAGCTATTGGCCTATAACTAGCTGGGAGATCTCTTCACCCTTTCTTAAAAACAGGAACAACCTTAGATAACTTAAGCTTTGCAGGAAATACACCTTCAATAAGACAACTATTTATACAATAGGTTAAAGGCTCTACAATCACAGGTAAAATAGACTTTAGCACATCACTAGACAGGCCATAAATATCACGACTTTTAGAACTTTTTAGAAGCCGCACATGCCGCGCTACCTCCTCACATGACACTAACTTCCATTCCAAACCGGGTGCTGCAATGCTCTTGGTTTTGAGAAGATCCACTGCAGCCGAAGGAACGCCACCAGATTTCTCCACCACCTCCAACACTGAGTCAATGAAGAAGTCGTTGAAGTCGTTTGGTTCCACAGAAGTATTGGGTTGATGTTTGCTCGAAGATTCTTTCCGAATGGCCTGCCAAGCTGCTCTACACTTGTTGTCGGATTTTTCAATACAGTCGGCAACAAACTGTTTTTTGGCAGTCCTCAGTTCTTGTTTGTATATCTTTCTATATTCAGTTAGAGCTTGAAGGGATGCTGAGGTTTTAAGAACATTGTGGCGATCAAGGAGAGCCATGAGGATACTTCTACTCTTCTTCAGGTCTTCATTGTACCAGGCTTTACCACCAGAGAACTGTCCACCGGAGTTGCAATTTGGGCCCCGCTTCTTCTGCAGCGGAAAGGACTCATGGAAACTAAGCAATATTTGGTCAAAAAATAAATTAAAAATTTCTTCAGAGTTTGTACCTAAGGCTAGTACAGACCAGTCAACACTGCTTAAAAACTGGAAGAAGTTATTTATTCGGGCTTCTGTTACCAGCATTAACCAGCATTAGTTAATTCATAATAATTTAACTATTTATTTATTTATTATATTTGCCTGTTTTTGTGCATGGTGTGATTTATTATTATGTGACTTGTCTGATTGCATGTAACTGCATGTTTAAAAGGCTAAATAAAATTCTCATTCTCATTCTGTTATGGGCCTATGGTATACAAGGGAGTTGGACTGTTCAAGATAAGTTTTCTCGGAATAGGCTAGGCGTATGTCTAAGTTAACTGCAGCATGATCAGAAAGGCCATAACCCATAACTGTAGTAATATAACTGGTATAATTGAGATCAGTCAAAATATTGTCGAGAACTGCATTACCTCTTGTAGGCGTAGAGTTGGTTGGATGTAAGTTGAACTGCCTCATAAGTCTTGCAAGTTCACGCTGGATCGGTTTGGTAAAATCAGCCACCAAATCTACATTGTAGTCCCCTCCGATGATAGGGGAAGACGATTTAAGACTTAGGAGACATAATAACCTTTCAAACTGATTGAGGAAAATATTTACATCACCATTAGGTGATCGATACACACTGACTACAATGATATTGCATTCGAGTTTGATGGCAGCAACTTCCAAATATTGAGTTGAGCAAAAACGAGCAACATCCATAACCTTATATTTTATATTTAGAGTTGTTTTGTCTCTGGATCACAGTACAAACTATAAAAGGTATAAAGTTACCTGAGTAAGTTACTGCCAAAGTGATCCTGTTTTTTCCTTACGGATTACGCGTTTCGAAGACTAAATCTTCATCATCAGATCTTGTACAAGAACATATACTATCACTTTGAAAAGGTCGTCAAATGTTTACATACAAAACACGGACACATATTATATACAAATGTTGACATTACGAATAAACTAAGTAGGCCTACCGACGAAAACTTATGATGTCCGACCGCACAGTTACAGGTGAAGGTCATGACTGAGATGCGGGAGACGGTCGGGCGGTGGACTTTGTACCTCTCGGTTCCTTATTCATCAGCTGTACTTGGTTTGTTATTAGAGTGTCATATAGAGCATTGGACTGGAAACTGATTTTGTCGTTTAATAATGTGTTAGGTTGAATTTTGGTTGATTTGTAAATTTCAAACTCTTCTAAAGCGTCCATAACATTGCCTTTGTTGCAGAAATGTAGAGGGGTTAAATTTGTGTTAAAATCACTGTAGTTATGGTTTTCATTTACAAGATGTAATGCGAAATTGGACTTGAGATTATTACTTGCTTTAGGTAAATGTTCTTTGAATCTAGTTTGAAATGTCCTGCCTGTTTGCCCAATGTAAATTTTGTTGCAATCGTCGCATGATAATTTATATATACCAGTTCTGTCGGCTGTATTGTTAACTCTATTTTGATCAGCATTGTTGAGTAATTTTTGCAGTTTGTTTGATGTTTTAAAGGCGATGTTGATGTTCTTTTTTCTTAATTCGTTTTCTAGAATGTTTGGTAACTTATTACCAAACTCCGAAGTTACGTATACTTTTCTTTCATTGGGTTTAGCTACATTCCTAGTGTTCTTTTTCTTTAATTGTTTTTTAATGATCTTATCTATTATAACGGGATCGTAACCATTTTTATGCACGATATATTTAATAGTAGTTTTCTCTTTTTCAAAGTTTTCAGAGCTTAGTGGAATTGATAGAAGCCGATGAACGAAACTGTTGTATGCAGCCATTTTATGTTTAACAGGATGGTGTGATGTTTCATGAATTGTAGTATCTGTTAAGGTTGGCTTTCTGTAAATATCGAACGCGAAATGTTTGTCACCTCGTATGATAGTTAAATCCAAGAAATTGAGTTTATTGTCCTTTTCCAGTTCTATTGTAAATTGAAGTTTAGGGTGGATATTATTAATGTATTTATTAAACAGCTGGAGTTGTCTTGTATTGCCGTCAAAAAGTATTGCTATGTCATCAACGTATCTGTGGAAAACCATAATCTTATCTTTATAGCGGTTGTTATCTGTCCAGATGTGTTTTCCCTCAAAATCGTTGAGGTATATTTCAGCTAATATTCCTGATAAGGGTGATCCCATAGCCAGTCCATCTGTCTGTGTGTAAAATTCATTATTAAAGGTGAAATAGTTTTGTTGTAAGACAATTTTTGTTAATTTTATAAATTCATTGATAGCTTTGAAAGCTATCAATATTTGAAAGCTTCGAAACGCAAAATAGAGTTAACAATACAGCCGACAGAACTGGTATATATAAATTATCATGCGACGATTGCAACAAAATTTACATTGGGCAAACAGGCAGGACATTTCAAACTAGATTCAAAGAACATTTACCTAAAGCAAGTAATAATCTCAAGTCCAATTTCGCATTACATCTTGTAAATGAAAACCATAACTACAGTGATTTTAACACAAATTTAACCCCTCTACATTTCTGCAACAAAGGCAATGTTATGGACGCTTTAGAAGAGTTTGAAATTTACAAATCAACCAAAATTCAACCTAACACATTATTAAACGACAAAATCAGTTTCCAGTCCAATGCTCTATATGACACTCTAATAACAAACCAAGTACAGCTGATGAATAAGGAACCGAGAGGTACAAAGTCCACCGCCCGACCGTCTCCCGCATCTCAGTCATGACCTTCACCTGTAACTGTGCGGTCGGACATCATAAGTTTTCGTCGGTAGGCCTACTTAGTTTATTCGTAATGTCAACATTTGTATATAATATGTGTCCGTGTTTTGTATGTAAACATTTGACGACCTTTTCAAAGTGATAGTATATGTTCTTGTACAAGATCTGATGATGAAGATTTAGTCTTCGAAACGCGTAATCCGTAAGGAAAAAACAGGATCACTTTGGCAGTAACTTACTCAGGTAACTTTATACCTTTTATAGCTTATATTTTAGTCCATTTTTTACATAGATAGCTGATCCACCATGCACCATATCGTCCCGCGCATAGTATGTGGCCAAATGATAATCTTTTAGTCTATAAAAGCCTATCTCTTCAGTGTTAAGCCAATGTTCGGATATGCATAGGATATCATTTTAGCGAATTTCCCTATAGGGAAGTAGCTATTACCGTAGGTCTCATGGTAAGACTTAGGCCCGGGACCGATTTACGTTTTCATTTTGATGTCCCCAGAGGCCAAAAACACCACTCGTTCAAATTTGTATATATGTATATATATATATATATATGTGTCCGTGAACACGATAACTTGAGTAATTTTTATCCGATTTGATGAAATTTGGTTTGAAGGTGTAAGGCGGGATAAACTTGAATGAGTTCGCGATCCAGCATGATCGGACCATGGGAACAGGGTTTTATGGGGGGTTTTATGGGGTAAAAATTGGTTTTTCTCACTTTTGACCCTCAAAACACAAAATTTCCCAATTTTTCTATAAACCTTCTCAAAGAGCTTAAAAAAACAAACAATTCAGTATATCAAAGTGTTTTTGTACGGTTATTGGCTACGGAGAAAACTAAAAAAATGGTAAATTTTAAATTCCCATGTTATTCTTATGGAGAATATTGTAAAATGTTGTAGTTTGCTTGTTTATGGATATCTTTTGATCAAACTTGGCAAATATATTCATTTTATACTAAGCAATAATTATTTTACTTGAAACACACACTTTATTAGTTTCCTTGTAGCAGCAAACCTAGGTACTCGTTAAACCTAATGTTATTTAAATAGATCAATTGAAAATCAATTCAGCCAAATGGAAATTCGCTTAGGCGTCAGGTTTGCTGCGGCGGGGGTATTTAATATCGCTTAAGACTACATCTAATTCCAGGGTTATGTCCCTTATAGACTGAATATTCAAAAACATTAAAGATAAAACAGTTTCAGAACTAATAATACTGATACGGTTGACTAGGTTACTCACTTTGCTGGGCTCGGAAACCCTAAAAAAACAGACCCCACATAGTGTGGGGTTTAGGCTTGGATCTAATGACATGCAATAGAATAACATTAATGAATGTACTGTAGCATTGTGAAAGGAATCTAACCTCAAAACTGTGCTTGACTGCTTTTTTGCAGCATTTTTTGATGGTGTATCCGGATAATTCTCCCCTGCTTTTTTCCTCCATTTGACAATGGCCGGCTAGCAGTATTATTTAGTGCTGCTATCTGTTGGGTTCTTGTAAAACTACGTCCACAACCACTGGGACGCTGTATATGCCTCTCATTTGGATTAAACTAAATTTAAAAGTTTTCTTGCACTTGTCCTCGCAGCGCATTAGCTGTTTGTGTCACCGGCCTCGGTAGGCCATCGCGAAACCGCATTGAACGTGTTAAGTGCAGACATTAAGGATTTTCTCCACTTAACTGTTCTCTGATGTACAGTTTACCACTTGGAATAGCACACATTTTCACTGTGTACTAGATCGAACCAGCCAAACTTTTCAAAACTGATACAATTTTACACCTGAACTTCAAGATCCCTGACATAAAGAACCAGTCAAACTTTCCAAAACTGAATCAGCAACTGGATTAACTAACATGGTAATAATAAGCAACAAAACTAGCTTTATCACCGGACAAATTGTGTTTGTAAAATTAAAAGGGTAGGCCTACCCACACTGGCCAGCTAAAATTACTGAAATTTGTACAAATGACAAAAATTGCATCTCAAAATATAAGGTAACTAGGGAACCCGTGCGGCTCAATGAGCCGCCTAGTATGAAACATAACGCCGAGGAAAACCTTGCTTAAATTCTAGTAACTTTAGTTACATCTTAGAGTTATTTGAAAACTTGTTAGAAACTAATTTTAAATATCTCTAATGGCGTCACCAAGGTTCACCTACATCATTTCTGCTCTCGATTTTAACTGATAACTTCTAATGAATGCTAAACGATCTGCCTCAATTCGAGTTAATATGTTGCAACAAAGTTTTTCCAGCATTGAGAATTGAAGAACACTGTTACCGTACTGATACCCTTTCTTAAGTAATTAAAGTTGGACCATTTTATTCCTTTGATTTGAGACATCCCCCGATCAAACGAATTTTCTCCGTAGAGTAACCTGAAATGTGGGGTGATGTCAACCATTTCATGTGCTCCATTTTTTACCCACAAACTCGGGGTTACCAACTGGACAGCCATAACCTGCTTTAAATAGGCTAAAGCAGCTACACCATTGAATGTTGGTTAACGTAATTTTAACAAAATGTTTTGAAATATCTCGATCTGTCAGTGTCTGAAGTAAACATTTCTTGCATGCATTTATTTGATCTGACATTTAGGCAAGTTTACTTTCCCACCGTGACAACACTATGAGCTTCGTATATTTTTTCACTTCCAAAGTAAGTTGCATAGCAGAACTGGCAAATATTATTCATCTCACAAAGTGAATGTGTATCTGGATGGGTATCTGTTAGACCAGGTCTCTCTTTTTCTACTCTCCCCATACGCACAAAATATCTCATTATTAATTGTGTCCTAATACCGTGTTTAATATTTCTTCTTTGAACTTGAGGCATTTTCTGTTCTTCCATCAAAACTGATTTGAACTGTTTAACTTGGTCTTAACCTACTTAATATTACAATTTCAATATTTACTCCCAAAAAGCTACAGCTTCTTATAAACAGCTGTTTTTTTTTTTTTTTTTTTTTTAATTTGTTCTATGTATTTCTTATGGGGAAAACCAGACCTTTGAGTGGGACTGACGCTCTTAAGGGCAGGAATTTTAGAATTATAAAACCTTATTGCAAAACTTCATATTGAGACGAATCTTTTGACACCTCAAACGTTGAAATTGGTCCACAAATAAGGGAGGAGTTGCGTTAACAAAAAAACGGCTTCACGTATTATATATATAGATTTTTTTTTGTGACAACAACACTGCTGACGTTAGAGAAACTGATATGTATTGTTATGAACAAAGTAAAGATCTATATGGGAAACCAAAAGTAGACGATTTTTAAAAATAAAGTGTTAAACAAAGCCTTAAAAGAAGCAGAAAATGCCTTCTCAAACACAAAATGCTTGAACCCTGACAGAAACACAACAGTAGACAGTAATGTTCTTCCACTAGAAAATCAGCAGCTCAGATATGTCCTAAATAAAGTACAAGATTTACAAGAACAAGAACAAAATCCTGATGATCTAGAGACATCGCTCACACTTGCTGCGGAAGCTGGACATGCTTTACTGTTAGAAAATAATAAATTAAAGCAAGAACTACATGATATGAAGCAAAAATTCTCATCCTTAAAATGCCAAGACTTCAGAGATGATAATTTTGCTGAGGTAAACCTTGCTGAGGCAAAAATTGAAGAGCTTGAAAATGACAAGGAAATCTTGCTCTCCCGAAATGCTTCACTGGTTTAAACACTAAATGAAGTAGAACTCCAACTAGAGAAGGAAAGACAGCTAAGAATTAAAATGATACAAACCTTTGAAGAACAAGATAATGAAAGAGAAAAACTATTACTCAACTCATCAAATGAAATTAAGCAATTAGGTGGAATGATAAACAAGCTGAAACTAAACCAAAATGTCAAAACGGACCTACCTCAGACACCAAAACCTACTGGCACTTCAGAAACACAAACAAATCACTCCGATTTTTATGTTCCCAACTACTGTGCCTCTCTAATTACTGAGCTGGCTCAGCTGAAAACTGACAAGACCAACTAGAACGCTCTGTGGAAACTTTGCAAAAAGAACTGCACAAACAAGGTGAACAAACAAAACCCTGCTGCTAAACCATCAGCAGTCACACAAAGTACACCCACTAAAGAGATGTTTTCCTCATTCTACAAACCACAACCTAAGCAAGAGCAAAAAACCAATTGGGAAGGAAAGGAACCATTTCAGTGTATCTCTCCCAAGTAGCCAAAAACAAAGCTCGGCTTGAAGAACCTGCCAATGTAGAAATAGGCTTACAGGTAGATGGTGTAGAACAGAAATGTGATGCTGACATCTTGACACAAGAAACTACAAGGAGAGACAGCCAAACTCCTTTCAAAAAACTGAACCCGGATATGACCAGGAGAAACAGCCAAACTCCTTCTAAAAAACTGATTTAAAAAGAGAGGCTTCCACCTATGACAGCAAGAATACGAAGCGACCAGGAAACTTTGGATGATTTTTTCATGAAGCATATAGATTGAAACATTTTTGCCACCAAGACTGATATTCGAATATATAATAGGTTACGTACCTTGGTCCGTCTTCAGTCTTATTTTTAGTCAATGGATGACTAGTTTCGGGTACAAAGACCCATTGTCAAATCCTTTTTCAAAACATCATGTAGAAGCTAGTAAAAAATCCGACGGAAGTCTTCATCATTATATAAATACAAGTTGACACATAAAGTTTATTATTTAAAAAACACAAGTTACAAAACATATAAGATGATTGATAGGCCGGCCACATTTAATACGGGACAAACCGACACAGGTTACACGGCGGACACGACAGAACTATCCATTGTCCAGTTGGTGACATTGACCTTGGGGGAGGGGGTACGTCAGCTGATAAAGACTTGTATTAGCTCTGTTGTCAATGCTTGTAATTCTATCGAATAAAATATTTGAACCAAAGTTTAGTTTTTCATTCAAGACGTCTTGAGGGGATTTTTTATTAGCTTTATAAATTTCTAGACTCTCTAAGACGTTCATGAGAGGGCCTTTACTGCATTTGTGCAAGATTTGTAAATTATTTC
Organism: Macrosteles quadrilineatus; assembly: GCF_028750875.1. NCBI lineage: Eukaryota > Metazoa > Arthropoda > Insecta > Hemiptera > Cicadellidae > Macrosteles > Macrosteles quadrilineatus. Next base: position 5,212,320 of record NW_026542599.1, on the reverse strand, counting down.
GACAACTATTGACATTGTGATTGGTATTTATTAAATGTTCTGCAAATTTGGAACGTTGTAGTGACAGTTTTGGTTTAGGGAGATGTTCTTTAAACCTGGTGTTAAAAGAACGTCCCGATTGGCCTATGTATAATTTTGAGCAGTCATTGCATGAAAGTTTGTAAACACCTGTATCATATCTAAATCATTATCATTTTGTTTACGGCTGTTTTGGCTCAAATGACGTTGTAGTTTGTTTGACGTTTTACTGGCTAAAATGATTTTGTGTTTCTTTAATAATAATAATATCTTCTTTAAAAAAAACTTTAAAGAAACACAAAATCATTTTAGCCAGTAAAACGTCAAACAAACTACAACGTCATTTGAGCCCAAACAGCCGTAAACAAAATGATAATGATTTAGATGATACAGGTGTTTACAAACTTTCATGCAATGACTGCTCAAAATTATACATAGGCCAATCGGGACGTTCTTTTAACACCAGGTTTAAAGAACATCTCCCTAAACCAAAACTGTCACTACAACGTTCCAAATTTGCAGAAAATTTTATAAATACCAATCACAATGTCAATAGTTGCCGAAATAATTTACAAATCTTGCACAAATGCAGTAAAGGCCCTCTCATGAACGTCTTAGAGAGTCTAGAAATTTATAAAGCTAATAAAAAATCCCCTCAAGACGTCTTGAATGAAAAACTAAACTTTGGTTCAAATATTTTATTCGATAGAATTGCAAGCATTGACAACAGAGCTAATACAAGTCTTTATCAGCTGACGTACCCCCTCCCCCAAGGTCAATGTCACCAACTGGACAATGGATAGTTCTACCGTGTCCGCGGTGTAACCTGTGTCGGTTTGTCCCGTGTTAAATGTGGCTGGCCTATTAATCATCTTATATGTTTCGTAACTTGTGTTTTTTAAATAATAAAATTTATGTGTCAACTTGTATTTATATAATGATGAAGACTTCCGTCGGATTTTTTACTAGCTTCTACATGATGTTTTGTTATCAGTCTCGATTAGTCACTCTGAAACCCCAGCCTTTAGAAGTACCTTGATCCCACCCCATGTAGATACCAGCAACCCAAGTACAGAAACCAGCAACACCCAAACCTCTTTTTTAGGACCCTCAACCAAACCACCGGCAACAACATAACAAAATCTAAAAACAGTGTTGACAACCAATCAAAACACCCACTAGTTCCCAGACACCAACTCACCCTTGCCCACCAAAATATAGACTGGCTGTCAAATAAAACAGAAAGACTATCACACTTCCTTAATAATGAACAACCAGACTTCATAGTTGTTACAGAGCATGGTCTCTCTCGAGAAAACGTAGAAAACACACAGCTTGCTGGCTACACCCTAATTGGAGGCTACACAAGAATATATTATACGAAAGGGGGAGTTGCAGGATATGCCAAACATGGCCTGGAAAAGTATATGAAAGTACTTAAGATAAGTGATGACGACTCAGAACTAAGTATGTGAAACTGCTCTTTTCGAAATAAAACTGAAAAAGGAAATAGTCCAGGTCATGGGAGTCTACAGGCCTCTAAGGGACAATTTGGAACAAGCGCTAGATATCCTAGCAAGCCAGCTGGAATATGCTCTCCGCACAAAGAAGAAAACTGTCATCATGGGCGACATAAATGTAAACAACCTTGGTGAACATGCAAACAACACATAACATCCAAGTTGAAGATCTTCTATCCTCTTTTGACATTGTTAAGACTAAATCTGCCCCCTACTAGAACTACACATGAAACTAAAACCTCAATAGACTGGATCTGTACAAACATAGACCCAAAACATATCCTGACATCCATTATCCTGTCTGGACTCTCATACCACACTGCCCAAATTGCCACTCTCCAACTACCATAAGAAAAAACACAAAGTCAATTAAGGAGAAAAGAAGAACTATCAACAAAAACACCATAAATCTATTTAAAACCAGGCTCCAAGAACAACCCTGGGACTGAGTCTACCACATAGAAGATGTCGATGAATCTTATAACAACTTTCACAGGGCTATCCAAGGAATACTAAATGAGACCTGCCCAGTAAAAATGACAAGGAAAAAACAACACAACCAAAAAAAAACTGCTGGGATGCTGAATGCTCTAGACTAAAAAATCTATATAAATGCCCTGGAAAAAGAAAACTGCACAGGTCTACCTGAAGATAAAGCAGGAACCGTAGCAAGAAAAAGGGACTATGACCTAAGACTAAAGACTATGAGGAAAACTCAAACATCCGACTATATAAGCAATGCCGACAACAAGTCCAAGGCACTCTGGCAGGTTATAAATAATGAGAGAAAATCAAGTACCAGTATAGCAAATGAGTGGGAACTCCTAGTAGATGCGGAGACATTACAGGACCCAATCAAAATAGCAAACCCTTCAACAGTTTTTTTTTGCTACAGCTGCGGAAAGGACACTTCAGGCCAACAACACCAACACACACACCAGAACCCCCAAAATTCCTCCTTTAACAGATAACAAACTAAAATTTCAGTTTGCAACACGTAACGAAGTACTAAAAGCAATCACCCACTTAAACCAAAAACTTCATCTGGCACTGATGAAGTATCAGCCAAACTGGTCAAAACATGCAAAAATGAACTGATTAACCCATAAATAAGTCTCTCAAACAAGGGGTCTTCCCGACACAGCTGAAAACTGCCAAGGTATACCCTAAATATAAAAGTGGACCAAACACAGATGCTAAAAGTTACAGACCAATTTCACTTATACCGACCTTCTCTAAAATCTTTGAAAATATCATCCTTAACAGACTAATATCCCATCTAGACCAAAATATGCTGCTCACCAGCCAGCAACATGGCTTCCTTAAAGGAAGATCCACTTGACTTCCACTGCCTTAATACAGCTCACCGAGCACATAATAGAACAACTAGAAGATGGCTCCTCAGTCACAAGTCTGTTTCTGGACTTTAGCAAGGCCTTTGACTGCCTTAACCACAATACACTTCTTAGAAAATTGGGAGCTCTGGGTATTGAGGGAAAGTCTAAACAATGGTTCCACAGCTATCTTAATGGCAGACAGCAACTAGTTGAGATTCAGCATGTAAAAAAAAAACACTTGCCATAAAATACATTCTGAAACTGTCCCTATACGGAGAGAAGTACCACAGGGATCAGTTCTCGGACCAGTCCTGTTCCTCCTCCAACAAATGACCTACCAGACCAGCTACAAGAATACTGCCAAACCACAATGTATGCAGATGACACTGTCATCACACTAACTGACAAATCAACAGAAACTTTAAACCGAAACATCAATATAACCTTCAACATGACTAAACAATATTGCACAGTAAACGAATTTGCTCTAAATGAAAAGAAAACTGTTCAGCTAAACTACTCAACTAAAAATAAAGACACAAACGTCCCTGGGATAGAAGCACAAAATAGTACCAAATATCTCGGCATTATCATGGATTCAAAACTGACATGGAAACAGCACATGGACCAACTCTGCAAGAAGCTACGCTCTGGCATTCATGTCATCAGGCAAGTGAAGCAGGTTATGGTGGTCTGGACACCGCAAAAACAGCCTACCATGCCCTGGTCGAGTCACACCTCAGGTATGGTCTAGTGGTCTGGGGAAGTACATCCAACAACTATCTAAAAAGAGTCCTTATCGAACAAAAAAGAGCTATAAGATGTCTAGCAGGCCTTCAATATCAAGAAAGCAGTCGTGATGCATTTAAGGAACTAAAAATCTTTACACTAACATCACTTTACATCCGTGAGGCAATTCTCCATGCCCTCTCTACAAATCAAACAAGAAACAGAGAAATTCACCACCACAATACACGGAACGCCTCAAGCTTTGCAATACCACCTCACCATATAAGTCTCTTCGAAAAGAAGCCATCCTACAAAGAAATCAGAAATCAGAAAGGTTTTATTGTCCTTCAACATTTACAACAAATGCAATAGTCAAAAGTCAAGAAAATTCAGCTATTACATAAACAGTCTATTTTTAGGCAAAACAAAACAAGCCTAAAACAAGTCAAAATAGGCTATTCTAATACATATGCTTACAAATAAAAAAAAGAATGTGGAAATGTGAGGACATTAAAAGTTAACTTCGTCAACCTTAAAATATTTTTCTATGTTGTGGAGTCAATCTCCACAACACAACACTGTTTGAATGTCCCGCCAATCTCAACCCCTACCGCTGCTCGCGCATGCGCAGGGAGCAGGCGGGTAAGAGGAGTGAGAAAACACTCTGTCGTGCACCTGACTTCGGACATCATGGAAGGCTAAGTTCTTTTGGGAAATGGGGGGACGCCCCCTTAAGGTATTGTGTCGTAGTAGTAGTATTAAATAATATGTAATTTCAGATCATCACACCAAATCCAATATATCATTCATTGCATCATTAATTATCAGTCATTAATTCAGATGTTAGTTCACGTTGTGTCCAGTCAACTTATATATTAGTTATTTCATATGTTGAACCAAGTACATATTTCTGTGATATAAATGCATTAATTAATCAAACGATCATCAAAGCTGGCTATTGGGGCCTGTGAATTGTGGTAAATTGTCTCCTCTGCATTAATAAATGTGTTCAGTTAACGTTTCCAGCAAGAACGATTTGGTCTGGATCTTGAATCACATGACCAGGTCACCAAAATGTGGCTCCATTACGCCACAAGTGGTAGCAGAGCGTGGTGCCGGTCACCCTTCTTCCTCTTAGCTGCTCGGGGGAGGGGGGGAGATCTTGTGGAGTCAATCTCCACAACACAACACTGTTTGAATGTCCCGCCAATCTCAACCCCTACCGCTGCTCGCGCATGCGCAGGGAGCAGGCGGGTAAGAGGAGTGAGAAAACGCTCTGTCGTGCACCTGACTTCGGACATCATAGAAGGCTAAGTTCTTTTGGTAAATGGGGGGACGCCCCCTTAAGGTATTGTGTCGTAGTAGTAGTATTAAATAATATGTAATTTCAGATCATCACACCAAATCCAATATATCATTCATTGCATCATTAATTATCAGTCATTAATTCAGATGTTAGTTCACGTTGTGTCCAGTCAACTTATATATTAGTTATTTCATATGTTGAACCAAGTACATATTTCTGTGATATAAATGCATTAATTAATCAAACGATCATCAAAGCTGGCTATTGGGGCCTGTGAATTGCGGTAAATTGTCTCCTCTGCATTAAGAAAATGTGTTCAGTTAACGTTTCCAGCAAGAACGATTTGGTCTGGATCTTGAATCACATGACCAGGTCACCAAAATGTGGCTCCATTACGCCACAATGTCATAAAAAGGATTTAAAAGTAACCAGTCCTGAGCTCTTTTTTTAAATGACTTAGGCCGGATTTCACCAAACACTTAAACTTCCGTTAAACCATGCTCTAACTGCAGTTAACTCTTAACTGACGAAATCGGATTTCACCACCCGTAAGAGCTAGTTTAGACTAAACCATTGTTAGATAATTAACTGCCCAATTTTGACCGGTTAACTTCTTTAATCCTTCGTTAAGTAAATATCAGCTGGCTTTAAGTTTAGTTTATACGTAAAGGCCAAATGGCAGAAGAGAATAGGATACGAATTAGCTTTTGAAAGTGATGGAGATGAAGAGTAGCCTATGTTGTTCGCCGAACTAGGTGGATAAGAGAAAGAGTTAATGATTTTAATAACAAAGCAAAGATTAAATTGATTTTTTACTATACATGAACTATCACCACGTTTGGTCCTTTTCTTTAGGCAATGACTTAAAAACCACTTTAGTGGTTTGTGTTTAGGCTATCCCACATAGTGCATTGCTTTAGGTTATCCCACAAGGTTTTTAGTTAAGGCGTATCTCATCTCTGTGATGATCACAGTGTGATCAGCGATCATGTTGAACTGATTGGCGATCAAGAGCCATACTCTTTTATCCCGGCTAAAAAGAGTGTTTTCTACCAACATTATCAAATTTATTTTTTCATTGTTAAAAAAAAAAAATAGGCTCCCTTTTCCTTTTTCCGGTTTTGGGTAACCCTAACCCAACGTTCAAACAATTGTTTTGCGTTCGGTCAGACGTAATTAAGTACAATATCTAAATCTAAATTGTCATGGTGCTAGTATTTTATAGAAAATCATTATTTTGGTGTTATCTTTATTGTGTATTTTTCTTGCAATTCTGTTGACTCCAGTTTTTTTTTCACTACTTCAAATGTACCAAACTAGTTAGTTAACAAACAGAATATTGAACATCCCAGTAAAAAGTTAGATTTTGACTTTTGAGTCTTGACTCGGTCGCAAAACTCAATCAATTTGTTCCTCAATTAAATATGTTTGATCAACGTTGCTTTGCCTTTATTTACTTATGTTAATTGTATTGCTATTTATTCTTGCTTTCTAATGTTATTTTGTTCTTTTTGCTCAGAATCTATTGTACTCCTGTAAGATTGCTGTCTCAGTTTTGTTTTCACTACCTCATAAACACTGATTTATTTTCTAGGTTATGTTTACTTGCTCTCATAACAGCCCGGTATTATGACAGTTCACTGCCACCGCCACCTGGATTTTACGCTAAACTCTCGTTTATAAAACCAGCGTTAGTTATGACGCGTTTTCTTTGGTGAAACCAGATTTCCTTAACTGTGGTTTAAATCATCGGTTAGTTTTAACTGAAGATTAACTAAACCATCGTTAGCGAGAATTTGGTGAAATCGGGCCTAAAGGTCTAATTCTTTGGCATTGTTGCTAAGCTTATTAAATAATCTTAATGAAATAACATGGTAACTATTTTTACATTTACTTAACCTATGATAAGGCACGTCTAAAGGAACTGATTAAAAGTGTTGTGTGAATGGATATTAAACCTATAAACATGGGAACTAGTATTTTTCTTAACCCTAAGTAAACACATAAAGGGCCCTGTATTTCAACAACCTACCAGAACAACTTAGAAATGAACCAACTCACCGTTTCAAGAACCAATTAACAACATGGCTGCAAAAAAGGCCATTCTACTCAGAAAAAGAATTCCTTGACAACCAGCTTTAACAACATATTAAATCCACAAATTTTTGTTACTATTCTGACGCATGTACTGTTCTCAACGAACATGTAAATAAAGATCATTGTCTATTGTCTATCGTACGTAGGAAGGGTCGAGTGACATGGAAGGCCGGATAACCAAAGATCGGATGATTAAGGCTATACTGTGTTTAAGCTCAGAACCATTGACTTTCGGATACAGAAGACTTTCGGCTCACATCAACTAAGACAAATTTTATTAAAAACCTAGCTACAACTTTAACATGGTGATGGAATTTCTAGTTGTTGTATTAATACTCAAAGTCAGAACGCATCTAAAAATAAAATAAAGAAAGTTACTTACGCTGTTTGTAGTTCAATCCGATGACAAAGCAGAAACATGGAACAAAAAGAAAATAATTAGATTTTGCAACTTTGCTTTAGAAATGTTCTTTATGGAAGGCCTACATAACCAACTGTCTGTAAGAGAATATTTTTATAGTAATGAGAAAGTGACGAAGCACCAGTACCTACTTGTACTATACAAGTAGGCTATGTACGTTTTGTACTAATCAAAACATTATTATAATCACACATTATTTATACCTAAGCTTAACAACTGACAGGGCTGCCACTATAGTGAGATCACTATATTCATAAAGTAGGCCTTCAGAATTCCTGGTTTCAATTAGTAGTTTTAACATATTCATGGACAATTCGTTCGTGCTAATAAGTGCCGTCTAGTTCAGTAGGCCCAATGTACATTTTGTTTGAAATTAATACATTTTGCACCAATAAGCACAATACAAATTGCAGCCTGCTTAAGCCATTTTAACATAATGGCTAGTTAAAAACAATCTAAGCCTACCGTAGGTCCAATTTCCACTTGTGGTAAGTTAAATTGAATTGTAATTGTTGATAGTTAAATTTAGAAGTGACTAGCAGTTACCCGGCGCGCGTTGCTGCGCTTAACAACTATTATTTTAAATAGTAGCCTAATTTGTTCTTTACGATAAATAATACAGTTCATTTACAGTATCCTATGGACAATTTTTGTGGTGTTGTCAATGTAAAAGGTAGAAAATTTTGCATATGTGTGGTATATAGACATGGAGATACCCATTACACGCATATCGAGCCTTTCCTTTTATCTGTGTTCCATGACATGATTGGGTTTACGGACAATATAATTGTAATGGGTGATCTGAATATAAATCTGCTAGATAATTCACAGCCGGAAAGCCGCTTCTTAACCAAAAAAATTAATGACCTTCATCCTTGGCAGCTGGTTGATAAGCCCACGAGAGTCACAAAAACATCGTCCACACTGATCCACATATAAGGATTGGTGAACAATCAGATTGACTAGGTACTCAAGATGGAGACATGTCAGTAATTATTTATGATAAGCGTGGTGTCCGAGTCTCTGACCATAAATTGATTTTTTATCACTTACAGAGACTTTTCAAATTTTAATATAGAGAATATGATTAAGTGTGCTTCCCAGGTTAAATGGAACACAGTCCAAAACATGAATGATGTAAACATTATATTGAACTTCATAACCACTGCCATTTTAGAAATGTTTAATCGAAATGCCCCAATAGTAACAAAAAGAGTTACTTGAAAGAAAGCACCGTGGAGAAACCAAAATATTATAGATCTCACAAAGCAAAAGAACTTTTGGAAGAAAAAGCTAATGATTTCTAGAAATGACATGGACAAAGATCAATACTGTAGAGCTAGAAATGCTCTAAACAGTGATATTAGAAGAGCCAAACGAAATTATTTCCAGAGAGAATTAGCAGAAAGCTCAAATTCAAAGGATTTTTGGAAAAAAATTCAAATGAGTGGGGCAATTAAGGCAAAAAATGCTGAACTCCCATCATTTCTTAGAAATCCAGATGAAATTAATAAACATTTTTCAATGATGGAGACAGGCTCTCAATTTCACTTTGAAACTCTTGATTATTACTTAAATAACATTTCTCAGAGTGTAGAAAACACATTTTCTTTTAGAGCAGTAACAGCAAGAGAAGTTAAAGATGCCATAAACAAGATCACCTCTATGGCTGTTGGCATTGATGAGATAACGATCAGCATGATAAAGATGGTAAGTCCGTACTGTATTGAGGCCGTCACGCACCTGTTGAATGTTTCGTTGGCTACGGGGGTGTTTCAGGATGACTGGAAGGAAGCCATTGTCATTCCTCTGGCCAAAGTTGGTGCTCCCTCTTCTTTGGCCGATCTTCGCCCCATCTCTGTGTTACCCGCCCTCTCCAAGGTCTTGGAGACTATTGTTGTCTCTCAGTTGGTTGAGTTCCTGGAGTTGGAGTCAATAATTCCAGCAACACAGTCTGGCTTTCGTAGGGGGTACAGTACTTCGACTGCTCTGTTACTGCTTTGTGATGATGTCATAAAAGCTAGAGCTGACAAGAGGTGTACTTCTCTTGCAATGCTGGATTTTTCGCAAGCCTTCGACTCTATTGATCACGATATACTGTTGGCCATGATGTATCACTACAGATTTGACCAGCAGGTAGTGTCGTGGTTTCACTCCTACTTGAACAGAAGATGCCAAAAGACCAAAGTTGGATCTGAGATCTCCACCCCCTTGGAAAAGTCTAAAGGAGTCCCACAGGGCAGCTGTCTTGGACCTGTCCTGTTTACTTTGTTTGCTGCACCTATGGGAAGAGATTTGTGGGTACTTTCCTGTTAAAGGGAACATTCATTATTATCGATGATTTTTTCTCGATATATCGATATTTTTGTTTTCCTTTACGATACATTACAAATTGACAGCTGATCTTTAGGCTAAAATATAGTCTATTTTATGGATTAAGAAATGAAACTGTTCTAACATAACCAACCAAACTTGCTGTACCATTTTAAAAATCCGTTTGATAACAGAAAAGGCGATTGGAGAATATTAAGCGGAGTTTTTAAATGTTACAGTTTTAGTGGTTTTACAGTGGTTAGTTTTGTTAGGTTAGTTTAGAACAGTTTCATTTCAATATTTTTTAAAATAATTGTTTGTTGATTCTGAACAATATTTATTTATCGTAGTTTGTCAGCTGATATGTTTCAATTTGTTAATATCGATATATCGAGAAAAAATCATCGATAATAGTGAATGTTCCCTTTAACAGGAAAGTACCGATTTGTGTCAAATTGTCAGTTGTATTCATACGCTGATGATGATGCTCAGCTGGCTTTTCAGCATGACGCTGACCCAGCAAATCAGGCAGTCTCTGATTTTAATTCTGATTTGGATTCTGTCTTTGCATGGTCTATGTCCCATGGCATCAAACTGAACAGAGACCAATGTTCCTTGGTGACTTTTTCTGTCAGCAGGGTTGTTCGGTCCGAGCCCCTGTCTGGTGTATGCCTTGGTGGAATTCCGCTCAAAGAGTGTAAAGCTTCCAAGCTTCTTGGACTTCATTTCGATCCTGAGCTCTCCTTTTCTGATCATGTGAGTTACGCATGCCAGAGAGCAATAGGTCGTCTGAGAGGCATCGGGACTTGTTCCCCAAACCCACAAAATTTCGGCTAGTGCAGGCACTTGTACTGTCTGTGTTTGATTACTGTCTTCCGGTGTATGGCAATGTTATATCACTGGGAGACATGAGTTGGATGCAGAGGGTGCAAAACATGAGCGTCAGGTACGTCTGCGATCTGCGAAAATTTAATCGAATTTCATCAGACCTCACATCTCTTGGCTTATTGCCTATGGCTGACCTGTGCTTTTTAAGTTACGCACTTCCTGCATCATACGGAGGGTACCGTCAGAGGAGAGACCTCAGTACCTGAAGGTAAGACTGAGAGCTCGCTCTGAGATGCGATCCCCATGCACACGGCAGGATGACATGCTGGAGATGCCCCGTGTGCGCTGTGAGTCCTACCGTTGTGGGTTTTCTTATTTTGCCCCTAAAATCTGGAATATTTTGTCACCCAGGACTGAGCCAGGGGTGTTGGACAGTGAAAAGACGTTTAAAAAATATATAACAAATGGCTTGAAGAATGGTAAAATTAAAAGGAATAGAGAAAATATTTCTATTTTTAATTAGCCTAACTTAAGATTTGAAAGTTGCCATTGTTTTATGTTATTTATGTTGACGTGAGTTGTTTTGAAAAACTTATGTTGTAATATGAAAAATGCTCAAGAATAAAGACATTTTTAATTTCATTCAAATAATAAAAGGATATATCAAAAATAAAAATAGAATATTTTACTTAATTTCCAGTGGATAATCAATGTTTTTGTTTTTTGATTAGGTGTACAAGTTATTAGGCGTAGCCTACCTACCACCACGTGAGCACGCAACATACCTAGCTGTCCGTGAGAAAAGCATTAATAAATTTAAACCGACGATAGTCAGGGATTGCCCTAGTGCCTTATAGGCCTAATGGTGATTGCGAAAGCAAGACAGAAAGGAAACTGTAGTTGCTTAAATTCAGAGGGTAATTCGGATTAAATCATCAGTATTCTTGGGATTAAGACTATTTCTCCTTTAAACTTACCACTGATAATTTTTTCTTCAATCAATTTTGGTGTCATATATTAAAATCGTCAGTCTGGTAACGTTGCACAGCTTCGGTGGATTTAAGTTATGCATTAGTATTATTGGAGTTCTTTCTTTTAATGACAGTAATGTGGTGGGTTAATGACAAATTGAGAGGCATTTGAATACCTGAGATAGCACGTACGATTTTTATACACTTAATAATTGATGTTAGATTGTGTGGGTACCTATAGAGCAAAAGATAAAAATATTAAGTCATTGCCACCCTTTTTGTTTATAATACTTTGATAAAGGTTTTTATGTTTAGGTTACATATTTAAAATTGGAGAATTTAATCGTTGTTGAGTGCACAGGTGTGCGATTGGGGTTTAATATATTGGGACTTGTTCAAAAGTAAAATAGTTTTCTGTGCTGCAGTCTGTGGAAACATTGTGACACTACAGTATTTCAAAACCTGACTGATACAGAATGTTGTGATTATTCAAACCTACAAAACAGTTGCCAGCTGACATTGGCCCACTTAAAACCCTCTGGGGCAGAGCCCTTTTGACGGATCTGCACCAAATATAGGCCTATATATAGGCTATAGGCTATATCTTACTAATATTATAAATGTGAAAGTTTGTGTGTTTGTTTGTTTGAAGTTCAATCACGCATTAATTACCGGACGGATTGGGCTGAAATTTGGCATGATGATAGCTCACATTCCTGATTATCATATAGGCATATTCTTATCTCAAAAATCCTTTCGGGCTCCGCCCCAGTGGCTCTGTAGTTCTCCATGTTAACCTTATGAGTACTCATATTTAAATAGATTATACAGAGATATATCTGATCATGATGGACAGATTGTACACTGTTAGATTCAAAATTTCAGAAAGACAAAACAGTTAAAAAGGAGGTAAGAAAATTCTCAGATCAAAATATGAAAGCATTTAAAATAGATCTAATGTTGGAAAATTGTGCTGACAATTAGGCTATAACGCGTCTCCTGAATATAAATGTTATACTTTTCACTCCACGCTTAGGCCTATGTTTTATTTTAATGTTCCCTTCCCAAAATTAACTTAATCATACCTTGCAAAAAACTACTCTGGCTGGATTTCTCAGGATATTATAAAAACAAGTTAATGAAATTACAAAGAATGGCAAAATATCAAGGGAAGGCAACTTATGTATTACAAGAAAATTTAATTAGGCTAGGCTAGTATTAAATTTGGGTACAGTTTTAGTTTTAGAAAAATATACAGGCAAAAAGTAAATATTTCGGGTAGACTTCCGTAGCAGTACAGTAGTCTATCTGTTGGCGCAAACAACCAAATATCGATTAGGCCTATTTGAGTTTCATTTGATATATCGTTAGGTTATGTTAACCTTACCTAACTAACTTAAGTTAACCAAACGATATATCAAATAGGCTAATCGATATATCGATCGATATTTACATTCTGTTGTTTGTGCCAACAGATGGAAGACTACCCAATATTATTTCTATGATTAAGTAAAAACCTCTGACAATGTGTTAATCAAAACAACTTGTGTAAGTTTAATTAACAGTGAAGTAAGTAAGTTATGCTCGTTCAAATCTTCAAAAGCCCTTGAAGAGCCTCTGAAGAAGGGAGATGTTGTAACTTATAGCCTGTGGGTATTTGTTTACTTTAGGGGCTTCTAACTAATTTTGAAAAAAAATTAGTTTTAACTCATTATTTGGCCTATTTTTAACACTTTTTACATTTGGTACTTTTGGGGCAAACACCTATTTCACCCAGAAAATCGTGTTTGAAAATCACAAAAACTGAAAAAATCTTCATTTTTTTATACTTTTAATATGTTTTTACTATTATTTAGGACATTTGAAACACCCTCTAGCACTTTTTTGGACACTGCCGTTGAAAAAAAATCATAAAATGATTATGGTTTGAAAAATCATAAAAAATTGTAGTGCCGATAATGCCCGACCCACTCCTCTGCTTAACTAAATACCTATAATATAACTTAACCAAACATAACTTAACCTAACCAAACCAAACATAACCTAACCTAACATTACCTAACCTAACCTACCATTACCTAACCTAACCTAACTTAACTTAAACTAACCTAACCAAACATAACCTAACCTAACATTAACTAACCTAACCTAACCTAACATTACCTAACCTAACTTAACCTAACCTTGTTAAAAAATTCGTCATTTTTGGCAAATTGCTAACCTAAGCATGGGTTAGGTCGGGTTAGGTTACGTTAGGTTAAATTATATTAACCCTCCGAGTGTTATTTGTCGAAAAATCGACACATAACACACTTTGTGTAGTGTTTTGTGTCGATTTTTCGACACACAAACACTGTTTACGGCAAAGGCTCTATGACTGACAAAATCGGATTGAACTGGATCGAGTTAGGTATCGTTTTATTCCATAAATTCTAAGCTTTCTCCCTCGGTCTGTCTCTAAGCGCTTGGTCTGTCTCTAAGTGCTTGCCGATCATAATTGTAGCAGTAGCAGACAGATGACGTCCGACATCTTGGTTATTTCATATCGGTGACTTGTGTGTTTTTGTGCGTTTTTAGTGGTAAAAATGGACAGTAGTGATATACGTAATGCACTAGAAGATGATATTAGTGATGTTGAAGGACTTATTGACGATCCGGATGAAGTTGGTAGTGACATTGATGTTAATTATCAGCCAGATTCCTAGCCATGGTTCAAAGGCTAGGCTATGCATTCTTAGCTAAACGCTATGTACTGAAATCTGTTTTTTGCTCATAACTTATTTATTTGCAAAACTAGGCCCCTACTTCCTTATATTATTATATCTTTGTAATCCTCATAAAATTTAGAACAAAGTGGCTATTTTCAAATATTTATAGGCCTATAATTTATACAATTTCATTGAGCGCGAACTTATATTTTTTTTTTGAAAATTTTCCAAAATATTTTTTTTTACCTAAAATTTTTTTTTGAAACAAATGTTCCTTATGTTTTATGTATAATATTGAAGCCCATGATTTTCCTAACAAAATGGTATATAGAACAGTATAATTAACATTGTTTTTAAGCTTCTCAGATCCGTTTTAATAAAACCTTGCAAATGCGCAAAAAATAGGCAAACATTAAGGCCAAAACTAGGGACACTTGGAGGGTTATGTTTGGTAGATGAGTGTAGGACCAAGCTAGGCCTAAATATATAATATAGTGTGGCCTAACCTAACCCTAGCCTAACCTAACACGACCTAACCTATGCTTAGGTTAGGAATAGCCTATGCCGAAAATTAGGCTACGGATTTTTTGTTAAACCAAGGTTAGGTTAGGTTATGTTAGGTTAGGTTAAGTTAAGTTAGGTTAGATTAAATTACATTTGGGAAAAGTGTTTAAAATGTCCTAAAGTAGCCTAATAGTAAAACACATTAAAAGTAAGTTATTAAAAAAAACGCCGATTTTTTTGCAATTTTTAAACGCGATTTTCAGGGTGAATTAGGTGTTTGCCCCAAAAGTGCCAAATGTAAAAAGTGTTCAAAATAAGCCAAATAATGGGATAAAACTAATTTTTTCAAAATTAGTTAGAAGCCCCTAAAGTAAACAAATACCCCGGTGGTATCAAATTAGTTTTACTGAAGTCTTCATAATTATTTCTTATATAGGCCTAGGTAACTGTTATGAACTACTTAGGCCTAGGTTACCAACTTAAGTTAGGCCTACTTGTGATTACGAAGTAAATCTTACAAGTTACAACATAGGCTAGAGGCTGAAGGCCTATGCCTGACGAATTATCCAGGGAGTATGAGTCCTTCAGTACTGTAGTTGGCCTACATATTTTTAACCTGTCTGTGTTTACTGTTTGGTGTTCGTGAGAACTAGCCTATAACCTTTGACTATTAATCCAATAGTCAATGCTATAACTTAAATTAAAACTAAGTTAAAATATTATGAACTTGGTAGGTAAGGCTAGTCTTCTTAGGTTCTCTTAGACTCAGGATTATAACAGGTTATTAATAACAATGAGACTGATTACATTGTAATTAATGAAATTATTACATATTATAGCTCCCAAAAATGCCAAGTAGTAGACATTTAACTATTTTATAATTTATTTAATTTCTTACCTTTCATTCCAGCCATCTTTGATCAGTTACAGTTTTCTTCAGTGTTATGTTTTTTTTTTTTTATGTTATGTTAAAAATGTTATCGTTTAGTGTATCCGTATGTTCGTTATTCGTCTTACTTCTCCTCTCCTCCATCAGTCAGTTCTCCTCTTCTCATCTCTTGGTTTCGTTTTCGATTTTCGTTGACGAATGAAACACTGAGCTATCGGGGATCGAGTTCCCGCAAGGCTCAAGGGACGTCCCATAGCCGAAGTCGAAGTGACTATTCGCACGTCAAAATGCTCCACCTCCCGTTCCCGTTCCAGCTCCAGTTCCAGTATTCAGTTACAGTTCTAGTCTTACAAAATAATGCCAAAAGGAAATTTCAGAACAGAACGTTCAGTTACTTTCTTAATTCTTCTGTTCTGTTCAACCGTTCTTAGTACGGCGGTTTAGCTAGGATATCCCGTCAACCCGCCATCAAAAAGAAGAAGAAGTTTGAGGTGGCGGGTTGACGTGGTGGCTCGTTGTCGGGGTGGCACGTTGACTCTAGCGGGCACGACAACCCGCCACCTCGGAAAAATGTGTGGTGGCGGGTTGTCGACGTGGCACGTTGTCCTGGTGGTGCTTAGATGTGTTCATACACGTCAACCAGCCACCTCTTTAGTGTGGTGGCGGGTTGACGTGGTGGCTGGTTGACGTCTACATGCGAGGTGGTGGGTTGATGACACCGAACATTGAGCGTACTCGACAACCCGCCACCTCATAAAATAGTGATGATGGGTTGACGTGGTGGCACGTCGTCTCTTACATGCGAGGTGGCGGGTTGACGAGAGTTAACATGGGGCGTACACGACAACCCGCCATCTTTGTTGGCAAAAGCCGCTGTTGTCTGTGTATTATAAAATGCATCACTTTTTTCAGTTTACCTGGACATGTGTTATCTAGTTAACTGTTAAGTTACTAGACATTAGTTATTGTGAATTCATTACTTTTCGAATCGTTTTCCTAAAAAGATCTGCCATAGAAATAAAGTACACACTACACGCGCATCCACGCAAGACAATTTTTCCTTTTAATCAACGGTTATTGTTAAAAAAATTGTAAGATTAACTCACTACAAATTAACGAGGGTCATTCTAGAATAAAAATAACAATATTTTGTTATGTTTTCGCATATTTTTATTGAAGACAAAAACATAAAACTTTAATAATTTTGAAAAATAAGTTATTAGTTTCTTAGGATTTAAAATGTAACTTAGTAAAATGTAACTTAATAAAATGTAACTTTATAAAAAATGTAACTTAGTAAAGTGTAACTTAATAAAATGTAACTTAATAAAATGTAAATTAATAAAATGTAACTTAAGAAAAAATGTAACTTAGTAAAATGTAACTTAGTAAAATGTAACTTCTTTACATTGTATACATGTTCTAATTCTAAATCATTGCTGAGCTTACTTGCTAACAATTTTGAAACATTGTAGGTAGGAGCACATTTAAAGTTAACTAATGGTCTGATGGGTACATTCTTCTTGTGTATTTTTGGGATCCCTTTCATCACGGGCGCTTTAGAATTTAGGATGTTCATCTTCTGTCGACATTCTTCGGGAATCACTCTGGTGCATCTCTTCACGACGTCGGACAGCTCTCTTTGGTACTTCTGCGTTTGATCCTTTTTCAGCTCTTTGAAGTTATTTTCTTTGATGAAATCTTCCGTCTTCTTTATATATTCTTCTTTTCCGAGCACTACAATGGCGTTGCTTTTGTCTGCTTTCACATCGATTGAGCTATAAATGTTTTTGATCATAATATAAATACATAGTTTAAAGTTTTTTATAATTATAAATATATATGAATGAACACTTTTTAATAATGTTTTTGTTATTAATAATACATATATAATAATATTATAGGAAGGATAATATACAAATAAATATATATAAATGTTTTTAATCATAATATAAATACATATTTTATAGTATTTTTATAATTATAATTATATATGAATGAACACTTTTTAATAATGTTTTTGTAATTAATAATAAATATATAATAATATTATAGGAAGGATAATATGCAAATAAATACTGACAGGTTTTTTTGATCATAATATAAATACATAGTTTAAAGTTTTTTTATAATTTTAATTATATATGAATGAATACATTTTAATAATGTTTTTGTAATTTACTATACATATATAATAATATTATAGGATGGATAATATACAAATAAATATATATAATTTTTTGATCATAATATAAATACATATTTTATAATTTTTTCATAATTATAATTATATATGAATCAACACTTTTTAATAATGTTTTTGTAATTAATAATACATATATAATATTATTATGTGAAAGATAATATGCTAATAAATAAATATATATATACATTTTTTTTTAATAATATAAATACATATTTTAAAGTTTTTTATAATTAAAATTATATATGAAAGTATACATTTTAATAATGTTTTTGTAATTAATAATACATATATAATAATATTATAGGAAGGATAATATACAAATAAATATATATAAATGTTTTTGATCATAATATAAATACATATTTTATAATATTTTTATAATTATAATTATATATGAATGAACACTTTTTAATAATAATAATACATATATAAATATAATAGTAAGGATAATATGCAATTAAATATTGACAGATTTTTTTATCCAAATATAAAAACATATTTTAAAATTTTTTTATAATAATAATTATATATGAATGAACACTTTTTAATGATGTTTTTGTAATTAATAATACATATATAATAATATTATAGGAAGGATAATATGCAAATAAATATTCACAGGTTTTTTTGATCATAATATAAATACATATTTTAAAGTTTTTTTATAATAATAATTATATATGAATGAACACTTTTTAATAATGTTTTTGTAATTAATAATACAAATATAATAATTTTATAGAAAGGATAATATGCAAATCAATATTGACAGTTTTTTTTTATAATGATATAAATACATAGTTTAAAGTTTTTTTATAATTATAATTAAATATGAATAAACACTTTTTAATAATGTTTTTGTTATTAATAATACATATATAATAATATTATAGGAAGGATAATATACAAATAAATATATATAAATGTTTTTGATCATAATATAAATACATATTTAATAATATTTTTATAATTATAATTATATATGAATGAACACTTTTTAATAATGTTTTTAATAATAATAATACATACATATTAATATTTTAGTAAGGTTAATATACAAATAATTATTGACAGGTTTTTTTGATCAAAATATAAATACATATTTTAAAGTTTTTTTATAATAATAATTATATATAAATGAATACTTTTTAATTATGTTTTTGTAACTTATTATACATATATAATAATATTATAGGATGGATAATATACAAATAAATATATATAATTTTTTGATCGTAATATAAATACATATTTTATAATTTTTTCATAATTATAATTATATATCAATCAACACTTTTTAATAATGTTTTTGTAATTAATAATACATATATAATAATATTATAGGAAGGATAATATACAAATAAATATATATAAATGTTTTTGATCATAATATAAATACATATTTTATAATATTTTTATAATTATAATTATATATGAATGAACACTTTTTAATAATGTTTTTAATAATAATAATACATACATATTAATATTATAGTAAGGATAATATGCAAATAAATATTGACAGGTTTTTTTGATCATAATATAAATACATTTTTTAAGTTTTCTTATATTAATAATTATATATAAATGAACACTTTTTAATGATGTTTTTGTAATTAATAATACATATATAATAATATTATAGGAAGGATAATATGCAAATAAATATTGACAGGTTTTTTTGATCATAATATAAATACATATTTTAAAGTTTTTTTATAATTATAATTATATAGGAATAAACACTTTTTAATAATGTTTTTGTTATTAATAATACATATATAATAATATTATAGGAAGGATAATATACAAATAAATATATATAAATGTTTTTGATCATAATATAAATACACATTTTATAATATTTTATAATTATAATTATATAGAATGAACACTTTTTAATAATGTTTTTAATAATAATAATACATATATATTAATATTATAGTAAGGATAATATGCAATTAAATATTGACAGGTTTTTTTTATCATAATATAAATACATATGTTAAAATTTTTATATAAAAATAATTATATATGAATGAACACTTTTTAATGATGTTTTTGTTATGAATAATACATATATAATAATATTATAGGAAGGATAATATACAAATAAATATATATAATTTTTTTATCGTAATATAAATACATATTTTAAAGTTTTTTATAATTTTAATTGTATATGGATAAATGAATTTTAATAATGTTTTTGTAATTTATTATACATATATTATAATATTATAGGATGGATAATATACAAATAAATATATATAAATGTTTTTGATCATAATATAAATACATATTTTATAATATTTTTATAATTATATATGAATGAACACTTTTTAATAATGTTTTTAATAATAATAATACACATATATATTAATATTATAGTAAGGATAATATGCAATTAAATATTGACAGGTTTTTTTTATTATAATATAAATACATATTTTAAAATTTTTATATAAAAATAATTATATATGAATGAACACTTTTTAATGATGTTTTTGTAATTAATAATACATATATAATAATATTATAGGAAGGATAATATGCAAAAAAATATTCACAGGTTTTTTTATCATAATATAAAAACATAGTTTAAAGTTTTGCATTTTAACATGATAAAATGTTACATTATAACATGTTTCAATTTAACATGATAAAATGTTACATTTTAACATTTTTCATTTTAACATCATAAAATGTTACATTTTAACATGTTACATTTTAATATGTTACATTTTAACATGTTGCATTTTAACATGATAAAATGTTACATTTTAACATGTTGCATTTTAACATGTTGCATTTTAACATGATAAAATGTTACATTTTAACATGTTGCATTTTAACATGATAAAATGTTACATTTTAACATGTTGCATTTTAACATGATAAAATGTTACATTTTAACATGTTGCATTTTAACATGATAAAATGTTACATTTTAACATGTTTCATTTTAACATGATAAAATGTTACATTTTAACATGTTTCATTTAAAAATGTTACATTTTAAAATGTAACATTTTAACATGTTACATTTTAATATGTTATATTTTAACATGTTGCATTTTAACATAGTAAAATGTTACATTTTAACATGTTGCATTTTAACATGATAAAATGTTACATTTTAACATATTGCGATTTAACATGATAAAATGTTACATTTTAAAATGTTACATTTGAACATGTTACATTTTAATATGTTACATTTTAACATGTTGCATTTTAACATGATAAAATGTTACATTTTATCATGTTAAAATGCAACATGTTAAAATGTAACATGTTAAAATGCAACATGTTAAAATGTAACATGTTAAAATGTTACATTTTAAAATGTAACATTTTTAAATGAAACATGTTAAAATGTAACATTTTATCATGTTAAAATGAAACATGTTAAAATGTAACATTTTATCATGTTAAAATGCAACATGTTAAAATGTAACATTTTATCATGTTAAAATGCAACATGTTAAAATGTAACATTTTATCATGTTAAAATGCAACATGTTAAAATGTAACATATAAAAATGTAACATGTTAAAATGTAACATTTTAAAATGTAACATTTTAAAATAAAACATGTTAAAATGTAACATTTTATCATGTTAAATTGAAACATGTTATAATGTAACATTTTATCATGTTAAAATGCAACATGTTAAAATGTAACATTTTATCATGTTAAAATGCAACATGTTAAAATGTAACATTTTATCATGTTAAAATGCAACATGTTAAAATGTAACATTTTATCATGTAAAAATGCAACATGTTAAAATGTAATATTTTATCATGTTAAAATGCAACATGTTAAAATGCAACATGTTAAAATGTAACATTTTATCATGTTAAAATGCAACATGTTAAAATGTAACATTTTATCATGTTAAAATGCAACATGTTAAAATGTAACATATTAAAATGTAACATGTTAAAATGTAACATTTTATGATGTTAAAATGAAAAATGTTAAAATGTAACATTTTATCATGTTAAATTGAAACATGTTATAATGTAACATTTTATCATGTTAAAATGCAACTTGTTAAAATGTAACATTTTATCATGTTAAAATGCAACATGTTAAAATGTAACCTTTTATCATGTTAAAATGCAACATGTTAAAATGTAACATTTTATCATGTTAAAATGAAACATGTTAAAATGTAACATTTTATCATGTTAAAATAAAACATGTTAAAATGTAACCTTTTACCATGTTAAAATGCAACATGTTAAAATGTAACATTTTATCATGTTAAAATGAAACATGTTAAAATGTAACATTTTATCATGTTAAATTAAACATGTAAAATGTAACATTTTATCATGTTAAAATGCAACATGTTAAAATGTAACATTTTAATCATGTTAAAATGCAACATGTAAAAATGTAACATTTTATCATGTAAAAATGCAACATGTTAAAATGTAACATTTTATCATGTTAAAATGAAACATGTTAAAATGAAACATGTTAAAATGTAACATTTTATTATGTTAAAATGCAACATGTTAAAATGTAACATTTTATCATGTTAAAATGCAACATGTTAAAATGTAACGTATTAAAATGTAACATGTTAAAATGTAACATTTTAAAATGTAACAATTTAAAATGTAACATTTTAAAATGTAACATTTTATCATGTTAAAATGCAACATGTTAAAATGTAACATTTTATCATGTTAAAATGCAACATGTTAAAATGTAACATTTTATCATGTTAAAATGCAACATGTTAAAATGTAACATTTTATCATGTTAAAATGCAACATCTTAAAATGTAACATTTTATTATGTTAAAATGAAACATGTTAAAATGTAACATATTAAAATGTAACATGTTAAAATGTTACATTTTAAAATGTAACATGTAAAAATGTAACATTTTTAAATGTAACATTTTATCATGTTAAAATGAAACATGTTAAAATGTTACATTTTATCATGTTAAAATGCAACATGTTAAAATGAAACATTTTATCATGTTAAAATGCAACATGTTAAAATGTAACATTTTATCATGTTAAAATAAAACGTTAAAATGTAACATTTTATCATGTTAAAATGAAACATGTTAAAATGTAACATTTTATTATGTTAAAATGAAACATGTTAAAATGTAACATATTAAAATGTAACATGTTAAAATGTTACATTTTAAAATGTTAAATTTTAAAATGAAACATGTTAAAATGTAACATTTTATCATGTTAAAATGCAACATGTTAATATGTAACATTTTATCATGTTAAAATGAAACATGTTAAAATGTAACATTTTATCATGTTAAAATGAAACATGTTATAATGTAACATTTTATCATGTTAAAATGAAACGTTAAAATGTAACATTTTATCATGTTAAAATGAAACATGTTAAAATGTAACATTTTATTATGTTAAAATGAAACATGTTAAAATGTAACATATTAAAATGTAACATGTTAAAATGTTACATTTTAAAATGTAACAATTTAAAATGAAACATGTTAAAATGTAACATTTTATCATGTTAAAATGCAACATGTTAAAATGTAACATTTTATCATGTTAAAATGAAACATGTTAAAATGTACCATTTTATCATGTTAAAATGAAACATGTTAAAATGTAACATTTTATCATGTTAAAATAAAACATGTTAAAATATAACATTTTATCATGTTAAAATGAAACATGTTAAAATGTAACATTATATCATGTTAAAATGAAACATGTAAAAATGTAACATTTTTAAATGTAACATTTTATCATGTTAAAATAAAACATGTTAAAATGTAACATTTTATCATGTTAAAATGCAACATGTTAAAATGTAACATTTTATCATGTTAAATGCAACATGTTAAAATGTAACATTTTATCATGTTAAAATGCAACATGTTAAAATGTAACATTTTATGATGTTAAAATGCAACATGTTAAAATGTAACATTTTATGATGTTAAAATGCAACATGTTAAAATGTAACATTTTATTATGTTAAAATGAAACATGTTAAAATGTAACATATTAAATGTAACATGTTAAAATGTTACATTTTAAAATGTAAAATTTTAAAATTAAACATGTTGAAATGTAACATTTTATCATGTTAAAATGCAACATGTTAAAATGTAACATTTTATCATGTTAAAATAAAACATGTTAAAATGTAACATATTAAAATGAAACATGTTAAAATGTTACATTTTAAAATGTAACAATTTAAAATGAAACATGTTAAAATGTAACATTTTATCATGTTAAAATGCAACATGTTAAAATGTAACATTTTATCATGTTAAAATGAAACATGTTAAAATGTACCATTTTATCATGTTAAAATGAAACATGTTAAAATGTAACATTTTATCATGTTAAAATAAAACATGTTAAAATATAACATTTTATCATGTTAAAATGAAACATGTTAAAATGTAACATTATATCATGTTAAAATGAAACATGTAAAAATGTAACATTTTTAAATGTAACATTTTATCATGTTAAAATAAAACATGTTAAAATGTAACATTTTATCATGTTAAAATGCAACATGTTAAAATGTAACATTTTATCATGTTAAATGCAACATGTTAAAATGTAACATTTTATCATGTTAAAATGCAACATGTTAAAATGTAACATTTTATGATGTTAAAATGCAACATGTTAAAATGTAACATTTTATGATGTTAAAATGCAACATGTTAAAATGTAACATTTTATTATGTTAAAATGAAACATGTTAAAATGTAACATATTAAATGTAACATGTTAAAATGTTACATTTTAAAATGTAACATTTTAAAATTAAACATGTTGAAATGTAACATTTTATCATGTTAAAATGTAACATTTTATCATGTTAAAATGAAACATGTTAAAATGTAACATATTAAAATGTAACATGTTAAAATGTTACATTTTAAAATGTAACAATTTAAAATGAAACATGTTAAAATGTAACATTTTATCATGTTAAAATGCAACATGTTAAAATGTACCATTTTATCATGTTAAAATGAAACATGTTAAAATGTAACATTTTATCATGTTAAAATGCAACATGTTAAAATGTAACATTTTATCATGTTAAATGCAACATGTTAAAATGTAACATTTTATCATGTTAAAATGCAACATGTTAAAATGTAACATTTTATCATGTTAAAATGCAACATGTTGAAATGTAACATTTTATCATGTTAAAATGCAACATGTTAAAATGTAACATTTTATCATGTTAAAATGAAACATGTTAAAATGTAACATTTTATCATGTTAAAATGAAACATGTTAAAATGTAACATTTTATCATGTTAAAATGAAACATGTTAAAATGTAACATTTTATCATGTTAAAATGAAACATGTTAAAATGTACCATTTTATCATGTTAAAATGAAACATGTTAAAATGTAACATTATATCATGTTAAAATGAAACATGTTAAAATGTAACATTTTATCATGTTAAAATGCAGCATGTTAAAATGTAACATATTAAAATGTAACATGTTAAAATGTAACATTTTATCATGTTAAAATGCAACATGTTAAAATGTAACATTTTATCATGTTAAAATGAAACGTTAAAATGTAACATTTTATCATGTTAAAATGAAACATGTTAAAATGTAACATTTTATTATGTTAAAATGAAACATGTTAAAATGTAACATATTAAAATTTAACATGTTAAAATGTTACATTTTATCATGTTAAAATGCAACATGTTAAAATGTAACATTTTATCATGTTAAAATGAAACATGTTAAAATGTAACATTTTATCATGTTAAAATGAAACATGTTAAAATGTAACATTTTATCATGTTAAAATGAAACATGTTTAAATTTAACATTTTATCATGTTAAAATGCAACATGTTAAAATGTAACATTTTATCATGTTAAAATGCAACATGTTAAAATGTAACGTATTAAAATGTAACATGTTAAAATGTAACATTTTAAAATGTAACAATTTAAAATGTAACATTTTAAAATGTAACATTTTACCATGTTAAAATGCAACATGTTAAAATGTAACATTTTATCATGTTAAAATGCAACATGTTAAAATGTAACATTTTATCATGTTAAAATGCAACATGTTAAAATGTAACATTTTATCATGTTAAAATGCAACATGTTAAAATGTAACATTTTATCATGTTAAAATGCAACATCTTAAAATGTAACATTTTATTATGTTAAAATGAAACATGTTAAAATGTAACATATTAAAATGTAACATGTTAAAATGTTACATTTTAAAATGTAACAATTTAAAATGAAACGTTAAAATGTAACATTTTATCATGTTAAAAATGCAACATGTTAAAATGTAACATTTTATCATGTTAAAATGAAACATGTTAAAATGTAACATTTTATCATGTTAAAATGCAACATGTTAAAATGAAACATTTTATCATGTTAAAATGCAACATGTTAAAATGTAACATTTTATCATGTTAAAATGAAACGTTTAAATGTAACATTTTATCATGTTAAAATGAAACATGTTAAAATGTAACATTTTATTATGTTAAAATGAAACATGTTAAAATGTAACATTTTATCATGTTAAAATGAAACATGTTAAAATGTAACATTATATCATGTTAAAATGAAACATGTTAAAATGTAACATTTTATCATGTTAAAATGCAACATGTAAAAATGTAACATGTTAAAATGTAACATTTTATCATGTTAAAATGAAACATGTTAAAATGTAACATTTTATCATGTTAAAATGAAACATGTTTAAATGTAACATTTTATCATGTTAAAATGCAACATGTTAAAATGTAACATTTTATCATGTTAAAATGCAACATGTTAAAATGTAACGTATTAAAATGTAACATGTTAAAATGTAACAATTTAAAATGTAACATTTTAAAATGTAACATTTTACCATGTTAAAATGCAACATGTTAAAATGTAACATTTTATCATGTTAAAATGCAACATGTTAAAATGTAACATTTTATCATGTTAAAATGCAACATGTTAAAATGTAACATTTTATCATGTTAAAATGCAACATGTTAAAATGTAACATTTTATCATGTTAAAATGCAACATCTTAAAATGTAACATTTTATTATGTTAAAATGAAACATGTTAAAATGTAACATATTAAAATGTTTCATGTTAAAATGTTACATTTTAAAATGTAACAATTTAAAATGAAACGTTAAAATGTAACATTTTATCATGTTAAAAATGCAACATGTTAAAATGTAACATTTTATCATGTTAAAATGAAACATGTTAAAATGTAAAATTATATCATGTTAAAATGAAACATGTTAAAATGTTTTAAAATGCAGCATGTTAAAATGTAACATATTAAAATGTAACATGTTAAAATGTAACATTTTAAATTGTAACATTTTTAAATGAAACATGTTAAAATGTAACATTTAATCATGTTAAAATGAAACATGTTAAAATGTAACATTTAATCATGTTAAAATGCAACATGTTAAAATGTAACATTTTATCATGTTAAAATGCAACATGTTAAAATGTAACATTTTATCATGTTAAAATGCAACATGTTAAAATGTAACATATTAAATTGTAACATGTTAAAATGTAACATTTTATCATGTTAAAATGCAACATGTTAAAATGTAACATTTTATCATGTTAAAATGCAAAATGTTAAAATGTAACATATTAAAATGTAACATGTTCAAATGTAACATTTTAAAATGTAACATTTTATTATGTTAAAATGCAACATGTTAAAATGTAACATTTTAATCATGTTAAAATGCAACATGTAAAAATGTAACATTTTATCATGTAAAAATGCAACATGTTAAAATGTAACATTTTATCATGTTAAAATGAAACATGTTAAAATGTAACATTTTATCATGTTAAAATGAAACATGTTAAAATGTAACATTTTATTATGTTAAAATGCAACATGTTAAAATGTAATATTTTATCATGTTAAAATGCAACATGTTAAAATGTAACGTATTAAAATGTAACATGTTAAAATGTAACATTTTAAAATGTAACAATTTAAAATGTAACATTTTAAAATGTAACATTTTATCATGTTAAAATGCAACATGTTAAAATGTAACATTTTATCATGTTAAAATGCAACATGTTAAAATGTAACATTTTATCATGTTAAAATGCAACATGTTAAAATGTAACATTTTATCATGTTAAAATGCAACATCTTAAAATGTAACATTTTATTATGTTAAAATGAAACATGTTAAAATGTAACATATTAAAATGTAACATGTTAAAATGTTACATTTTAAAATGTAACATGTAAAAATGTAACATTTTTAAATGTAACATTTTATCATGTTAAAATGAAACATGTTAAAATGTTACATTTTATCATGTTAAAATGCAACATGTTAAAATGAAACATTTTATCATGTTAAAATGCAACATGTTAAAATGTAACATTTTATCATGTTAAAATAAAACGTTAAAATGTAACATTTTATCATGTTAAAATGAAACATGTTAAAATGTAACATTTTATTATGTTAAAATGAAACATGTTAAAATGTAACATATTAAAATGTAACATGTTAAAATGTTACATTTTAAAATGTAACATTTTAAAATGAAACATGTTAAAATGTAACATTTTATCATGTTAAAATGCAACATGTTAATATGTAACATTTTATCATGTTAAAATGAAACATGTTAAAATGTAACATTTTATCATGTTAAAATGAAACATGTTAAAATGTAACATTTTATTATGTTAAAATGCAACATGTTAAAATGTAATATTTTATCATGTTAAAATGCAACATGTTAAAATGTAACGTATTAAAATGTAACATGTTAAAATGTAACATTTTAAAATGTAACAATTTAAAATGTAACATTTTAAAATGTAACATTTTATCATGTTAAAATGCAACATGTTAAAATGTAACATTTTATCATGTTAAAATGCAACATGTTAAAATGTAACATTTTATCATGTTAAAATGCAACATGTTAAAATGTAACATTTTATCATGTTAAAATGCAACATCTTAAAATGTAACATTTTATTATGTTAAAATGAAACATGTTAAAATGTAACATATTAAAATGTAACATGTTAAAATGTTACATTTTAAAATGTAACATGTAAAAATGTAACATTTTTAAATGTAACATTTTATCATGTTAAAATGAAACATGTTAAAATGTTACATTTTATCATGTTAAAATGCAACATGTTAAAATGAAACATTTTATCATGTTAAAATGCAACATGTTAAAATGTAACATTTTATCATGTTAAAATAAAACGTTAAAATGTAACATTTTATCATGTTAAAATGAAACATGTTAAAATGTAACATTTTATTATGTTAAAATGAAACATGTTAAAATGTAACATATTAAAATGTAACATGTTAAAATGTTACATTTTAAAATGTAACATTTTAAAATGAAACATGTTAAAATGTAACATTTTATCATGTTAAAATGCAACATGTTAATATGTAACATTTTATCATGTTAAAATGAAACATGTTAAAATGTAACATTTTATCATGTTAAAATGAAACATGTTATAATGTAACATTTTATCATGTTAAAATGAAACGTTAAAATGTAACATTTTATCATGTTAAAATGAAACATGTTAAAATGTAACATTTTATTATGTTAAAATGAAACATGTTAAAATGTAACATATTAAAATGTAACATGTTAAAATGTTACATTTTAAAATGTAACAATTTAAAATGAAACATGTTAAAATGTAACATTTTATCATGTTAAAATGCAACATGTTAAAATGTAACATTTTATCATGTTAAAATGAAACATGTTAAAATGTACCATTTTATCATGTTAAAATGAAACATGTTAAAATGTAACATTTTATCATGTTAAAATGAAACATGTTAAAATATAACATTTTATCATGTTAAAATGAAACATGTTAAAATGTAACATTATATCATGTTAAAATGAAACATGTAAAAATGTAACATTTTTAAATGTAACATTTTATCATGTTAAAATAAAACATGTTAAAATGTAACATTTTATCATGTTAAAATGCAACATGTTAAAATGTAACATTTTATCATGTTAAATGCAACATGTTAAAATGTAACATTTTATCATGTTAAAATGCAACATGTTAAAATGTAACATTTTATGATGTTAAAATGCAACATGTTAAAATGTAACATTTTATGATGTTAAAATGCAACATGTTAAAATGTAACATTTTATTATGTTAAAATGAAACATGGTAAAATTTAACATATTAAATGTAACATGTTAAAATGTTACATTTTAAAATGTAACATTTTAAAATTAAACATGTTGAAATGTAACATTTTATCATGTTAAAATGCAACATGTTAAAATGTAACATTTTATCATGTTAAAATGAAACATGTTAAAATGTAACATTTTATCATGTTAAAATGAAACATGTTAAAATGTAACATTTTATCATGTTAAAATGAAACATGTTAAAATGTAACATTTTATCATGTTAAAATGAAACATGTTAAAATGTACCATTTTATCATGTTAAAATGAAACATGTTAAAATGTAACATTATATCATGTTAAAATGAAACATGTTAAAATGTAACATTTTATCATGTTAAAATGCAGCATGTTAAAATGTAACATATTAAAATGTAACATGTTAAAATGTAACATTTTATCATGTTAAAATGCAACATGTTAAAATGTAACATTTTATCATGTTAAAATGAAACGTTAAAATGTAACATTTTATCATGTTAAAATGAAACATGTTAAAATGTAACATTTTATTATGTTAAAATGAAACATGTTAAAATGTAACATATTAAAATTTAACATGTTAAAATGTTACATTTTATCATGTTAAAATGCAACATGTTAAAATGTAACATTTTATCATGTTAAAATGAAACGTTAAAATGTAACATTTTATCATGTTAAAATGAAACATGTTGAAATGTAACATTTTATTATGTTAAAATGAAACATGTTAAAATGTAACATATTAAAATGTAACATGTTAAAATGTTACATTTTAAAATGTAACAATTTAAAATGAAACGTTAAAATGTAACATTTTATCATGTTAAAAATGCAACATGTTAAAATGTAACATTTTATCATGTTAAAATGAAACATGTTAAAATGTAACATTTTATCATGTTAAAATGAAACATGTTAAAATGTAACATTTTATCATGTTAAAATGAAACATGTTAAAATGTAACATTTTATCATGTTAAAATGAAACATGTTAAAATGTAACATTATATCATGTTAAAATGAAACATGTTAAAATGTAACATTTTATCATGTTAAAATGCAACATGTAAAAATGTAACATGTTAAAATGTAACATTTTATCATGTTAAAATGAAACATGTTAAAATGTAACATTTTATCATGTTAAAATGAAACATGTTTAAATGTAACATTTTATCATGTTAAAATGCAACATGTTAAAATGTAACATTTTATCATGTTAAAATGCAACATGTTAAAATGTAACGTATTAAAATGTAACATGTTAAAATGTAACATTTTAAAATGTAACAATTTAAAATGTAACATTTTAAAATTAACATTTTACCATGTTAAAATGCAACATGTTAAAATGTAACATTTTATCATGTTAAAATGAAACATGTTTAAATGTAACATTTTATCATGTTAAAATGCAACATGTTAAAATGTAACATTTTATCATGTTAAAATGCAACATGTTAAAATGTAACGTATTAAAATGTAACATGTTAAAATGTAACATTTTAAAATGTAACAATTTAAAATGTAACATTTTAAAATGTAACATTTTACCATGTTAAAATGCAACATGTTAAAATGTAACATTTTATCATGTTAAAATGCAACATGTTAAAATGTAACATTTTATCATGTTAAAATGCAACATGTTAAAATGTAACATTTTATCATGTTAAAATGCAACATGTTAAAATGTAACATTTTATCATGTTAAAATGCAACATCTTAAAATGTAACATTTTATTATGTTAAAATGAAACATGTTAAAATGTAACATATTAAAATGTAACATGTTAAAATGTTACATTTTAAAATGTAACAATTTAAAATGAAACGTTAAAATGTAACATTTTATCATGTTAAAAATGCAACATGTTAAAATGTAACATTTTATCATGTTAAAATGAAACATGTTAAAATGTAACATTTTATCATGTTAAAATGCAACATGTTAAAATGAAACATTTTATCATGTTAAAATGCAACATGTTAAAATGTAACATTTTATCATGTTAAAATGAAACGTTTAAATGTAACATTTTATCATGTTAAAATGAAACATGTTAAAATGTAACATTTTATTATGTTAAAATGAAACATGTTAAAATGTAACATTTTATCATGTTAAAATGTAACATTATATCATGTTAAAATGAAACATGTTAAAATGTAACATTTTATCATGTTAAAATGCAACATGTAAAAATGTAACATGTTAAAATGTAACATTTTATCATGTTAAAATGAAACATGTTAAAATGTAACATTTTATCATGTTAAAATGAAACATGTTTAAATGTAACATTTTATCATGTTAAAATGCAACATGTTAAAATGTAACATTTTATCATGTTAAAATGCAACATGTTAAAATGTAACGTATTAAAATGTAACATGTTAAAATGTAACATTTTAAAATGTAACAATTTAAAATGTAACATTTTAAAATGTAACATTTTACCATGTTAAAATGCAACATGTTAAAATGTAACATTTTATCATGTTAAAATGCAACATGTTAAAATGTAACATTTTATCATGTTAAAATGCAACATGTTAAAATGTAACATTTTATCATGTTAAAATGCAACATGTTAAAATGTAACATTTTATCATGTTAAAATGCAACATCTTAAAATGTAACATTTTATTATGTTAAAATGAAACATGTTAAAATGTAACATTTTATCATGTTAAATGCAACATGTTAAAATGTAACATTTTATCATGTTAAAATGCAACATGTTAAAATGTAACATTTTATGATGTTAAAATGCAACATGTTAAAATGTAACATTTTATGATGTTAAAATGCAACATGTTAAAATGTAACATTTTATTATGTTAAAATGAAACATGTTAAAATGTAACATATTAAATGTAACATGTTAAAATGTTACATTTTAAAATGTAAAATTTTAAAATTAAACATGTTGAAATGTAACATTTTATCATGTTAAAATGCAACATGTTAAAATGTAACATTTTATCATGTTAAAATAAAACATGTTAAAATGTAACATATTAAAATGAAACATGTTAAAATGTTACATTTTAAAATGTAACAATTTAAAATGAAACATGTTAAAATGTAACATTTTATCATGTTAAAATGCAACATGTTAAAATGTAACATTTTATCATGTTAAAATGAAACATGTTAAAATGTACCATTTTATCATGTTAAAATGAAACATGTTAAAATGTAACATTTTATCATGTTAAAATAAAACATGTTAAAATATAACATTTTATCATGTTAAAATGAAACATGTTAAAATGTAACATTATATCATGTTAAAATGAAACATGTAAAAATGTAACATTTTTAAATGTAACATTTTATCATGTTAAAATAAAACATGTTAAAATGTAACATTTTATCATGTTAAAATGCAACATGTTAAAATGTAACATTTTATCATGTTAAATGCAACATGTTAAAATGTAACATTTTATCATGTTAAAATGCAACATGTTAAAATGTAACATTTTATGATGTTAAAATGCAACATGTTAAAATGTAACATTTTATGATGTTAAAATGCAACATGTTAAAATGTAACATTTTATTATGTTAAAATGAAACACGTTAAAATGTAACATATTAAATGTAACATGTTAAAATGTTACATTTTAAAATGTAACATTTTAAAATTAAACATGTTGAAATGTAACATTTTATCATGTTAAAATGTAACATTTTATCATGTTAAAATGAAACATGTTAAAATGTAACATATTAAAATGTAACATGTTAAAATGTTACATTTTAAAATGTAACAATTTAAAATGAAACATGTTAAAATGTAACATTTTATCATGTTAAAATGCAACATGTTAAAATGTACCATTTTATCATGTTAAAATGAAACATGTTAAAATGTAACATTTTATCATGTTAAAATGCAACATGTTAAAATGTAACATTTTATCATGTTAAATGCAACATGTTAAAATGTAACATTTTATCATGTTAAAATGCAACATGTTAAAATGTAACATTTTATCATGTTAAAATGCAACATGTTGAAATGTAACATTTTATCATGTTAAAATGCAACATGTTAAAATGTAACATTTTATCATGTTAAAATGAAACATGTTAAAATGTAACATTTTATCATGTTAAAATGAAACATGTTAAAATGTAACATTTTATCATGTTAAAATGAAACATGTTAAAATGTAACATTTTATCATGTTAAAATGAAACATGTTAAAATGTACCATTTTATCATGTTAAAATGAAACATGTTAAAATGTAACATTATATCATGTTAAAATGAAACATGTTAAAATGTAACATTTTATCATGTTAAAATGCAGCATGTTAAAATGTAACATATTAAAATGTAACATGTTAAAATGTAACATTTTATCATGTTAAAATGCAACATGTTAAAATGTAACATTTTATCATGTTAAAATGAAACGTTAAAATGTAACATTTTATCATGTTAAAATGAAACATGTTAAAATGTAACATTTTATTATGTTAAAATGAAACATGTTAAAATGTAACATATTAAAATTTAACATGTTAAAATGTTACATTTTATCATGTTAAAATGCAACATGTTAAAATGTAACATTTTATCATGTTAAAATGAAACATGTTAAAATGTAACATTTTATCATGTTAAAATGAAACATGTTAAAATGTAACATTTTATCATGTTAAAATGAAACATGTTTAAATTTAACATTTTATCATGTTAAAATGCAACATGTTAAAATGTAACATTTTATCATGTTAAAATGCAACATGTTAAAATGTAACGTATTAAAATGTAACATGTTAAAATGTAACATTTTAAAATGTAACAATTTAAAATGTAACATTTTAAAATGTAACATTTTACCATGTTAAAATGCAACATGTTAAAATGTAACATTTTATCATGTTAAAATGCAACATGTTAAAATGTAACATTTTATCATGTTAAAATGCAACATGTTAAAATGTAACATTTTATCATGTTAAAATGCAACATGTTAAAATGTAACATTTTATCATGTTAAAATGCAACATCTTAAAATGTAACATTTTATTATGTTAAAATGAAACATGTTAAAATGTAACATATTAAAATGTAACATGTTAAAATGTTACATTTTAAAATGTAACAATTTAAAATGAAACGTTAAAATGTAACATTTTATCATGTTAAAAATGCAACATGTTAAAATGTAACATTTTATCATGTTAAAATGAAACATGTTAAAATGTAACATTTTATCATGTTAAAATGCAACATGTTAAAATGAAACATTTTATCATGTTAAAATGCAACATGTTAAAATGTAACATTTTATCATGTTAAAATGAAACGTTTAAATGTAACATTTTATCATGTTAAAATGAAACATGTTAAAATGTAACATTTTATTATGTTAAAATGAAACATGTTAAAATGTAACATTTTATCATGTTAAAATGAAACATGTTAAAATGTAACATTATATCATGTTAAAATGAAACATGTTAAAATGTAACATTTTATCATGTTAAAATGCAACATGTAAAAATGTAACATGTTAAAATGTAACATTTTATCATGTTAAAATGAAACATGTTAAAATGTAACATTTTATCATGTTAAAATGAAACATGTTTAAATGTAACATTTTATCATGTTAAAATGCAACATGTTAAAATGTAACATTTTATCATGTTAAAATGCAACATGTTAAAATGTAACGTATTAAAATGTAACATGTTAAAATGTAACAATTTAAAATGTAACATTTTAAAATGTAACATTTTACCATGTTAAAATGCAACATGTTAAAATGTAACATTTTATCATGTTAAAATGCAACATGTTAAAATGTAACATTTTATCATGTTAAAATGCAACATGTTAAAATGTAACATTTTATCATGTTAAAATGCAACATGTTAAAATGTAACATTTTATCATGTTAAAATGCAACATCTTAAAATGTAACATTTTATTATGTTAAAATGAAACATGTTAAAATGTAACATATTAAAATGTAACATGTTAAAATGTTACATTTTAAAATGTAACAATTTAAAATGAAACGTTAAAATGTAACATTTTATCATGTTAAAAATGCAACATGTTAAAATGTAACATTTTATCATGTTAAAATGAAACATGTTAAAATGTAAAATTATATCATGTTAAAATGAAACATGTTAAAATGTTTTAAAATGCAGCATGTTAAAATGTAACATATTAAAATGTAACATGTTAAAATGTAACATTTTAAATTGTAACATTTTTAAATGAAACATGTTAAAATGTAACATTTAATCATGTTAAAATGAAACATGTTAAAATGTAACATTTAATCATGTTAAAATGCAACATGTTAAAATGTAACATTTTATCATGTTAAAATGCAACATGTTAAAATGTAACATTTTATCATGTTAAAATGCAACATGTTAAAATGTAACATATTAAATTGTAACATGTTAAAATGTAACATTTTATCATGTTAAAATGCAACATGTTAAAATGTAACATTTTATCATGTTAAAATGCAAAATGTTAAAATGTAACATATTAAAATGTAACATGTTCAAATGTAACATTTTAAAATGTAACATTTTATTATGTTAAAATGCAACATGTTAAAATGTAACATTTTAATCATGTTAAAATGCAACATGTAAAAATGTAACATTTTATCATGTAAAAATGCAACATGTTAAAATGTAACATTTTATCATGTTAAAATGAAACATGTTAAAATGTAACATTTTATCATGTTAAAATGAAACATGTTAAAATGTAACATTTTATTATGTTAAAATGCAACATGTTAAAATGTAATATTTTATCATGTTAAAATGCAACATGTTAAAATGTAACGTATTAAAATGTAACATGTTAAAATGTAACATTTTAAAATGTAACAATTTAAAATGTAACATTTTAAAATGTAACATTTTATCATGTTAAAATGCAACATGTTAAAATGTAACATTTTATCATGTTAAAATGCAACATGTTAAAATGTAACATTTTATCATGTTAAAATGCAACATGTTAAAATGTAACATTTTATCATGTTAAAATGCAACATCTTAAAATGTAACATTTTATTATGTTAAAATGAAACATGTTAAAATGTAACATATTAAAATGTAACATGTTAAAATGTTACATTTTAAAATGTAACATGTAAAAATGTAACATTTTTAAATGTAACATTTTATCATGTTAAAATGAAACATGTTAAAATGTTACATTTTATCATGTTAAAATGCAACATGTTAAAATGAAACATTTTATCATGTTAAAATGCAACATGTTAAAATGTAACATTTTATCATGTTAAAATAAAACGTTAAAATGTAACATTTTATCATGTTAAAATGAAACATGTTAAAATGTAACATTTTATTATGTTAAAATGAAACATGTTAAAATGTAACATATTAAAATGTAACATGTTAAAATGTTACATTTTAAAATGTAACATTTTAAAATGAAACATGTTAAAATGTAACATTTTATCATGTTAAAATGCAACATGTTAATATGTAACATTTTATCATGTTAAAATGAAACATGTTAAAATGTAACATTTTATCATGTTAAAATGAAACATGTTATAATGTAACATTTTATCATGTTAAAATGAAACGTTAAAATGTAACATTTTATCATGTTAAAATGAAACATGTTAAAATGTAACATTTTATTATGTTAAAATGAAACATGTTAAAATGTAACATATTAAAATGTAACATGTTAAAATGTTACATTTTAAAATGTAACAATTTAAAATGAAACATGTTAAAATGTAACATTTTATCATGTTAAAATGCAACATGTTAAAATGTAACATTTTATCATGTTAAAATGAAACATGTTAAAATGTACCATTTTATCATGTTAAAATGAAACATGTTAAAATGTAACATTTTATCATGTTAAAATAAAACATGTTAAAATATAACATTTTATCATGTTAAAATGAAACATGTTAAAATGTTACATTATATCATGTTAAAATGAAACATGTAAAAATGTAACATTTTTAAATGTAACATTTTATCATGTTAAAATAAAACATGTTAAAATGTAACATTTTATCATGTTAAAATGCAACATGTTAAAATGTAACATTTTATCATGTTAAATGCAACATGTTAAAATGTAACATTTTATCATGTTAAAATGCAACATGTTAAAATGTAACATTTTATGATGTTAAAATGCAACATGTTAAAATGTAACATTTTATGATGTTAAAATGCAACATGTTAAAATGTAACATTTTATTATGTTAAAATGAAACATGTTAAAATTTAACATATTAAATGTAACATGTTAAAATGTTACATTTTAAAATGTAACATTTTAAAATTAAACATGTTGAAATGTAACATTTTATCATGTTAAAATGCAACATGTTAAAATGTAACATTTTATCATGTTAAAATGAAACATGTTAAAATGTAACATTTTATCATGTTAAAATGAAACATGTTAAAATGTAACATTTTATCATGTTAAAATGAAACATGTTAAAATGTAACATTTTATCATGTTAAAATGAAACATGTTAAAATGTACCATTTTATCATGTTAAAATGAAACATGTTAAAATGTATCATTATATCATGTTAAAATGAAACATGTTAAAATGTAACATTTTATCATGTTAAAATGCAGCATGTTAAAATGTAACATATTAAAATGTAACATGTTAAAATGTAACATTTTATCATGTTAAAATGCAACATGTTAAAATGTAACATTTTATCATGTTAAAATGAAACGTTAAAATGTAACATTTTATCATGTTAAAATGAAACATGTTAAAATGTAACATTTTATTATGTTAAAATGAAACATGTTAAAATGTAACATATTAAAATTTAACATGTTAAAATGTTACATTTTATCATGTTAAAATGCAACATGTTAAAATGTAACATTTTATCATGTTAAAATGAAACGTTAAAATGTAACATTTTATCATGTTAAAATGAAACATGTTGAAATGTAACATTTTATTATGTTAAAATGAAACATGTTAAAATGTAACATATTAAAATGTAACATGTTAAAATGTTACATTTTAAAATGTAACAATTTAAAATGAAACGTTAAAATGTAACATTTTATCATGTTAAAAATGCAACATGTTAAAATGTAACATTTTATCATGTTAAAATGAAACATGTTAAAATGTAACATTTTATCATGTTAAAATGAAACATGTTAAAATGTAACATTTTATCATGTTAAAATGAAACATGTTAAAATGTAACATTTTATCATGTTAAAATGAAACATGTTAAAATGTAACATTATATCATGTTAAAATGAAACATGTTAAAATGTAACATTTTATCATGTTAAAATGCAACATGTAAAAATGTATTATGTTAAAATGTAACATTTTATCATGTTAAAATGAAACATGTTAAAATGTAACATTTTATCATGTTAAAATGAAACATGTTTAAATGTAACATTTTATCATGTTAAAATGCAACATGTTAAAATGTAACATTTTATCATGGTAAAATGCAACATGTTAAAATGTAACGTATTAAAATGTAACATGTTAAAATGTAACATTTTAAAATGTAACAATTTAAAATGTAACATTTTAAAATTAACATTTTACCATGTTAAAATGCAACATGTTAAAATGTAACATTTTATCATGTTAAAATGAAACATGTTTAAATGTAACATTTTATCATGTTAAAATGCAACATGTTAAAATGTAACATTTTATCATGTTAAAATGCAACATGTTAAAATGTAACGTATTAAAATGTAACATGTTAAAATGTAACATTTTAAAATGTAACAATTTAAAATGTAACATTTTAAAATGTAACATTTTACCATGTTAAAATGCAACATGTTAAAATGTAACATTTTATCATGTTAAAATGCAACATGTTAAAATGTAACATTTTATCATGTTAAAATGCAACATGTTAAAATGTAACATTTTATCATGTTAAAATGCAACATGTTAAAATGTAACATTTTATCATGTTAAAATGCAACATCTTAAAATGTAACATTTTATTATGTTAAAATGAAACATGTTAAAATGTAACATATTAAAATGTAACATGTTAAAATGTTACATTTTAAAATGTAACAATTTAAAATGAAACGTTAAAATGTAACATTTTATCATGTTAAAAATGCAACATGTTAAAATGTAACATTTTATCATGTTAAAATGAAACATGTTAAAATGTAACATTTTATCATGTTAAAATGCAACATGTTAAAATGAAACATTTTATCATGTTAAAATGCAACATGTTAAAATGTAACATTTTATCATGTTAAAATGAAACGTTTAAATGTAACATTTTATCATGTTAAAATGAAACATGTTAAAATGTAACATTTTATTATGTTAAAATGAAACATGTTAAAATGTAACATTTTATCATGTTAAAATGAAACATGTTAAAATGTAACATTATATCATGTTAAAATGAAACATGTTAAAATGTAACATTTTATCATGTTAAAATGCAACATGTAAAAATGTAACATGTTAAAATGTAACATTTTATCATGTTAAAATGAAACATGTTAAAATGTAACATTTTATCATGTTAAAATGAAACATGTTTAAATGTAACATTTTATCATGTTAAAATGCAACATGTTAAAATGTAACATTTTATCATGTTAAAATGCAACATGGTAAAATGTAACGTATTAAAATGTAACATGTTAAAATGTAACATTTTAAAATGTAACAATTTAAAATGTAACATTTTAAAATGTAACATTTTACCATGTTAAAATGCAACATGTTAAAATGTAACATTTTATCATGTTAAAATGCAACATGTTAAAATGTAACATTTTATCATGTTAAAATGCAACATGTTAAAATGTAACATTTTATCATGTTAAAATGCAACATGTTAAAATGTAACATTTTATCATGTTAAAATGCAACATCTTAAAATGTAACATTTTATTATGTTAAAATGAAACAT
Source organism: Macrosteles quadrilineatus (assembly GCF_028750875.1). Classification (NCBI taxonomy): domain Eukaryota; kingdom Metazoa; phylum Arthropoda; class Insecta; order Hemiptera; family Cicadellidae; genus Macrosteles; species Macrosteles quadrilineatus. Next base: position 5,171,196 of record NW_026542599.1, on the reverse strand, counting down.
GTTAAAATGTAACATATTAAAATGTAACATGTTAAAATGTTACATTTTAAAATGTAACAATTTAAAATGAAACGTTAAAATGTAACATTTTATCATGTTAAAAATGCAACATGTTAAAATGTAACATTTTATCATGTTAAAATGAAACATGTTAAAATGTAAAATTATATCATGTTAAAATGAAACATGTTAAAATGTAACATTTATCATGTTAAAATGCAACATGTTAAAATGTAACATTTTATCATGTTAAAATGCAGCATGTTAAAATGTAACATATTAAAATGTAACATGTTAAAATGTAACATTTTAAATTGTAACATTTTTAAATGAAACATGTTAAAATGTAACATTTTATCATGTTAAAATGAAACATGTTAAAATGTAACATTTAATCATGTTAAAATGCAACATGTTAAAATGTAACATTTTATCATGTTAAAATGCAACATGTTAAAATGTAACATTTTATCATGTTAAAATGCAACATGTTAAAATGTAACATATTAAATTGTAACATGTTAAAATGTAACATTTTATCATGTTAAAATGCAACATGTTAAAATGTAACATTTTATCATGTTAAAATGCAAAATGTTAAAATGTAACATATTAAAATGTAACATGTTCAAATGTAACATTTTAAAATGTAACATTTTATTATGTTAAAATGCAACATGTTAAAATGTAACATTTTAATCATGTTAAAATGCAACATGTAAAAATGTAACATTTTATCATGTAAAAATGCAACATGTTAAAATGTAACATTTTATCATGTTAAAATGAAACATGTTAAAATGTAACATTTTATCATGTTAAAATGAAACATGTTAAAATGTAACATTTTATTATGTTAAAATGCAACATGTTAAAATGTAACATTTTATCATGTTAAAATGCAACATGTTAAAATGTAACGTATTAAAATGTAACATGTTAAAATGTAACATTTTAAAATGTAACAATTTAAAATGTAACATTTTAAAATGTAACATTTTATCATGTTAAAATGCAACATGTTAAAATGTAACATTTTATCATGTTAAAATGCAACATGTTAAAATGTAACATTTTATCATGTTAAAATGCAACATGTTAAAATGTAACATTTTATCATGTTAAAATGCAACATCTTAAAATGTAACATATTAAAATGTAACATGTTAAAATGTTACATTTTAAAATGTAACATTTTAAAAGAAACATGTTAAAATGTAACATTTTTAAATGTAACATTTTATCATGTTAAAATGAAACATGTTAAAATGTTACATTTTATCATGTTAAAATGCAACATGTTAAAATGAAACATTTTATCATGTTAAAATGCAACATGTTAAAATGTAACATTTTATCATGTTAAAATAAAACGTTAAAATGTAACATTTTATCATGTTAAAATGAAACATGTTAAAATGTAACATTTTATTATGTTAAAATGAAACATGTTAAAATGTAACATATTAAAATGTAACATGTTAAAATGTTACATTTTAAAATGTAACATTTTAAAATGAAACATGTTAAAATGTAACATATTAAAATGCAACATGTTAAAATGTAACGTATTAAAATGTAACATGTTAAAATGTAACATTTTAAAATGTAACAATTTAAAATGTAACATTTTAAAATGTAACATTTTATCATGTTAAAATGCAACATGTTAAAATGTAACATTTTATCATGTTAAAATGCAACATGTTAAAATGTAACATTTTATCATGTTAAAATGCAACATGTTAAAATGTAACATTTTATCATGTTAAAATGCAACATCTTAAAATGTAACATATTAAAATGTAACATATTAAAATGTAACATGTTAAAATGTAACATATTAAAATGTAACATATTAAAATGTAACATGTTAAAATGTAACATTTTAAATTGTAACATTTTTAAATGAAACATGTTAAAATGTAACATTTTATCATGTTAAAATGAAACATGTTAAAATGTAACATTTAATCATGTTAAAATGCAACATGTTAAAATGTAACATTTTATCATGTTAAAATGCAACATGTTAAAATGTAACATTTTATCATGTTAAAATGCAACATGTTAAAATGTAACATATTAAATTGTAACATGTTAAAATGTAACATTTTATCATGTTAAAATGCAACATGTTAAAATGTAACATTTTATCATGTTAAAATGCAAAATGTTAAAATGTAACATATTAAAATGTAACATGTTCAAATGTAACATTTTAAAATGTAACATTTTATTATGTTAAAATGCAACATGTTAAAATGTAACATTTTAATCATGTTAAAATGCAACATGTAAAAATGTAACATTTTATCATGTAAAAATGCAACATGTTAAAATGTAACATTTTATCATGTTAAAATGAAACATGTTAAAATGTAACATTTTATCATGTTAAAATGAAACATGTTAAAATGTAACATTTTATTATGTTAAAATGCAACATGTTAAAATGTAACATTTTATCATGTTAAAATGCAACATGTTAAAATGTAACGTATTAAAATGTAACATGTTAAAATGTAACATTTTAAAATGTAACAATTTAAAATGTAACATTTTAAAATGTAACATTTTATCATGTTAAAATGCAACATGTTAAAATGTAACATTTTATCATGTTAAAATGCAACATGTTAAAATGTAACATTTTATCAAGTTAAAATGCAACATGTTAAAATGTAACATTTTATCATGTTAAAATGCAACATCTTAAAATGTAACATTTTATTATGTTAAAATGAAACATGTTAAAATGTAACATATTAAAATGTAACATGTTAAAATGTTACATTTTAAAATGTAACATGTAAAAATGTAACATTTTTAAATGTAACATTTTATCATGTTAAAATGAAACATGTTAAAATGTTACATTTTATCATGTTAAAATGCAACATGTTAAAATGAAACATTTTATCATGTTAAAATGCAACATGTTAAAATGTAACATTTTATCATGTTAAAATAAAACGTTAAAATGTAACATTTTATCATGTTAAAATGAAACATGTTAAAATGTAACATTTTATTATGTTAAAATGAAACATGTTAAAATGTAACATATTAAAATGTAACATGTTAAAATGTTACATTTTAAAATGTAACATTTTAAAATGAAACATGTTAAAATGTAACATTTTATCATGTTAAAATGCAACATGTTAATATGTAACATTTTATCATGTTAAAATGAAACATGTTAAAATGTAACATTTTATCATGTTAAAATGAAACATGTTATAATGTAACATTTTATCATGTTAAAATGAAACGTTAAAATGTAACATTTTATCATGTTAAAATGAAACATGTTAAAATGTAACATTTTATTATGTTAAAATGAAACATGTTAAAATGTAACATATTAAAATGTAACATGTTAAAATGTTACATTTTAAAATGTAACAATTTAAAATGAAACATGTTAAAATGTAACATTTTATTATGTTAAAATGCAACATGTTAAAATGTAACATTTTATCATGTTAAAATGAAACATGTTAAAATGTACCATTTTATCATGTTAAAATGAAACATGTTAAAATGTAACATTTTATCATGTTAAAATAAAACATGTTAAAATATAACATTTTATCATGTTAAAATGAAACATGTTAAAATGTAACATTATATCATGTTAAAATGAAACATGTAAAAATGTAACATTTTTAAATGTAACATTTTATCATGTTAAAATAAAACATGTTAAAATGTAACATTTTATCATGTTAAAATGCAACATGTTAAAATGTAACATTTTATCATGTTAAATGCAACATGTTAAAATGTAACATTTTATCATGTTAAAATGCAACATGTTAAAATGTAACATTTTATGATGTTAAAATGCAACATGTTAAAATGTAACATTTTATGATGTTAAAATGCAACATGTTAAAATGTAACATTTTATTATGTTAAAATGAAACATGTTAAAATTTAACATATTAAATGTAACATGTTAAAATGTTACATTTTAAAATGTAACATTTTAAAATTAAACATGTTGAAATGTAACATTTTATCATGTTAAAATGCAACATGTTAAAATGTAACATTTTATCATGTTAAAATGAAACATGTTAAAATGTAACATTTTATCATGTTAAAATGAAACATGTTAAAATGTAACATTTTATCATGTTAAAATGAAACATGTTAAAATGTAACATTTTATCATGTTAAAATGAAACATGTTAAAATGTACCATTTTATCATGTTAAAATGAAACATGTTAAAATGTATCATTATATCATGTTAAAATGAAACATGTTAAAATGTAACATTTTATCATGTTAAAATGCAGCATGTTAAAATGTAACATATTAAAATGTAACATGTTAAAATGTAACATTTTATCATGTTAAAATGCAACATGTTAAAATGTAACATTTTATCATGTTAAAATGAAACGTTAAAATGTAACATTTTATCATGTTAAAATGAAACATGTTAAAATGTAACATTTTATTATGTTAAAATGAAACATGTTAAAATGTAACATATTAAAATTTAACATGTTAAAATGTTACATTTTATCATGTTAAAATGCAACATGTTAAAATGTAACATTTTATCATGTTAAAATGAAACGTTAAAATGTAACATTTTATCATGTTAAAATGAAACATGTTGAAATGTAACATTTTATTATGTTAAAATGAAACATGTTAAAATGTAACATATTAAAATGTAACATGTTAAAATGTTACATTTTAAAATGTAACAATTTAAAATGAAACGTTAAAATGTAACATTTTATCATGTTAAAAATGCAACATGTTAAAATGTAACATTTTATCATGTTAAAATGAAACATGTTAAAATGTAACATTTTATCATGTTAAAATGAAACATGTTAAAATGTAACATTTTATCATGTTAAAATGAAACATGTTAAAATGTAACATTTTATCATGTTAAAATGAAACATGTTAAAATGTAACATTATATCATGTTAAAATGAAACATGTTAAAATGTAACATTTTATCATGTTAAAATGCAACATGTAAAAATGTAACATGTTAAAATGTAACATTTTATCATGTTAAAATGAAACATGTTAAAATGTAACATTTTATCATGTTAAAATGAAACATGTTTAAATGTAACATTTTATCATGTTAAAATGCAACATGTTAAAATGTAACATTTTATCATGGTAAAATGCAACATGTTAAAATGTAACGTATTAAAATGTAACATGTTAAAATGTAACATTTTAAAATGTAACAATTTAAAATGTAACATTTTAAAATTAACATTTTACCATGTTAAAATGCAACATGTTAAAATGTAACATTTTATCATGTTAAAATGAAACATGTTTAAATGTAACATTTTATCATGTTAAAATGCAACATGTTAAAATGTAACATTTTATCATGTTAAAATGCAACATGTTAAAATGTAACGTATTAAAATGTAACATGTTAAAATGTAACATTTTAAAATGTAACAATTTAAAATGTAACATTTTAAAATGTAACATTTTACCATGTTAAAATGCAACATGTTAAAATGTAACATTTTATCATGTTAAAATGCAACATGTTAAAATGTAACATTTTATCATGTTAAAATGCAACATGTTAAAATGTAACATTTTATCATGTTAAAATGCAACATGTTAAAATGTAACATTTTATCATGTTAAAATGCAACATCTTAAAATGTAACATTTTATTATGTTAAAATGAAACATGTTAAAATGTAACATATTAAAATGTAACATGTTAAAATGTTACATTTTAAAATGTAACAATTTAAAATGAAACGTTAAAATGTAACATTTTATCATGTTAAAAATGCAACATGTTAAAATGTAACATTTTATCATGTTAAAATGAAACATGTTAAAATGTAACATTTTATCATGTTAAAATGCAACATGTTAAAATGAAACATTTTATCATGTTAAAATGCAACATGTTAAAATGTAACATTTTATCATGTTAAAATGAAACGTTTAAATGTAACATTTTATCATGTTAAAATGAAACATGTTAAAATGTAACATTTTATTATGTTAAAATGAAACATGTTAAAATGTAACATTTTATCATGTTAAAATGAAACATGTTAAAATGTAACATTATATCATGTTAAAATGAAACATGTTAAAATGTAACATTTTATCATGTTAAAATGCAACATGTAAAAATGTAACATGTTAAAATGTAACATTTTATCATGTTAAAATGAAACATGTTAAAATGTAACATTTTATCATGTTAAAATGAAACATGTTTAAATGTAACATTTTATCATGTTAAAATGCAACATGTTAAAATGTAACATTTTATCATGTTAAAATGCAACATGGTAAAATGTAACGTATTAAAATGTAACATGTTAAAATGTAACATTTTAAAATGTAACAATTTAAAATGTAACATTTTAAAATGTAACATTTTACCATGTTAAAATGCAACATGTTAAAATGTAACATTTTATCATGTTAAAATGCAACATGTTAAAATGTAACATTTTATCATGTTAAAATGCAACATGTTAAAATGTAACATTTTATCATGTTAAAATGCAACATGTTAAAATGTAACATTTTATCATGTTAAAATGCAACATCTTAAAATGTAACATTTTATTATGTTAAAATGAAACATGTTAAAATGTAACATATTAAAATGTAACATGTTAAAATGTTACATTTTAAAATGTAACAATTTAAAATGAAACGTTAAAATGTAACATTTTATCATGTTAAAAATGCAACATGTTAAAATGTAACATTTTATCATGTTAAAATGAAACATGTTAAAATGTAAAATTATATCATGTTAAAATGAAACATGTTAAAATGTAACATTTATCATGTTAAAATGCAACATGTTAAAATGTAACATTTTATCATGTTAAAATGCAGCATGTTAAAATGTAACATATTAAAATGTAACATGTTAAAATGTAACATTTTAAATTGTAACATTTTTAAATGAAACATGTTAAAATGTAACATTTTATCATGTTAAAATGAAACATGTTAAAATGTAACATTTAATCATGTTAAAATGCAACATGTTAAAATGTAACATTTTATCATGTTAAAATGCAACATGTTAAAATGTAACATTTTATCATGTTAAAATGCAACATGTTAAAATGTAACATATTAAATTGTAACATGTTAAAATGTAACATTTTATCATGTTAAAATGCAACATGTTAAAATGTAACATTTTATCATGTTAAAATGCAAAATGTTAAAATGTAACATATTAAAATGTAACATGTTCAAATGTAACATTTTAAAATGTAACATTTTATTATGTTAAAATGCAACATGTTAAAATGTAACATTTTAATCATGTTAAAATGCAACATGTAAAAATGTAACATTTTATCATGTAAAAATGCAACATGTTAAAATGTAACATTTTATCATGTTAAAATGAAACATGTTAAAATGTAACATTTTATCATGTTAAAATGAAACATGTTAAAATGTAACATTTTATTATGTTAAAATGCAACATGTTAAAATGTAACATTTTATCATGTTAAAATGCAACATGTTAAAATGTAACGTATTAAAATGTAACATGTTAAAATGTAACATTTTAAAATGTAACAATTTAAAATGTAACATTTTAAAATGTAACATTTTATCATGTTAAAATGCAACATGTTAAAATGTAACATTTTATCATGTTAAAATGCAACATGTTAAAATGTAACATTTTATCATGTTAAAATGCAACATGTTAAAATGTAACATTTTATCATGTTAAAATGCAACATCTTAAAATGTAACATATTAAAATGTAACATGTTAAAATGTTACATTTTAAAATGTAACATTTTAAAAGAAACATGTTAAAATGTAACATTTTTAAATGTAACATTTTATCATGTTAAAATGAAACATGTTAAAATGTTACATTTTATCATGTTAAAATGCAACATGTTAAAATGAAACATTTTATCATGTTAAAATGCAACATGTTAAAATGTAACATTTTATCATGTTAAAATAAAACGTTAAAATGTAACATTTTATCATGTTAAAATGAAACATGTTAAAATGTAACATTTTATTATGTTAAAATGAAACATGTTAAAATGTAACATATTAAAATGTAACATGTTAAAATGTTACATTTTAAAATGTAACATTTTAAAATGAAACATGTTAAAATGTAACATATTAAAATGCAACATGTTAAAATGTAACGTATTAAAATGTAACATGTTAAAATGTAACATTTTAAAATGTAACAATTTAAAATGTAACATTTTAAAATGTAACATTTTATCATGTTAAAATGCAACATGTTAAAATGTAACATTTTATCATGTTAAAATGCAACATGTTAAAATGTAACATTTTATCATGTTAAAATGCAACATGTTAAAATGTAACATTTTATCATGTTAAAATGCAACATCTTAAAATGTAACATATTAAAATGTAACATATTAAAATGTAACATGTTAAAATGTAACATATTAAAATGTAACATATTAAAATGTAACATGTTAAAATGTAACATTTTAAATTGTAACATTTTTAAATGAAACATGTTAAAATGTAACATTTTATCATGTTAAAATGAAACATGTTAAAATGTAACATTTAATCATGTTAAAATGCAACATGTTAAAATGTAACATTTTATCATGTTAAAATGCAACATGTTAAAATGTAACATTTTATCATGTTAAAATGCAACATGTTAAAATGTAACATATTAAATTGTAACATGTTAAAATGTAACATTTTATCATGTTAAAATGCAACATGTTAAAATGTAACATTTTATCATGTTAAAATGCAAAATGTTAAAATGTAACATATTAAAATGTAACATGTTCAAATGTAACATTTTAAAATGTAACATTTTATTATGTTAAAATGCAACATGTTAAAATGTAACATTTTAATCATGTTAAAATGCAACATGTAAAAATGTAACATTTTATCATGTAAAAATGCAACATGTTAAAATGTAACATTTTATCATGTTAAAATGAAACATGTTAAAATGTAACATTTTATCATGTTAAAATGAAACATGTTAAAATGTAACATTTTATTATGTTAAAATGCAACATGTTAAAATGTAACATTTTATCATGTTAAAATGCAACATGTTAAAATGTAACGTATTAAAATGTAACATGTTAAAATGTAACATTTTAAAATGTAACAATTTAAAATGTAACATTTTAAAATGTAACATTTTATCATGTTAAAATGCAACATGTTAAAATGTAACATTTTATCATGTTAAAATGCAACATGTTAAAATGTAACATTTTATCAAGTTAAAATGCAACATGTTAAAATGTAACATTTTATCATGTTAAAATGCAACATCTTAAAATGTAACATTTTATTATGTTAAAATGAAACATGTTAAAATGTAACATATTAAAATGTAACATGTTAAAATGTTACATTTTAAAATGTAACATGTAAAAATGTAACATTTTTAAATGTAACATTTTATCATGTTAAAATGAAACATGTTAAAATGTTACATTTTATCATGTTAAAATGCAACATGTTAAAATGAAACATTTTATCATGTTAAAATGCAACATGTTAAAATGTAACATTTTATCATGTTAAAATAAAACGTTAAAATGTAACATTTTATCATGTTAAAATGAAACATGTTAAAATGTAACATTTTATTATGTTAAAATGAAACATGTTAAAATGTAACATATTAAAATGTAACATGTTAAAATGTTACATTTTAAAATGTAACATTTTAAAATGAAACATGTTAAAATGTAACATTTTATCATGTTAAAATGCAACATGTTAATATGTAACATTTTATCATGTTAAAATGAAACATGTTAAAATGTAACATTTTATCATGTTAAAATGAAACATGTTATAATGTAACATTTTATCATGTTAAAATGAAACGTTAAAATGTAACATTTTATCATGTTAAAATGAAACATGTTAAAATGTAACATTTTATTATGTTAAAATGAAACATGTTAAAATGTAACATATTAAAATGTAACATGTTAAAATGTTACATTTTAAAATGTAACAATTTAAAATGAAACATGTTAAAATGTAACATTTTATTATGTTAAAATGCAACATGTTAAAATGTAACATTTTATCATGTTAAAATGAAACATGTTAAAATGTACCATTTTATCATGTTAAAATGAAACATGTTAAAATGTAACATTTTATCATGTTAAAATAAAACATGTTAAAATATAACATTTTATCATGTTAAAATGAAACATGTTAAAATGTAACATTATATCATGTTAAAATGAAACATGTAAAAATGTAACATTTTTAAATGTAACATTTTATCATGTTAAAATAAAACATGTTAAAATGTAACATTTTATCATGTTAAAATGCAACATGTTAAAATGTAACATTTTATCATGTTAAATGCAACATGTTAAAATGTAACATTTTATCATGTTAAAATGCAACATGTTAAAATGTAACATTTTATGATGTTAAAATGCAACATGTTAAAATGTAACATTTTATGATGTTAAAATGCAACATGTTAAAATGTAACATTTTATTATGTTAAAATGAAACATGTTAAAATGTAACATATTAAATGTAACATGTTAAAATGTTACATTTTAAAATGTAACATTTTAAAATTAAACATGTTGAAATGTAACATTTTATCATGTTAAAATGCAACATGTTAAAATGTAACATTTTATCATGTTAAAATGAAACATGTTAAAATGTAACATTTTATCATGTTAAAATGAAACATGTTAAAATGTAACATTTTATCATGTTAAAATGAAACATGTTAAAATGTAACATTTTATCATGTTAAAATGAAACATGTTAAAATGTACCATTTTATCATGTTAAAATGAAACATGTTAAAATGTAACATTATATCATGTTAAAATGAAACATGTTAAAATGTAACATTTTATCATGTTAAAATGCAGCATGTTAAAATGTAACATATTAAAATGTAACATGTTAAAATGTATCATTTTATCATGTTAAAATGCAACATGTTAAAATGTAACATTTTATCATGTTAAAATGAAACGTTAAAATGTAACATTTTATCATGTTAAAATGAAACATGTTAAAATGTAACATTTTATTATGTTAAAATGAAACATGTTAAAATGTAACATATTAAAATTTAACATGTTAAAATGTTACATTTTATCATGTTAAAATGCAACATGTTAAAATGTAACATTTTATCATGTTAAAATGAAACGTTAAAATGTAACATTTTATCATGTTAAAATGAAACATGTTGAAATGTAACATTTTATTATGTTAAAATGAAACATGTTAAAATGTAACATATTAAAATGTAACATGTTAAAATGTTACATTTTAAAATGTAACAATTTAAAATGAAACGTTAAAATGTAACATTTTATCATGTTAAAAATGCAACATGTTAAAATGTAACATTTTATCATGTTAAAATGAAACATGTTAAAATGTAACATTTTATCATGTTAAAATGAAACATGTTAAAATGTAACATTTTATCATGTTAAAATGAAACATGTTAAAATGTAACATTTTATCATGTTAAAATGAAACATGTTAAAATGTAACATTATATCATGTTAAAATGAAACATGTTAAAATGTAACATTTTATCATGTTAAAATGCAACATGTAAAAATGTAACATGTTAAAATGTAACATTTTATCATGTTAAAATGAAACATGTTAAAATGTAACATTTTATCATGTTAAAATGAAACATGTTTAAATGTAACATTTTATCATGTTAAAATGCAACATGTTAAAATGTAACATTTTATCATGTTAAAATGCAACATGTTAAAATGTAACGTATTAAAATGTAACATGTTAAAATGTAACATTTTAAAATGTAACAATTTAAAATGTAACATTTTAAAATGTAACATTTTACCATGTTAAAATGCAACATGTTAAAATGTAACATTTTATCATGTTAAAATGCAACATGTTAAAATGTAACATTTTATCATGTTAAAATGCAACATGTTAAAATGTAACATTTTATCATGTTAAAATGCAACATGTTAAAATGTAACATTTTATCATGTTAAAATGCAACATCTTAAAATGTAACATTTTATTATGTTAAAATGAAACATGTTAAAATGTAACATATTAAAATGTAACATGTTAAAATGTTACATTTTAAAATGTAACAATTTAAAATGAAACGTTAAAATGTAACATTTTATCATGTTAAAAATGCAACATGTTAAAATGTAACATTTTATCATGTTAAAATGAAACATGTTAAAATGTAACATTTTATCATGTTAAAATGCAACATGTTAAAATGAAACATTTTATCATGTTAAAATGCAACATGTTAAAATGTAACATTTTATCATGTTAAAATGAAACGTTTAAATGTAACATTTTATCATGTTAAAATGAAACATGTTAAAATGTAACATTTTATTATGTTAAAATGAAACATGTTAAAATGTAACATTTTATCATGTTAAAATGAAACATGTTAAAATGTAACATTATATCATGTTAAAATGAAACATGTTAAAATGTAACATTTTATCATGTTAAAATGCAACATGTAAAAATGTAACATGTTAAAATGTAACATTTTATCATGTTAAAATGAAACATGTTAAAATGTAACATTTTATCATGTTAAAATGAAACATGTTTAAATGTAACATTTTATCATGTTAAAATGCAACATGTTAAAATGTAACATTTTATCATGTTAAAATGCAACATGTTAAAATGTAACGTATTAAAATGTAACATGTTAAAATGTAACATTTTAAAATGTAACAATTTAAAATGTAACATTTTAAAATGTAACATTTTACCATGTTAAAATGCAACATGTTAAAATGTAACATTTTATCATGTTAAAATGCAACATGTTAAAATGTAACATTTTATCATGTTAAAATGCAACATGTTAAAATGTAACATTTTATCATGTTAAAATGCAACATCTTAAAATGTAACATTTTATTATGTTAAAATGAAACATGTTAAAATGTAACATATTAAAATGTAACATGTTAAAATGTTACATTTTAAAATGTAACAATTTAAAATGAAACGTTAAAATGTAACATTTTATCATGTTAAAAATGCAACATGTTAAAATGTAACATTTTATCATGTTAAAATGAAACATGTTAAAATGTAAAATTATATCATGTTAAAATGAAACATGTTAAAATGTAACATTTATCATGTTAAAATGCAACATGTTAAAATGTAACATTTTATCATGTTAAAATGCAGCATGTTAAAATGTAACATATTAAAATGTAACATGTTAAAATGTAACATTTTAAATTGTAACATTTTTAAATGAAACATGTTAAAATGTAACATTTTATCATGTTAAAATGAAACATGTTAAAATGTAACATTTAATCATGTTAAAATGAAACATGTTAAAATGTAACATTTTATCATGTTAAAATGCAACATGTTAAAATGTAACATTTTATCATGTTAAAATGCAACATGTTAAAATGTAACATATTAAATTGTAACATGTTAAAATGTAACATTTTATCATGTTAAAATGCAACATGTTAAAATGTAACATTTTATCATGTTAAAATGCAAAATGTTAAAATGTAACATATTAAAATGTAACATGTTCAAATGTAACATTTTAAAATGTAACATTTTATTATGTTAAAATGCAACATGTTAAAATGTAACATTTTAATCATGTTAAAATGCAACATGTAAAAATGTAACATTTTATCATGTAAAAATGCAACATGTTAAAATGTAACATTTTATCATGTTAAAATGAAACATGTTAAAATGTAACATTTTATCATGTTAAAATGAAACATGTTAAAATGTAACATTTTATTATGTTAAAATGCAACATGTTAAAATGTAACATTTTATCATGTTAAAATGCAACATGTTAAAATGTAACGTATTAAAATGTAACATGTTAAAATGTAACATTTTAAAATGTAACAATTTAAAATGTAACATTTTAAAATGTAACATTTTATCATGTTAAAATGCAACATGTTAAAATGTAACATTTTATAATGTTAAAATGCAACATGTTAAAATGTAACATTTTATCATGTTAAAATGCAACATGTTAAAATGTAACATTTTATCATGTTAAAATGCAACATCTTAAAATGTAACATTTTATTATGTTAAAATGAAACATGTTAAAATGTAACATATTAAAATGTAACATGTTAAAATGTTACATTTTAAAATGTAACATGTAAAAATGTAACATTTTTAAATGTAACATTTTATCATGTTAAAATGAAACATGTTAAAATGTTACATTTTATCATGTTAAAATGCAACATGTTAAAATGAAACATTTTATCATGTTAAAATGCAACATGTTAAAATGTAACATTTTATCATGTTAAAATAAAACGTTAAAATGTAACATTTTATCATGTTAAAATGAAACATGTTAAAATGTAACATTTTATTATGTTAAAATGAAACATGTTAAAATGTAACATATTAAAATGTAACATGTTAAAATGTTACATTTTAAAATGTAACATTTTAAAATGAAACATGTTAAAATGTAACATTTTATCATGTTAAAATGCAACATGTTAATATGTAACATTTTATCATGTTAAAATGAAACATGTTAAAATGTAACATTTTATCATGTTAAAATGAAACATGTTATAATGTAACATTTTATCATGTTAAAATGAAACGTTAAAATGTAACATTTTATCATGTTAAAATGAAACATGTTAAAATGTAACATTTTATTATGTTAAAATGAAACATGTTAAAATGTAACATATTAAAATGTAACATGTTAAAATGTTACATTTTAAAATGTAACAATTTAAAATGAAACATGTTAAAATGTAACATTTTATCATGTTAAAATGCAACATGTTAAAATGTAACATTTTATCATGTTAAAATGAAACATGTTAAAATGTACCATTTTATCATGTTAAAATGAAACATGTTAAAATGTAACATTTTATCATGTTAAAATAAAACATGTTAAAATATAACATTTTATCATGTTAAAATGAAACATGTTAAAATGTAACATTATATCATGTTAAAATGAAACATGTAAAAATGTAACATTTTTAAATGTAACATTTTATCATGTTAAAATAAAACATGTTAAAATGTAACATTTTATCATGTTAAAATGCAACATGTTAAAATGTAACATTTTATCATGTTAAATGCAACATGTTAAAATGTAACATTTTATCATGTTAAAATGCAACATGTTAAAATGTAACATTTTATGATGTTAAAATGCAACATGTTAAAATGTAACATTTTATGATGTTAAAATGCAACATGTTAAAATGTAACATTTTATTATGTTAAAATGAAACATGTTAAAATGTAACATATTAAATGTAACATGTTAAAATGTTACATTTTAAAATGTAACATTTTAAAATTAAACATGTTGAAATGTAACATTTTATCATGTTAAAATGCAACATGTTAAAATGTAACATTTTATCATGTTAAAATGAAACATGTTAAAATGTAACATTTTATCATGTTAAAATGAAACATGTTAAAATGTAACATTTTATCATGTTAAAATGAAACATGTTAAAATGTAACATTTTATCATGTTAAAATGAAACATGTTAAAATGTACCATTTTATCATGTTAAAATGAAACATGTTAAAATGTAACATTATATCATGTTAAAATGAAACATGTTAAAATGTAACATTTTATCATGTTAAAATGCAGCATGTTAAAATGTAACATATTAAAATGTAACATGTTAAAATGTAACATTTTATCATGTTAAAATGCAACATGTTAAAATGTAACATTTTATCATGTTAAAATGAAACGTTAAAATGTAACATTTTATCATGTTAAAATGAAACATGTTAAAATGTAACATTTTATTATGTTAAAATGAAACATGTTAAAATGTAACATATTAAAATTTAACATGTTAAAATGTTACATTTTATCATGTTAAAATGCAACATGTTAAAATGTAACATTTTATCATGTTAAAATGAAACATGTTAAAATGTAACATTTTATCATGTTAAAATGAAACATGTTAAAATGTAACATTTTATCATGTTAAAATGAAACATGTTTAAATTTAACATTTTATCATGTTAAAATGCAACATGTTAAAATGTAACATTTTATCATGTTAAAATGCAACATGTTAAAATGTAACGTATTAAAATGTAACATGTTAAAATGTAACATTTTAAAATGTAACAATTTAAAATGTAACATTTTAAAATGTAACATTTTACCATGTTAAAATGCAACATGTTAAAATGTAACATTTTATCATGTTAAAATGCAACATGTTAAAATGTAACATTTTATCATGTTAAAATGCAACATGTTAAAATGTAACATTTTATCATGTTAAAATGCAACATGTTAAAATGTAACATTTTATCATGTTAAAATGCAACATCTTAAAATGTAACATTTTATTATGTTAAAATGAAACATGTTAAAATGTAACATATTAAAATGTAACATGTTAAAATGTTACATTTTAAAATGTAACAATTTAAAATGAAACGTTAAAATGTAACATTTTATCATGTTAAAAATGCAACATGTTAAAATGTAACATTTTATCATGTTAAAATGAAACATGTTAAAATGTAACATTTTATCATGTTAAAATGCAACATGTTAAAATGAAACATTTTATCATGTTAAAATGCAACATGTTAAAATGTAACATTTTATCATGTTAAAATGAAACGTTTAAATGTAACATTTTATCATGTTAAAATGAAACATGTTAAAATGTAACATTTTATTATGTTAAAATGAAACATGTTAAAATGTAACATTTTATCATGTTAAAATGAAACATGTTAAAATGTAACATTATATCATGTTAAAATGAAACATGTTAAAATGTAACATTTTATCATGTTAAAATGCAACATGTAAAAATGTAACATGTTAAAATGTAACATTTTATCATGTTAAAATGAAACATGTTAAAATGTAACATTTTATCATGTTAAAATGAAACATGTTTAAATGTAACATTTTATCATGTTAAAATGCAACATGTTAAAATGTAACATTTTATCATGTTAAAATGCAACATGTTAAAATGTAACGTATTAAAATGTAACATGT
Source organism: Macrosteles quadrilineatus (assembly GCF_028750875.1). Lineage (NCBI taxonomy): Eukaryota > Metazoa > Arthropoda > Insecta > Hemiptera > Cicadellidae > Macrosteles > Macrosteles quadrilineatus. Next base: position 5,154,066 of record NW_026542599.1, on the reverse strand, counting down.
TAAAATGTAACAATTTAAAATGTAACATTTTAAAATGTAACATTTTACCATGTTAAAATGCAACATGTTAAAATGTAACATTTTATCATGTTAAAATGCAACATGTTAAAATGTAACATTTTATCATGTTAAAATGCAACATGTTAAAATGTAACATTTTATCATGTTAAAATGCAACATGTTAAAATGTAACATTTTATCATGTTAAAATGCAACATCTTAAAATGTAACATTTTATTATGTTAAAATGAAACATGTTAAAATGTAACATATTAAAATGTAACATGTTAAAATGTTACATTTTAAAATGTAACAATTTAAAATGAAACGTTAAAATGTAACATTTTATCATGTTAAAAATGCAACATGTTAAAATGTAACATTTTATCATGTTAAAATGAAACATGTTAAAATGTAAAATTATATCATGTTAAAATGAAACATGTTAAAATGTTTTAAAATGCAGCATGTTAAAATGTAACATATTAAAATGTAACATGTTAAAATGTAACATTTTAAATTGTAACATTTTTAAATGAAACATGTTAAAATGTAACATTTAATCATGTTAAAATGAAACATGTTAAAATGTAACATTTAATCATGTTAAAATGCAACATGTTAAAATGTAACATTTTATCATGTTAAAATGCAACATGTTAAAATGTAACATTTTATCATGTTAAAATGCAACATGTTAAAATGTAACATATTAAATTGTAACATGTTAAAATGTAACATTTTATCATGTTAAAATGCAACATGTTAAAATGTAACATTTTATCATGTTAAAATGCAAAATGTTAAAATGTAACATATTAAAATGTAACATGTTCAAATGTAACATTTTAAAATGTAACATTTTATTATGTTAAAATGCAACATGTTAAAATGTAACATTTTAATCATGTTAAAATGCAACATGTAAAAATGTAACATTTTATCATGTAAAAATGCAACATGTTAAAATGTAACATTTTATCATGTTAAAATGAAACATGTTAAAATGTAACATTTTATCATGTTAAAATGAAACATGTTAAAATGTAACATTTTATTATGTTAAAATGCAACATGTTAAAATGTAATATTTTATCATGTTAAAATGCAACATGTTAAAATGTAACGTATTAAAATGTAACATGTTAAAATGTAACATTTTAAAATGTAACAATTTAAAATGTAACATTTTAAAATGTAACATTTTATCATGTTAAAATGCAACATGTTAAAATGTAACATTTTATCATGTTAAAATGCAACATGTTAAAATGTAACATTTTATCATGTTAAAATGCAACATGTTAAAATGTAACATTTTATCATGTTAAAATGCAACATCTTAAAATGTAACATTTTATTATGTTAAAATGAAACATGTTAAAATGTAACATATTAAAATGTAACATGTTAAAATGTTACATTTTAAAATGTAACATGTAAAAATGTAACATTTTTAAATGTAACATTTTATCATGTTAAAATGAAACATGTTAAAATGTTACATTTTATCATGTTAAAATGCAACATGTTAAAATGAAACATTTTATCATGTTAAAATGCAACATGTTAAAATGTAACATTTTATCATGTTAAAATAAAACGTTAAAATGTAACATTTTATCATGTTAAAATGAAACATGTTAAAATGTAACATTTTATTATGTTAAAATGAAACATGTTAAAATGTAACATATTAAAATGTAACATGTTAAAATGTTACATTTTAAAATGTAACATTTTAAAATGAAACATGTTAAAATGTAACATTTTATCATGTTAAAATGCAACATGTTAATATGTAACATTTTATCATGTTAAAATGAAACATGTTAAAATGTAACATTTTATCATGTTAAAATGAAACATGTTATAATGTAACATTTTATCATGTTAAAATGAAACGTTAAAATGTAACATTTTATCATGTTAAAATGAAACATGTTAAAATGTAACATTTTATTATGTTAAAATGAAACATGTTAAAATGTAACATATTAAAATGTAACATGTTAAAATGTTACATTTTAAAATGTAACAATTTAAAATGAAACATGTTAAAATGTAACATTTTATCATGTTAAAATGCAACATGTTAAAATGTAACATTTTATCATGTTAAAATGAAACATGTTAAAATGTACCATTTTATCATGTTAAAATGAAACATGTTAAAATGTAACATTTTATCATGTTAAAATAAAACATGTTAAAATATAACATTTTATCATGTTAAAATGAAACATGTTAAAATGTAACATTATATCATGTTAAAATGAAACATGTAAAAATGTAACATTTTTAAATGTAACATTTTATCATGTTAAAATAAAACATGTTAAAATGTAACATTTTATCATGTTAAAATGCAACATGTTAAAATGTAACATTTTATCATGTTAAATGCAACATGTTAAAATGTAACATTTTATCATGTTAAAATGCAACATGTTAAAATGTAACATTTTATGATGTTAAAATGCAACATGTTAAAATGTAACATTTTATGATGTTAAAATGCAACATGTTAAAATGTAACATTTTATTATGTTAAAATGAAACATGTTAAAATTTAACATATTAAATGTAACATGTTAAAATGTTACATTTTAAAATGTAACATTTTAAAATTAAACATGTTGAAATGTAACATTTTATCATGTTAAAATGCAACATGTTAAAATGTAACATTTTATCATGTTAAAATGAAACATGTTAAAATGTAACATTTTATCATGTTAAAATGAAACATGTTAAAATGTAACATTTTATCATGTTAAAATGAAACATGTTAAAATGTAACATTTTATCATGTTAAAATGAAACATGTTAAAATGTACCATTTTATCATGTTAAAATGAAACATGTTAAAATGTATCATTATATCATGTTAAAATGAAACATGTTAAAATGTAACATTTTATCATGTTAAAATGCAGCATGTTAAAATGTAACATATTAAAATGTAACATGTTAAAATGTAACATTTTATCATGTTAAAATGCAACATGTTAAAATGTAACATTTTATCATGTTAAAATGAAACGTTAAAATGTAACATTTTATCATGTTAAAATGAAACATGTTAAAATGTAACATTTTATTATGTTAAAATGAAACATGTTAAAATGTAACATATTAAAATTTAACATGTTAAAATGTTACATTTTATCATGTTAAAATGCAACATGTTAAAATGTAACATTTTATCATGTTAAAATGAAACGTTAAAATGTAACATTTTATCATGTTAAAATGAAACATGTTGAAATGTAACATTTTATTATGTTAAAATGAAACATGTTAAAATGTAACATATTAAAATGTAACATGTTAAAATGTTACATTTTAAAATGTAACAATTTAAAATGAAACGTTAAAATGTAACATTTTATCATGTTAAAAATGCAACATGTTAAAATGTAACATTTTATCATGTTAAAATGAAACATGTTAAAATGTAACATTTTATCATGTTAAAATGAAACATGTTAAAATGTAACATTTTATCATGTTAAAATGAAACATGTTAAAATGTAACATTTTATCATGTTAAAATGAAACATGTTAAAATGTAACATTATATCATGTTAAAATGAAACATGTTAAAATGTAACATTTTATCATGTTAAAATGCAACATGTAAAAATGTAACATGTTAAAATGTAACATTTTATCATGTTAAAATGAAACATGTTAAAATGTAACATTTTATCATGTTAAAATGAAACATGTTTAAATGTAACATTTTATCATGTTAAAATGCAACATGTTAAAATGTAACATTTTATCATGGTAAAATGCAACATGTTAAAATGTAACGTATTAAAATGTAACATGTTAAAATGTAACATTTTAAAATGTAACAATTTAAAATGTAACATTTTAAAATTAACATTTTACCATGTTAAAATGCAACATGTTAAAATGTAACATTTTATCATGTTAAAATGAAACATGTTTAAATGTAACATTTTATCATGTTAAAATGCAACATGTTAAAATGTAACATTTTATCATGTTAAAATGCAACATGTTAAAATGTAACGTATTAAAATGTAACATGTTAAAATGTAACATTTTAAAATGTAACAATTTAAAATGTAACATTTTAAAATGTAACATTTTACCATGTTAAAATGCAACATGTTAAAATGTAACATTTTATCATGTTAAAATGCAACATGTTAAAATGTAACATTTTATCATGTTAAAATGCAACATGTTAAAATGTAACATTTTATCATGTTAAAATGCAACATGTTAAAATGTAACATTTTATCATGTTAAAATGCAACATCTTAAAATGTAACATTTTATTATGTTAAAATGAAACATGTTAAAATGTAACATATTAAAATGTAACATGTTAAAATGTTACATTTTAAAATGTAACAATTTAAAATGAAACGTTAAAATGTAACATTTTATCATGTTAAAAATGCAACATGTTAAAATGTAACATTTTATCATGTTAAAATGAAACATGTTAAAATGTAACATTTTATCATGTTAAAATGCAACATGTTAAAATGAAACATTTTATCATGTTAAAATGCAACATGTTAAAATGTAACATTTTATCATGTTAAAATGAAACGTTTAAATGTAACATTTTATCATGTTAAAATGAAACATGTTAAAATGTAACATTTTATTATGTTAAAATGAAACATGTTAAAATGTAACATTTTATCATGTTAAAATGAAACATGTTAAAATGTAACATTATATCATGTTAAAATGAAACATGTTAAAATGTAACATTTTATCATGTTAAAATGCAACATGTAAAAATGTAACATGTTAAAATGTAACATTTTATCATGTTAAAATGAAACATGTTAAAATGTAACATTTTATCATGTTAAAATGAAACATGTTTAAATGTAACATTTTATCATGTTAAAATGCAACATGTTAAAATGTAACATTTTATCATGTTAAAATGCAACATGGTAAAATGTAACGTATTAAAATGTAACATGTTAAAATGTAACATTTTAAAATGTAACAATTTAAAATGTAACATTTTAAAATGTAACATTTTACCATGTTAAAATGCAACATGTTAAAATGTAACATTTTATCATGTTAAAATGCAACATGTTAAAATGTAACATTTTATCATGTTAAAATGCAACATGTTAAAATGTAACATTTTATCATGTTAAAATGCAACATGTTAAAATGTAACATTTTATCATGTTAAAATGCAACATCTTAAAATGTAACATTTTATTATGTTAAAATGAAACATGTTAAAATGTAACATATTAAAATGTAACATGTTAAAATGTTACATTTTAAAATGTAACAATTTAAAATGAAACGTTAAAATGTAACATTTTATCATGTTAAAAATGCAACATGTTAAAATGTAACATTTTATCATGTTAAAATGAAACATGTTAAAATGTAAAATTATATCATGTTAAAATGAAACATGTTAAAATGTAACATTTATCATGTTAAAATGCAACATGTTAAAATGTAACATTTTATCATGTTAAAATGCAGCATGTTAAAATGTAACATATTAAAATGTAACATGTTAAAATGTAACATTTTAAATTGTAACATTTTTAAATGAAACATGTTAAAATGTAACATTTTATCATGTTAAAATGAAACATGTTAAAATGTAACATTTAATCATGTTAAAATGCAACATGTTAAAATGTAACATTTTATCATGTTAAAATGCAACATGTTAAAATGTAACATTTTATCATGTTAAAATGCAACATGTTAAAATGTAACATATTAAATTGTAACATGTTAAAATGTAACATTTTATCATGTTAAAATGCAACATGTTAAAATGTAACATTTTATCATGTTAAAATGCAAAATGTTAAAATGTAACATATTAAAATGTAACATGTTCAAATGTAACATTTTAAAATGTAACATTTTATTATGTTAAAATGCAACATGTTAAAATGTAACATTTTAATCATGTTAAAATGCAACATGTAAAAATGTAACATTTTATCATGTAAAAATGCAACATGTTAAAATGTAACATTTTATCATGTTAAAATGAAACATGTTAAAATGTAACATTTTATCATGTTAAAATGAAACATGTTAAAATGTAACATTTTATTATGTTAAAATGCAACATGTTAAAATGTAACATTTTATCATGTTAAAATGCAACATGTTAAAATGTAACGTATTAAAATGTAACATGTTAAAATGTAACATTTTAAAATGTAACAATTTAAAATGTAACATTTTAAAATGTAACATTTTATCATGTTAAAATGCAACATGTTAAAATGTAACATTTTATCATGTTAAAATGCAACATGTTAAAATGTAACATTTTATCATGTTAAAATGCAACATGTTAAAATGTAACATTTTATCATGTTAAAATGCAACATCTTAAAATGTAACATATTAAAATGTAACATGTTAAAATGTTACATTTTAAAATGTAACATTTTAAAAGAAACATGTTAAAATGTAACATTTTTAAATGTAACATTTTATCATGTTAAAATGAAACATGTTAAAATGTTACATTTTATCATGTTAAAATGCAACATGTTAAAATGAAACATTTTATCATGTTAAAATGCAACATGTTAAAATGTAACATTTTATCATGTTAAAATAAAACGTTAAAATGTAACATTTTATCATGTTAAAATGAAACATGTTAAAATGTAACATTTTATTATGTTAAAATGAAACATGTTAAAATGTAACATATTAAAATGTAACATGTTAAAATGTTACATTTTAAAATGTAACATTTTAAAATGAAACATGTTAAAATGTAACATATTAAAATGCAACATGTTAAAATGTAACGTATTAAAATGTAACATGTTAAAATGTAACATTTTAAAATGTAACAATTTAAAATGTAACATTTTAAAATGTAACATTTTATCATGTTAAAATGCAACATGTTAAAATGTAACATTTTATCATGTTAAAATGCAACATGTTAAAATGTAACATTTTATCATGTTAAAATGCAACATGTTAAAATGTAACATTTTATCATGTTAAAATGCAACATCTTAAAATGTAACATATTAAAATGTAACATATTAAAATGTAACATGTTAAAATGTAACATATTAAAATGTAACATATTAAAATGTAACATGTTAAAATGTAACATTTTAAATTGTAACATTTTTAAATGAAACATGTTAAAATGTAACATTTTATCATGTTAAAATGAAACATGTTAAAATGTAACATTTAATCATGTTAAAATGCAACATGTTAAAATGTAACATTTTATCATGTTAAAATGCAACATGTTAAAATGTAACATTTTATCATGTTAAAATGCAACATGTTAAAATGTAACATATTAAATTGTAACATGTTAAAATGTAACATTTTATCATGTTAAAATGCAACATGTTAAAATGTAACATTTTATCATGTTAAAATGCAAAATGTTAAAATGTAACATATTAAAATGTAACATGTTCAAATGTAACATTTTAAAATGTAACATTTTATTATGTTAAAATGCAACATGTTAAAATGTAACATTTTAATCATGTTAAAATGCAACATGTAAAAATGTAACATTTTATCATGTAAAAATGCAACATGTTAAAATGTAACATTTTATCATGTTAAAATGAAACATGTTAAAATGTAACATTTTATCATGTTAAAATGAAACATGTTAAAATGTAACATTTTATTATGTTAAAATGCAACATGTTAAAATGTAACATTTTATCATGTTAAAATGCAACATGTTAAAATGTAACGTATTAAAATGTAACATGTTAAAATGTAACATTTTAAAATGTAACAATTTAAAATGTAACATTTTAAAATGTAACATTTTATCATGTTAAAATGCAACATGTTAAAATGTAACATTTTATCATGTTAAAATGCAACATGTTAAAATGTAACATTTTATCAAGTTAAAATGCAACATGTTAAAATGTAACATTTTATCATGTTAAAATGCAACATCTTAAAATGTAACATTTTATTATGTTAAAATGAAACATGTTAAAATGTAACATATTAAAATGTAACATGTTAAAATGTTACATTTTAAAATGTAACATGTAAAAATGTAACATTTTTAAATGTAACATTTTATCATGTTAAAATGAAACATGTTAAAATGTTACATTTTATCATGTTAAAATGCAACATGTTAAAATGAAACATTTTATCATGTTAAAATGCAACATGTTAAAATGTAACATTTTATCATGTTAAAATAAAACGTTAAAATGTAACATTTTATCATGTTAAAATGAAACATGTTAAAATGTAACATTTTATTATGTTAAAATGAAACATGTTAAAATGTAACATATTAAAATGTAACATGTTAAAATGTTACATTTTAAAATGTAACATTTTAAAATGAAACATGTTAAAATGTAACATTTTATCATGTTAAAATGCAACATGTTAATATGTAACATTTTATCATGTTAAAATGAAACATGTTAAAATGTAACATTTTATCATGTTAAAATGAAACATGTTATAATGTAACATTTTATCATGTTAAAATGAAACGTTAAAATGTAACATTTTATCATGTTAAAATGAAACATGTTAAAATGTAACATTTTATTATGTTAAAATGAAACATGTTAAAATGTAACATATTAAAATGTAACATGTTAAAATGTTACATTTTAAAATGTAACAATTTAAAATGAAACATGTTAAAATGTAACATTTTATTATGTTAAAATGCAACATGTTAAAATGTAACATTTTATCATGTTAAAATGAAACATGTTAAAATGTACCATTTTATCATGTTAAAATGAAACATGTTAAAATGTAACATTTTATCATGTTAAAATAAAACATGTTAAAATATAACATTTTATCATGTTAAAATGAAACATGTTAAAATGTAACATTATATCATGTTAAAATGAAACATGTAAAAATGTAACATTTTTAAATGTAACATTTTATCATGTTAAAATAAAACATGTTAAAATGTAACATTTTATCATGTTAAAATGCAACATGTTAAAATGTAACATTTTATCATGTTAAATGCAACATGTTAAAATGTAACATTTTATCATGTTAAAATGCAACATGTTAAAATGTAACATTTTATGATGTTAAAATGCAACATGTTAAAATGTAACATTTTATGATGTTAAAATGCAACATGTTAAAATGTAACATTTTATTATGTTAAAATGAAACATGTTAAAATGTAACATATTAAATGTAACATGTTAAAATGTTACATTTTAAAATGTAACATTTTAAAATTAAACATGTTGAAATGTAACATTTTATCATGTTAAAATGCAACATGTTAAAATGTAACATTTTATCATGTTAAAATGAAACATGTTAAAATGTAACATTTTATCATGTTAAAATGAAACATGTTAAAATGTACCATTTTATCATGTTAAAATGAAACATGTTAAAATGTAACATTTTATCATGTTAAAATGAAACATGTTAAAATGTAACATTATATCATGTTAAAATGAAACATGTAAAAATGTAACATTTTTAAATGTAACATTTTATCATGTTAAAATAAAACATGTTAAAATGTAACATTTTATCATGTTAAAATGCAACATGTTAAAATGTAACATTTTATCATGTTAAATGCAACATGTTAAAATGTAACATTTTATCATGTTAAAATGCAACATGTTAAAATGTAACATTTTATGATGTTAAAATGCAACATGTTAAAATGTAACATTTTATGATGTTAAAATGCAACATGTTAAAATGTAACATTTTATTATGTTAAAATGAAACATGTTAAAATGTAACATATTAAATGTAACATGTTAAAATGTTACATTTTAAAATGTAACATTTTAAAATTAAACATGTTGAAATGTAACATTTTATCATGTTAAAATGCAACATGTTAATGTAACATTTTATCATGTTAAAATGAAACATGTTAAAATGTAACATTTTATCATGTTAAAATGAAACATGTTAAAATGTAACATTTTATCATGTTAAAATGAAACATGTTAAAATGTAACATTTTATCATGTTAAAATGAAACATGTTAAAATGTACCATTTTATCATGTTAAAATGAAACATGTTAAAATGTAACATTATATCATGTTAAAATGAAACATGTTAAAATGTAACATTTTATCATGTTAAAATGCAGCATGTTAAAATGTAACATATTAAAATGTAACATGTTAAAATGTATCATTTTATCATGTTAAAATGCAACATGTTAAAATGTAACATTTTATCATGTTAAAATGAAACGTTAAAATGTAACATTTTATCATGTTAAAATGAAACATGTTAAAATGTAACATTTTATTATGTTAAAATGAAACATGTTAAAATGTAACATATTAAAATTTAACATGTTAAAATGTTACATTTTATCATGTTAAAATGCAACATGTTAAAATGTAACATTTTATCATGTTAAAATGAAACGTTAAAATGTAACATTTTATCATGTTAAAATGAAACATGTTGAAATGTAACATTTTATTATGTTAAAATGAAACATGTTAAAATGTAACATATTAAAATGTAACATGTTAAAATGTTACATTTTAAAATGTAACAATTTAAAATGAAACGTTAAAATGTAACATTTTATCATGTTAAAAATGCAACATGTTAAAATGTAACATTTTATCATGTTAAAATGAAACATGTTAAAATGTAACATTTTATCATGTTAAAATGAAACATGTTAAAATGTAACATTTTATCATGTTAAAATGAAACATGTTAAAATGTAACATTTTATCATGTTAAAATGAAACATGTTAAAATGTAACATTATATCATGTTAAAATGAAACATGTTAAAATGTAACATTTTATCATGTTAAAATGCAACATGTAAAAATGTAACATGTTAAAATGTAACATTTTATCATGTTAAAATGAAACATGTTAAAATGTAACATTTTATCATGTTAAAATGAAACATGTTTAAATGTAACATTTTATCATGTTAAAATGCAACATGTTAAAATGTAACATTTTATCATGTTAAAATGCAACATGTTAAAATGTAACGTATTAAAATGTAACATGTTAAAATGTAACATTTTAAAATGTAACAATTTAAAATGTAACATTTTAAAATGTAACATTTTACCATGTTAAAATGCAACATGTTAAAATGTAACATTTTATCATGTTAAAATGCAACATGTTAAAATGTAACATTTTATCATGTTAAAATGCAACATGTTAAAATGTAACATTTTATCATGTTAAAATGCAACATGTTAAAATGTAACATTTTATCATGTTAAAATGCAACATCTTAAAATGTAACATTTTATTATGTTAAAATGAAACATGTTAAAATGTAACATATTAAAATGTAACATGTTAAAATGTTACATTTTAAAATGTAACAATTTAAAATGAAACGTTAAAATGTAACATTTTATCATGTTAAAAATGCAACATGTTAAAATGTAACATTTTATCATGTTAAAATGAAACATGTTAAAATGTAACATTTTATCATGTTAAAATGCAACATGTTAAAATGAAACATTTTATCATGTTAAAATGCAACATGTTAAAATGTAACATTTTATCATGTTAAAATGAAACGTTTAAATGTAACATTTTATCATGTTAAAATGAAACATGTTAAAATGTAACATTTTATTATGTTAAAATGAAACATGTTAAAATGTAACATTTTATCATGTTAAAATGAAACATGTTAAAATGTAACATTATATCATGTTAAAATGAAACATGTTAAAATGTAACATTTTATCATGTTAAAATGCAACATGTAAAAATGTAACATGTTAAAATGTAACATTTTATCATGTTAAAATGAAACATGTTAAAATGTAACATTTTATCATGTTAAAATGAAACATGTTTAAATGTAACATTTTATCATGTTAAAATGCAACATGTTAAAATGTAACATTTTATCATGTTAAAATGCAACATGTTAAAATGTAACGTATTAAAATGTAACATGTTAAAATGTAACATTTTAAAATGTAACAATTTAAAATGTAACATTTTAAAATGTAACATTTTACCATGTTAAAATGCAACATGTTAAAATGTAACATTTTATCATGTTAAAATGCAACATGTTAAAATGTAACATTTTATCATGTTAAAATGCAACATGTTAAAATGTAACATTTTATCATGTTAAAATGCAACATCTTAAAATGTAACATTTTATTATGTTAAAATGAAACATGTTAAAATGTAACATATTAAAATGTAACATGTTAAAATGTTACATTTTAAAATGTAACAATTTAAAATGAAACGTTAAAATGTAACATTTTATCATGTTAAAAATGCAACATGTTAAAATGTAACATTTTATCATGTTAAAATGAAACATGTTAAAATGTAAAATTATATCATGTTAAAATGAAACATGTTAAAATGTAACATTTATCATGTTAAAATGCAACATGTTAAAATGTAACATTTTATCATGTTAAAATGCAGCATGTTAAAATGTAACATATTAAAATGTAACATGTTAAAATGTAACATTTTAAATTGTAACATTTTTAAATGAAACATGTTAAAATGTAACATTTTATCATGTTAAAATGAAACATGTTAAAATGTAACATTTAATCATGTTAAAATGAAACATGTTAAAATGTAACATTTTATCATGTTAAAATGCAACATGTTAAAATGTAACATTTTATCATGTTAAAATGCAACATGTTAAAATGTAACATATTAAATTGTAACATGTTAAAATGTAACATTTTATCATGTTAAAATGCAACATGTTAAAATGTAACATTTTATCATGTTAAAATGCAAAATGTTAAAATGTAACATATTAAAATGTAACATGTTCAAATGTAACATTTTAAAATGTAACATTTTATTATGTTAAAATGCAACATGTTAAAATGTAACATTTTAATCATGTTAAAATGCAACATGTAAAAATGTAACATTTTATCATGTAAAAATGCAACATGTTAAAATGTAACATTTTATCATGTTAAAATGAAACATGTTAAAATGTAACATTTTATCATGTTAAAATGAAACATGTTAAAATGTAACATTTTATTATGTTAAAATGCAACATGTTAAAATGTAACATTTTATCATGTTAAAATGCAACATGTTAAAATGTAACGTATTAAAATGTAACATGTTAAAATGTAACATTTTAAAATGTAACAATTTAAAATGTAACATTTTAAAATGTAACATTTTATCATGTTAAAATGCAACATGTTAAAATGTAACATTTTATAATGTTAAAATGCAACATGTTAAAATGTAACATTTTATCATGTTAAAATGCAACATGTTAAAATGTAACATTTTATCATGTTAAAATGCAACATCTTAAAATGTAACATTTTATTATGTTAAAATGAAACATGTTAAAATGTAACATATTAAAATGTAACATGTTAAAATGTTACATTTTAAAATGTAACATGTAAAAATGTAACATTTTTAAATGTAACATTTTATCATGTTAAAATGAAACATGTTAAAATGTTACATTTTATCATGTTAAAATGCAACATGTTAAAATGAAACATTTTATCATGTTAAAATGCAACATGTTAAAATGTAACATTTTATCATGTTAAAATAAAACGTTAAAATGTAACATTTTATCATGTTAAAATGAAACATGTTAAAATGTAACATTTTATTATGTTAAAATGAAACATGTTAAAATGTAACATATTAAAATGTAACATGTTAAAATGTTACATTTTAAAATGTAACATTTTAAAATGAAACATGTTAAAATGTAACATTTTATCATGTTAAAATGCAACATGTTAATATGTAACATTTTATCATGTTAAAATGAAACATGTTAAAATGTAACATTTTATCATGTTAAAATGAAACATGTTATAATGTAACATTTTATCATGTTAAAATGAAACGTTAAAATGTAACATTTTATCATGTTAAAATGAAACATGTTAAAATGTAACATTTTATTATGTTAAAATGAAACATGTTAAAATGTAACATATTAAAATGTAACATGTTAAAATGTTACATTTTAAAATGTAACAATTTAAAATGAAACATGTTAAAATGTAACATTTTATCATGTTAAAATGCAACATGTTAAAATGTAACATTTTATCATGTTAAAATGAAACATGTTAAAATGTACCATTTTATCATGTTAAAATGAAACATGTTAAAATGTAACATTTTATCATGTTAAAATAAAACATGTTAAAATATAACATTTTATCATGTTAAAATGAAACATGTTAAAATGTAACATTATATCATGTTAAAATGAAACATGTAAAAATGTAACATTTTTAAATGTAACATTTTATCATGTTAAAATAAAACATGTTAAAATGTAACATTTTATCATGTTAAAATGCAACATGTTAAAATGTAACATTTTATCATGTTAAATGCAACATGTTAAAATGTAACATTTTATCATGTTAAAATGCAACATGTTAAAATGTAACATTTTATGATGTTAAAATGCAACATGTTAAAATGTAACATTTTATGATGTTAAAATGCAACATGTTAAAATGTAACATTTTATTATGTTAAAATGAAACATGTTAAAATGTAACATATTAAATGTAACATGTTAAAATGTTACATTTTAAAATGTAACATTTTAAAATTAAACATGTTGAAATGTAACATTTTATCATGTTAAAATGCAACATGTTAAAATGTAACATTTTATCATGTTAAAATGAAACATGTTAAAATGTAACATTTTATCATGTTAAAATGAAACATGTTAAAATGTAACATTTTATCATGTTAAAATGAAACATGTTAAAATGTAACATTTTATCATGTTAAAATGAAACATGTTAAAATGTACCATTTTATCATGTTAAAATGAAACATGTTAAAATGTAACATTATATCATGTTAAAATGAAACATGTTAAAATGTAACATTTTATCATGTTAAAATGCAGCATGTTAAAATGTAACATATTAAAATGTAACATGTTAAAATGTAACATTTTATCATGTTAAAATGCAACATGTTAAAATGTAACATTTTATCATGTTAAAATGAAACGTTAAAATGTAACATTTTATCATGTTAAAATGAAACATGTTAAAATGTAACATTTTATTATGTTAAAAAGAAACATGTTAAAATGTAACATATTAAAATTTAACATGTTAAAATGTAACATTTTAAAATGTAACATTTTAAAATAAAACATGTTAAAATGTAACATTTTATCATGTTAAATTGAAACATGTTATAATGTAACATTTTATCATGTTAAAATGCAACATGTTAAAATGTAACATTTTATCATGTTAAAATGCAACATGTTAAAATGTAACATTTTATCATGTTAAAATGCAACATGTTAAAATGTAACATTTTATAATGTAAAAATGCAACATGTTAAAATGTAATATTTTATCATGTTAAAATGCAACATGTTAAAATGCAACATGTTAAAATGTAACATTTTATCATGTTAAAATGCAACATGTTAAAATGTAACATATTAAAATGTAACATGTTAAAATGTAACATTTTATGATGTTAAAATGAAAAATGTAACATTTTATGATGTTAAAATGAAAAATGTTAAAATGTAACATTTTATCATGTTAAATTGAAACATGTTATAATGTAACATTTTATCATGTTAAAATGCAACTTGTTAAAATGTAACATTTTATCATGTTAAAATGCAACATGTTAAAATGTAACCTTTTATCATGTTAAAATGCAACATGTTAAAATGTAACATTTTATCATGTTAAAATGAAACATGTTAAAATGTAAGATTTTATCATGTTAAAATGAAACATGTAAAAATGTAACATTTTATCATGTTAAAATGAAACATGTTAAAATGTAACATTTTATGATGTTAAAATGAAACATGTTAAAATGTAACATTTTATCATGTTAAAATAAAACATGTTAAAATGTAACATTTTATCATGTTAAAATAAAACATGTTAAAATGTAACATTTTATCATGTTAAAATGCAACATGTTAAAATGTAACATATTAAAATGTAACATTTTAAAATGAAACATGTTAAAATGTAACATTTTATCATGTTAAAATGAAACATGTAAAATGTAACATTTTATCATGTTAAAATGCAACATGTTAAAATGTAACATTTTATCATGTTAAAATACAACATGTTAAAATGTAACATTTTATCATGTTAAAATGCAACATGTTTAAATGTGACATATTAAAATGTAACATGTTAAAATGTAACATTTTATGATGTTAAAATGAAAAATGTTAAAATGTAACATTTTATAATGTTTAAATGAAACATGTAAAAATGTAACATTTTTAAATTTAACATTTTATCATGTTAAAATGAAACATGTTAAAATGTAACATTTTATCATGTTAAAATGAAACATGTTAAAATGTAACATTTTATTATGTTAAAATGCAACATGTTAAAATGTAACATTTTATCATGTTAAAATGCAACATGTTAAAATGTAACGTATTAAAATGTAACATGTTAAAATGTAACATTTTAAAATGTAACAATTTAAAATGTAACATTTTAAAATGTAACATTTTATCATGTTAAAATGCAACATGTTAAAATGCAACATGTTAAAATGTAACATTTTATCATGTTAAAATGCAACATGTTAAAATGTAACATTTTATCATGTTAAAATGCAACATGTTAAAATGTAACATTTTATGATGTTAAAATGCAACATGTTAAAATGTAACATTTTATTATGTTAAAATGAAACATGTTAAAATGTAACATATTAAATGTAACATGTTAAAATGTTACATTTTAAAATGTAACATTTTAAAATTAAACATGTTGAAATGTAACATTTTATCATGTTAAAATGCAACATGTTAAAATGTAACATTTTATCATGTTAAAATGAAACATGTTAAAATGTAACATTTTATCATGTTAAAATGAAACATGTTAAAATGTAACATTTTATCATGTTAAAATGAAACATGTTAAAATGTACCATTTTATCATGTTAAAATGAAACATGTTAAAATGTAACATTATATCATGTTAAAATGAAACATGTTAAAATGTAACATTTTATCATGTTAAAATGCAGCATGTTAAAATGTAACATATTAAAATGTAACATGTTAAAATGTAACATTTTATCATGTTAAAATGCAACATGTTAAAATGTAACATTTTATCATGTTAAAATGAAACGTTAAAATGTAACATTTTATCATGTTAAAATGAAACATGTTAAAATGTAACATTTTATTATGTTAAAAAGAAACATGTTAAAATGTAACATATTAAAATTTAACATGTTAAAATGTAACATTTTAAAATGTAACATTTTAAAATAAAACATGTTAAAATGTAACATTTTATCATGTTAAATTGAAACATGTTAAAATGTAACATTTTATCATGTAAAAATGCAACATGTTAAAATGTAACATTTTATCATGTTAAAATGCAACATGTTAAAATGCAACATGTTCAAATGTAACATTTTATCATGTAAAAATGCAACATGTTAAAATGTAATATTTTATCATGTTAAAATGCAACATGTTAAAATGCAACATGTTAAAATGTAACATTTTATCATGTTAAAATGCAACATGTTAAAATGTAACATATTAAAATGTAACATGTTAAAATGTAACATTTTATGATGTTAAAATGAAAAATGTAACATTTTATGATGTTAAAATGAAAAATGTTAAAATGTAACATTTTATCATGTTAAATTGAAACATGTTATAATGTAACATTTTATCATGTTAAAATGCAACTTGTTAAAATGTAACATTTTATCATGTTAAAATGCAACATGTTAAAATGTAACCTTTTATCATGTTAAAATGCAACATGTTAAAATGTAACATTTTATCATGTTAAAATGAAACATGTTAAAATGTAAGATTTTATCATGTTAAAATGAAACATGTAAAAATGTAACATTTTATCATGTTAAAATGAAACATGTTAAAATGTAACATTTTATGATGTTAAAATGAAACATGTTAAAATGTAACATTTTATCATGTTAAAATAAAACATGTTAAAATGTAACATTTTATCATGTTAAAATAAAACATGTTAAAATGTAACATTTTATCATGTTAAAATGCAACATGTTAAAATGTAACATATTAAAATGTAACATTTTAAAATGAAACATGTTAAAATGTAACATTTTATCATGTTAAAATGAAACATGTAAAATGTAACATTTTATCATGTTAAAATGCAACATGTTAAAATGTAACATTTTATCATGTTAAAATACAACATGTTAAAATGTAACATTTTATCATGTTAAAATGCAACATGTTTAAATGTGACATATTAAAATGTAACATGTTAAAATGTAACATTTTATGATGTTAAAATGAAAAATGTTAAAATGTAACATTTTATAATGTTTAAATGAAACATGTAAAAATGTAACATTTTTAAATTTAACATTTTATCATGTTAAAATGAAACATGTTAAAATGTAACATTTTATCATGTTAAAATGCAACATGTTTAAATGTGACATATTAAAATGTAACATGTTAAAATGTAACATTTTATCATGTTCAAATGCAACATGTTAAAATGTAACATATAAAAATGAAACATGTTGAAATGTAACATTTTAAAATGTAACATTTTAAAATAAAACATGTTAAAATGTAACATTTTATCATGTTAAATTGAAACATGTTATAATGTAACATTTTATCATGTTAAAATGCAACATGTTAAAATGTAATATTTTATCATGTTAAAATGCAACATGTTAAAATGCAACATGTTAAAATGTAACATTTTATCATGTTAAAATGCAACATGTTAAAATGTAACATTTTATCATGTTAAAATGAAACATGTTAAAATGTAAGATTTTATCATGTTAAACTGAAACATGTAAAAATGTAACATTTTATCATGTTAAAATGAAACATGTTAAAATGTAACATTTTATGATGTTAAAATGAAACATGTTAAAATGTAACATTTTATCATGTTAAAATAAAACATTTTAAAATGTAACATTTTATCATGTTAAAATGCAACATGTTAAAATGTAACATATTAAAATGTAACATTTTAAAATGAAACATGTTAAAATGTAACATTTTATCATGTTAAAATGAAACATGTAAAATGTAACATTTTATCATGTTAAAATGCAACATGTTAAAATGCAACATGTTAAAATGTAACATTTTATCATGTTAAAATACAACATGTTAAAATGTAACATTTTATCATGTTAAAATGCAACATGTTTAAATGTGACATATTAAAATGTAACATGTTAAAATGTAACATTTTATGATGTTAAAATGAAAAATGTTAAAATGTAACATTTTATAATGTTTAAATGAAACATGTAAAAATGTAACATTTTTAAATTTAACATTTTATCATGTTAAAATGAAACATGTTAAAATGTAACATTTTATCATGTTAAAATGCAACATGTTTAAATGTGACATATTAAAATGTAACATGTTAAAATGTAACATTTTATCATGTTCAAATGCAACATGTTAAAATGTAACATATAAAAATGTAACATGTTGAAATGTAACATTTTAAAATGTAACATTTTGAAATAAAACATGTTAAAATGTAACATTTTATCATGTTAAATTGAAACATGTTATAATGTAACATTTTATCATGTTAAAATGCAACATGTTAAAATGTAACATTTTATCATGTTAAAATGCAACATGTTAAAATGTAACATTTTATCATGTTAAAATGCAACATGTTAAAATGTAACATTTTATCATGTAAAAATGCAACATGTTAAAATGTAATATTTTATCATGTTAAAATGCAACATGTTAAAATGCAACATGTTAAAATGTAACATTTTATCATGTTAAAATGCAACATGTTAAAATGTAACATATTAAAATGTAACATTTTATCATGTTAAAATGCAACATGTTAAAATGTAACATTTTATCATGTTAAAATGCAACTTGTTAAAATGTAACATATAAAAATGTAACATGTTAAAATGTAACATTTTAAAATGTAACATTTTAAAATAAAACATGTTAAAATGTAACATTTTATCATGTTAAATTGAAACATGTTATAATGTAACATTTTATCATGTTAAAATGCAACATGTTAAAATGTAACATTTTATCATGTTAAAATGCAACATGTTAAAATGTAACATTTTATCATGTTAAAATGCAACATGTTAAAATGTAACATTTTATCATGTAAAAATGCAACATGTTAAAATGTAATATTTTATCATGTTAAAATGCAACATGTTATAATGCAACATGTTAAAATGTAACATTTTATCATGTTAAAATGCAACATGTTAAAATGTAACATATTAAAATGTAACATGTTAAAATGTAACATTTTATGATGTTTAAATGAAAAATGTTAAAATGTAACATTTTATCATGTTAAATTGAAACATGTTATAATGTAACATTTTATCATGTTAAAATGCAACTTGTTAAAATGTAACATTTTATCATGTTAAAATGCAACATGTTAAAATGTAACCTTTTATCATGTTAAAATGCAACATGTTAAAATGTAACATTTTATCATGTTAAAATGAAACATGTTAAAATGTAAGATTTTATCATGTTAAAATGAAACATGTAAAAATGTAACATTTTATCATGTTAAAATGAAACATGTTAAAATGTAACATTTTATGATGTTAAAATGAAACATGTTAAAATGTAACATTTTATCATGTTAAAATGCAACATGTTAAAATGTAACATATTAAAATGTAACATTTTAAAATGAAACATGTTAAAATGTAACATTTTATCATGTTAAAATGAAACATGTAAAATGTAACATTTTATCATGTTAAAATGCAACATGTTAAAATGCAACATGTTAAAATGTAACATTTTATCATGTTAAAATACAACATGTTAAAATGTAACATTTTATCATGTTAAAATGCAACATGTTTAAATGTGACATATTAAAATGTAACATGTTAAAATGTAACATTTTATGATGTTAAAATGAAAAATGTTAAAATGTAACATTTTATAATGTTTAAATGAAACATGTAAAAATGTAACATTTTTAAATTTAACATTTTATCATGTTAAAATGAAACATGTTAAAATGTAACATTTTATCATGTTAAAATGCAACATGTTTAAATGTGACATATTAAAATGTAACATGTTAAAATGTAACATTTTATCATGTTCAAATGCAACATGTTAAAATGTAACATATAAAAATGTAACATATTAAAATGTAACATGTTAAAATGTAACATTTTATGATGTTAAAATGAAAAATGTTAAAATGTAACATTTTATAATGTTTAAATGAAACATGTAAAAATGTAACATTTTTAAATTTAACATTTTATCATGTTAAAATGAAACATGTTAAAATGTAACATTTTATCATGTTATAATGCAACATGTTTAAATGTGACATATTAAAATGTAACATGTTAAAATGTAACATTTTATCATGTTCAAATGCAACATGTTAAAATGTAACATATAAAAATGTAACATGTTGAAATGTAACATTTTAAAATGTAACATTTTAAAATAAAACATGTTAAAATGTAACATTTTATCATGTTAAATTGAAACATGTTATAATGTAACATTTTATCATGTTAAAATGCAACATGTTAAAATGTAACATTTTATCATGTTAAAATGCAACATGTTAAAATGTAACATTTTATCATGTTAAAATGCAACATGTTAAAATGTAACATTTTATCATGTAAAAATGCAACATGTTAAAATGTAATATTTTATCATGTTAAAATGCAACATGTTAAAATGCAACATGTTAAAATGTAACATTTTATCATGTTAAAATGCAACATGTTAAAATGTAACATATTAAAATGTAACATTTTATCATGTTAAAATGCAACATGTTAAAATGTAACATTTTATCATGTTAAAATGCAACTTGTTAAAATGTAACATATAAAAATGTAACATGTTAAAATGTAACATTTTAAAATGTAACATTTTAAAATAAAACATGTTAAAATGTAACATTATATCATGTTAAAATGAAACATGTTAAAATGTAACATTTTATCATGTTAAAATGCAACATGTTAAAATGTAACATTTTATCATGTTAAAATGCAACATGTTAAAATGTAACATTTTATCATGTTAAAATGCAACATGTTAAAATGTAACATTTTATCATGTAAAAATGCAACATGTTAAAATGTAATATTTTATTATGTTAAAATGCAACATGTTAAAATGCAACATGTTAAAATGTAACATTTTATCATGTTAAAATGCAACATGTTAAAATGTAACATATTAAAATGTAACATGTTAAAATGTAACATTTTATGATGTTTAAATGAAAAATGTTAAAATGTAACATTTTATCATGTTAAATTGAAATATGTTATAATGTAAAATTTTATCATGTTAAAATGCAACTTGTTAAAATGTAACATTTTATCATGTTAAAATGCAACATGTTAAAATGTAACCTTTTATCATGTTAAAATGCAACATGTTAAAATGTAACATTTTATCATGTTAAAATGAAACATGTTAAAATGTAAGATTTTATCATGTTAAAATGAAACATGTAAAAATGTAACATTTTATCATGTTAAAATGAAACATGTTAAAATGTAACATTTTATGATGTTAAAATGAAACATGTTAAAATGTAACATTTTATCATGTTAAAATAAAACATGTTAAAATGTAACATTTTATCATGTTAAAATGCAACATGTTAAAATGTAACCTTTTATCATGTTAAAATGCAACATGTTAAAATGTAACATTTTATCATGTTAAAATGAAACATGTTAAAATGTAAGATTTTATCATGTTAAAATGAAACATGTAAAAATGTAACATTTTATCATGTTAAAATGAAACATGTTAAAATGTAACATTTTATGATGTTAAAATGAAACATGTTAAAATGTAACATTTTATCATGTTAAAATGCAACATGTTAAAATGTAACATATTAAAATGTAACATTTTAAAATGAAACATGTTAAAATGTAACATTTTATCATGTTAAAATGAAACATGTAAAATGTAACATTTTATCATGTTAAAATGCAACATGTTAAAATGCAACATGTTAAAATGTAACATTTTATCATGTTAAAATACAACATGTTAAAATGTAACATTTTATCATGTTAAAATGCAACATGTTTAAATGTGACATATTAAAATGTAACATGTTAAAATGTAACATTTTATGATGTTAAAATGAAAAATGTTAAAATGTAACATTTTATAATGTTTAAATGAAACATGTAAAAATGTAACATTTTTAAATTTAACATTTTATCATGTTAAAATGAAACATGTTAAAATGTAACATTTTATCATGTTAAAATGCAACATGTTTAAATGTGACATATTAAAATGTAACATGTTAAAATGTAACATTTTATCATGTTCAAATGCAACATGTTAAAATGTAACATATAAAAATGTAACATATTAAAATGTAACATGTTAAAATGTAACATTTTATGATGTTAAAATGAAAAATGTTAAAATGTAACATTTTATAATGTTTAAATGAAACATGTAAAAATGTAACATTTTTAAATTTAACATTTTATCATGTTAAAATGAAACATGTTAAAATGTAACATTTTATCATGTTATAATGCAACATGTTTAAATGTGACATATTAAAATGTAACATGTTAAAATGTAACATTTTATCATGTTCAAATGCAACATGTTAAAATGTAACATATAAAAATGTAACATGTTGAAATGTAACATTTTAAAATGTAACATTTTAAAATAAAACATGTTAAAATGTAACATTTTATCATGTTAAATTGAAACATGTTATAATGTAACATTTTATCATGTTAAAATGCAACATGTTAAAATGTAACATTTTATCATGTTAAAATGCAACATGTTAAAATGTAACATTTTATCATGTTAAAATGCAACATGTTAAAATGTAACATTTTATCATGTAAAAATGCAACATGTTAAAATGTAATATTTTATCATGTTAAAATGCAACATGTTAAAATGCAACATGTTAAAATGTAACATTTTATCATGTTAAAATGCAACATGTTAAAATGTAACATATTAAAATGTAACATTTTATCATGTTAAAATGCAACATGTTAAAATGTAACATTTTATCATGTTAAAATGCAACTTGTTAAAATGTAACATATAAAAATGTAACATGTTAAAATGTAACATTTTAAAATGTAACATTTTAAAATAAAACATGTTAAAATGTAACATTATATCATGTTAAAATGAAACATGTTAAAATGTAACATTTTATCATGTTAAAATGCAACATGTTAAAATGTAACATTTTATCATGTTAAAATGCAACATGTTAAAATGTAACATTTTATCATGTTAAAATGCAACATGTTAAAATGTAACATTTTATCATGTAAAAATGCAACATGTTAAAATGTAATATTTTATTATGTTAAAATGCAACATGTTAAAATGCAACATGTTAAAATGTAACATTTTATCATGTTAAAATGCAACATGTTAAAATGTAACATATTAAAATGTAACATGTTAAAATGTAACATTTTATGATGTTTAAATGAAAAATGTTAAAATGTAACATTTTATCATGTTAAATTGAAATATGTTATAATGTAAAATTTTATCATGTTAAAATGCAACTTGTTAAAATGTAACATTTTATCATGTTAAAATGCAACATGTTAAAATGTAACCTTTTATCATGTTAAAATGCAACATGTTAAAATGTAACATTTTATCATGTTAAAATGAAACATGTTAAAATGTAAGATTTTATCATGTTAAAATGAAACATGTAAAAATGTAACATTTTATCATGTTAAAATGAAACATGTTAAAATGTAACATTTTATGATGTTAAAATGAAACATGTTAAAATGTAACATTTTATCATGTTAAAATAAAACATGTTAAAATGTAACATTTTATCATGTTAAAATGCAACATGTTAAAATGTAACATATTAAAATGTAACATTTTAAAATGAAACATGTTAAAATGTAACATTTTATCATGTTAAAATGAAACATGTAAAATGTAACATTTTATCATGTTAAAATGCAACATGTTAAAATGCAACATGTTAAAATGTAACATTTTATCATGTTAAAATACAACATGTTAAAATGTAACATTTTATCATGTGAAAATGCAACATGTTTAAATGTGACATATTAAAATGTAACATGTTAAAATGTAACATTTTATGATGTTAAAATGAAAAATGTTAAAATGTAACATTTTATAATGTTTAAATGAAACATGTAAAAATGTAACATTTTTAAATTTAACATTTTATCATGTTAAAATGAAACATGTTAAAATGTAACATTTTATCATGTTAAAATGCAACATGTTTAAATGTGACATATTAAAATGTAACATGTTAAAATGTAACATTTTATCATGTTCAAATGCAACATGTTAAAATGTAACATATAAAAATGTAACATGTTGAAATGTAACATTTTAAAATGTAACATTTTAAAATAAAACATGTTAAAATGTAACATTTTATCATGTTAAATTGAAACATGTTATAATGTAACATTTTATCATGTTAAAATGCAACATGTTAAAATGTAACATTTTATCATGTTAAAATGCAACATGTTAAAATGTAACATTTTATCATGTTAAAATGCAACATGTTAAAATGTAACATTTTATCATGTAAAAATGCAACATGTTAAAATGTAATATTTTATCATGTTAAAATGCAACATGTTAAAATGCAACATGTTAAAATGTAACATTTTATCATGTTAAAATGCAACATGTTAAAATGTAACATATTAAAATGTAACATGTTAAAATGTAACATTTTATGATGTTAAAATGAAAAATGTTAAAATGTAACATTTTATCATGTTATATTGAAACATGTTATAATGTAACATTTTATCATGTTAAAATGCAACATGTTAAAATGTAACATATAAAAATGTAACATGTTAAAATGTAACATTTTAAAATGTAACATTTTAAAATAAAAAATGTTACATGTTGCATTTTAACATGATAAAATGTTACATTTTAACATGTTTCATTTTAACATGATAAAATGTTACATTTAAAAATGTTACATTTTTACATGTTTCATTTAAACATGATAAAATGTTACATTTTAACATTTTTCATTTTAACATCATAAAATGTTACATTTTAACATGTTACATTTTAATATGTTACATTTAAACATGTTGCATTTTAACATGATAAAATGTTACATTTTAATATGTTGCATTTTAACATGATAAAATGTTACATTTTAACATGTTTCATTTTAACATGATAAAATGTTACATTTTAACATGCTTCATTTTAACATCATAAAATGTTACATTTTAACGTTTCATTTTAACATGATAAAATGTTACATTTTAACATGTTTCATTTTAACATGATAAAATCTTACATTTTAACATGTTTTATTTTAACATGATAAAATGTTACATTTAAAAATGTTACATTTTATACATGTTGCATTTTAACATGATAAAATGTTACATTTTAACATGTTTCATTTTAACATGATATAATGTTACATTTTAACATGTTTCATTTTAACATGATAAAATGTTACATTTTAACATGTTTCATTTTAACATGATAAAATGTTACTTTTCAACATGTTTCATTTTAACATGATAAAATGTTACATTTTAACATGTTTCATTTTAACATGATAAAATGTTACATTTTAACATGTTGCATTTTAACATGATAAAATGTTACATTTTAACATGTTTCATTTTAACATGATAAAATGTTAAATTTAAAAATGTTACATTTTTACATGTTTCATTTGAACATGATAAAATGTTACATTTTAACATTTTTCATTTTAACATCATAAAATGTTACATTTTAACATGTTTCATTTTAACATGATAAAATCTTA
Source organism: Macrosteles quadrilineatus (assembly GCF_028750875.1). Lineage (NCBI taxonomy): Eukaryota > Metazoa > Arthropoda > Insecta > Hemiptera > Cicadellidae > Macrosteles > Macrosteles quadrilineatus. The sequence goes on along the minus strand of NW_026542599.1, from coordinate 5,127,132 downwards.
CATTTTAACATGTTTCATTTTAACATGATAAAATGTTACATTTTAACATGTTGCATTTTAACATGATAAAATGTTACATTTTAACATGTTGCATTTTAACATGATAAAATGTTACATTTTAACATGTTTCATTTTAACATCATAAAATGTTACATTTTAACGTTTCATTTTAACATGATAAAATGTTACATTTTAACATGTTTCATTTTAACATGATAAAATCTTACATTTTAACATGTTTTATTTTAACATGATAAAATGTTACATTTAAAAATGTTACATTTTATACATGTTGCATTTTAACATGATAAAATGTTACATTTTAACATGTTTCATTTTAACATGATATAATGTTACATTTTAACATGTTTCATTTTAACATGATAAAATGTTACATTTTAACATGTTTCATTTTAACATGATAAAATGTTACTTTTCAACATGTTTCATTTTAACATGATAAAATGTTACATTTTAACATGTTTCATTTTAACATGATAAAATGTTACATTTTAACATGTTGCATTTTAACATGATAAAATGTTACATTTTAACATGTTTCATTTTAACATGATAAAATGTTAAATTTAAAAATGTTACATTTTTACATGTTTCATTTGAACATGATAAAATCTTACATTTTAACATGTTTTATTTTAACATGATAAAATGTTACATTTAAAAATGTTACATTTTATACATGTTGCATTTTAACATGATAAAATGTTACATTTTAACATGTTTCATTTTAACATGATATAATGTTACATTTTAACATGTTTCATTTTAACATGATAAAATGTTACATTTTAACATGTTTCATTTTAACATGATAAAATGTTACTTTTCAACATGTTTCATTTTAACAGGATAAAATGTTACATTTTAACATGTTTCATTTTAACATGATAAAATGTTACATTTTAACATGTTGCATTTTAACATGATAAAATGTTACATTTTAACATGTTTCATTTTAACATGATAAAATGTTAAATTTAAAAATGTTACATTTTTACATGTTTCATTTGAACATGATAAAATGTTACATTTTAACATTTTTCATTTTAACATCATAAAATGTTACATTTTAACATGTTTCATTTTAACATGATAAAATCTTACATTTTAACATGTTTCATTTTAACATGATAAAATGTTACATTTTAACATGTTGCATTTTAACATGATAAAATGTTACATTTTAACATGTTGCATTTTAACATGATAAAATGTTACATTTTAACATGTTTCATTTTAACATCATAAAATGTTACATTTTAACGTTTCATTTTAACATGATAAAATGTTACATTTTAACATGTTTCATTTTAACATGATAAAATCTTACATTTTAACATGTTTTATTTTAACATGATAAAATGTTACATTTAAAAATGTTACATTTTATACATGTTGCATTTTAACATGATAAAATGTTACATTTTAACATGTTTCATTTTAACATGATATAATGTTACATTTTAACATGTTTCATTTTAACATAATAAAATGTTACATTTTAACATGTTTCATTTTAACCTGATAAAATGTTACTTTTCAACATGTTTCATTTTAACATGATAAAATGTTACATTTTAACATGTTTCATTTTAACATGATAAAATGTTACATTTTAACATGTTGCATTTTAACATGATAAAATGTTACATTTTAACATGTTTCATTTTAACATGATAAAATGTTAAATTTAAAAATGTTACATTTTTACATGTTTCATTTGAACATGATAAAATGTTACATTTTAACATTTTTCATTTTAACATCATAAAATGTTACATTTTAACATGTTTCATTTTAACATGATAAAATCTTACATTTTAACATGTTTCATTTTAACATGATAAAATGTTACATTTTAACATGTTGCATTTTAACATGATAAAATGTTACATTTTAACATGTTGCATTTTAACATGATAAAATGTTACATTTTAACATGTTTCATTTTAACATGATAAAATGTTACATTTTAACATGTTTCATTTTAAAATGTTACATTTTAAAATGTTACATTTTAACATGTTTCATTTTAAAATGTTACATTTTAAAATGTTACATTTTAACATGTTACATTTTAATATGTTACATTTTAACATGTTGCATTTTAACATGATAAAATGTTACATTTTAACATGTTGCATTTTAACATGATAAAATGTTACATTTTAACATGTTGCATTTTAACATGATAAAATGTAACATTTTAACATGTTGCATTTTAACATGATAAAATGTTACATTATAACATGTTTCATTTTAACATGATAAAATGTTACATTTTAACATGTTTCATTTTAAAATGTTACATTTTAAAATGTTACATTTTAACATGTTGCATTTTAACATGATAAAATGTTACATTTTAACATGTTGCATTTTAACATGATAAAATGTTACATTTTAACATGTTTCATTTTAACATGATAAAATGTTACATTTTAACATGTTTCATTTTAACATGATAAAATGTTACATTTTAACATGTTTCATTTTAACATGATAAAATGTTACATTTTAACATGTTTCATTTTAACATGATAAAATGTTACATTTTAACATGTTGCATTTTAACATGATAAAATGTTACATTTTAACATGTTTCATTTTAAATTGTTACATTTTAAAATGTGACATTTTAACATGTTACATTTTAATATGTTACATTTTAACATGTTTCATTTTAACATAATAAAATGTTACATTTTAACATGTTTCATTTTAACATGATAAAATGTTACATTTTAACATGTTGCATTTTAACATGATAAAATGTTACATTTTAACATGTTGCATTTTAACATGATAAAATGTTACATTTTAACATGTTGCATTTTAACATGATAAAATGTTACATTTTAAAATGTAACATTTTAAATTGTTACATTTTAAAATGTTACATTTTAAATTGTAACATTTTAAAATGTTACATTTTAACATGTTACATTTTAATACGTTACATTTTAACATGTTGCATTTTAACATGATAAAATGTTACATTTTAACATGTTGCATTTTAACATGATAAAATGCTACATTTTAACATGTTTCATTTTAACATGATAAAATGTTACATTTTAACATGTTTCATTTTAACATGATAAAATGTTACATTTTAACATGTTGCATTTTAACATGATAAAATGTTACATTTTTACATATTGCATTTTAACATGATAAAAATGTTACATTTTAACATGTTGCATTTTAACATGATAAAATGTTACATTATAACATGTTGCATTTTAACATGATAAAATGTTACATTTTAACATGTTTCATTTTAACATGATAATATGTTACATTTTAACATGTTTCATTTTAAAATGTTACATTTTAACATGTTACATTTTAATATGTTACATTTTAACATGTTGCATTTTAACATGATAAAATGTTACATTTTAACATGTTGCATTTCAACATGATAAAATGTTACATTTTAACATGTTGCATTTCAACATGATAAAATGTTACATTTTAACATGTTGCATTTTAACATGATAAAATGTTACATTTAAACATGTTTCATTTTAACATGATAAAATGTTACATTTTAACATGTTTCATTTAAAAATGTTACAATTTAAAATGTTACATTTTAACATGTTACATTTTAATATGTTACATTTTAACATATTGCATTTAACCATGATAAAATGTTACATTTTAACATGTTGCATTTTAACATGATAAAATGTTACATTTTAACATATTGCGATTTAACATGATAAAATGTTACATTTTAAAATGTTACATTTGAACATGTTACATTTTAATATGTTACATTTTAACATGTTGCATTTTAACATGATAAAATGTTACATTTTAACATGTTGCATTTTAACATGATAAAATGTTACATTTTAACATGTTTCATTTTAACATGATAAAATGTTACATTTTAACATGTTTCATTTTAACATGATAAAATGTTACATTTTAACGTTTCATTTTAACATGATAAAATGTTACATTTTAACATGTTTCATTTTAACATGTTACATTTTAACATGTTGCATTTTAACATGATAAAATGTTACATTTTAACATGTTTCATTTTAACATGATAAAATGTTACTTTTTAACATGTTGCATTTTAACATGATAAAATGTTACATTTTAACATGTTGCATTTTAACATGATAAAATGTTACATTTTAACTTGTTTCATTTTAACATGATAACATGTTACATTTTAACATGTTTCATTTAAAAATGTTACATTAAAAAATTTTACATTTTAACATGTTATATTTTAATATGTTACATTTTAACATGTTGCATTTTAACATGATAAAATGTTACATTTTAACATGTTGCATTTTAACATGATAAAATGTTACATTTTAACATATTGCGATTTAACACGATAAAATGTTACATTTTAAAATGTTACATTTGAACATGTTACATTTTAATATGTTACATTTTAACATGTTGCATTTTAACATGATAAAATGTTACATTTTAACATGTTGCATTTTAACATGATAAAATGTTACATTTTAACATGTTTCATTTTAACATGATAAAATGTTACATTTTAACATGTTTCATTTTAACATGATAAAATGTTACATTTTAACGTTTCATTTTAACATGATAAAATGTTACATTTTAACATGTTTCATTTTAACATGATAAAATGTTACATTTTAACATGTTTCATTTTAACATGATAAAATGTTACATTTTAACATGTTTCATTTTAACATGATAAAATCTTACATTTTAACATGTTTCATTTTAACATGATAAAATGTTACTTTTTAACATGTTGCATTTTAACATGATAAAATGTTACATTTTAACATGTTGCATTTTAACATGATAAAATGTTACATTTTAACTTGTTTCATTTTAACATGATAACATGTTACATTTTAACATGTTTCATTTAAAAATGTTACATTAAAAAATGTTACATTTTAACATGTTATATTTTAATATGTTACATTTTAACATGTTGCATTTTAACATGATAAAATGTTACATTTTAACATGTTGCATTTTAACATGATAAAATGTTACATTTTAACATGTTGCATTTTAACATGATAAAATGTTACATTTTAACATGTTGCATTTTACCATGATAAAATGTTACATTTTAACATGTTTCATTTTAACATGATAAAATGTTAAATTTAAAAATGTTACATTTTTACATGTTTCATTTAAACATGATAAAATGTTACATTTTAACATTTTTCATTTTAACATCATAAAATGTTACATTTTAACATGTTTCATTTTAACATGATAAAATCTTACATTTTAACATGTTTCATTTTAACATGATAAAATGTTACATTTTAACATGTTGCATTTTAACATGATAAAATGTTACATTTTAACATGTTGCATTTTAACATGATAAAATGTTACATTTTAACATGTTTCATTTTAACATGATAAAATGTTACATTTTAACATGTTTCATTTTAAAATGTTACATTTTAAAATGTTACATTTTAACATGTTACATTTTAATATGTTACATTTTAACATGTTGCATTTTAACATGATAAAATGTTACATTTTAACATGTTGCATTTTAACATGATAAAATGTTACATTGTAACATGTTGCATTTTAACACGTTCGCTGCGGGCCATCAAACAGCAGGCGTAGCCCCAGTGCGGCGCAGCCCGCAGCGTCGAACAAACTCGATTGCCGGGTTATTGGCTCTCATATTTCGGTATGACAAATAGCAAATAACATGCGGTGATGTCCTGCTTTAGAACAAGAGTCGACGTGGTTCGCTTAACACTCACAGATAGCAGCACTGCTTGGAACGTAGCCAGTCCCATAGTATTGCCAATTTGAGGGAGAAAGACGGGACAACAAGTTGATTTTTAAGTTTGCCAGACGGGGATTTTATGGGGAAATTTTACTACCAACCTACAACACAAGAAAAAGCAAGTCACCCACTACACGCTAACGTGGTATAGGTCCGCCTCCGACCGACGCTAGAGCACAAACTATGATATACGAAAGTCATTGCCGAGCGTATCCCATCGGTTACAGCAGCACCTGAACAGCGCTCGGCCCGTATCCGATCGGATACGCCCGCAGTGAACGTGTTAACATGATAAAATGTTACATTATAACATGTTTCATTTTAACATGATAAAATGTTACATTTTAACATGTTTCATTTTAAAATGTTACATTTTAAAATGTTACATTTTAACATGTTGCATTTTAACATTATAAAATGTTACATTTTAACATGTTGCATTTTAACAAGATAAAATGTTACATTTTAACATGTTGCATTTTAACATGATAAAATGTTACATTTTAACATTTTTCATTTTAACATGATAAAATGTTACATTTTAACATGTTTCATTTTAACATGATAAAATGTTACATTTTAACATGTTTCATTTAAAAATGTTACATTTTAAAATGTTACATTTTAACATGTTACATTTTAATATGTTACATTTTAACATGTTGCATTTTAACATAGTAAAATGTTACATTTTAAAATGTTGCATTTTAACATGATAAAATGTTACATTTTAACATATTGCGATTTAACATGATAAAATGTTACATTTTAAAATGTTACATTTGAACATGTTACATTTTAATATGTTACATTTTAACATGATAAAATGTTACATTTTAACATGTTTCATTTAAAAATGTTACATTAAAAAATTTTACATTTTAACATGTTACATTTTAATATGTTACATTTAAACATGTCTCATTTTAACATGGTAAAATGTTACATTTTAACTTGTTTCATTTTAACATGATAACATGTTACATTTTAACATGTTTCATTTAAAAATGTTACATTAAAAAATGTTACATTTTAACATGTTATATTTTAATATGTTACATTTTAACATGTTGCATTTTAACATGATAAAATGTAACATTTTAACATGTTGCATTTTAACATGATAAAATGTTACATTTTAACATATTGCGATTTAACATGATAAAATGTTACATTTTAAAATGTTACATTTGAACATGTTACATTTTAATATGTTACATTTTAACATGTTGCATTTTAACATGATAAAATGTTACATTTTAACATGTTGCATTTTAACATGATAAAATGTTACATTTTAACATGTTTCATTTTAACATGATAAAATGTTACATTTTAACATGTTTCATTTTAACATGATAAAATGTTACATTTTAACGTTTCATTTTAACATGATAAAATGTTACATTTTAACATGTTTCATTTTAACATGATAAAATGTTACATTTTAACATGTTTCATTTTAACATGATAAAATGTTACATTTTAACGTTTCATTTTCACATGATAAAATGTTACATTTTAACATGTTTCATTTTAACATGTTGCATTTTAACATGATAAAATGTTACATTTTAACATGTTTCATTTAAAAATGTTACAATTTAAAATGTTACATTTTAACATGTTACATTTTAATATGTTACATTTTAACATGTTGCATTTTAACATGATAAAATGTTACATTTTAACATGTTGCATTTTAACATGATAAAATGTTACATTTTAACATGTTTCATTTTAACATGATAAAATGTTACATTTTAACATGTTTCATTTTAACATGATAAAATGTTACATTTTAACATGTTTCATTTTAACATGATAAAATGTTACAATTTAACATGTTTCATTTTAACATGATAAAATGTTACATTGTAACATGTTGCATTTTAACACGTTCGCTGCGGGCCATCAAACAGCAGGCGTAGCCCCAGTGCGGCGCAGCCCGCAGCGTCGAACAAACTCGATTGCCGGGTTATTGGCTCTCATATTTCGGTATGACAAATAGCAAATAACATGCGGTGATGTCCTGCTTTAGAACAAGAGTCGACGTGGTTCGCTTAACACTCACAGATAGCAGCACTGCTTGGAACGTAGCCAGTCCCATAGTATTGCCAATTTGAGGGAGAAAGACGGGACAACAAGTTGATTTTTAAGTTTGCCAGACGGGGATTTTATGGGGAAATTTTACTACCAACCTACAACACAAGAAAAAGCAAGTCACCCACTACACGCTAACGTGGTATAGGTCCGCCTCCGACCGACGCTAGAGCACAAACTATGATATACGAAAGTCATTGCCGAGCGTATCCCATCGGTTACAGCAGCACCTGAACAGCGCTCGGCCCGTATCCGATCGGATACGCCCGCAGTGAACGTGTTAACATGATAAAATGTTACATTATAACATGTTTCATTTTAACATGATAAAATGTTACATTTTAACATGTTTCATTTTAAAATGTTACATTTTAAAATGTTACATTTTAACATGTTGCATTTTAACATTATAAAATGTTACATTTTAACATGTTGCATTTTAACAAGATAAAATGTTACATTTTAACATGTTGCATTTTAACATGATAAAATGTTACATTTTAACATTTTTCATTTTAACATGATAAAATGTTACATTTTAACATTTTTCATTTTAACATGATAAAATGTTACATTTTAACATGTTTCATTTTAACATGATAAAATGTTACATTTTAACATGTTTCATTTAAAAATGTTACATTTTAAAATGTTACATTTTAACATGTTACATTTTAATATGTTACATTTTAACATGTTGCATTTTAACATAGTAAAATGTTACATTTTAAAATGTTGCATTTTAACATGATAAAATGTTACATTTTAACATATTGCGATTTAACATGATAAAATGTTACATTTTAAAATGTTACATTTGAACATGTTACATTTTAATATGTTACATTTTAACATGATAAAATGTTACATTTTAACATGTTTCATTTAAAAATGTTACATTAAAAAATTTTACATTTTAACATGTTACATTTTAATATGTTACATTTTAACATGTCTCATTTTAACATGGTAAAATGTTACATTTTAACTTGTTTCATTTTAACATGATAACATGTTACATTTTAACATGTTTCATTTAAAAATGTTACATTAAAAAATGTTACATTTTAACATGTTATATTTTAATATGTTACATTTTAACATGTTGCATTTTAACATGATAAAATGTAACATTTTAACATGTTGCATTTTAACATGATAAAATGTTACATTTTAACATATTGCGATTTAACATGATAAAATGTTACATTTTAAAATGTTACATTTGACCATGTTATATTTTAATATGTTACATTTTAACATGTTGCATTTTAACATGATAAAATGTTACATTTTAACATGTTGCATTTTAACATAGTAAAATGTTACATTTTAAAATGTTGCATTTTAACATGATAAAATGTTACATTTTAACATATTGCGATTTAACATGATAAAATGTTACATTTTAAAATGTTACATTTGAACATGTTACATTTTAATATGTTACATTTTAACATGATAAAATGTTACATTTTAACATGTTTCATTTAAAAATGTTACATTAAAAAATTTTACATTTTAACATGTTACATTTTAATATGTTACATTTTAACATGTCTCATTTTAACATGGTAAAATGTTACATTTTAACTTGTTTCATTTTAACATGATAACATGTTACATTTTAACATGTTTCATTTAAAAATGTTACATTAAAAAATGTTACATTTTAACATGTTATATTTTAATATGTTACATTTTAACATGTTGCATTTTAACATGATAAAATGTAACATTTTAACATGTTGCATTTTAACATGATAAAATGTTACATTTTAACATATTGCGATTTAACATGATAAAATGTTACATTTTAAAATGTTACATTTGAACATGTTACATTTTAATATGTTACATTTTAACATGTTGCATTTTAACATGATAAAATGTTACATTTTAACATGTTGCATTTTAACATGATAAAATGTTACATTTTAACATGTTTCATTTTAACATGATAAAATGTTACATTTTAACATGTTTCATTTTAACATGATAAAATGTTACATTTTAACATGTTTCATTTTAACATGATAAAATGTTACATTTTAACATGTTTCATTTTAACATGATAAAATGTTACATTTTAACATGTTTCATTTTAACATGATAAAATGTTACATTTTAACATGTTTCATTTTAACATGATAAAATCTTACATTTTAACATGTTTCATTTTAACATGATAAAATGTTACTTTTTAACATGTTGCATTTTAACATGATAAAATGTTACATTTTAACATGTTGCATTTTAACATGATAAAATGTTACATTTTAACTTGTTTCATTTTAACATGATAACATGTTACATTTTAACATGTTTTATTTAAAAATGTTACATTAAAAAATGTTACATTTTAACATGTAACATTTTTAAATGAAACATGTTAAAATGTAACATTTTATCATGTTAAAATGAAACATGTTAAAATGTAACATTTTATCATGTTAAAATGAAACATGTTAAAATGTAACATTTTATCATGTTAAAATGCAACATGTTAAAATGTAACATTTTATCTTGTTAAAATGCAACATGTTAAAATGTAACATTTTATAATGTTAAAATGCAACATGTTAAAATGTAACATTTTAAAATGAAACATGTTAAAATGTAACATTTTATCATGTTAAAATGAAACATGTTATAATGTAACATTTTATCATGTTAACACGTTCACTGCGGGCGTATCCGATCGGATACGGGCTGAGCGCTGTTCAGGTGCTGCTGTAACCGATGGGATACGCTCGGCAATGACTTTCGTATATCATAGTTTGTGCTCTAGCGTCGGTCGGAGGCGGACCTATACCACGTTAGCGTGTAGTGGGTGACTTGCTTTTTCTTGTGTTGTAGGTTGGTAGTAAAATTTCCCCATAAAATCCCCGTCTGGCAAACTTAAAAATCAACTTGTTGTCCCGTCTTTCTCCCTCAAATTGGCAATACTATGGGACTGGCTACGTTCCAAGCAGTGCTGCTATCTGTGAGTGTTAAGCGAACCACGTCGACTCTTGTTCTAAAGCAGGACATCACCGCATGTTATTTGCTATTTGTCATACCGAAATATGAGAGCCAATAACCCGGCAATCGAGTTTGTTCGACGCTGCGGGCTACGCCTGCTGTTTGATGGCCCGCAGCGAACGTGTTAAAATGCAACATGTTACAATGTAACATTTTATCATGTTAAAATGCAACATGTTAAAATGTAACATTTTATCATGTTAAAATGCAACATGTTAAAATGTAACATATTAAAATGTAACATGTTAAAATGTAACATTTTAAAATGTAACATTTTAAAATGAAACATGTTAAAATGTAACATTTTATCATGTTAAAATGAAACATGTTAAAATGTAACATTTTATCATGTTAAAATGCAACATGTTAAAATGTAACATTTTATCATGTTAAAATGCAACATGTTAAAATGTAACATTTTATCATGTTAAAATGAAACATGTTAAAATGTAAGATTTTATCATGTTAAAATGAAACATGTTAAAATGTAACATTTTATGATGTTAAAATGAAAAATGTTAAAATGTAACATTTTATCATGTTTAAATGAAACATGTAAAAATGTAACATTTTTAAATTTAACATTTTATCATGTTAAAATGAAACATGTTAAAATGTAACATTTTATCATGGTAAAATGCAACATGTTAAAATGTAACATTTTATCATGTTAAAATTCAACATGTTAAAATGTAACATTTTATCATGTTAAAATGCAACATGTTAAAATGTAACATTTTATCATGTTAAAATGCAACATGTTAAAATGTAACATATTAAAATATAACATGTTAAAATGTAACATTTTTTAATGTAACATTTTTAAATGAAACATGTTAAAATGTAACATGTTATCATGTTAAAATGAAACAAGTTAAAATGTAACATTTTATCATGTTAAAATGCAACATGTTAAAATGTAACATTTTATCATGTTAAAATGCAACATGTTAAAAAGTAACATTTTATCATGTTATAATGAAACATGTTAAAATGTAAGATTTTATCATGTTAAAATGAAACATGTTAAAATGTAACATTTTATCATGTTAAAATGAAACATGTTAAAATGTAACATTTTATCATGTTAAAATGAAACATGTTAAAATGTAACATTTTATCATGTTAAAATGAAACGTTAAAATGTAACATTTTATCATGTTAAAATGAAACATGTTAAAATGTAACATTTTATCATGTTAAAATGAAACATGTTAAAATGTAACATTTTATCATGTTAAAATGCAACATGTTAAAATGTAACATTTTATCATGTTAAAATGCAACATGTTAAAATGTAACATATTAAAATGTAACATGTTCAAATGTAACATTTTAAAATGTAACATTTTATCGTGTTAAATCGCAATATGTTAAAATGTAACATTTTATCATGTTAAAATGCAACATGTTAAAATGTAACATTTTATCATGTTAAAATGCAACATGTTAAAATGTAACATATTAAAATATAACATGTTAAAATGTAAAATTTTTTAATGTAACATTTTTAAATGAAACATGTTAAAATGTAACATGTTATCATGTTAAAATGAAACAAGTTAAAATGTAACATTTTATCATGTTAAAATGCAACATGTTAAAATGTAACATTTTATCATGTTAAAATGCAACATGTTAAAAAGTAACATTTTATCATGTTAAAATGAAACATGTAAAATGTAAGATTTTATCATGTTAAAATGAAACATGTTAAAATGTAACATTTTATCATGTTAAAATGAAACATGGTAAAATGTAACATTTTATCATGTTAAAATGAAACATGTTAAAATGTAACATTTTATCATGTTAAAATGCAACATGTTAAAATGTAACATTTTATCATGTTAAAATGAAACATGTTAAAATGTAACATTTCATCATGTTAAAATGCAACATGTTAAAATGTAACATTTTATCATGTTAAAATGCAACATGTTAAAATGTAACATGTTAAAATGAAACATGTTAAAATGTAACATTTTATCATGTTAAAATGAAACGTTAAAATGTAACATTTTATCATGTTAAAATGAAACATGTTAAAATGTAACATTTTATCATGTTAAAATGAAACATGTTAAAATGTAACATTTTATCATGTTAAAATGCAACATGTTAAAATGTAACATTTTATCATGTTAAAATGCAACATGTTAAAATGTAACATATTAAAATGTAACATGTTCAAATGTAACATTTTAAAATGTAACATTTTATCATGTTAAATCGCAATATGTTAAAATGTAACATTTTATCATGTTAAAATGCAACATGTTAAAATGTAACATTTTATCATGGTTAAATGCAACATGTTAAAATGTAACATATTAAAATGTAACATGTTAAAATGTAACATTTTAAATTGTAACATTTTTAAATGAAACATGTTAAAATGTAACATTTTATCATGTTAAAATGAAACATGTTTAAATGTAACATTTTATCATGTTGAAATGCAACATGTTAAAATGTAACATTTTATCATGTTGAAATGCAACATGTTAAAATGTAACATTTTATCATGTTGAAATGCAACATGTTAAAATGTAACATTTTATCATGTTAAAATGCAACATGTTAAAATGTAACATATTAAAATGTAACATGTTAAAATGTAACATTTTAAAATGAAACATGTTAAAATGTAACATATTATCATGTTAAAATGAAACATGTTAAAATGTAACATTTTATCATGTTAAAATGCAACATGTTATAATGTAACATTTTATCATGTTAAAATGCAACATGTTAAAATGTAACATTTTTATCATGTTAAAATGCAATATGTAAAAATGTAACATTTTTATCATGTTAAAATGCAATATGTAAAAATGTAACATTTTATCATGTTAAAATGCAACATGTTAAAATGTAACATTTTACCATGTTAAAATGAAACATGTTAAAATGTAACATTTTATCATGTTAAAATGAAACATGTTAAAATGTAGCATTTTATCATGTTAAAATGCAACATGTTAAAATGTAACATTTTATCATGTTAAAATGCAACATGTTAAAATGTAACGTATTAAAATGTAACATGTTAAAATGTAACATTTTAAAATGTTACAATTTAAAATGTAACATTTTAAAATGTAACAATTTAAAATGTTACATTTTAAAATGTAACATTTTATCATGTTAAAATGCAACATGTTAAAATGTAACATTTTATCATGTTAAAATGCAACATGTTAAAATGTAACATTTTATCATGTTAAAATGCAACATGTTAAAATGTAACATTTTATCATGTTAAAATGAAACATGTTAAAATGTAACATTTTATTATGTTAAAATGAAACATGTTAAAATGTAACATATTAAAATGTAACATGTTAAAATGTCACATTTTAAAATGTAACAATTTAAAATGAAACATGTTAAAATGTAACATTTTATCATGTTAAAATGAAACATGTTAAAATGTAACATTTTATCATGTTAAAATGAAACATGTTAAAATGTAACATTTTAAAATGTAACATTTTAAAATGAAACATGTTAAAATGTAACATTTTATCATGTTAAAATGAAACATGTTAAAATGTAACATTTTATCATGTTAAAATGCAACCTGTTAAAATGTAACATTTTATCATGTTAAAATGCAACATGTTAAAATGAAACATTTTAAAATGTAACATTTTAAAATGAAACATGTTAAAATGAAACATTTTATCATGTTAAAATGAAACATGTTATAATGTAACATTTTATCATGTTAAAATGCAACATGTTAAAATGTTACATTTTATCATGTTAAAATGCAACATGTTAAAATGTAACATTTTATCATGTTAAAATGCAACATGTTAAAATGTAACATATTAAAATGTAACATGTTAAAATGTAACATTTTAAAATGTAACATTTTAAAATGAAACATGTTAAAATGTAACATTTTAAAATGTAACATTTTAAAATGAAACATGTTAAAATGTAACATTTTATCATGTTAAAATGAAACATGTTAAAATGTAACATTTTATCATGTTAAAATGCAACATGTTAAAATGTAACATTTTATCATGTTAAAATGCAACATGTTAAAATGTAACATTTTATCATGTTAAAATGAAACATGTTAAAATGTAAGATTTTATCATGTTAAAATGAAACATGTTAAAATGTAACATTTTATGATGTTAAAATGAAAAATGTTAAAATGTAACATTTTATCATGTTCAAATGAAACATGTAAAAATGTAACATTTTTAAATTTAACATTTTATCATGTTAAAATGAAACATGTTAAAATGTAACATTTTATCATGTTAAAATGCAACATGTTAAAATGTAACATTTTATCATGTTAAAATGAAACATGTTAAAATGTAACATTTTATCATGTTAAAATGAAACATGTTAAAATGTAACATTTTATCATGTTAAAATGAAACATGTTAAAATGTAACATTTTATCATGTTAAAATGAAACATGTTAAAATGTAACATTATATCATGTTAAAATGAAACATGTTAAAATGTAACATTTTATCATGTTAAAATGCAACATGTATAAAATGTATTATTTTTAAATGTAACATTTTATCATGTTAAAATAAAACATGTTAAAATGTAATATTTTATTATGTTAAAATGAAACATGTTAAAATGTAACATTTTATCATGTTAAAATGAAACGTTAAAATGTAACATTTTATGATGTTAAAATGTAGCATGTTAAAATGTAACATTTTATCATGTTAAAATGAAACATGTTAAAATGTAACATTTTATCATGTTAAAATGCAACATGTTAAAATGTAACATTTTATAATGTAAAATGCAACATGTTTAAATGTAACATATTAAAATGTAACATGTTAAAATGTAACATTTTATGATGTTAAAATGAAAAATGTTAAAATGTAACATTTTATCATGTTTAAATGAAACAGGTAAAAATGTAACATTTTTAAATGTAACATTTTATCATGTTAAAATGAAACATGTTAAAATGTAACATTTTATCATGTTAAAATGAAACATGTTAAAATGTAACATTTTATCATGTTAAAATGCAACATGTAACATTTTTTATTTTAAAATGTTACATTTTAAAATGTTACATTTTAACATGTTACATTTTTATATGTTACATTTTAACATGTTGCATTTTAACATGATAAAATGTTACATTATAACATGTTTCAATTTAACATGATAAAATGTTACATTTTAACATTTTTCATTTTAACATCATAAAATGTTACATTTTAACATGTTACATTTTAATATGTTACATTTTAACATGTTGCATTTTAACATGATAAAATGTTACATTTTAACATGTTGCATTTTAACATGTTGCATTTTAACATGATAAAATATTACATTTTAACATGTTGCATTTTTACATGATAAAATGTTACATTTTAACATGTTGCATTTTAACATGATAAAATGTTACATTTTAACATGTTGCATTTTAACATGATAAAATGTTACATTTTAACATGTTGCATTTTAACATGATAAAATGTTACATTATAACATGTTTCAATTTAACATGATAAAATGTTACATTTTAACATGTTTTTTTTTAAAATGTTACATTTTAAAATGTTACATTTCAACATGTTACATTTTTATATGTTACATTTTAACATGTTGCATTTGAACATGATAAAATGTTACATTTTAACATGTTACATTTTAATATGTCACATTTAAACATGTTGCATTTTAACATGATAAAATGTTACATTTTAACATGTTTCATTTTAACATGATAAAATGTTAAATTTAAAAATGTTACATTTTTACATGTTTCATTTAAACATTATAAAATGTTACATTTTAACATTTTTCATTTTAACATCATAAAATGTTACATTTTAACATGTTACATTTTAATATGTCACATTTAAACATGTTGCATTTTAACATGATAAAATGTTACATTTTAACATGTTGTATTTTAACATGATAAAATGTTACATTTTAACATGTTGCATTTTAACATGTTGCATTTTAAAATGTTACATTTTAATATGTTACATTTTAACATGTTGCATTTTAACATGATAAAATGTTACATTTTAACATGTTTTATTTTAACATGATAAAAATAAATGTTACATTTTAACATGTTTCATTTTAACATCATAAAATGTTACATTTTAACATGTTTCATTTTAACATGATAAAATGTTACATTTTTACATGTTTCATTTTAACATGATAAAATCTTACATTTTAACACGTTTCATTTTAACATGATAAAATGTTACATTTTAACATGTTGCATTTTAACATGATAAAAGGTTACATTTTAACATGTTGCATTTTAACATGATAAAATGTTACATTTTAACATGTTGCATTTTAACATGATAAAATGTTAAATTATAACATGTTTCAATTTAACATGATAAAATGTTACATTTTAACATTTTTCATTTTAACATCATAAAATGTTACATTTTAACATGTTACATTTTAATATGTTACATTTTAACATGTTGCATTTTAACATGATAAAATGTTACATTTTAACATGTTGCATTTTAACATGTTGCATTTTAACATGATAAAATATTACATTTTAACATGTTGCATTTTTACATGATAAAATGTTACATTTTAACATGTTGCATTTTAACATGATAAAATGTTACATTTTAACATGTTGCATTTTAACATGATAAAATGTTACATTTTAACATGTTGCATTTTAACATGATAAAATGTTACATTATAACATGTTTCAATTTAACATGATAAAATGTTACATTTTAACATGTTTTATTTTAAAATGTTACATTTTAAAATGTTACATTTTAACATGTTACATTTTTATATGTTACATTTTAACATGTTGCATTTTAACATGATAAAATGTTACATTTTAACATGTTGCATTTTAACATGATAAAATGTTACATTTTAACATGTTGCATTTTAACATGATAAAATGTTACATTTTAACATGTTTCATTTTAACATGATAAAATGTTACATTTTAACATGTTTCATTTAAAAATGTTACATTTTAAAATGTAACATTTTAACATGTTACATTTTAATATGTTATATTTTAACATGTTGCATTTTAACATAGTAAAATGTTACATTTTAACATGTTGCATTTTAACATGATAAAATGTAACATTTTATCATGTTAAAATGCAACATGTTAAAATGTAACATATTAAAATGTAACATGTTCAAATGTAACATTTTAAAATGTAACATTTTATCATGTTAAATCGCAATATGTTAAAATGTAACATTTTATCATGTTAAAATGCAACATGTTAAAATGTAACATTTTACTATGTTAAAATGCAACATGTTAAAATGTAACATATTAAAATGTAACATGTTAAAATGTAACATTTTAAAATGTAACATTTTTAAATGTAACATTTTTAAATGAAACATGTTAAAATGTAACATTTTATCATGTTAAAATGAAACATGTTAAAATGTAACATTTTATCATGTTAAAATGCAACATGTTAAAATGTAACATTTTATCATGTTAAAATGCAACATGTTAAAATGTAACATTTTATCATGTTAAAATGCAACATGTTAAAATGTAACATATAAAAATGTAACATGTTAAAATGTAACATTTTAAAATGTAACATTTTAAAATAAAACATGTTAAAATGTAACATTTTATCATGTTAAATTGAAACATGTTATAATGTAACATTTTATCATGTTAAAATGCAACATGTTAAAATGTAACATTTTATCATGTTAAAATGCAACATGTTAAAATGTAACATTTTATCATGTTAAATGCAACATGTTAAAATGTAACATTTTATCATGTAAAAATGCAACATGTTAAAATGTAATATTTTATCATGTTAAAATGCAACATGTTAAAATGCAACATGTTAAAATGCAACATGTTAAAATGCAACATGTTAAAATATAACATATTAAAATGTAACATGTTAAAATGTAACATTTTATGATGTTTAAATGAAAAATGTTAAAATGTAACATTTTATCATGTTAAATTGAAACATGTTATAATGTAACATTTTATCATGTTAAAATGCAACATGTTAAAATGTAACATTTTATCATGTTAAAATGCAACATGTTAAAATGTAACATTTTATCATGTTAAAATGCAACATGTTAAAATGTAACATTTTATCATGTTAAAATGCAACATGTTAAAATGTAACAATTTATCATGTTAAAATGAAACATGTTAAAATGTAAGATTTTATCATGTTAAAATGAAACATGTAAAAATGTAACATTTTATCATGTTAAAATGAAACATGTTAAAATGTAACATTTTATGATGTTAAAATGAAACATGTTAAAATGTAACATTTTATCATGTTAAAATAAAACATGTTAAAATGCAACATGTTAAAATGTAACATATTAAAATGTAACATTTTAAAATGAAACATGTTAAAATGTAACATTTTATCATGTTAAAATGAAACATGTAAAATGTAACATTTTATCATGTTAAAATGCAACATGTTAAAATGCAACATGTTAAAATGTAACATTTTATCATGTTAAAATACAACATGTTAAAATGTAACATTTTATCATGTTAAAATGCAACATGTTTAAATGTGACATATTAAAATGTAACATGTTAAAATGTAACATTTTATGATGTTAAAATGAAAAATGTTAAAATGTAACATTTTATAATGTTTAAATGAAACATGTAAAAATGTAACATTTTTAAATTTAACATTTTATCATGTTAAAATGAAACATGTTAAAATGTAACATTTTATCATGTTAAAATGCAACATGTTAAAATGCAACATGTTAAAATGTAACATTTTTCATGTTAAAATGCAACATGTTAAAATGTAACATTTTATCATGTTAAAATGCAACATGTTAAAATGTAACATTTTACCATGTTTAAATGAGACATGTTAAAATGTAACATATTAAAATGTAACATGTTAAAATGTAACATTTTTTAATGTAACATTTTTAAATGAAACATGTTAAAATGTAACATTTTATCATGTTAAAATGTAACATATTAAAATGTAACATGTTAAAATGTAACATTTTTTAATGTAACATTTTTAAATGAAACATGTAAAAATGTAACATTTTATCATGTTAAAATGAAACAAGTTAAAATGTAACATTTTATCATGTTAAAATGCAACATGTTAAAATGTAACATTTTATCATGTTAAAATGAAACATGTTAAAATGTAACATTTTATCATGTTAAAATGAAACATGTTAAAATGTAACATTTTATCATGTTAAAATGAAACATGTTAAAATTTAAAATTTTATCATGTTAAAATGAAACATGTTAAAATGTAACATTTTATCATGTTAAAATGAAACATGTTAAAATGTAACATTTTATCATGTAAAAATGAAACATGTTAAAATGTAACATTTTATCATGTTAAAATGAAACATGTTAAAATGTAACATTTTATCATGTTAAAATGCAACATGTTAAAATGTAACATATTAAAATGTAACATGTTAAAATGCAATATATCATGTTGCATTTTAACATGATAAAATGTTACATTTTAACATGTTTCATTTTAACATGATAAAATGTTAAATTTAAAAATGTTACATTTTTACATGTTTCATTTAAACATTATAAAATGTTACATTTTAACATTTTTCATTTTAACATCATAAAATGTTACATTTTAACATGTTACATTTTAATATGTCACATTTAAACATGTTGCATTTTAACATGATAAAATGTTACATTTTAACATGTTGTATTTTAACATGATAAAATGTTACATTTTAACATGTTGCATTTTAACATGTTGCATTTTAACATGATAAAATGTTACATTTTACATGTTTCATTTTAACATGATAAAATGTTACATTTTAACATGTTTCATTTTAAAATGTTACATTTTAATATGTTACATTTTAACATGTTGCATTTTAACATGATAAAATGTTACATTTGAACATGTTTCATTTTAACATCATAAAATGTTACATTTTAACATGTTTCATTTTAACATGATAAAATGTTACATTTTTACATGTTTCATTTTAACATGATAAAATCTTACATTTTAACATGTTTCATTTTAACATGATAAAATATTACATTTTAACATGTTGCATTTTAACATGATAAAAGGTTACATTTTAACATGTTGCATTTTAACATGATAAAATGTTACATTTTAACATGTTGCATTTTAACATGATAAAATGTTACATTTTAACATGTTACATTTTAATATGTTACATTTTAACATGTTGCATTTTAACATGATAAAATGTTACATTTTAACATGTTGCATTTTAACATGATAAAATATTACATTTTAACATGTTGCATTTTTACATGATAAAATGTTACATTATAACATGTTGCATTTTAACATGATAAAATGTTACATTTTAACATGTTGCATTTTAACATGATAAAATGTTACATTTTAACATGTTGCATTTTTACATGATAAAATGTTACATTATAACATGTTTCAATTTAACATGATAAAATGTTACATTTTAACATGTTTCATTTAAAAATGTTACATTTTAAAATGTAACATTTTAACATGTTACATTTTAATATGTTACATTTTAACATGTTGCATTTTAACATAGTAAAATGTTACATTTTAACATGTTGCATTTTAACATGATAAAATGTAACATTTTATCATGTTAAAATGCAACATGTTAAAATGTAACATATTAAAATGTAACATGTTCAAATGTAACATTTTAAAATGTAACATTTTATCATGTTAAATCGCAATATGTTAAAATGTAACATTTTATCATGTTAAAATGCAACATGTTAAAATGTAACATTTTACTATGTTAAAATGCAACATGTTAAAATGTAACATATTAAAATGTAACATGTTAAAATGTAACATTTTATAATGTAACATTTTTAAATGAAACATGTTAAAATGTAACATGTAAATGTAAAATGTAACATTTTAACATGTTAAAATGCAACATGTTAAAATGTAACATTTTATCATGTTAAAATGCAACATGTTAAAATGTAACATATAAAAATGTAACATGTTAAAATGTAACATTTTAAAATGTAACATTTTAAAATAAAACATGTTAAAATGTAACATTTTATCATGTTAAATTGAAACATGTTATAATGTAACATTTTATCATGTTAAAATGCAACATGTTAAAATGTAACATTTTATCATGTTAAAATGCAACATGTTAAAATGTAATATTTTATCATGTTAAAATGCAACATGTTAAAATGCAACATGTTAAAATGTAACATTTTATCATGTTAAAATGCAACATGTAACATTTTTTATTTTAAAATGTTACATTTTAAAATGTTACATTTTAACATGTTACATTTTTATATGTTACATTTTAACATGTTGCATTTTAACATGATAAAATGTTACATTATAACATGTTTCAATTTAACATGATAAAATGTTACATTTTAACATTTTTCATTTTAACATCATAAAATGTTACATTTTAACATGTTACATTTTAATATGTTACATTTTAACATGTTGCATTTTAACATGATAAAATGTTACATTTTAACATGTTGCATTTTAACATGTTGCATTTTAACATGATAAAATATTACATTTTAACATGTTGCATTTTTACATGATAAAATGTTACATTTTAACATGTTGCATTTTAACATGATAAAATGTTACATTTTAACATGTTGCATTTTAACATGATAAAATGTTACATTTTAACATGTTGCATTTTAACATGATAAAATGTTACATTATAACATGTTTCAATTTAACATGATAAAATGTTACATTTTAACATGTTTTATTTTAAAATGTTACATTTTAAAATGTTACATTTCAACATGTTACATTTTTATATGTTACATTTTAACATGTTGCATTTGAACATGATAAAATGTTACATTTTAACATGTTACATTTTAATATGTCACATTTAAACATGTTGCATTTTAACATGATAAAATGTTACATTTTAACATGTTTCATTTTAACATGATAAAATGTTAAATTTAAAAATGTTACATTTTTACATGTTTCATTTAAACATTATAAAATGTTACATTTTAACATTTTTCATTTTAACATCATAAAATGTTACATTTTAACATGATACATTTTAATATGTCACATTTAAACATGTTGCATTTTAACATGATAAAATGTTACATTTTAACATGTTGTATTTTAACATGATAAAATGTTACATTTTAACATGTTGCATTTTAACATGTTGCATTTTAAAATGTTACATTTTAATATGTTACATTTTAACATGTTGCATTTTAACATGATAAAATGTTACATTTTAACATGTTTTATTTTAACATGATAAAAATAAATGTTACATTTTAACATGTTTCATTTTAACATCATAAAATGTTACATTTTAACATGTTTCATTTTAACATGATAAAATGTTACATTTTTACATGTTTCATTTTAACATGATAAAATCTTACATTTTAACACGTTTCATTTTAACATGATAAAATGTTACATTTTAACATGTTGCATTTTAACATGATAAAAGGTTACATTTTAACATGTTGCATTTTAACATGATAAAATGTTACATTTTAACATGTTGCATTTTAACATGATAAAATGTTACATTATAACATGTTTCAATTTAACATGATAAAATGTTACATTTTAACATTTTTCATTTTAACATCATAAAATGTTACATTTTAACATGTTACATTTTAATATGTTACATTTTAACATGTTGCATTTTAACATGATAAAATGTTACATTTTAACATGTTGCATTTTAACATGTTGCATTTTAACATGATAAAATATTACATTTTAACATGTTGCATTTTTACATTATAAAATGTTACATTTTAACATGTTGCATTTTAACATGATAAAATGTTACATTTTAACATGTTGCATTTTAACATGATAAAATGTTACATTTTAACATGTTGCATTTTAACATGATAAAATGTTACATTATAACATGTTTCAATTTAACATGATAAAATGTTACATTTTAACATGTTTTATTTTAAAATGTTACATTTTAAAATGTTACATTTTAACATGTTACATTTTTATATGTTACATTTTAACATGTTGCATTTTAACATGATAAAATGTTACATTTTAACATGTTGCATTTTAACATGATAAAATGTTACATTTTAACATGTTGCATTTTAACATGATAAAATGTTACATTTTAACATGTTTCATTTTAACATGATAAAATGTTACATTTTAACATGTTTCATTTAAAAATGTTACATTTTAAAATGTAACATTTTAACATGTTACATTTTAACATGTTGCATTTTAACATGATAAAATGTAACATTTTATCATGTTAAAATGCAACATGTTAAAATGTAACATATTAAAATGTAACATGTTCAAATGTAACATTTTAAAATGTAACATTTTATCATGTTAAATCGCAATATGTTAAAATGTAACATTTTATCATGTTAAAATGCAACATGTTAAAATGTAACATTTTACTATGTTAAAATGCAACATGTTAAAATGTAACATATTAAAATGTAACATGTTAAAATGTAACATTTTAAAATGTAACATTTTTAAATGTAACATTTTTAAATGAAACATGTTAAAATGTAACATTTTATCATGTTAAAATGAAACATGTTAAAATGTAACATTTTATCATGTTAAAATGCAACATGTTAAAATGTAACATTTTATCATGTTAAAATGCAACATGTTAAAATGTAACATTTTATCATGTTAAAATGCAACATGTTAAAATGTAACATATAAAAATGTAACATGTTAAAATGTAACATTTTAAAATGTAACATTTTAAAATAAAACATGTTAAAATGTAACATTTTATCATGTTAAATTGAAACATGTTATAATGTAACATTTTATCATGTTAAAATGCAACATGTTAAAATGTAACATTTTATCATGTTAAAATGCAACATGTTAAAATGTAACATTTTATCATGTTAAATGCAACATGTTAAAATGTAACATTTTATCATGTAAAAATGCAACATGTTAAAATGTAATATTTTATCATGTTAAAATGCAACATGTTAAAATGCAACATGTTAAAATGCAACATGTTAAAATGCAACATGTTAAAATATAACATATTAAAATGTAACATGTTAAAATGTAACATTTTATGATGTTAAAATGAAAAATGTTAAAATGTAACATTTTATCATGTTAAATTGAAACATGTTATAATGTAACATTTTATCATGTTAAAATGCAACATGTTAAAATGTAACATTTTATCATGTTAAAATGCAACATGTTAAAATGTAACATTTTATCATGTTAAAATGCAACATGTTAAAATGTAACATTTTATCATGTTAAAATGCAACATGTTAAAATGTAACAATTTATCATGTTAAAATGAAACATGTTAAAATGTAAGATTTTATCATGTTAAAATGAAACATGTAAAAATGTAACATTTTATCATGTTAAAATGAAACATGTTAAAATGTAACATTTTATGATGTTAAAATGAAACATGTTAAAATGTAACATTTTATCATGTTAAAATAAAACATGTTAAAATGCAACATGTTAAAATGTAACATATTAAAATGTAACATTTTAAAATGAAACATGTTAAAATGTAACATTTTATCATGTTAAAATGAAACATGTAAAATGTAACATTTTATCATGTTAAAATGCAACATGTTAAAATGCAACATGTTAAAATGTAACATTTTATCATGTTAAAATACAACATGTTAAAATGTAACATTTTATCATGTTAAAATGCAACATGTTTAAATGTGACATATTAAAATGTAACATGTTAAAATGTAACATTTTATGATGTTAAAATGAAAAATGTTAAAATGTAACATTTTATAATGTTTAAATGAAACATGTAAAAATGTAACATTTTTAAATTTAACATTTTATCATGTTAAAATGAAACATGTTAAAATGTAACATTTTATCATGTTAAAATGCAACATGTTAAAATGCAACATGTTAAAATGTAACATTTTTCATGTTAAAATGCAACATGTTAAAATGTAACATTTTATCATGTTAAAATGCAACATGTTAAAATGTAACATTTTACCATGTTTAAATGAGACATGTTAAAATGTAACATATTAAAATGTAACATGTTAAAATGTAACATTTTTTAATGTAACATTTTTAAATGAAACATGTTAAAATGTAACATTTTATCATGTTAAAATGTAACATATTAAAATGTAACATGTTAAAATGTAACATTTTTTAATGTAACATTTTTAAATGAAACATGTAAAAATGTAACATTTTATCATGTTAAAATGAAACAAGTTAAAATGTAACATTTTATCATGTTAAAATGCAACATGTTAAAATGTAACATTTTATCATGTTAAAATGAAACATGTTAAAATGTAACATTTTATCATGTTAAAATGAAACATGTTAAAATGTAACATTTTATCATGTTAAAATGAAACATGTTAAAATGTAACATTTTATCATGTTAAAATGAAACATGTTAAAATTTAAAATTTTATCATGTTAAAATGAAACATGTTAAAATGTAACATTTTATCATGTTAAAATGAAACATGTTAAAATGTAACATTTTATCATGTTAAAATGAAACATGTTAAAATGTAACATTTTATCATGTTAAAATGAAACATGTTAAAATGTAACATTTTATCATGTTAAAATGCAACATGTTAAAATGTAACATATTAAAATGTAACATGTTAAAATGCAATATATCATGTTGCATTTTAACATGATAAAATGTTACATTTTAACATGTTTCATTTTAACATGATAAAATGTTAAATTTAAAAATGTTACATTTTTACATGTTTCATTTAAACATTATAAAATGTTACATTTTAACATTTTTCATTTTAACATCATAAAATGTTACATTTTAACATGTTACATTTTAATATGTCACATTTAAACATGTTGCATTTTAACATGATAAAATGTTACATTTTAACATGTTGTATTTTAACATGATAAAATGTTACATTTTAACATGTTGCATTTTAACATGATAAAATGTTACATTTTACATGTTTCATTTTAACATGATAAAATGTTACATTTTAACATGTTTCATTTTAAAATGTTACATTTTAATATGTTACATTTTAACATGTTGCATTTTAACATGATAAAATGTTACATTTGAACATGTTTCATTTTAACATCATAAAATGTTACATTTTAACATGTTTCATTTTAACATGATAAAATGTTACATTTTTACATGTTTCATTTTAACATGATAAAATCTTACATTTTAACATGTTTCATTTTAACATGATAAAATATTACATTTTAACATGTTGCATTTTAACATGATAAAAGGTTACATTTTAACATGTTGCATTTTAACATGATAAAATGTTACATTTTAACATGTTGCATTTTAACATGATAAAATGTTACATTTTAACATGTTACATTTTAATATGTTACATTTTAACATGTTGCATTTTAACATGATAAAATGTTACATTTTAACATGTTGCATTTTAACATGATAAAATATTACATTTTAACATGTTGCATTTTTACATGATAAAATGTTACATTATAACATGTTGCATTTTAACATGATAAAATGTTACATTTTAACATGTTGCATTTTAACATGATAAAATTTTACATTTTAACATGTTGCATTTTTACATGATAAAATGTTACATTATAACATGTTTCAATTTAACATGATAAAATGTTACATTTTAACATGTTTCATTTAAAAATGTTACATTTTAAAATGTAACATTTTAACATGTTACATTTTAATATGTTACATTTTAACATGTTGCATTTTAACATAGTAAAATGTTACATTTTAACATGTTGCATTTTAACATGATAAAATGTAACATTTTATCATGTTAAAATGCAACATGTTAAAATGTAACATATTAAAATGTAACATGTTCAAATGTAACATTTTAAAATGTAACATTTTATCATGTTAAATCGCAATATGTTAAAATGTAACATTTTATCATGTTAAAATGCAACATGTTAAAATGTAACATTTTACTATGTTAAAATGCAACATGTTAAAATGTAACATATTAAAATGTAACATGTTAAAATGTAACATTTTATAATGTAACATTTTTAAATGAAACATGTTAAAATGTAACATGTAAATGTAAAATGTAACATTTTAACATGTTAAAATGCAACATGTTAAAATGTAACATTTTATCATGTTAAAATGCAACATGTTAAAATGTAACATATAAAAATGTAACATGTTAAAATGTAACATTTTAAAATGTAACATTTTAAAATAAAACATGTTAAAATGTAACATTTTATCATGTTAAATTGAAACATGTTATAATGTAACATTTTATCATGTTAAAATGCAACATGTTAAAATGTAACATTTTATCATGTTAAAATGCAACATGTTAAAATGTAATATTTTAACATGTTAAAATGCAACATGTTAAAATGCAACATGTTAAAATGTAACATATTAAAATGTAACATGTTAAAATGTAACATTTTATGATGTTAAAATAAAAAATGTTAAAATGTAACATTTTATCATGTTAAATTGAAACATGTTATAATGTAACATTTTATCATGTTAAAATGCAACATGTTAAAATGTAACATTTTATCATGTTAAAATGCAACATGTTAAAATGTAACATTTTATCATGTTAAAATGCAACATGTTAAAATGTAACATTTTATCATGTTAAAATGCAACATGTTAAAATGTAACATTTTATCATGTTAAAATGAAACATGTTAAAATGTAAGATTTTATCATGTTAAAATGAAACATGTTAAAATGTAACATTTTATGATGTTAAAATGAAAAATGTTAAAATGTAACATTTTATCATGTTTAAATGAAACATGTAAAAATGTAACATTTTAACATGTTAAAATGAAACATGTTAAAATGTAACATTTTATCATGTTAAAATGCAACATGTTAAAATTTAACATTTTATCATGTTAAAATGAAACATGTTAAAATGTAACATTTTATCATGTTAAAATGAAACATGTTAAAATGTAACATTTTATCATGTTAAAATGCAACATGTTAAAATGTAACATTTTATCATGTTAAAATGAAACATGTTAAAATGTAACATTTTATCATGTTAAAATGAAACATGTTAAAATTTAAAATTTTATCATGTTAAAATGAAACATGTTAAAATGTAACATTTTATCATGTTAAAATGAAACATGTTAAAATGTAACATTTTATCATGTTAAAATGAAACATGTTAAAATGTAACATTTTATCATGTTAAAATGAAACATGTTAAAATGTAACATTTTATGATGTTAAAATGAAACATGTTAAAATGTAACATTTTATCATGTTAAAATAAAACATGTTAAAATGCAACATGTTAAAATGTAACATTTTATCATGTTAAAATGAAACATGTTAAAATGTAACATTTTATGATGTTAAAATGAAACATGTTAAAATGTAACATTTTATCATGTTAAAATGAAACATGTTAAAATGTAAGATTTTATCATGTTAAAATGAAACATGTTAAAATGTAACATTTTATGATGTTAAAATGAAAAATGTTAAAATGTAACATTTTATCATGTTTAAATGAAACATGTAAAAATGTAACATTTTAACATGTTAAAATGAAACATGTTAAAATGTAACATTTTATCATGTTAAAATGCAACATTTTTAAATTTAACATTTTATCATGTTAAAATGAAACATGTTAAAATTTAACATTTTATCATGTTAAAATGAAACATGTTAAAATGTAACATTTTATCATGTTAAAATGCAACATGTTAAAATGTAACATTTTATCATGTTAAAATGAAACATGTTAAAATGTAACATTTTATCATGTTAAAATGAAACATGTTAAAATTTAAAATTTTATCATGTTAAAATGAAACATGTTAAAATGTAACATTTTATCATGTTAAAATGAAACATGTTAAAATGTAACATTTTATCATGTTAAAATGAAACATGTTAAAATGTAACATTTTATCATGTTAAAATGAAACATGTTAAAATGTAACATTTTATGATGTTAAAATGAAACATGTTAAAATGTAACATTTTATCATGTTAAAATAAAACATGTTAAAATGCAACATGTTAAAATGTAACATATTAAAATGTAACATTTTAAAATGAAACATGTTAAAATGTAACATTTTATCATGTTAAAATGAAACATGTAAAATGTAACATTTTATCATGTTAAAATGCAACATGTTAAAATGCAACATGTTAAAATGTAACATTTTATCATGTTAAAATACAACATGTTAAAATGTAACATTTTATGATGTTAAAATGAAACATGTTAAAATGTAACATTTTATCATGTTAAAATAAAACATGTTAAAATGCAACATGTTAAAATGTAACATTTTATCATGTTAAAATGAAACATGTTAAAATGTAACATTTTATGATGTTAAAATGAAACATGTTAAAATGTAACATTTTATCATGTTAAAATGAAACATGTTAAAATGTAAGATTTTATCATGTTAAAATGAAACATGTTAAAATGTAACATTTTATGATGTTAAAATGAAAAATGTTAAAATGTAACATTTTATCATGTTTAAATGAAACATGTAAAAATGTAACATTTTAACATGTTAAAATGAAACATGTTAAAATGTAACATTTTATCATGTTAAAATGCAACATTTTTAAATTTAACATTTTATCATGTTAAAATGAAACATGTTAAAATTTAACATTTTATCATGTTAAAATGAAACATGTTAAAATGTAACATTTTATCATGTTAAAATGCAACATGTTAAAATGTAACATTTTATCATGTTAAAATGAAACATGTTAAAATGTAACATTTTATCATGTTAAAATGAAACATGTTAAAATTTAAAATTTTATCATGTTAAAATGAAACATGTTAAAATGTAACATTTTATCATGTTAAAATGAAACATGTTAAAATGTAACATTTTATCATGTTAAAATGAAACATGTTAAAATGTAACATTTTATCATGTTAAAATGAAACATGTTAAAATGTAACATTTTATGATGTTAAAATGAAACATGTTAAAATGTAACATTTTATCATGTTAAAATAAAACATGTTAAAATGCAACATGTTAAAATGTAACATATTAAAATGTAACATTTTAAAATGAAACATGTTAAAATGTAACATTTTATCATGTTAAAATGAAACATGTAAAATGTAACATTTTATCATGTTAAAATGCAACATGTTAAAATGCAACATGTTAAAATGTAACATTTTATCATGTTAAAATACAACATGTTAAAATGTAACATTTTATCATGTTAAAATGCAACATGTTTAAATGTGACATATTAAAATGTAACATGTTAAAATGTAACATTTTATGATGTTAAAATGAAAAATGTTAAAATGTAACATTTTATAATGTTTAAATGAAACATGTAAAAATGTAACATTTTTAAATTTAACATTTTATCATGTTAAAATGAAACATGTTAAAATGTAACATTTTATCATGTTAAAATGCAACATGTTAAAATGCAACATGTTAAAATGTAACATTTTTCATGTTAAAATGCAACATGTTAAAATGTAACATTTTATCATGTTAAAATGCAACATGTTAAAATGTAACATTTTACCATGTTTAAATGAGACATGTTAAAATGTAACATATTAAAATGTAACATGTTAAAATGTAACATTTTTTAATGTAACATTTTTAAATGAAACATGTTAAAATGTAACATTTTATCATGTTAAAATGTAACATATTAAAATGTAACATGTTAAAATGTAACATTTTTTAATGTAACATTTTAAAATGAAACATGTAAAAATGTAACATTTTATCATGTTAAAATGAAACAAGTTAAAATGTAACATTTTATCATGTTAAAATGCAACATGTTAAAATGTAACATTTTATCATGTTAAAATGAAACATGTTAAAATGTAACATTTTATCATGTTAAAATGAAACATGTTAAAATGTAACATTTTATCATGTTAAAATGAAACATGTTAAAATTTAAAATTTTATCATGTTAAAATGAAACATGTTAAAATGTAACATTTTATCATGTTAAAATGAAACATGTTAAAATGTAACATTTTATCATGTTAAAATGAAACATGTTAAAATGTAACATTTTATCATGTTAAAATGAAACATGTTAAAATGTAACATTTTATCATGTTAAAATGCAACATGTTAAAATGTAACATATTAAAATGTAACATGTTAAAATGCAATATATCATGTTGCATTTTAACATGATAAAATGTTACATTTTAACATGTTTCATTTTAACATGATAAAATGTTAAATTTAAAAATGTTACATTTTTACATGTTTCATTTAAACATTATAAAATGTTACATTTTAACATTTTTCATTTTAACATCATAAAATGTTACATTTTAACATGTTACATTTTAATATGTCACATTTAAACATGTTGCATTTTAACATGATAAAATGTTACATTTTAACATGTTGTATTTTAACATGATAAAATGTTACATTTTAACATGTTGCATTTTAACATGTTGCATTTTAACATGATAAAATGTTACATTTTACATGTTTCATTTTAACATGATAAAATGTTACATTTTAACATGTTTCATTTTAAAATGTTACATTTTAATATGTTACATTTTAACATGTTGCATTTTAACATGATAAAATGTTACATTTGAACATGTTTCATTTTAACATCATAAAATGTTACATTTTAACATGTTTCATTTTAACATGATAAAATGTTACATTTTTACATGTTTCATTTTAACATGATAAAATCTTACATTTTAACATGTTTCATTTTAACATGATAAAATATTACATTTTAACATGTTGCATTTTAACATGATAAAAGGTTACATTTTAACATGTTGCATTTTAACATGATAAAATGTTACATTTTAACATGTTGCATTTTAACATGATAAAATGTTACATTTTAACATGTTACATTTTAATATGTTACATTTTAACATGTTGCATTTTAACATGATAAAATGTTACATTTTAACATGTTGCATTTTAACATGATAAAATATTACATTTTAACATGTTGCATTTTTACATGATAAAATGTTACATTATAACATGTTGCATTTTAACATGATAAAATGTTACATTTTAACATGTTGCATTTTAACATGATAAAATGTTACATTTTAACATGTTGCATTTTTACATGATAAAATGTTACATTATAACATGTTTCAATTTAACATGATAAAATGTTACATTTTAACATGTTTCATTTAAAAATGTTACATTTTAAAATGTAACATTTT
This sequence comes from Macrosteles quadrilineatus, assembly GCF_028750875.1. Taxonomy (NCBI): domain Eukaryota; kingdom Metazoa; phylum Arthropoda; class Insecta; order Hemiptera; family Cicadellidae; genus Macrosteles; species Macrosteles quadrilineatus. The sequence goes on along the minus strand of NW_026542599.1, from coordinate 5,093,869 downwards.
AACATGTTACATTTTAATATGTTACATTTTAACATGTTGCATTTTAACATAGTAAAATGTTACATTTTAACATGTTGCATTTTAACATGATAAAATGTAACATTTTATCATGTTAAAATGCAACATGTTAAAATGTAACATATTAAAATGTAACATGTTCAAATGTAACATTTTAAAATGTAACATTTTATCATGTTAAATCGCAATATGTTAAAATGTAACATTTTATCATGTTAAAATGCAACATGTTAAAATGTAACATTTTACTATGTTAAAATGCAACATGTTAAAATGTAACATATTAAAATGTAACATGTTAAAATGTAACATTTTATAATGTAACATTTTTAAATGAAACATGTTAAAATGTAACATGTAAATGTAAAATGTAACATTTTAACATGTTAAAATGCAACATGTTAAAATGTAACATTTTATCATGTTAAAATGCAACATGTTAAAATGTAACATATAAAAATGTAACATGTTAAAATGTAACATTTTAAAATGTAACATTTTAAAATAAAACATGTTAAAATGTAACATTTTATCATGTTAAATTGAAACATGTTATAATGTAACATTTTATCATGTTAAAATGCAACATGTTAAAATGTAACATTTTATCATGTTAAAATGCAACATGTTAAAATGTAATATTTTATCATGTTAAAATGCAACATGTTAAAATGCAACATGTTAAAATGTAACATATTAAAATGTAACATGTTAAAATGTAACATTTTATGATGTTAAAATAAAAAATGTTAAAATGTAACATTTTATCATGTTAAATTGAAACATGTTATAATGTAACATTTTATCATGTTAAAATGCAACATGTTAAAATGTAACATTTTATCATGTTAAAATGCAACATGTTAAAATGTAACATTTTATCATGTTAAAATGCAACATGTTAAAATGTAACATTTTATCATGTTAAAATGCAACATGTTAAAATGTAACATTTTATCATGTTAAAATGAAACATGTTAAAATGTAAGATTTTATCATGTTAAAATGAAACATGTTAAAATGTAACATTTTATGATGTTAAAATGAAAAATGTTAAAATGTAACATTTTATCATGTTTAAATGAAACATGTAAAAATGTAACATTTTTAAATTTAACATTTTATCATGTTAAAATGAAACATGTTAAAATGTAACATTTTATCATGTTAAAATGCAACATGTTAAAATGTAACATTTTATCATGTTAAAATGAAACATGTTAAAATGTAACATTTTATCATGTTAAAATGAAACATGTTAAAATTTAAAATTTTATCATGTTAAAATGAAACATGTTAAAATGTAACATTTTATCATGTTAAAATGAAACATGTTAAAATGTAACATTTTATCATGTTAAAATGAAACATGTTAAAATGTAACATTTTATCATGTTAAAATGCAACATGTTAAAATGTAACATATTAAAATGTAACATGTTAAAATGCAATATATCATGTTGCATTTTAACATGATAAAATGTTACATTTTAACATGTTTCATTTTAACATGATAAAATGTTAAATTTAAAAATGTTACATTTTTACATGTTTCATTTAAACATTATAAAATGTTACATTTTAACATTTTTCATTTTAACATCATAAAATGTTACATTTTAACATGTTACATTTTAATATGTCACATTTAAACATGTTGCATTTTACCATGATAAAATGTTACATTTTAACATGTTGTATTTTAACATGATAAAATGTTACATTTTAACATGTTGCATTTTAACATGTTGCATTTTAACATGATAAAATGTTACATTTTACATGTTTCATTTTAACATGATAAAATGTTACATTTTAACATGTTTCATTTTAAAATGTTACATTTTAATATGTTACATTTTAACATGTTGCATTTTAACATGATAAAATGTTACATTTGAATATGTTTCATTTTAACATCATAAAATGTTACATTTTAACATGTTTCATTTTAACATGATAAAATGTTACATTTTTACATGTTTCATTTTAACATGATAAAATCTTACATTTTAACATGTTTCATTTTAACATGATAAAATATTACATTTTAACATGTTGCATTTTAACATGATAAAAGGTTACATTTTAACATGTTGCATTTTAACATGATAAAATGTTACATTTTAACATGTTGCATTTTAACATGATAAAATGTTACATTTTAACATGTTACATTTTAATATGTTACATTTTAACATGTTGCATTTTAACATGATAAAATGTTACATTTTAACATGTTGCATTTTAACATGTTGCATTTTAACATGATAAAATATTACATTTTAACATGTTGCATTTTTACATGATAAAATGTTACATTATAACATGTTGCATTTTAACATGATAAAATGTTACATTTTAACATGTTGCATTTTAACATGATAAAATGTTACATATTAACATGTTGCATTTTTACATGATAAAATGTTACATTATAACATGTTTCAATTTAACATGATAAAATGTTACATTTTAACATGTTTCATTTAAAAATGTTACATTTTAAAATGTAACATTTTAACATGTTACATTTTAATATGTTACATTTTAACATGTTGCATTTTAACATAGTAAAATGTTACATTTTAACATGTTGCATTTTAACATGATAAAATGTAACATTTTATCATGTTAAAATGCAACATGTTAAAATGTAACATATTAAAATGTAACATGTTCAAATGTAACATTTTAAAATGTAACATTTTATCATGTTAAATCGCAATATGTTAAAATGTAACATTTTATCATGTTAAAATGCAACATTTTAAAATGTAACATTTTAGTATGTTAAAATGCAACATGTTAAAATGTAACATATTAAAATGTAACATGTTAAAATGTAACATTTTATAATGTAACATTTTTAAATGAAACATGTTAAAATGTAACATGTAAATGTAAAATGTAACATTTTAACATGTTAAAATGCAACATGTTAAAATGTAACATTTTATCATGTTAAAATGCAACATGTTAAAATGTAACATATAAAAATGTAACATGTTAAAATGTAACATTTTAAAATGTAACATTTTAAAATAAAACATGTTAAAATGTAACATTTTATCATGTTAAATTGAAACATGTTATAATGTAACATTTTATCATGTTAAAATGCAACATGTTAAAATGTAACATTTTATCATGTTAAAATGCAACATGTTAAAATGTAATATTTTATCATGTTAAAATGCAACATGTTAAAATGCAACATGTTAAAATGTAACATATTAAAATGTAACATGTTAAAATGTAACATTTTATGATGTTAAAATAAAAAATGTTAAAATGTAACATTTTATCATGTTAAATTGAAACATGTTATAATGTAACATTTTATCATGTTAAAATGCAACATGTTAAAATGTAACATTTTATCATGTTAAAATGCAACATGTTAAAATGTAACATTTTATCATGTTAAAATGCAACATGTTAAAATGTAACATTTTATCATGTTAAAATGCAACATGTTAAAATGTAACATTTTATCATGTTAAAATGAAACATGTTAAAATGTAAGATTTTATCATGTTAAAATGAAACATGTTAAAATGTAACATTTTATGATGTTAAAATGAAAAATGTTAAAATGTAACATTTTATCATGTTTAAATGAAACATGTAAAAATGTAACATTTTTAAATTTAACATTTTATCATGTTAAAATGAAACATGTTAAAATGTAACATTTTATCATGTTAAAATGCAACATGTTAAAATGTAACATTTTATCATGTTAAATTGCAACATGTTAAAATGTAACATTTTATCATGTTAAAATGCAACATGTTAAAATGTAACATATTAAAATATAACATGTTAAAATGTAACATTTTTTAATGTAACATTTTTAAATTAAACATGTTAAAATGTAACATGTTATCATGTTAAAATGAAACAAGTTAAAATGTAACATTTTATCATGTTAAAATGCAACATGTTAAAATGTAACATTTTATCATGTTAAAATGCAACATGTTAAAAAGTAACATTTTATCATGTTAAAATGAAACATGTTAAAATGTAAGATTTTATCATGTTAAAATAAAACATGTTAAAATGTAACATTTTACCATGTTAAAATGAAACATGTTAAAATGTAACATTTTATCATGTTAAAATGAAACATGTTAAAATGTAACATTTTATCATGTTAAAATGAAACATGTTAAAATGTAACATTTTACCATGTTAAAATGAAACATGTTAAAATGTAACATTTTATCATGTTAAAATGAAACAAGTTAAAATGTAACATTTTATCATGTTAAAATGCAACATGTTAAAATGTAACATTTTATCATGTTAAAATGAAACATGTTAAAATGTAACATTTCATCATGTTAAAATGCAACATGTTAAAATGTAACATTTTATCATGTTAAAATGCAACATGTTAAAATGTAACATGTTAAAATGAAACATGTTAAAATGTAACATTTTTTCATGTTAAAATGAAACGTTAAAATGTAACATTTTATCATGTTAAAATGAAACATGTTAAAATGTAACATTTTATCATGTTAAAATGAAACATGTTAAAATGTAACATTTTATCATGTTAAAATGCAACATGTTAAAATGTAACATTTTATCATGTTAAAATGCAACATGTTAAAATGTAACATATTAAAATGTAACATGTTCAAATGTAACATTTTAAAATGTAACATTTTATCATGTTAAATCACAATATGTTAAAATGTAACATTTTATCATGTTAAAATGCAACATGTTAAAATGTAACATTTTATCATGTTAAAATGCAACATGTTAAAATGTAACATATTAAAATGTAACATGTTAAAATGTAACATTTTAAATTGTAACATTTTTAAATGAAACATGTTAAAATGTAACATTTTATCATGTTAAAATGTAACATATAAAAATGTAACATGTTAAAATGTAACATTTTAAAATGTAACATTTTAAAATAAAACATGTTAAAATGTAACATTTTATCATGTTAAATTGAAACATGTTATAATGTAACATTTTATCATGTTAAAATGCAACATGTTAAAATGTAACATTTTATCATGTTAAAATGCAACATGTTAAAATGTAATATTTTATCATGTTAAAATGCAACATGTTAAAATGCAACATGTTAAAATGTAACATATTAAAATGTAACATGTTAAAATGTAACATTTTATGATGTTAAAATAAAAAATGTTAAAATGTAACATTTTATCATGTTAAATTGAAACATGTTATAATGTAACATTTTATCATGTTAAAATGCAACATGTTAAAATGTAACATTTTATCATGTTAAAATGCAACATGTTAAAATGTAACATTTTATCATGTTAAAATGCAACATGTTAAAATGTAACATTTTATCATGTTAAAATGCAACATGTTAAAATGTAACATTTTATCATGTTAAAATGAAACATGTTAAAATGTAAGATTTTATCATGTTAAAATGAAACATGTTAAAATGTAACATTTTATGATGTTAAAATGAAAAATGTTAAAATGTAACATTTTATCATGTTTAAATGAAACATGTAAAAATGTAACATTTTTAAATTTAACATTTTATCATGTTAAAATGAAACATGTTAAAATGTAACATTTTATCATGTTAAAATGCAACATGTTAAAATGTAACATTTTATCATGTTAAATTGCAACATGTTAAAATGTAACATTTTATCATGTTAAAATGCAACATGTTAAAATGTAACATATTAAAATATAACATGTTAAAATGTAACATTTTTTAATGTAACATTTTTAAATTAAACATGTTAAAATGTAACATGTTATCATGTTAAAATGAAACAAGTTAAAATGTAACATTTTATCATGTTAAAATGCAACATGTTAAAATGTAACATTTTATCATGTTAAAATGCAACATGTTAAAAAGTAACATTTTATCATGTTAAAATGAAACATGTTAAAATGTAAGATTTTATCATGTTAAAATAAAACATGTTAAAATGTAACATTTTACCATGTTAAAATGAAACATGTTAAAATGTAACATTTTATCATGTTAAAATGAAACATGTTAAAATGTAACATTTTATCATGTTAAAATGAAACATGTTAAAATGTAACATTTTACCATGTTAAAATGAAACATGTTAAAATGTAACATTTTATCATGTTAAAATGAAACAAGTTAAAATGTAACATTTTATCATGTTAAAATGCAACATGTTAAAATGTAACATTTTATCATGTTAAAATGAAACATGTTAAAATGTAACATTTCATCATGTTAAAATGCAACATGTTAAAATGTAACATTTTATCATGTTAAAATGCAACATGTTAAAATGTAACATGTTAAAATGAAACATGTTAAAATGTAACATTTTTTCATGTTAAAATGAAACGTTAAAATGTAACATTTTATCATGTTAAAATGAAACATGTTAAAATGTAACATTTTATCATGTTAAAATGAAACATGTTAAAATGTAACATTTTATCATGTTAAAATGCAACATGTTAAAATGTAACATTTTATCATGTTAAAATGCAACATGTTAAAATGTAACATATTAAAATGTAACATGTTCAAATGTAACATTTTAAAATGTAACATTTTATCATGTTAAATCACAATATGTTAAAATGTAACATTTTATCATGTTAAAATGCAACATGTTAAAATGTAACATTTTATCATGTTAAAATGCAACATGTTAAAATGTAACATATTAAAATGCAACATGTTAAAATGTAACATATTAAAATGTAACATGTTAAAATGTAACATATTAAAATGTAACATGTTAAAATGTAACATTTTAAATTGTAACATTTTTAAATGAAACATGTTAAAATGTAACATTTTATCATGTTAAAATGAAACATGTTTAAATGTAACATTTTATCATGTTAAAATGCAACATGTTAAAATGTAACATTTTATCATGTTGAAATGCAACATGTTAAAATGTAACATTTTATCATGTTAAAATGCAACATGTTAAAATGTAACATATTAAAATGTAACATGTTAAAATGTAACATTTTAAAATGAAACATGTTAAAATGTAACATATTATCATGTTAAAATGAAACATGTTAAAATGTAACATTTAATCATGTTAAAATGAAACATGTTAAAATGTAACATTTTATCATGTTAAAATGAAACATGTTAAAATGTAACATTTTATCATGTTAAAATGAAACATGTTAAAATGTAACATTTTATCATGTTAAAATGCAACATGTTAAAATGTAACATTTTATCATGTTAAAATGCAACATGATAAAATGTAACATATTAAAATGTAACATGTTCAAATGTAACATTTTAAAATGTAACATTTTAAAATTTAACATTTTAAAATGTAACATTTTATCATGTTAAAATGCAACATGTTAAAATTTAACATTTTATCATGTTAAAATGCAACATGTTAAAATGTAACGTATTAAAATGTAACATGTTAAAATGTAACATTTTAAAATTTAACATTTTTAAATGTAACATTTTAAAATGTAACATTTTAAAATGAAACATGTTAAAATGTAACATTTTATCATGTTAAAATGCAAAATGTTAAAATGTAACATTTTATCATGTTAAAATGAAACGTTAAAATGTAACATTTTATCATGTTAAAATGAAACATGTTAAAATGTAACATTTTATCATGTTAAAATGAAACATGTTAAAATGTAACATTATATCATGTTAAAATGAAACATGTTAAAATGTAACATTTTATCATGTTAAAATGCAACATGTTAAAATGTAACATTTTATCATGTTAAAATGCAACATGTTAAAATGAAACATTTTATCATGTTAAAATGCAACATGTTAAAATGTAACATTTTATCATGTTAAAATGCAACATGTTAAAATGTAACATTTTATCATGTTAAAATGCAACATGTTAAAATGTAACATATTAAAATGTAACATGTTAAAATGTAACATTTTTTAATGTAACATTTTTAAATGAAACGTTAAAATGTAACATTTTATCATGTTAAAATGAAACAAGTTAAAATGTAACATTTTATCATGTTAAAATGCAACATGTTAAAATGTAACATTTTATCATGTTAAAATGAAACATGTTAAAATGTAACATTTTATCATGTTAAAATGAAACATGTTAAAATGTAACATTTTATCATGTTAAAATGAAACATGTTAAAATGTAAAATTTTATCGTGTTAAAATGAAACATGTTTAAATGTAACATTTTATCATGTTAAAATGAAACATGTTAAAATGTAACATTTTATCATGTTAAAATGTAACATTTTATCATGTTAAAATGAAACATGTTAAAATGTAACATTTTATCATGTTAAAATGCAACATGTTAAAATGTAACATTTTATCATGTTAAAATGCAACATGTTAAAATGTAACATATTAAAATGTAACATGTTCAAATGTAACATTTTAAAATGTAACATTTTATCATGTTAAATCGCAATATGTTAAAATGTAACATTTTATCATGTTAAAATGCAACATGTTAAAATGTAACATTTTACTATGTTAAAATGCAACATGTTAAAATGTAACATATTAAAATGTAACATGTTAAAATGTGACATTTTAAAATGTAACATTTTTAAATGAAACATGTTAAAATGTAACATTTTATCATGTTAAAATGAAACATGTTTAAATGTAACATTTTATCATGTTAAAATGCAACATGTTAAAATGTAACATTTTATCATGTTAAAATGAAACATGTTAAAATGTAACATTTTATGATGTTAAAATGAAGCATGTTAAAATGTAACATTTTATCATGTTAAAATGAAACATGTTAAAATGTAAAATTTTATCATGTTAAAATGAAACATGTTTAAATGTAACATTTTATCATGTTAAAATGCAACATGTTAAAATGTAACATTTTATCATGTTAAAATGCAACATGTTTAAATGTAACATATTAAAATGTAACATGTTAAAATGTAACATTTTATGATGTTAAAATGGAAAATGTTAAAATGTAACATTTTATCATGTTTAAATGAAACATGTAAAAATGTAACATTTTTAAATGTAACATTTTATCATGTTAAAATGAAACATGTTAAAATGTAACATTTTATCATGTTAAAATGCAACATGTTAAAATGTAACATTTTATCATGTTAAAATGCAACATGTTAAAATGTAACATTTTATCATGTTAAAATGCAACATGTTAAAATGTAACATATTAAAATGTAACATGTTAAAATGTAACATTTTTTAATGTAACATTTTTAAATGAAACATGTTAAAATGTAACATTTTATCATGTTAAAATGAAACAAGTTAAAATGTAACATTTTATCATGTTAAAATGCAACATGTTAAAATGTAACATTTTATCATGTTAAAATGAAACATGTTAAAATGTAACATTTTATCATGTTAAAATGAAACATGTTAAAATGTAACATTTTATCATGTTAAAATGAAACATGTTAAAATGTAAAATTTTATCATGTTAAAATGAAACATGTTTAAATGTAACATTTTATCATGTTAAAATGAAACATGTTAAAATGTAACATTTTATCATGTTAAAATGAAACATGTTAAAATGTAACATTTTATCATGTTAAAATGAAACATGTTAAAATGTAACATTTTATCATGTTAAAATGCAACATGTTAAAATGTAACATTTTATCATGTTAAAATGCAACATGTTAAAATGTAACATTTTATCATGTTAAAATGCAACATGGTAAAATGTAACATATTAAAATGTAACATGTTCAAATGTAACATTTTAAAATGTAACATTTTAACATGTTAAATAGCAATATGTTAAAATGTAACATTTTATCATGTAAAATGCAACATGTTAAAATGTAACATTTTACTATGTTAAAATGCAACATGTTAAAATGTAACATATTAAAATGTAACATGTTAAAATGTAACATTTTAAAATGTAACATTTTTAAATGAAACATGTTAAAATGTAACATTTTATCATGTTAAAATGAAACATGTTAAAATGTAACATTTTATCATGTTAAAATGCAACATGTTAAAATGTAACATTTTATCATGTTAAAATGCAACATGTTAAAATGTAACATTTTATCATGTTAAAATGCAACATGTTAAAATGTAACATATAAAAATGTAACATGTTAAAATGTAACATTTTATCATGTTAAATTGAAACATGTTATAATGTAACATTTTATCATGTTAAAATGCAACATGTTAAAATGTAACATTTTATCATGTTAAAATGTAACATTTTATCATGTTAAAATGCAACATGTTAAAATGTAACATTTTATCATGTTAAAATGTAACATTTTATCATGTTAAAATGCAACATGTTAAAATGTAACATTTTATCATGTTAAAATGCAACATGTTAAAATGCAACATGTTAAAATGTAACATTTTATCATGTTAAAATGCAACATGTTAAAATGTAACATATTAAAATGTAACATGTTAAAATGTAACATTTTATGATGTTAAATTGAAAAATGTTAAAATGTAACATTTTATCATGTTTAAATGAAACATGTAAAAATGTAACATTTTTTAATGTAACATTTTATCATGTTAAAATGAAACATGTTAAAATGTAACATTTTATCATGTTAAAATGCAACATGTTAAAATGTAACATATTAAAATGTAACATGTTAAAATGTTACATTTTAAAATGTAACATTTTATCATGTTAAAATGAAACATGTTAAAATGTAACATTTTATCATGTTAAAATGCAACATGTTAAAATGTAACATTTTATCATGTTAAAATGCAACATGTTAAAATGTAACATTTTATCATGTTAAAATGAAACATGTTAAAATGTAAGATTTTATCATGTTAAAATGAAACATGTAAAAATGTAACATTTTATCATGTTAAAATGAAACATGTTAAAATGTAACATTTTATGATGTTAAAATGAAACATGTTAAAATGTAACATTTTATCATGTTAAAATAAAACATGTTAAAATGTAACATTTTATCATGTTAAAATGCAACATGTTAAAATGTAACATATTAAAATGTAACATTTTAAAATGAAACATGTTAAAATGTAACATTTTTTCATGTTAAAATGAAACATGTAAAATGTGACATTTTATTATGTTAAAATGCAACATGTTAAAATGTTACATTTTATCATGTTAAAATACAACATGTTAAAATGTAACATTTTATCATGTTAAAATGCAACGTGTTTAAATGTGACATATTAAAATGTAACATGTTAAAATGTAACATTTTATGATGTTAAAATGAAAAATGTTAAAATGTAACATTTTATAATGTTTAAATGAAACATGTAAAAATGTAACATTTTTAAATTTAACATTTTATCATGTTAAAATGAAACATGTTAAAATGTAACATTTTATCATGTTAAAATGCAACATGTTAAAATGTAGTATTTTATCATGTTAAAATGCAACATGTTAAAATGTAACATTTTATCATGTTAAAATGCAACATGTTAAACTGTAACATTTTACCATGTTAAAATGCAACATGTTAAAATGTAACATATTAAAATGTAACATGTTAAAATGTAACATTTTTTAATGTAACATTTTTAAATGAAACATGTTAAAATGTAACATTTTATCATGTTAAAATGTAACATATTAAAATATAACATGTTCAAATGTAACATTTTAAAATGTAACATTTTATCATGTTAAATCGCAATATGTTAAAATGTAACATTTTATCATGTTAAAATGCAACATGTTAAAATGTAACATTTTACTATGTTAAAATGGAACATGTTAAAATGTTACATATTAAAATGTAACATGTTAAAATGTAACATTTTAAAATGTAACATTTTTAAATGAAACATGTTAAAATGTAACATTTTATCATGTTAAAATGAAACATGTTAAAATGTTACATTTTATCATGTTAAAATTCAACATGTTAAAATGTAACATTTTATCATGTTAAAATGCAACATGTTAAAATGTAACATTTTATCATGTTAAAATGCAACATGTTAAAATGTAACATTTTATCATGTTAAAATGAAACATGTTAACATGTAAGATTTTATCATGTTAAAATGAAACATGTTAAAATGTAACATTTTATGATGTTAAAATGAAAAATGTTAAAATGTAACATTTTATCATGTTTAAATGAAACATGTAAAAATGTAACATTTTTAAATTTAACATTTTATCATGTAAAAATGAAACATGTTAAAATGTAACATTTTATCATGTTAAAATGCAACATGTTAAAATGTAACATTTTATCATGTTAAAATGCAACATGTTAAAATGTAACATTTTATCATGTTAAAATGCAACATGTTAAAATGTAACATTTTATCATTTTAAAATGCAACATGTTAAAATGTAACATATTAAAATATAACATGTTAAAATGTAACATTTTTTAATGTAACATTTTTAAATGAAACATGTTAAAATGTAACATTTTATCATGTTAAAATGAAACAAGTTAAAATGTAACATTTTATCATGTTAAAATGCAACTTGTTAAAAAGTAACATTTTATCATGTTAAAATGAAACATGTTAAAATGTAAGATTTTATCTTGTTAAAACAAAACATGTTAAAATGTAACATTTTATCATGTTAAAATGAAACATGTTAAAATGTAACATTTTATCATGTTAAAATGACACATATTGAAATGTAACATTTTATCATGTTAAAATGAAACAAGTTAAAATGTAACATTTTATCATGTTAAAATGAAACATGTTAAAATGTAACATTTTATCATGTTAAAATGAAACATGTTAAAATGTAACATTTTATCATGTTAAAATGAAACATGTTAAAATGTAACATTTTATGATGTTAAAATGAAACATGTTAAAATGTAACATTTTATCATGTTAAAATAAAACATGTTAAAATGTAACATTTTATCATGTTAAAATGCAACATGTTAAAATGTAACATATTAAAATGTAACATTTTAAAATGAAACATGTTAAAATGTAACATTTTTTCATGTTAAAATGAAACATGTAAAATGTAACATTTTATTATGTTAAAATGCAACATGTTAAAATGCAACATGTTAAAATGTTACATTTTATCATGTTAAAATACAACATGTTAAAATGTAACATTTTATCATGTTAAAATGCAACGTGTTTAAATGTGACATATTAAAATGTAACATGTTAAAATGTAACATTTTATGATGTTAAAATGAAAAATGTTAAAATGTAACATTTTATAATTATTAAATGAAACATGTAAAAATGTAACATTTTTAAATTTAACATTTTATCATGTTAAAATGAAACATGTTAAAATGTAACATTTTATCATGTTAAAATGCAACATGTTAAAATGTAGTATTTTATCATGTTAAAATGCAACATGTTAAAATGTAACATTTTATCATGTTAAAATGCAACATGTTAAACTGTAACATTTTACCATGTTAAAATGCAACATGTTAAAATGTAACATATTAAAATGTAACATGTTAAAATGTAACATTTTTTAATGTAACATTTTTAAATGAAACATGTTAAAATGTAACATTTTATCATGTTAAAATGTAACATATTAAAATGTAACATGTTCAAATGTAACATTTTAAAATGTAACATTTTATCATGTTAAATCGCAATATGTTAAAATGTAACATTTTATCATGTTAAAATGCAACATGTTAAAATGTAACATTTTACTATGTTAAAATGGAACATGTTAAAATGTTACATATTAAAATGTAACATGTTAAAATGTAACATTTTAAAATGTAACATTTTTAAATGAAACATGTTAAAATGTAACATTTTATCATGTTAAAATGAAACATGTTAAAATGTAACATTTTATCATGTTAAAATGCAACATGTTAAAATGTAACATTTTATCATGTTAAAATGCAACATGTTAAAATGTAACATTTTATCATGTTAAAATGCAACATGTTAAAATGTAACATTTTATCATGTTAAAATGAAACATGTTAACATGTAAGATTTTATCATGTTAAAATGAAACATGTTAAAATGTAACATTTTATGATGTTAAAATGAAAAATGTTAAAATGTAACATTTTATCATGTTTAAATGAAACATGTAAAAATGTAACATTTTTAAATTTAACATTTTATCATGTAAAAATGAAACATGTTAAAATGTAACATTTTATCATGTTAAAATGCAACATGTTAAAATGTAACATTTTATCATGTTAAAATGCAACATGTTAAAATGTAACATTTTATCATGTTAAAATGCAACATGTTAAAATGTAACATTTTATCATTTTAAAATGCAACATGTTAAAATGTAACATATTAAAATATAACATGTTAAAATGTAACATTTTTTAATGTAACATTTTTAAATGAAACATGTTAAAATGTAACATTTTATCATGTTAAAATGAAACAAGTTAAAATGTAACATTTTATCATGTTAAAATGCAACATGTTAAAATGTAACATTTTATCATGTTAAAATGCAACTTGTTAAAAAGTAACATTTTATCATGTTAAAATGAAACATGTTAAAATGTAAGATTTTATCATGTTAAAATGAAACATGTTAAAATGTAACATTTTATCATGTTAAAATGAAACATGTTAAAATGTAACATTTTATCATGTTAAAATGACACATATTGAAATGTAACATTTTATCATGTTAAAATGAAACATGTTAAAATGTAACATTTTATCATGTTAAAATGAAACATGTTAAAATGTAACATTTTATCATGTTAAAATGAAACATGTTAAAATGTAACATTTTATCATGTTAAAATGCAACATGTTAAAATGTAACATGTTAAAATGAAACATGTTAAAATGTAACATTTTATCATGTTAAAATGAAACGTTAAAATGTAACATTTTATCATGTTAAATCGCAATATGTTAAAATGTAACATTTTATCATGTTAAAATGCAACATGTTAAAATGAAACATGTAAAATGTGACATTTTATTATGTTAAAATGCAACATGTTAAAATGTTACATTTTATCATGTTAAAATACAACATGTTAAAATGTAACATTTTATCATGTTAAAATGCAACGTGTTTAAATGTGACATATTAAAATGTAACATGTTAAAATGTAACATTTTATGATGTTAAAATGAAAAATGTTAAAATGTAACATTTTATAATGTTTAAATGAAACATGTAAAAATGTAACATTTTTAAATTTAACATTTTATCATGTTAAAATGAAACATGTTAAAATGTAACATTTTATCATGTTAAAATGCAACATGTTAAAATGTAGTATTTTATCATGTTAAAATGCAACATGTTAAAATGTAACATTTTATCATGTTAAAATGCAACATGTTAAACTGTAACATTTTACCATGTTAAAATGCAACATGTTAAAATGTAACATATTAAAATGTAACATGTTAAAATGTAACATTTTTTAATGTAACATTTTTAAATGAAACATGTTAAAATGTAACATTTTATCATGTTAAAATGTAACATATTAAAATATAACATGTTCAAATGTAACATTTTAAAATGTAACATTTTATCATGTTAAATCGCAATATGTTAAAATGTAACATTTTATCATGTTAAAATGCAACATGTTAAAATGTAACATTTTACTATGTTAAAATGGAACATGTTAAAATGTTACATATTAAAATGTAACATGTTAAAATGTAACATTTTAAAATGTAACATTTTTAAATGAAACATGTTAAAATGTAACATTTTATCATGTTAAAATGAAACATGTTAAAATGTTACATTTTATCATGTTAAAATGCAACATGTTAAAATGTAACATTTTATCATGTTAAAATGCAACATGTTAAAATGTAACATTTTATCATGTTAAAATGCAACATGTTAAAATGTAACATTTTATCATGTTAAAATGAAACATGTTAACATGTAAGATTTTATCATGTTAAAATGAAACATGTTAAAATGTAACATTTTATGATGTTAAAATGAAAAATGTTAAAATGTAACATTTTATCATGTTTAAATGAAACATGTAAAAATGTAACATTTTTAAATTTAACATTTTATCATGTAAAAATGAAACATGTTAAAATGTAACATTTTATCATGTTAAAATGCAACATGTTAAAATGTAACATTTTATCATGTTAAAATGCAACATGTTAAAATGTAACATTTTATCATGTTAAAATGCAACATGTTAAAATGTAACATTTTATCATTTTAAAATGCAACATGTTAAAATGTAACATATTAAAATATAACATGTTAAAATGTAACATTTTTTAATGTAACATTTTTAAATGAAACATGTTAAAATGTAACATTTTATCATGTTAAAATGAAACAAGTTAAAATGTAACATTTTATCATGTTAAAATGCAACATGTTAAAATGTAACATTTTATCATGTTAAAATGCAACTTGTTAAAAAGTAACATTTTATCATGTTAAAATGAAACATGTTAAAATGTAAGATTTTATCTTGTTAAAACAAAACATGTTAAAATGTAACATTTTATCATGTTAAAATGAAACATGTTAAAATGTAACATTTTATCATGTTAAAATGACACATATTGAAATGTAACATTTTATCATGTTAAAATGAAACATGTTAAAATGTAACATTTTATCATGTTAAAATGAAACATGTTAAAATGTAACATTTTATCATGTTAAAATGAAACATGTTAAAATGTAACATTTTATCATGTTAAAATGAAACATGTTAAAATGTAACATTTTATGATGTTAAAATGAAACATGTTAAAATGTAACATTTTATCATGTTAAAATAAAACATGTTAAAATGTAACATTTTATCATGTTAAAATGCAACATGTTAAAATGTAACATATTAAAATGTAACATTTTAAAATGAAACATGTTAAAATGTAACATTTTTTCATGTTAAAATGAAACATGTAAAATGTAACATTTTATTATGTTAAAATGCAACATGTTAAAATGCAACATGTTAAAATGTTACATTTTATCATGTTAAAATACAACATGTTAAAATGTAACATTTTATCATGTTAAAATGCAACGTGTTTAAATGTGACATATTAAAATGTAACATGTTAAAATGTAACATTTTATGATGTTAAAATGAAAAATGTTAAAATGTAACATTTTATAATTATTAAATGAAACATGTAAAAATGTAACATTTTTAAATTTAACATTTTATCATGTTAAAATGAAACATGTTAAAATGTAACATTTTATCATGTTAAAATGCAACATGTTAAAATGTAGTATTTTATCATGTTAAAATGCAACATGTTAAAATGTAACATTTTATCATGTTAAAATGCAACATGTTAAACTGTAACATTTTACCATGTTAAAATGCAACATGGTAAAATGTAACATATTAAAATGTAACATGTTAAAATGTAACATTTTTTAATGTAACATTTTTAAATGAAACATGTTAAAATGTAACATTTTATCATGTTAAAATGTAACATATTAAAATGTAACATGTTCAAATGTAACATTTTAAAATGTAACATTTTATCATGTTAAATCGCAATATGTTAAAATGTAACATTTTATCATGTTAAAATGCAACATGTTAAAATGTAACATTTTACTATGTTAAAATGGAACATGTTAAAATGTTACATATTAAAATGTAACATGTTAAAATGTAACATTTTAAAATGTAACATTTTTAAATGAAACATGTTAAAATGTAACATTTTATCATGTTAAAATGAAACATGTTAAAATGTAACATTTTATCATGTTAAAATGCAACATGTTAAAATGTAACATTTTATCATGTTAAAATGCAACATGTTAAAATGTAACATTTTATCATGTTAAAATGAAACATGTTAACATGTAAGATTTTATCATGTTAAAATGAAACATGTTAAAATGTAACATTTTATGATGTTAAAATGAAAAATGTTAAAATGTAACATTTTATCATGTTTAAATGAAACATGTAAAAATGTAACATTTTTAAATTTAACATTTTATCATGTAAAAATGAAACATGTTAAAATGTAACATTTTATCATGTTAAAATGCAACATGTTAAAATGTAACATTTTATCATGTTAAAATGCAACATGTTAAAATGTAACATTTTATCATGTTAAAATGCAACATGTTAAAATGTAACATTTTATCATTTTAAAATGCAACATGTTAAAATGTAACATATTAAAATATAACATGTTAAAATGTAACATTTTTTAATGTAACATTTTTAAATGAAACATGTTAAAATGTAACATTTTATCATGTTAAAATGAAACAAGTTAAAATGTAACATTTTATAATGTTAAAATGCAACATGTTAAAATGTAACATTTTATCATGTTAAAATGCAACTTGTTAAAAAGTAACATTTTATCATGTTAAAATGAAACATGTTAAAATGTAAGATTTTATCATGTTAAAATGAAACATGTTAAAATGTAACATTTTATCATGTTAAAATGAAACATGTTAAAATGTAACATTTTATCATGTTAAAATGACACATATTGAAATGTAACATTTTATCATGTTAAAATGAAACATGTTAAAATGTAACATTTTATCATGTTAAAATGAAACATGTTAAAATGTAACATTTTATCATGTTAAAATGAAACATGTTAAAATGTAACATTTTATCATGTTAAAATGCAACATGTTAAAATGTAACATGTTAAAATGAAACATGTTAAAATGTAACATTTTATCATGTTAAAATGAAACGTTAAAATGTAACATTTTATCATGTTAAATCGCAATATGTTAAAATGTAACATTTTATCATGTTAAAATGCAACATGTTAAAATGTAACATATTAAAATGTAACATGTTAAAATGTAACATTTTAAATTGTAACATTTTTAAATGAAACGTTAAAATGTAACATTTTATCATGTTAAAATGAAACATGTTAAAATATAACATTTTATCATGTTAAAATGCAACATGTTAAAATGTAACATTTTATCATGTTGAAATGCAACATGTTAAAATGTAACATTTTATCATGTTGAAATGCAACATGTTAAAATGTAACATTTTATCATGTTAAAATGTAACATATTAAAATGTAACATGTTAAAATGTAACATTTTAAAATGTAACATATTATCATGTTAAAATGAAACATGTTAAAATGTAACATTTTATCATGTTAAAATGCAACATGTTAAAATGTAACATTAAAATGTAACATGTTCAAATGTAACATTTTAAAATGTAACATTTTATCATGTTAAAATGCAACATGTTAAAATGTAACATTTTTATCATGTTAAAATGCAACATGTAAAAATGTAACATTTTATCATGTTAAAATGCAACATGTTAAAATGTAACATTTTATCATGTTAAAATGAAACATGTTAAAATGTAACATTTTATCATGTTAAAATGAAACATGTTAAAATGTAACATTTTATCATGTTAAAATGCAACATGTTAAAATGTAACATTTTATCATGTTAAAATGCAACATGATAAAATGTAACATATTAAAATGTAACATGTTCAAATGTAACATTTTAAAATGTAACATTTTAAAATTTAACATTTTAAAATGTAACATTTTATCATGTTAAAATGCAACATGTTAAAATGTAACATTTTATCATGTTAAAATGCAACATGTTAAAATGTAACGTATTAAAATGTAACATGTTAAAATGTAACATTTTAAAATTTAACATTTTTAAATGTAACATTTTAAAATGTAACATTTTAAAATGAAACATGTTAAAATGTAACATTTTATCATGTTAAAATGCAACATGTTAAAATGTAACATTTTATCATGTTAAAATGAAACATTAAAATGTAACATTTTATCATGTTAAAATGAAACATGTTAAAATGTAACATTTTATCATGTTAAAATGAAACATGTTAAAATGTAACATTTTATCATGTTAAAATGAAACATGTTAAAATGTAACATTATATCATGTTAAAATGAAACATGTTAAAATGTAACATTTTATCATGTTAAAATGCAACATGTTAAAATGTAACATTTTATCATGTTAAAATGCAACATGTTAAAATGTAACATTTTATCATGTTAAAATGCAACATGTTAAAATGTAACATTTTATCATGTTAAAATGAAAAATGTTAAAATGTAACATTATATCATGTTTAAATGAAACGTAAAAATGTAAAATTTTTAAATGTAACATTTTATCATGTTAAAATGAAACATGTTAAAATGTAACATTTTATCATGTTAAAATGCAACATGTTGAAATGAAACATTTTATCATGTTAAAATGCAACATGTTAAAATGTAACATTTTATCATGTTAAAATGAAACGTTAAAATGTAACATTTTATCATGTTAAAATGAAACATGTTAAAATGTAACAATTTATAATGAAACATGTTAAAATGTAACATGTTAAAATGTAACATTTTAT
This sequence comes from Macrosteles quadrilineatus, assembly GCF_028750875.1. NCBI lineage: Eukaryota > Metazoa > Arthropoda > Insecta > Hemiptera > Cicadellidae > Macrosteles > Macrosteles quadrilineatus. Next base: position 5,073,475 of record NW_026542599.1, on the reverse strand, counting down.
AATGAAACATGTTAAAATGTAACATTTTAAAATGTAACATTTTTAAATGAAACATGTTAAAATGTAACATTTTATCATGTTAAAATGAAACATGTTAAAATGTAACATTTTATCATGTTAAAATGCAACATGTTAAACTGTAACATTTTACCATGTTAAAATGCAACATGTTAAAATGTAACATATTAAAATGTAACATGTTAAAATGTAACATTTTTTAATGTAACATTTTTAAATGAAACATGTTAAAATGTAACATTTTATCATGTTAAAATGTAACATATTAAAATGTAACATGTTCAAATGTAACATTTTAAAATGTAACATTTTATCATGTTAAATCGCAATATGTTAAAATGTAACATTTTATCATGTTAAAATGCAACATGTTAAAATGTAACATTTTACTATGTTAAAATGGAACATGTTAAAATGTTACATATTAAAATGTAACATGTTAAAATGTAACATTTTAAAATGTAACATTTTTAAATGAAACATGTTAAAATGTAACATTTTATCATGTTAAAATGAAACATGTTAAAATGTAACATTTTATCATGTTAAAATGCAACATGTTAAAATGTAACATTTTATCATGTTAAAATGCAACATGTTAAAATGTAACATTTTATCATGTTAAAATGCAACATGTTAAAATGTAACATTTTATCATGTTAAAATGAAACATGTTAACATGTAAGATTTTATCATGTTAAAATGAAACATGTTAAAATGTAACATTTTATGATGTTAAAATGAAAAATGTTAAAATGTAACATTTTATCATGTTTAAATGAAACATGTAAAAATGTAACATTTTTAAATTTAACATTTTATCATGTAAAAATGAAACATGTTAAAATGTAACATTTTATCATGTTAAAATGCAACATGTTAAAATGTAACATTTTATCATGTTAAAATGCAACATGTTAAAATGTAACATTTTATCATGTTAAAATGCAACATGTTAAAATGTAACATTTTATCATTTTAAAATGCAACATGTTAAAATGTAACATATTAAAATATAACATGTTAAAATGTAACATTTTTTAATGTAACATTTTTAAATGAAACATGTTAAAATGTAACATTTTATCATGTTAAAATGAAACAAGTTAAAATGTAACATTTTATCATGTTAAAATGCAACATGTTAAAATGTAACATTTTATCATGTTAAAATGCAACTTGTTAAAAAGAAACATTTTATCATGTTAAAATGAAACATGTTAAAATGTAAGATTTTATCATGTTAAAATGAAACATGTTAAAATGTAACATTTTATCATGTTAAAATGAAACATGTTAAAATGTAACATTTTATCATGTTAAAATGACACATATTGAAATGTAACATTTTATCATGTTAAAATGAAACATGTTAAAATGTAACATTTTATCATGTTAAAATGAAACATGTTAAAATGTAACATTTTATCATGTTAAAATGAAACATGTTAAAATGTAACATTTTATCATGTTAAAATGCAACATGTTAAAATGTAACATGTTAAAATGAAACATGTTAAAATGTAACATTTTATCATGTTAAAATGAAACGTTAAAATGTAACATTTTATCATGTTAAATCGCAATATGTTAAAATGTAACATTTTATCATGTTAAAATGCAACATGTTAAAATGTAACATATTAAAATGTAACATGTTAAAATGTAACATTTTAAATTGTAACATTTTTAAATGAAACGTTAAAATGTAACATTTTATCATGTTAAAATGAAACATGTTAAAATGTAACATTTTATCATGTTAAAATGCAACATGTTAAAATGTAACATTTTATCATGTTGAAATGCAACATGTTAAAATGTAACATTTTATCATGTTGAAATGCAACATGTTAAAATGTAACATTTTATCATGTTAAAATGCAACATGTTAAAATGTAACATATTAAAATGTAACATGTTAAAATGTAACATTTTAAAATGAAACATGTTAAAATGTAACATATTATCATGTTAAAATGAAACATGTTAAAATGTAACATTTTATCATGTTAAAATGCAACATGTTAAAATGTAACATTAAAATGTAACATGTTCAAATGTAACATTTTAAAATGTAACATTTTATCATGTTAAAATGCAACATGTTAAAATGTAACATTTTTATCATGTTAAAATGCAACATGTAAAAATGTAACATTTTATCATGTTAAAATGCAACATGTTAAAATGTAACATTTTATCATGTTAAAATGAAACATGTTAAAATGTAACATTTTATCATGTTAAAATGAAACATGTTAAAATGTAACATTTTATCATGTTAAAATGCAACATGTTAAAATGTAACATTTTATCATGTTAAAATGCAACATGATAAAATGTAACATATTAAAATGTAACATGTTCAAATGTAACATTTTAAAATGTAACATTTTAAAATTTAACATTTTAAAATGTAACATTTTATCATGTTAAAATGCAACATGTTAAAATGTAACATTTTATCATGTTAAAATGCAACATGTTAAAATGTAACGTATTAAAATGTAACATGTTAAAATGTAACATTTTAAAATTTAACATTTTTAAATGTAACATTTTAAAATGTAACATTTTAAAATGAAACATGTTAAAATGTAACATTTTATCATGTTAAAATGCAACATGTTAAAATGTAACATTTTATCATGTTAAAATGAAACATTAAAATGTAACATTTTATCATGTTAAAATGAAACATGTTAAAATGTAACATTTTATCATGTTAAAATGAAACATGTTAAAATGTAACATTTTATCATGTTAAAATGAAACATGTTAAAATGTAACATTATATCATGTTAAAATGAAACATGTTAAAATGTAACATTTTATCATGTTAAAATGCAACATGTTAAAATGTAACATTTTATCATGTTAAAATGCAACCTGTTAAAATGTAACATTTTATCATGTTAAAATGCAACATGTTAAAATGTAACATTTTATCATGTTAAAATGAAAAATGTTAAAATGTAACATTATATCATGTTTAAATGAAACGTAAAAATGTAAAATTTTTAAATGTAACATTTTATCATGTTAAAATGAAACATGTTAAAATGTAACATTTTATCATGTTAAAATGCAACATGTTGAAATGAAACATTTTATCATGTTAAAATGCAACATGTTAAAATGTAACATTTTATCATGTTAAAATGAAACGTTAAAATGTAACATTTTATCATGTTAAAATGCAACATGTTAAAATGTAACATTTTATAATGAAACATGTTAAAATGTAACATTTTATCATGTTAAAATGCAACATGTTAATATGTAACATTTTATCATGTTAAAATGAAACATGTTAAAATGTAACATTTTATCATGTTAAAATGTAACATTTTATCATGTTAAAATGTAACATTTTATCATGTTAAAATGAAACGTTAAAATGTAACATTTTATCATGTTAAAATGAAACATGTTAAAATGTAACATTTTATCATGTTAAAATGCAACATGTTAAAATGTAACATTTTATCATGTTAAAATGAAACGTTTAAATGTAACATTTTATTATGTTAAAATGAAACATGTTAAAATGTAACATTTTATTATGTTAAAATGACACATGTTAAAATGTAACATATTAAAATGCAACATGTTAAAATGTTACATTTTAAAATGTAACAATTTAAAATGAAACATGTTAAAATGTAACATTTTATCATGTTACAATGCAACATGTTAAAATGTAACATTTTATCATGTTAAAATGAAACATGTTAAAATGTAACATTTTATCATGTTAAAATGAAACATGTTAAAATGTAACATTTTATCATGTTAAAATGAAACATGTTAAAATGTAACATTTTATCATGTTAAAATGAAACATGTTAAAATGTAACATTTTATCATGTTAAAATGAAACATGTTAAAATGTAACATTTTATCATGTTAAAATGAAACATGTTAAAATGTAACATTTTATCATGTTAAAATTAAACATGTTAAAATGTAACATTATATCATGTTAAAATGAAACATGTTAAAATGTAACATTTTATCATGTTAAAATGCAACATGTAAAAATGTAACATTTTTAAATGTAACATTTTATCATGTTAAAATAAAACATGTTAAAATGTAACATTTTATCATGTTAAAATGTAACATTTTATCATGTTAAATGCAACATGTTAAAATGTAACATTTTATCATGTTAAAATGCAACATGTTAAAATGTAACATTTTATCATGTTAAAATGCAACATGTTAAAATGTAACATTTTATTATGTTAAAATGAAACATGTTAAAATGTAACATATTAAAATGTAACATGTTAAAATGTTACATTTTAAAATGTAACATTTTAAAATTAAACATGATAAATTTTACATTTTATCATGTTAAAATGCAACATGTTAAAATGTAACATTTTATCATGTTAAAATGAAACATGTTAAAATGTAACATTTTATCATGTTAAAATGAAACATGTTAAAATGTAACATTTTATCGTGTTAAAATGAAACATGTTAAAATGTAACATTTTATCATGTTAAAATGAAACATGTTAAAATGTAACATTTTATCATGTTAAAATGAAACATGTTAAAATGTAACATTATATCATGTTAAAATGAAACATGTTAAAATGTAACATTTATCATGTTAAAATGCAACATGTTAAAATGTAACATTTTATCATGTTAAAATGCAGCATGTTAAAATGTAACATATTAAAATGTAACATGTTAAAATGTAACATTTTAAATTGTAACATTTTTAAATGAAACATGTTAAAATGTAACATTTTATCATGTTAAAATGAAACATGTTAAAATGTAACATTTTATCATGTTAAAATGAAACATGTTAAAATGTAACATTTTATCATGTTAAAATGCAACATGTTAAAATGTAACATTTTATCATGTTAAAATGCAACATGTTAAAATGTAACATATTAAAATGTAACATGTTAAAATGTAACATTTTATCATGTTAAAATGCAACATGTTAAAATGTAACATTTTATCATGTTCAAATGTAACATTTTAAAATGTAACATTTTATCATGTTAAAATGAAACATGTTAACATGTAAGATTTTATCATGTTAAAATGAAACATGTTAAAATGTAACATTTTATGATGTTAAAATGAAAAATGTTAAAATGTAACATTTTATCATGTTTAAATGAAACATGTAAAAATGTAACATTTTTAAATTTAACATTTTATCATGTAAAAATGAAACATGTTAAAATGTAACATTTTATCATGTTAAAATGCAACATGTTAAAATGTAACATTTTATCATGTTAAAATGCAACATGTTAAAATGTAACATTTTATCATGTTAAAATGTAACATTTTATCATTTTAAAATGCAACATGTTAAAATGTAACATATTAAAATATAACATGTTAAAATGTAACATTTTTTAATGTAACATTTTTAAATGAAACATGTTAAAATGTAAGATTTTATCATGTTAAAATGAAACATGTTAAAATGTAACATTTTATCATGTTAAAATGAAACATGTTAAAATGTAACATTTTATCATGTTAAAATGACACATATTGAAATGTAACATTTTATCATGTTAAAATGAAACATGTTAAAATGTAACATTTTATCATGTTAAAATGAAACATGTTAAAATGTAACATTTTATCATGTTAAAATGAAACATGTTAAAATGTAACATTTTATCATGTTAAAATGCAACATGTTAAAATGTAACATTTTATCATGTTAAAATGAAACATGTTAAAATGTAACATTTTATCATGTTAAAATGCAACATGTTAAAATGTAACATTTTATCATGTTAAAATGCAACATGTTAAAATGTAACATGTTAAAATGAAACATGTTAAAATGTAACATTTTATCATGTTAAAATGAAACGTTAAAATGTAACATTTTATCATGTTAAATCGCAATATGTTAAAATGTAACATTTTATCATGTTAAAATGCAACATGTTAAAATGTAACATTTTATCATGTTAAAATGCAACATGTTAAAATGTAACATTTTATCATGTTAAAATGAAAAATGTTAAAATGTAACATTATATCATGTTTAAATGAAACGTAAAAATGTAAAATTTTTAAATGTAACATTTTATCATGTTAAAATGCAACATGTTAAAATGTAACATTTTATCATGTTAAAATGCAACATGTTAAAATGTAACATTTTATTATGTTAAAATGAAACGTTAAAATGTAACATTTTATCATGTTAAAATGAAACATGTTAAAATGAAACATGTTAAAATGTAACATTTTATCGTGTTAAAATGAAACATGTTAAAATGTAACATTTTATCATGTTAAAATGAAACATGTTAAAATGTAACATTTTATCATGTTAAAATGAAACATGTTAAAATGTAACATTATATCATGTTAAAATGAAACATGTTAAAATGTAACATTTATCATGTTAAAATGCAACATGTTAAAATGTAACATTTTATCATGTTAAAATGCAGCATGTTAAAATGTAACATATTAAAATGTAACATGTTAAAATGTAACATTTTAAATTGTAACATTTTTAAATGAAACATGTTAAAATGTAACATTTTATCATGTTAAAATGAAACATGTTAAAATGTAACATTTTATCATGTTAAAATGCAACATGTTAAAATGTAATATTTTATCATGTTAAAATGCAACATGTTAAAATGTAACATTTTATCATGTTAAAATGCAACATGTTAAAATGTAACATATTAAAATGTAACATGTTAAAATGTAACATTTTATCATGTTAAAATGCAACATGTTAAAATGTAACATTTTATCATGTTAAAATGCAAAATGTTAAAATGTAACATATTAAAATGTAACATGTTCAAATGTAACATTTTAAAATGTAACATTTTATCATGTTAAAATGCAACATGTTAAAATGTAACATTTTTATCATGTTAAAATGCAACATGTAAAAATGTAACATTTTATCATGTTAAAATGCAACATGTTAAAATGTAACATTTTATCATGTTAAAATGAAACATGTTAAAATGTAACATTTTATCATGTTAAAATGAAACGTTAAAATGTAGCATTTTATCATGTTAAAATGCAACATGTTAAAATGTAACATTTTATCATGTTAAAATGCAACATGTTAAAATGTAACATTTTATCATGTTAAAATGCAACATGTTAAAATGTAACATTGTATCATGTTAAAATGAAACATGTTAAAATGTAACATTTTATTATGTTAAAATGAAACATGTTAAAATGTAACATATTAAAATGTAACATGTTAAAATGTTACATTTTAAAATGTAACAATTTAAAATGAAACATGTTAAAATGTAACATTTTATCATGTTAAAATGCAACATGTTAAAATGTAACATTTTATCATGTTAAAATGAAACATGTTAAAATGTAACATTTTATCATGTTAAAATGCAACATGATAAAATGTAACATATTAAAATGTAACATGTTCAAATGTAACATTTTAAAATGTAACATTTTAAAATTTAACATTTTAAAATGTAACATTTTATCATGTTAAAATGCAACATGTTAAAATGTAACATTTTATCATGTTAAAATGCAACATGTTAAAATGTAACGTATTAAAATGTAACATGTTAAAATGTAACATTTTAAAATTTAACATTTTTAAATGTAACATTTTAAAATGTAACATTTTAAAATGAAACATGTTAAAATGTAACATTTTATCATGTTAAAATGCAACATGTTAAAATGTAACATTTTATCATGTTAAAATGAAACATTAAAATGTAACATTTTATCATGTTAAAATGAAACATGTTAAAATGTAACATTTTATCATGTTAAAATGAAACATGTTAAAATGTAACATTTTATCATGTTAAAATGAAACATGTTAAAATGTAACATTATATCATGTTAAAATGAAACATGTTAAAATGTAACATTTTATCATGTTAAAATGCAACATGTTAAAATGTAACATTTTATCATGTTAAAATGCAACATGTTAAAATGTAACATTTTATCATGTTAAAATGAAAAATGTTAAAATGTAACATTATATCATGTTTAAATGAAACGTAAAAATGTAAAATTTTTAAATGTAACATTTTATCATGTTAAAATGAAACATGTTAAAATGTAACATTTTATCATGTTAAAATGCAACATGTTGAAATGAAACATTTTATCATGTTAAAATGCAACATGTTAAAATGTAACATTTTATCATGTTAAAATGAAACATGTTAAAATGTAACATTTTAAAATGAAACATGTTAAAATGTAACATTTTATCATGTTAAAATGTAACATTTTATCATGTTAAAATGTAACATTTTATCATGTTAAAATGAAACGTTAAAATGTAACATTTTATCGTGTTAAAATGAAACATGTTAAAATGTAACATTTTATCATGTTAAAATGCAACATGTTAAAATGTAACATTTTATCATGTTAAAATGAAACGTTAAAATGTAACATTTTATTATGTTAAAATGAAACATGTTAAAATGTAACATTTTATTATGTTAAAATGACACATGTTAAAATGTAACATATTAAAATGCAACATGTTAAAATGTTACATTTTAAAATGTAACAATTTAAAATGAAACATGTTAAAATGTAACATTTTATCATGTTACAATGCAACATGTTAAAATGTAACATTTTATCATGTTAAAATGAAACATGTTAAAATGTAACATTTTATCATGTTAAAATGAAACATGTTAAAATGTAACATTTTATCATGTTAAAATGAAACATGTTAAAATGTAACATTTTATCATGTTAAAATGAAACATGTTAAAATGTAACATTTTATCATGTTAAAATGCAACATGTTGAAATGAAACATTTTATCATGTTAAAATGCAACATGTTAAAATGTAACATTTTATCATGTTAAAATGAAACATGTTAAAATGTAACATTTTAAAATGAAACATGTTAAAATGTAACATTTTATCATGTTAAAATGCAACATGTTAATATGTAACATTTTATCATGTTAAAATGAAACATGTTAAAATGTAACATTTTATCATGTTAAAATGTAACATTTTATCATGTTAAAATGTAACATTTTATCATGTTAAAATGAAACGTTAAAATGTAACATTTTATCGTGTTAAAATGAAACATGTTAAAATGTAACATTTTATCATGTTAAAATGCAACATGTTAAAATGTAACATTTTATCATGTTAAAATGAAACGTTAAAATGTAACATTTTATTATGTTAAAATGAAACATGTTAAAATGTAACATTTTATTATGTTAAAATGACACATGTTAAAATGTAACATATTAAAATGCAACATGTTAAAATGTTACATTTTAAAATGTAACAATTTAAAATGAAACATGTTAAAATGTAACATTTTATCATGTTACAATGCAACATGTTAAAATGTAACATTTTATCATGTTAAAATGAAACATGTTAAAATGTAACATTTTATCATGTTAAAATGAAACATGTTAAAATGTAACATTTTATCATGTTAAAATGAAACATGTTAAAATGTAACATTTTATCATGTTAAAATGAAACATGTTAAAATGTAACATTTTATCATGTTAAAATGAAACATGTTAAAATGTAACATTTTATCATGTTAAAATGAAACATGTTAAAATGTAACATTATATCATGTTAAAATGAAACATGTTAAAATGTAACATTTTATCATGTTAAAATGCAACATGTAAAAATGTAACATTTTTAAATGTAACATTTTATCATGTTAAAATAAAACATGTTAAAATGTAACATTTTATCATGTTAAAATGTAACATTTTATCATGTTAAATGCAACATGTTAAAATGTAACATTTTATCATGTTAAAATGCAACATGTTAAAATGTAACATTTTATCATGTTAAAATGCAACATGTTAAAATGTAACATTTTATTATGTTAAAATGAAACATGTTAAAATGTAACATATTAAAATGTAACATGTTAAAATGTTACATTTTAAAATGTAACATTTTAAAATTAAACATGATAAATTTTACATTTTATCATGTTAAAATGCAACATGTTAAAATGTAACATTTTATCATGTTAAAATGAAACATGTTAAAATGTAACATTTTATCATGTTAAAATGAAACATGTTAAAATGTACAATTTTATCGTGTTAAAATGAAACATGTTAAAATGTAACATTTTATCATGTTAAAATGAAACATGTTAAAATGTAACATTTTATCATGTTAAAATGAAACATGTTAAAATGTAACATTATATCATGTTAAAATGAAACATGTTAAAATGTAACATTTATCATGTTAAAATGAAACATGTTAAAATGTAACATTTTATCATGTTAAAATGAAACATGTTAAAATGTAACATTTTATCATGTTAAAATGAAACATGTTAAAATGTAACATTATATCATGTTAAAATGAAACATGTTAAAATGTAACATTTTATCATGTTAAAATGCAACATGTAAAAATGTAACATTTTTAAATGTAACATTTTATCATGTTAAAATAAAACATGTTAAAATGTAACATTTTATCATGTTAAAATGTAACATTTTATCATGTTAAATGCAACATGTTAAAATGTAACATTTTATCATGTTAAAATGCAACATGTTAAAATGTAACATTTTATCATGTTAAAATGCAACATGTTAAAATGTAACATTTTATTATGTTAAAATGAAACATGTTAAAATGTAACATATTAAAATGTAACATGTTAAAATGTTACATTTTAAAATGTAACATTTTAAAATTAAACATGATAAATTTTACATTTTATCATGTTAAAATGCAACATGTTAAAATGTAACATTTTATCATGTTAAAATGAAACATGTTAAAATGTAACATTTTATCATGTTAAAATGAAACATGTTAAAATGTACAATTTTATCGTGTTAAAATGAAACATGTTAAAATGTAACATTTTATCATGTTAAAATGAAACATGTTAAAATGTAACATTTTATCATGTTAAAATGAAACATGTTAAAATGTAACATTATATCATGTTAAAATGAAACATGTTAAAATGTAACATTTATCATGTTAAAATGCAACATGTTAAAATGTAACATTTTATCATGTTAAAATGCAGCATGTTAAAATGTAACATATTAAAATGTAACATGTTAAAATGTAACATTTTAAATTGTAACATTTTTAAATGAAACATGTTAAAATGTAACATTTTATCATGTTAAAATGAAACATGTTAAAATGTAACATTTTATCATGTTAAAATGCAACATGTTAAAATGTAACATTTTATCATGTTAAAATGCAACATGTTAAAATGTAACATATTAAAATGTAACATGTTAAAATGTAACATTTTATCATGTTAAAATGCAACATGTTAAAATGTAACATTTTATCATGTTCAAATGTAACATTTTAAAATGTAACATTTTATCATGTTAAAATGAAACATGTTAACATGTAAGATTTTATCATGTTAAAATGAAACATGTTAAAATGTAACATTTTATGATGTTAAAATGAAAAATGTTAAAATGTAACATTTTATCATGTTTAAATGAAACATGTAAAAATGTAACATTTTTAAATTTAACATTTTATCATGTAAAAATGAAACATGTTAAAATGTAACATTTTATCATGTTAAAATGCAACATGTTAAAATGTAACATTTTATCATGTTAAAATGCAACATGTTAAAATGTAACATTTTATCATGTTAAAATGCAACATGTTAAAATGTAACATTTTATCATTTTAAAATGCAACATGTTAAAATGTAACATATTAAAATATAACATGTTAAAATGTAACATTTTTTAATGTAACATTTTTAAATGAAACATGTTAAAATGTAAGATTTTATCATGTTAAAATGAAACATGTTAAAATGTAACATTTTATCATGTTAAAATGAAACATGTTAAAATGTAACATTTTATCATGTTAAAATGACACATATTGAAATGTAACATTTTATCATGTTAAAATGAAACATGTTAAAATGTAACATTTTATCATGTTAAAATGAAACATGTTAAAATGTAACATTTTATCATGTTAAAATGAAACATGTTAAAATGTAACATTTTATCATGTTAAAATGCAACATGTTAACATGTAACATTTTATCATGTTAAAATGAAACATGTTAAAATGTAACATTTTATCATGTTAAAATGCAACATGTTAAAATGTAACATTTTATCATGTTAAAATGCAACATGTTAAAATGTAACATGTTAAAATGAAACATGTTAAAATGTAACATTTTATCATGTTAAAATGAAACGTTAAAATGTAACATTTTATCATGTTAAATCGCAATATGTTAAAATGTAACATTTTATCATGTTAAAATGCAACATGTTAAAATGTAACATTTTATCATGTTAAAATGCAACATGTTAAAATGTAACATTTTATCATGTTAAAATGAAAAATGTTAAAATGTAACATTATATCATGTTTAAATGAAACGTAAAAATGTAAAATTTTTAAATGTAACATTTTATCATGTTAAAATGCAACATGTTAAAATGTAACATTTTATCATGTTAAAATGCAACATGTTAAAATGTAACATTTTATTATGTTAAAATGAAACGTTAAAATGTAACATTTTATCATGTTAAAATGAAACATGTTAAAATGTAACATATTAAAATGTAACATGTTAAAATGTTACATTTTAAAATGTAACATTTTAAAATGAAACATGTTAAAATGTAACATTTTATCATGTTAAAATGCAACATGTTAATATGTAACATTTTATCATGTTAAAATGAAACATGTTAAAATGTAACATTTTATTATGTTAAAATGAAACATGTTAAAATGTAACATTTTATCGTGTTAAAATGAAACATGTTAAAATGTAACATTTTATCATGTTAAAATGAAACATGTTAAAATGTAACATTTTATCATGTTAAAATGAAACATGTTAAAATGTAACATTATATCATGTTAAAATGAAACATGTTAAAATGTAACATTTATCATGTTAAAATGCAACATGTTAAAATGTAGCATTTTATCATGTTAAAATGCAGCATGTTAAAATGTAACATATTAAAATGTAACATGTTAAAATGTAACATTTTAAATTGTAACATTTTTAAATGAAACATGTTAAAATGTAACATTTTATCATGTTAAAATGAAACATGTTAAAATGTAACATTTTATCATGTTAAAATGCAACATGTTAAAATGTAATATTTTATCATGTTAAAATGCAACATGTTAAAATGTAACATTTTATCATGTTAAAATGCAACATGTTAAAATGTAACATATTAAAATGTAACATGTTAAAATGTAACATTTTATCATGTTAAAATGCAACATGTTAAAATGTAACATTTTATCATGTTAAAATGCAAAATGTTAAAATGTAACATATTAAAATGTAACATGTTCAAATGTAACATTTTAAAATGTAACATTTTATCATGTTAAAATGCAACATGTTAAAATGTAACATTTTTATCATGTTAAAATGCAACATGTAAAAATGTAACATTTTATCATGTTAAAATGCAACATGTTAAAATGTAACATTTTATCATGTTAAAATGAAACATGTTAAAATGTAACATTTTATCATGTTAAAATGAAACGTTAAAATGTAGCATTTTATCATGTTAAAATGCAACATGTTAAAATGTAACATTTTATTATGTTAAAATGCAACATGTTAAAATGTAACATTTTATCATGTTAAAATGCAACATGTTAAAATGTAACATTGTATCATGTTAAAATGAAACATGTTAAAATGTAACATTTTATTATGTTAAAATGAAACATGTTAAAATGTAACATATTAAAATGTAACATGTTAAAATGTTACATTTTAAAATGTAACAATTTAAAATGAAACATGTTAAAATGTAACATTTTATCATGTTAAAATGCAACATGTTAAAATGTAACATTTTATCATGTTAAAATGAAACATGTTAAAATGTAACATTTTATCATGTTAAAATGAAACATGTTAAAATGTAACATTTTATCATGTTAAAATGAAACATGTTAAAATGTAACATTTTAAAATGTAACATTTTAAAATGAAACATGTTAAAATGTAACATTTTATCATGTTAAAATGAAACATGTTTAAATGTAACATTTTATCATGTTAAAATGCAACATGTTAAAATGTAACATTTTATCATGTTAAAATGCAACATTTTAAAATGTAACATTTTATCATGTTAAAATGCAACATGTTAAAATGTAACATTTTTATCATGTTAAAATGCAACATGTAAAAATGTAACATTTTATCATGTTAAAATGAAACATGTTAAAATGTAACATTTATCATGTTAAAATGCAACATGTTAAAATGTAACATTTTATTATGTTAAAATGAAACATGTTAAAATGTAACATTTTATCGTGTTAAAATGAAACATGTTAAAATGTAACATTTTATCATGTTAAAATGAAACATGTTAAAATGTAACATTTTATCGTGTTAAAATGAAACATGTTAAAATGTAACATTTTATCATGTTAAAATGAAACATGTTAAAATGTAACATTTTATCATGTTAAAATGAAACATGTTAAAATGTAACATTATATCATGTTAAAATGAAACATGTTAAAATGTAACATTTATCATGTTAAAATGCAACATGTTAAAATGTAACATTTTATCATGTTAAAATGCAGCATGTTAAAATGTAACATATTAAAATGTAACATGTTAAAATGTAACATTTTAAATTGTAACATTTTTAAATGAAACATGTTAAAATGTAACATTTTATCATGTTAAAATGAAACATGTTAAAATGTAACATTTTATCATGTTAAAATGCAACATGTTAAAATGTAACATTTTATCATGTTAAAATGCAACATGTTAAAATGTAACATATTAAAATGTAACATGTTAAAATGTAACATTTTATCATGTTAAAATGCAACATGTTAAAATGTAACATTTTATCATGTTCAAATGTAACATTTTAAAATGTAACATTTTATCATGTTAAAATGAAACATGTTAACATGTATGATTTTATCATGTTAAAATGAAACATGTTAAAATGTAACATTTTATGATGTTAAAATGAAAAATGTTAAAATGTAACATTTTATCATGTTTAAATGAAACATGTAAAAATGTAACATTTTTAAATTTAACATTTTATCATGTAAAAATGAAACATGTTAAAATGTAACATTTTATCATGTTAAAATGCAACATGTTAAAATGTAACATTTTATCATGTTAAAATGCAACATGTTAAAATGTAACATTTTATCATGTTAAAATGCAACATGTTAAAATGTAACATTTTATCATTTTAAAATGCAACATGTTAAAATGTAACATATTAAAATATAACATGTTAAAATGTAACATTTTTTAATGTAACATTTTTAAATGAAACATGTTAAAATGTAAGATTTTATCATGTTAAAATGAAACATGTTAAAATGTAACATTTTATCATGTTAAAATGAAACATGTTAAAATGTAACATTTTATCATGTTAAAATGACACATATTGAAATGTAACATTTTATCATGTTAAAATGAAACATGTTAAAATGTAACATTTTATCATGTTAAAATGAAACATGTTAAAATGTAACATTTTATCATGTTAAAATGAAACATGTTAAAATGTAACATTTTATCATGTTAAAATGCAACATGTTAAAATGTAACATTTTATCATGTTAAAATGAAACATGTTAAAATGTAACATTTTATCATGTTAAAATGCAACATGTTAAAATGTAACATTTTATCATGTTAAAATGCAACATGTTAAAATGTAACATGTTAAAATGAAACATGTTAAAATGTAACATTTTATCATGTTAAAATGAAACGTTAAAATGTAACATTTTATCATGTTAAATCGCAATATGTTAAAATGTAACATTTTATCATGTTAAAATGCAACATGTTAAAATGTAACATTTTATCATGTTAAAATGCAACATGTTAAAATGTAACATTTTATCATGTTAAAATGAAAAATGTTAAAATGTAACATTATATCATGTTTAAATGAAACGTAAAAATGTAAAATTTTTAAATGTAACATTTTATCATGTTAAAATGCAACATGTTAAAATGTAACATTTTATCATGTTAAAATGCAACATGTTAAAATGTAACATTTTATTATGTTAAAATGAAACGTTAAAATGTAACATTTTATCATGTTAAAATGAAACATGTTAAAATGTAACATATTAAAATGTAACATGTTAAAATGTTACATTTTAAAATGTAACATTTTAAAATGAAACATGTTAAAATGTAACATTTTATCATGTTAAAATGCAACATGTTAATATGTAACATTTTATCATGTTAAAATGAAACATGTTAAAATGTAACATTTTATTATGTTAAAATGAAACATGTTAAAATGTAACATTTTATCGTGTTAAAATGAAACATGTTAAAATGTAACATTTTATCATGTTAAAATGAAACATGTTAAAATGTAACATTTTATCATGTTAAAATGAAACATGTTAAAATGTAACATTATATCATGTTAAAATGAAACATGTTAAAATGTAACATTTATCATGTTAAAATGCAACATGTTAAAATGTAGCATTTTATCATGTTAAAATGCAGCATGTTAAAATGTAACATATTAAAATGTAACATGTTAAAATGTAACATTTTAAATTGTAACATTTTTAAATGAAACATGTTAAAATGTAACATTTTATCATGTTAAAATGAAACATGTTAAAATGTAACATTTTATCATGTTAAAATGCAACATGTTAAAATGTAATATTTTATCATGTTAAAATGCAACATGTTAAAATGTAACATTTTATCATGTTAAAATGCAACATGTTAAAATGTAACATATTAAAATGTAACATGTTAAAATGTAACATTTTATCATGTTAAAATGCAACATGTTAAAATGTAACATTTTATCATGTTAAAATGCAAAATGTTAAAATGTAACATATTAAAATGTAACATGTTCAAATGTAACATTTTAAAATGTAACATTTTATCATGTTAAAATGCAACATGTTAAAATGTAACATTTTTATCATGTTAAAATGCAACATGTAAAAATGTAACATTTTATCATGTTAAAATGCAACATGTTAAAATGTAACATTTTATCATGTTAAAATGAAACATGTTAAAATGTAACATTTTATCATGTTAACATGAAACGTTAAAATGTAGCATTTTATCATGTTAAAATGCAACATGTTAAAATGTAACATTTTATTATGTTAAAATGCAACATGTTAAAATGTAACATTTTATCATGTTAAAATGCAACATGTTAAAATGTAACATTGTATCATGTTAAAATGAAACATGTTAAAATGTAACATTTTATTATGTTAAAATGAAACATGTTAAAATGTAACATATTAAAATGTAACATGTTAAAATGTTACATTTTAAAATGTAACAATTTAAAATGAAACATGTTAAAATGTAACATTTTATCATGTTAAAATGCAACATGTTAAAATGTAACATTTTATCATGTTAAAATGAAACATGTTAAAATGTAACATTTTATCATGTTAAAATGAAACATGTTAAAATGTAACATTTTATCATGTTAAAATGAAACATGTTAAAATGTAACATTTTAAAATGTAACATTTTAAAATGAAACATGTTAAAATGTAACATTTTATCATGTTAAAATGAAACATGTTTAAATGTAACATTTTATCATGTTAAAATGCAACATGTTAAAATGTAACATTTTATCATGTTAAAATGCAACATTTTAAAATGTAACATTTTATCATGTTAAAATGCAACATGTTAAAATGTAACATTTTTATCATGTTAAAATGCAACATGTAAAAATGTAACATTTTATCATGTTAAAATGAAACATGTTAAAATGTAACATTTATCATGTTAAAATGCAACATGTTAAAATGTAACATTTTATTATGTTAAAATGAAACATGTTAAAATGTAACATTTTATCGTGTTAAAATGAAACATGTTAAAATGTAACATTTTATCGTGTTAAAATGAAACATGTTAAAATGTAACATTTTATCATGTTAAAATGAAACATGTTAAAATGTAACATTTTATCATGTTAAAATGAAACATGTTAAAATGTAACATTATATCATGTTAAAATGAAACATGTTAAAATGTAACATTTATCATGTTAAAATGCAACATGTTAAAATGTAACATTTTATCATGTTAAAATGCAGCATGTTAAAATGTAACATATTAAAATGTAACATGTTAAAATGTAACATTTTAAATTGTAACATTTTTAAATGAAACATGTTAAAATGTAACATTTTGTCATGTTAAAATGAAACATGTTAAAATGTAACATTTTATCATGTTAAAATGCAACATGTTAAAATGTAACATTTTATCATGTTAAAATGCAACATGTTAAAATGTAACATTTTATCATGTTAAAATGCAACATGTTAAAATGTAACATATTAAAATGTAACATGTTAAAATGTAACATTTTATCATGTTAAAATGCAACATGTTAAAATGTAACATTTTATCATGTTAAAATGCAAAATGTTAAAATGTAACATATTAAAATGTAACATGTTCAAATGTAACATTTTAAAATGTAACATTTTATCATGTTAAAATGCAACATGTTAAAATGTAACATTTTTATCATGTTAAAATGCAACATGTAAAAATGTAACATTTTATCATGTTAAAATGAAACATGTTAAAATGTAACATTTATCATGTTAAAATGCAACATGTTAAAATGTAACATTTTATCATGTTAAAATGCAGCATGTTAAAATGTAACATATTAAAATGTAACATGTTAAAATGTAACATTTTAAATTGTAACATTTTTAAATGAAACATGTTAAAATGTAACATTTTATCATGTTAAAATGAAACATGTTAAAATGTAACATTTTATCATGTTAAAATGCAACATGTTAAAATGTAACATTTTATCATGTTAAAATGCAACATGTTAAAATGTAACATTTTATCATGTTAAAATGCAACATGTTAAAATGTAACATATTAAAATGTAACATGTTAAAATGTAACATTTTATCATGTTAAAATGCAACATGTTAAAATGTAACATTTTATCATGTTAAAATGCAAAATGTTAAAATGTAACATATTAAAATGTAACATGTTCAAATGTAACATTTTAAAATGTAACATTTTATCATGTTAAAATGCAACATGTTAAAATGTAACATTTTTATCATGTTAAAATGCAACATGTAAAAATGTAACATTTTATCATGTTAAAATGCAACATGTTAAAATGTAACATTTTATCATGTTAAAATGAAACGTTAAAATGTAGCATTTTATCATGTTAAAATGCAACATGTTAAAATGTAACATTTTATCATGTTAAAATGCAACATGTTAAAATGTAACATTTTATCATGTTAAAATGAAACATGTTAAAATGTAACATTTTATTATGTTAAAATGAAACATGTTAAAATGTAACATATTAAAATGTTACATTTTAAAATGTAACAATTTAAAATGAAACATGTTAAAATGTAACATTTTATCATGTTAAAATGCAACATGTTAAAATGTAACATTTTATCATGTTAAAATGAAACATGTTAAAATGTTACATTTTATCATGTTAAAATGAAACATGTTAAAATGTAACATTTTATCATGTTAAAATGAAACATGTTAAAATGTAACATTTTAAAATGTAACATTTTAAAATGAAACATGTTAAAATGTAACATTTTATCATGTTAAAATGAAACGTTAAAATGTAACATTTTATCATGTTAAAATGAAACATGTTAAAATGTAACATTTTAAAATGAAACATGTTAAAATGTAACATTTTATCATGTTAAAATGCAACATGTTAATATGTAACATTTTATCATGTTAAAATGAAACATGTTAAAATGTAACATTTTATCATGTTAAAATGAAACGTTAAAATGTAACATTTTATCATGTTAAAATGAAACATGTTAAAATGTAACATTTTATCATGTTAAAATGCAACATGTTAAAATGTAACATTTTATCATGTTAAAATGAAACGTTAAAATGTAACATTTTATTATGTTAAAATGAAACATGTTAAAATGTAACATTTTATTATGTTAAAATGACACATGTTAAAATGTAACATATTAAAATGCAACATGTTAAAATGTTACATTTTAAAATGTAACAATTTAAAATGAAACATGTTAAAATGTAACATTTTATCATGTTACAATGCAACATGTTAAAATGTAACATTTTATCATGTTAAAATGAAACATGTTAAAATGTAACATTTTATCATGTTAAAATGAAACATGTTAAAATGTAACATTTTATCATGTTAAAATGAAACATGTTAAAATGTAACATTTTATCATGTTAAAATGAAACATGTTAAAATGTAACATTTTATCATGTTAAAATGAAACATGTTAAAATGTAACATTTTATCATGTTAAAATGAAACATGTTAAAATGTAACATTATATCATGTTAAAATGAAACATGTTAAAATGTAACATTTTATCATGTTAAAATGCAACATGTAAAAATGTAACATTTTTAAATGTAACATTTTATCATGTTAAAATAAAACATGTTAAAATGTAACATTTTATCATGTTAAAATGTAACATTTTATCATGTTAAATGCAACATGTTAAAATGTAACATTTTATCATGTTAAAATGCAACATGTTAAAATGTAACATTTTATCATGTTAAAATGCAACATGTTAAAATGTAACATTTTATTATGTTAAAATGAAACATGTTAAAATGTAACATATTAAAATGTAACATGTTAAAATGTTACATTTTAAAATGTAACATTTTAAAATTAAACATGATAAATTTTACATTTTATCATGTTAAAATGCAACATGTTAAAATGTAACATTTTATCATGTTAAAATGAAACATGTTAAAATGTAACATTTTATCATGTTAAAATGAAACATGTTAAAATGTAACATTTTATCGTGTTAAAATGAAACATGTTAAAATGTAACATTTTATCATGTTAAAATGAAACATGTTAAAATGTAACATTTTATCATGTTAAAATGAAACATGTTAAAATGTAACATTATATCATGTTAAAATGAAACATGTTAAAATGTAACATTTATCATGTTAAAATGCAACATGTTAAAATGTAACATTTTATCATGTTAAAATGCAGCATGTTAAAATGTAACATATTAAAATGTAACATGTTAAAATGTAAGATTTTAAATTGTAACATTTTTAAATGAAACATGTTAAAATGTAACATTTTATCATGTTAAAATGAAACATGTTCAAATGTAACATTTTATCATGTTAAAATGCAACATGTTAAAATGTAACATTTTATCATGTTAAAATGCAACATGTTAAAATGTAACATATTAAAATGTAACATGTTAAAATGTAACATTTTATCATGTTAAAATGCAACATGTTAAAATGTAACATTTTATCATGTTCAAATGTAACATTTTAAAATGTAACATTTTATCATGTTAAAATGAAACATGTTAACATGTAAGATTTTATCATGTTAAAATGAAACATGTTAAAATGTAACATTTTATGATGTTAAAATGAAAAATGTTAAAATGTAACATTTTATCATGTTTAAATGAAACATGTAAAAATGTAACATTTTTAAATTTAACATTTTATCATGTAAAAATGAAACATGTTAAAATGTAACATTTTATCATGTTAAAATGCAACATGTTAAAATGTAACATTTTATCATGTTAAAATGCAACATGTTAAAATGTAACATTTTATCATGTTAAAATGCAACATGTTAAAATGTAACATTTTATCATTTTAAAATGCAACATGTTAAAATGTAACATATTAAAATATAACATGTTAAAATGTAACATTTTTTAATGTAACATTTTTAAATGAAACATGTTAAAATGTAAGATTTTATCATGTTAAAATGAAACATGTTAAAATGTAACATTTTATCATGTTAAAATGAAACATGTTAAAATGTAACATTTTATCATGTTAAAATGACACATATTGAAATGTAACATTTTATCATGTTAAAATGAAACATGTTAAAATGTAACATTTTATCATGTTAAAATGAAACATGTTAAAATGTAACATTTTATCATGTTAAAATGAAACATGTTAAAATGTAACATTTTATCATGTTAAAATGCAACATGTTAAAATGTAACATTTTATCATGTTAAAATGAAACATGTTAAAATGTAACATTTTATCATGTTAAAATGTAACATTTTATCATGTTAAAATGCAACATGTTAAAATGTAACATGTTAAAATGAAACATGTTAAAATGTAACATTTTATCATGTTAAAATGAAACGTTAAAATGTAACATTTTATCATGTTAAATCGCAATATGTTAAAATGTAACATTTTATCATGTTAAAATGCAACATGTTAAAATGTAACATTTTATCATGTTAAAATGCAACATGTTAAAATGTAACATTTTATCATGTTAAAATGAAAAATGTTAAAATGTAACATTATATCATGTTTAAATGAAACGTAAAAATGTAAAATTTTTAAATGTAACATTTTATCATGTTAAAATGCAACATGTTAAAATGTAACATTTTATCATGTTAAAATGCAACATGTTAAAATGTAACATTTTATTATGTTAAAATGAAACGTTAAAATGTAACATTTTATCATGTTAAAATGAAACATGTTAAAATGTAACATATTAAAATGTAACATGTTAAAATGTTACATTTTAAAATGTAACATTTTAAAATGAAACATGTTAAAATGTAACATTTTATCATGTTAAAATGCAACATGTTAATATGTAACATTTTATCATGTTAAAATGAAACATGTTAAAATGTAACATTTTATTATGTTAAAATGAAACATGTTAAAATGTAACATTTTATCGTGTTAAAATGAAACATGTTAAAATGTAACATTTTATCATGTTAAAATGAAACATGTTAAAATGTAACATTTTATTATGTTAAAATGAAACATGTTAAAATGTAACATTATATCATGTTAAAATGAAACATGTTAAAATGTAACATTTATCATGTTAAAATGCAACATGTTAAAATGTAGCATTTTATCATGTTAAAATGCAGCATGTTAAAATGTAACATATTAAAATGTAACATGTTAAAATGTAACATTTTAAATTGTAACATTTTTAAATGAAACATGTTAAAATGTAACATTTTATCATGTTAAAATGAAACATGTTAAAATGTAACATTTTATCATGTTAAAATGCAACATGTTAAAATGTAATATTTTATCATGTTAAAATGCAACATGTTAAAATGTAACATTTTATCATGTTAAAATGCAACATGTTAAAATGTAACATATTAAAATGTAACATGTTAAAATGTAACATTTTATCATGTTAAAATGCAACATGTTAAAATGTAACATTTTATCATGTTAAAATGCAAAATGTTAAAATGTAACATATTAAAATGTAACATGTTCAAATGTAACATTTTAAAATGTAACATTTTATCATGTTAAAATGCAACATGTTAAAATGTAACATTTTTATCATGTTAAAATGCAACATGTAAAAATGTAACATTTTATCATGTTAAAATGCAACATGTTAAAATGTAACATTTTATCATGTTAAAATGAAACATGTTAAAATGTAACATTTTATCATGTTAAAATGAAACGTTAAAATGTAGCATTTTATCATGTTAAAATGCAACATGTTAAAATGTAACATTTTATTATGTTAAAATGCAACATGTTAAAATGTAACATTTTATCATGTTAAAATGCAACATGTTAAAATGTAACATTGTATCATGTTAAAATGAAACATGTTAAAATGTAACATTTTATTATGTTAAAATGAAACATGTTAAAATGTAACATATTAAAATGTAACATGTTAAAATGTTACATTTTAAAATGTAACAATTTAAAATGAAACATGTTAAAATGTAACATTTTATCATGTTAAAATGCAACATGTTAAAATGTAACATTTTATCATGTTAAAATGAAACATGTTAAAATGTAACATTTTATCATGTTAAAATGAAACATGTTAAAATGTAACATTTTATCATGTTAAAATGAAACATGTTAAAATGTAACATTTTAAAATGTAACATTTTAAAATGAAACATGTTAAAATGTAACATTTTATCATGTTAAAATGAAACATGTTTAAATGTAACATTTTATCATGTTAAAATGCAACATGTTAAAATGTAACATTTTATCATGTTAAAATGCAACATTTTAAAATGTAACATTTTATCATGTTAAAATGCAACATGTTAAAATGTAACATTTTTATCATGTTAAAATGCAACATGTAAAAATGTAACATTTTATCATGTTAAAATGAAACATGTTAAAATGTAACATTTATCATGTTAAAATGCAACATGTTAAAATGTAACATTTTATTATGTTAAAATGAAACATGTTAAAATGTAACATTTTATCGTGTTAAAATGAAACATGTTAAAATGTAACATTTTATCATGTTAAAATGAAACATGTTAAAATGTAACATTTTATCATGTTAAAATGAAACATGTTAAAATGTAACATTATATCATGTTAAAATGAAACATGTTAAAATGTAACATTTATCATGTTAAAATGCAACATGTTAAAATGTAACATTTTATCATGTTAAAATGCAGCATGTTAAAATGTAACATATTAAAATGTAACATGTTAAAATGTAACATTTTAAATTGTAACATTTTTAAATGAAACATGTTAAAATGTAACATTTTGTCATGTTAAAATGAAACATGTTAAAATGTAACATTTTATCATGTTAAAATGCAACATGTTAAAATGTAACATTTTATCATGTTAAAATGCAACATGTTAAAATGTAACATTTTATCATGTTAAAATGCAACATGTTAAAATGTAACATATTAAAATGTAACATGTTAAAATGTAACATTTTATCATGTTAAAATGCAACATGTTAAAATGTAACATTTTATCATGTTAAAATGCAAAATGTTAAAATGTAACATATTAAAATGTAACATGTTCAAATGTAACATTTTAAAATGTAACATTTTATCATGTTAAAATGCAACATGTTAAAATGTAACATTTTTATCATGTTAAAATGCAACATGTAAAAATGTAACATTTTATCATGTTAAAATGAAACATGTTAAAATGTAACATTTATCATGTTAAAATGCAACATGTTAAAATGTAACATTTTATCATGTTAAAATGCAGCATGTTAAAATGTAACATATTAAAATGTAACATGTTAAAATGTAACATTTTAAATTGTAACATTTTTAAATGAAACATGTTAAAATGTAACATTTTATCATGTTAAAATGAAACATGTTAAAATGTAACATTTTATCATGTTAAAATGCAACATGTTAAAATGTAACATTTTATCATGTTAAAATGCAACATGTTAAAATGTAACATTTTATCATGTTAAAATGCAACATGTTAAAATGTAACATTTTATCATGTTAAAATGCAACATGTTAAAATGTAACATATTAAAATGTAACATGTTAAAATGTAACATTTTATCATGTTAAAATGCAACATGTTAAAATGTAACATTTTATCATGTTAAAATGCAAAATGTTAAAATGTAACATATTAAAATGTAACATGTTCAAATGTAACATTTTAAAATGTAACATTTCATCATGTTAAAATGCAACATGTTAAAATGTAACATTTTTATCATGTTAAAATGCAACATGTAAAAATGTAACATTTTATCATGTTAAAATGCAACATGTTAAAATGTAACATTTTATCATGTTAAAATGAAACATGTTAAAATGTAACATTTTATCATGTTAAAATGAAACGTTAAAATGTAGCATTTTATCATGTTAAAATGCAACATGTTAAAATGTAACATTTTATCATGTTAAAATGCAACATGTTAAAATGTAACATTTTATCATGTTAAAATGCAACATGTTAAAATGTAACATTTTATCATGTTAAAATGAAACATGTTAAAATGTAACATTTTATTATGTTAAAATGAAACATGTTAAAATGTAACATATTAAAATGTTACATTTTAAAATGTAACAATTTAAAATGAAACATGTTAAAATGTAACATTTTATCATGTTAAAATGCAACATGTTAAAATGTAACATTTTATCATGTTAAAATGAAACATGTTAAAATGTAACATTTTATCATGTTAAAATGAAACATGTTAAAATGTAACATTTTATCATGTTAAAATGAAACATTTAAAAATGTAACATTTTAAAATGTAACATTTTAAAATGAAACATGTTAAAATGTAACATCTTATCATGTTAAAATGCAACATGTTAAAATGTAACATTTTATCATGTTAAAATGCAACATGTTAAAATGTAACATTTTATCATATTAAAAAGTAACATGTTAAAATGTTACATTTTAAAATGAAACATTTTAAAATGAAACATGTTAAAATGTAACATTTTATCATGTTAAAATGCAACATGTTAATATGTAACATTTTATCATGTTAAAATGAAACATGTTAAAATGTAACATTTTATTATGTTAAAATGAAACCTGTTAAAATGTAACATTTTATCGTGTTAAAATGAAACATGTTAAAATGAAACATGTTAAAATGTAACATTTTATCATGTTAAAATGAAACATGTTAAAATGTAACATTATATCATGTTAAAATGAAACATGTTAAAATGTAACATATTAAAATGTAATATGTTAAAATGTAACATTTTAAATTGTAACATTTTTAAATGAAACATGTTAAAATGTAACATTTTGTCATGTTAAAATGAAACATGTTAAAATGTAACATTTTATCATGTTAAAATGCAACATGTTAAAATGTAACATTTTATCATGTTAAAATGCAACATGTTAAAATGTAACATTTTATCATGTTAAAATGCAACATGTTAAAATGTAACATATTAAAATGTAACATGTTAAAATGTAACATTTTATCATGTTAAAATGCAACATGTTAAAATGTAACATTTTAACATGTTAAAATGCAAAATGTTAAAATGTAACATATTAAAATGTAACATGTTCAAATGTAACATTTTATCATGTTAAAATGCAACATGTTAAAATGTAACATTTTTATCATGTTAAAATGCAACATGTAAAAATGTAACATTTTATCATGTTAAAATGCAACATGTTAAAATGTAACATTTTATCATGTTAAAATGAAACATGTTAAAATGTAACATTTTATCATGTTAAAATGAAACGTTAAAATGTAGCATTTTATCATGTTAAAATGCAACATGTTAAAATGTAACATTTTATCATGTTAAAATGCAACATGTTAAAATGTAACATTTTATCATGTTAAAATGCAACATGTTAAAATGTAACATTTTATCATGTTAAAATGAAACATGTTAAAATGTAACATTTTATTATGTTAAAATGAAACATGTTAAAATGTAACATTTTAAAATGTAACATTTTAAAATGAAACATGTTAAAATGTAACATTTTATCATGTTAAAATGAAACATGTTTAAATGTAACATTTTATCATGTTAAAATGCAACATGTTAAAATGTAACATTTTATCATGTTAAAATGCAACATTTTAAAATGTAACATTTTATCATGTTAAAATGCAACATGTTAAAATGTAACATTTTTATCATGTTAAAATGCAACATGTAAAAATGTAACATTTTATCATGTTAAAATGAAACATGTTAAAATGTAACATTTATCATGTTAAAATGCAACATGTTAAAATGTAACATTTTATTATGTTAAAATGAAACATGTTAAAATGTAACATTTTATCGTGTTAAAATGAAACATGTTAAAATGTAACATTTTATCATGTTAAAATGAAACATGTTAAAATGTAACATTTTATCATGTTAAAATGAAACATGTTAAAATGTAACATTATATCATGTTAAAATGAAACATGTTAAAATGTAACATTTATCATGTTAAAATGCAACATGTTAAAATGTAACATTTTATCATGTTAAAATGCAGCATGTTAAAATGTAACATATTAAAATGTAACATGTTAAAATGTAACATTTTAAATTGTAACATTTTTAAATGAAACATGTTAAAATGTAACATTTTGTCATGTTAAAATGAAACATGTTAAAATGTAACATTTTATCATGTTAAAATGCAACATGTTAAAATGTAACATTTTATCATGTTAAAATGCAACATGTTAAAATGTAACATTTTATCATGTTAAAATGTAACATATTAAAATGTAACATGTTAAAATGTAACATTTTATCATGTTAAAATGCAACATGTTAAAATGTAACATTTTATCATGTTAAAATGCAAAATGTTAAAATGTAACATATTAAAATGTAACATGTTCAAATGTAACATTTTAAAATGTAACATTTTATCATGTTAAAATGCAACATGTTAAAATGTAACATTTTTATCATGTTAAAATGCAACATGTAAAAATGTAACATTTTATCATGTTAAAATGAAACATGTTAAAATGTAACATTTATCATGTTAAAATGCAACATGTTAAAATGTAACATTTTATCATGTTAAAATGCAGCATGTTAAAATGTAACATATTAAAATGTAACATGTTAAAATGTAACATTTTAAATTGTAACATTTTTAAATGAAACATGTTAAAATGTAACATTTTATCATGTTAAAATGAAACATGTTAAAATGTAACATTTTATCATGTTAAAATGCAACATGTTAAAATGTAACATTTTATCATGTTAAAATGCAACATGTTAAAATGTAACATTTTATCATGTTAAAATGCAACATGTTAAAATGTAACATATTAAAATGTAACATGTTAAAATGTAACATTTTATCATGTTAAAATGCAACATGTTAAAATGTAACATTTTATCATGTTAAAATGCAAAATGTTAAAATGTAACATATTAAAATGTAACATGTTCAAATGTAACATTTTAAAATGTAACATTTCATCATGTTAAAATGCAACATGTTAAAATGTAACATTTTTATCATGTTAAAATGCAACATGTAAAAATGTAACATTTTATCATGTTAAAATGCAACATGTTAAAATGTAACATTTTATCATGTTAAAATGAAACATGTTAAAATGTAACATTTTATCATGTTAAAATGAAACGTTAAAATGTAGCATTTTATCATGTTAAAATGCAACATGTTAAAATGTAACATTTTATCATGTTAAAATGCAACATGTTAAAATGTAACATTTTATCATGTTAAAATGCAACATGTTAAAATGTAACATTTTATCATGTTAAAATGAAACATGTTAAAATGTAACATTTTATTATGTTAAAATGAAACATGTTAAAATGTAACATATTAAAATGTTACATTTTAAAATGTAACAATTTAAAATGAAACATGTTAAAATGTAACATTTTATCATGTTAAAATGCAACATGTTAAAATGTAACATTTTATCATGTTAAAATGAAACATGTTAAAATGTAACATTTTAAAATGTAACATTTTAAAATGAAACATGTTAAAATGTAACATCTTATCATGTTAAAATGCAACATGTTAAAATGTAACATTTTATCATGTTAAAATGCAACATGTTAAAATGTAACATTTTATCATATTAAAAAGTAACATGTTAAAATGTTACATTTTAAAATGAAACATTTTAAAATGAAACATGTTAAAATGTAACATTTTATCATGTTAAAATGCAACATGTTAATATGTAACATTTTATCATTCTAAAATGAAACATGTTAAAATGTAACATTTTATTATGTTAAAATGAAACATGTTAAAATGTAACATTTTATCGTGTTAAAATGAAACATGTTAAAATGAAACATGTTAAAATGTAACATTTTATCATGTTAAAATGAAACATGTTAAAATGTAACATTATATCATGTTAAAATGAAACATGTTAAAATGTAACATATTAAAATGTAATATGTTAAAATGTAACATTTTAAATTGTAACATTTTTAAATGAAACATGTTAAAATGTAACATTTTGTCATGTTAAAATGAAACATGTTAAAATGTAACATTTTATCATGTTAAAATGCAACATGTTAAAATGTAACATTTTATCATGTTAAAATGCAACATGTTAAAATGTAACATTTTATCATGTTAAAATGCAACATGTTAAAATGTAACATATTAAAATGTAACATGTTAAAATGTAACATTTTATCATGTTAAAATGCAACATGTTAAAATGTAACATTTTATCATGTTAAAATGCAAAATGTTAAAATGTAACATATTAAAATGTAACATGTTCAAATGTAACATTTTAAAATGTAACATTTTATCATGTTAAAATGCAACATGTTAAAATGTAACATTTTTATCATGTTAAAATGCAACATGTAAAAATGTAACATTTTATCATGTTAAAATGCAACATGTTAAAATGTAACATTTTATCATGTTAAAATGAAACATGTTAAAATGTAACATTTTATCATGTTAAAATGAAACGTTAAAATGTAGCATTTTATCATGTTAAAATGCAACATGTTAAAATGTAACATTTTATCATGTTAAAATGCAACATGTTAAAATGTAACATTTTATCATGTTAAAATGCAACATGTTAAAATGTAACATTTTATCATGTTAAAATGAAACATGTTAAAATGTAACATTTTATTATGTTAAAATGAAACATGTTAAAATGTAACATATTAAAATGTAACATGTTAAAATGTTACATTTTAAAATGTAACAATTTAAAATGAAACATGTTAAAATGTAACATTTTATCATGTTAAAATGCAACATGTTAAAATGTAACATTTTATCATGTTAAAATGAAACATGTTAAAATGTAACATTTTATCATGTTAAAATGAAACATGTTAAAATGTAACATTTTATCATGTTAAAATGAAACATGTTAAAATGTAACATTTTAAAATGTAACATTTTAAAATGAAACATGTTAAAATGTAACATTTTATCATGTTAAAATGAAACATGTTTAAATGTAACATTTTATCATGTTAAAATGCAACATGTTAAAATGTAACATTTTATCATGTTAAAATGCAATATGTTAAAATGTAACATTTTATCATGTTAAAATGCAACATGTTAAAATGTAACATTTTAAAATGTAACATTTTAAAATGAAACATGTTAAAATGTAACATTTTATCATGTTAAAATGAAACATGTTATAATGTAACATTTTATCATGTTAAAATGCAACATGTTAAAATGTAACATTTTATCATGTTAAAATGCAACATGTTAAAATGTAACATTTTATCATGTTAAAATGCAACATGTTAAAATGTAACATATTAAAATGTAACATGTTAAAATGTAACATTTTAAAATGTAACATTTTAAAATGAAACATGTTAAAATGTAACATTTTATCATGTTAAAATGAAACATGTTAAAATGTAACATTTTATCATGTAAAAATGCAACATGTTAAAATGTAACATTTTATCATGTTAAAATGCAACATGTTAAAATGTAACATTTTATCATGTTAAAATGAAACATGTTAAAATGTAAGATTTTATCATGTTAAAATGTAACACATTAAAATATAACATGTTAAAATGTAACATTTTTTAATGTAACATTTTTAAATGAAACATGTTAAAATGTAACATGTTATCATGTTAAAATGAAACAAGTTAAAATGTAACATTTTATCATGTTAAAATGAAACATGTTAAAATGTAAGATTTTATCATGTTAAAATGAAACATGTAAAAATGTAACATTTTATCATGTTAATATGAAACATGTTAAAATGTAACATTTTATGATGTTAAAATGAAACATGTTAAAATGTAACATTTTATCATGT
The DNA here is from genome assembly GCF_028750875.1 of Macrosteles quadrilineatus. NCBI lineage: Eukaryota > Metazoa > Arthropoda > Insecta > Hemiptera > Cicadellidae > Macrosteles > Macrosteles quadrilineatus. The sequence continues at coordinate 5,041,644 of NW_026542599.1, read as the reverse complement.
TAAAATAAAACATGTTAAAATGTAACATTTTATCATGTTAAAATGCAACATGTTAAAATGTAACATATTAAAATGTAACATTTTAAAATGAAACATGTTAAAATGTAACATTTTATCATGTTAAAATGAAACATGTAAAATGTAACATTTTATCATGTTAAAATGCAACATGTTAAAATGTAACATTTTATCATGTTAAAATACAACATGTTAAAATGTAACATTTTATCATGTTAAAATGCAACATGTTTAAATGTGACATATTAAAATGTAACATGTTAAAATGTAACATTTTATGATGTTAAAATGAAAAATGTTAAAATGTAACATTTTATAATGTTTAAATGAAACATGTAAAAATGTAACATTTTTAAATTTAACATTTTATCGTGTTAAAATGAAACATGTTAAAATGTAACATTTTATCATGTTAAAATGCAACATGTTAAAATGTAACATTTTATCATGTTAAAATGCAACATGTTAAAATGTAACATTTTTTAATGTAACATTTTTAAATGAAACATGTTAAAATGTAACATTTTATCATGTTAAAATGTAACATATTAAAATGTAACATGTTCAAATGTAACATTTTAAAATGTAACATTTTATCATGTTAAAATGCAACATGTTAAAATGTAACATTTTACTATGTTAAAATGCAACATGTTAAAATGTAACATATTAAAATGTAATATGTTAAAATGTAACATTTTAAAATGTAACATTTTTAAATGAAACATGTTAAAATGTAACATTTTATCATGTTAAAATGCAACATGTTAAAATGTAACATTTTATCTTGTTAAAATGCAACATGTTAAAATGTAACATTTTATAATGTTAAAATGCAACATGTTAAAATGTAACATTTTAAAATGTAACATTTTAAAATGAAACATGTTAAAATGTAACATTTTATCATGTTAAAATGAAACATGTTATAATGTAACATTTTATCATGTTAAAATGCAACATGTTAAAATGTAACATTTTATCATGTTAAAATGCAACATGTTAAAATGTAACATTTTATCATGTTAAAATGCAACATGTTAAAATGTAACATATTAAAATGTAACATGTTAAAATGTAACATTTAAAAATGTAACATTTTAAAATGAAACATGTTAAAATGTAACATTTTATCATGTTAAAATGAAACATGTTAAAATGTAACATTTTATCATGTTAAAATGCAACATGTTAAAATGTAACATTTTATCATGTTAAAATGCAACATGTTAAAATGTAACATTTTATCATGTTAAAATGCAACATGTTAAAATGTAACATTTTATCATGTTAAAATGAAACATGTTAAAATGTAAGATTTTATCATGTTAAAATGAAACATGTTAAAATGTAACATTTTATGATGTTAAAATGAAAAATGTTAAAATGTAACATTTTATCATTTTTAAATGAAACATGTAAAAATGTAACATTTTTAAATTTAACATTTTATCATGTTAAAATGAAACATGTTAAAATGTAACATTTTATCGTGGTAAAATGCAACATGTTAAAATGTAACATTTTATCATGTTAAAATGCAACATGTTAAAATGTAACATTTTATCATGTTAAAATGCAACATGTTAAAATGTAACATTTTATCATGTTAAAATGCAACATGTTAAAATGTAACATATTAAAATATAACATGTTAAAATGTAACATTTTTTAATGTAACATTTTTAAATGAAACATGTTAAAATGTAACATGTTATCATGTTAAAATGAAACAAGTTAAAATGTAACATTTTATCATGTTAAAATGCAACATGTTAAAATGTAACATTTTATCATGTTAAAATGCAACATGTTAAAAAGTAACATTTTATCATGTTAAAATGAAACATGTTAAAATGTAACATTTTATCATGTTAAAATGAAACATGTTAAAATGTAACATTTTATCATGTTAAAATGAAACATGTTAAAATGTAACATTTTATCATGTTAAAATGAAACATGTTAAAATGTAACATTTTATCATGTTAAAATGAAACATGTTAAAATGTAACATTTTATCATGTTAAAATGAAACATGTTAAAATGTAACATTTTATCATGTTAAAATGAAACATGTTAAAATGTAACATTTTATCAAGTTAAAATGCAACATGTTAAAATGTAACATTTTATCATGTTAAAATGAAACATGTTAAAATGTAACATTTCATCATGTTAAAATGCAACATGTTAAAATGTAACATTTTATCATGTTAAAATGCAACATGTTAAAATGTAACATGTTAAAATGAAACATGTTAAAATGTAACATTTTATCATGTTAAAATGAAACATTTTATCATGTTAAAATGAAACGTTAAAATGTAACATTTTATCATGTTAAAATGAAACATGTTAAAATGTAACATTTTATCATGTTAAAATGAAACATGTTAAAATGTAACATTTTATCATGTTAAAATGCAACATGTTTAAATGTAACATTTTATCATGTTAAAATGCAACATGTTAAAATGTAACATATTAAAATGTAACATGTTCAAATGTAACATTTTAAAATGTAACATTTTATCATGTTAAATCGCAATATGTTAAAATGTAACATTTTATCATGTTAAAATGCAACATGTTAAAATGTAACATTTTATCATGTTAAAATGCAACATGTTAAAATGTAACATATTAAAATATAACATGTTAAAATGTAACATTTTTTAATGTAACATTTTTAAATGAAACATGTTAAAATGTAACATGTTATCATGTTAAAATGAAACAAGTTAAAATGTAACATTTTACCATGTTAAAATAAGACATGTTAAAATGAGACATGTTAAAATGTAACATATTAAAATGTAACATGTTAAAATGTAACATTTTTTAATGTAACATTTTTAAATGAAACATGTTAAAATGTAACATTTTATCATGTTAAAATGTAACATATTAAAATGTAACATGTTCAAATGTAACATTTTAAAATGTAACATTTTATCATGTTAAATCGCAATATGTTAAAATGTAACATTTTATCATGTTAAAATGCAACATGTTAAAATGTAACATTTTACTATGTTAAAATGCAACATGTTAAAATGTAACATATTAAAATGTAACATGTTAAAATGTAACATTTTAAAATGTAACATTTTTAAATGAAACGTGTTAAAATGTAACATTTTATCATGTTAAAATGAAACATGTTAAAATGTAACATTTTATCATGTTAAAATGAAACATGTTAAAATGTAACATTTTATCATGTTAAAATGCAACATGTTAAAATGTAACATTTTATCTTGTTAAAATGCAACATGTTAAAATGTAACATTTTATAATGTTAAAATGCAACATGTTAAAATGTAACATTTTAAAATGTAACATTTTAAAATGAAACATGTTAAAATGTAACATTTTATCATGTTAAAATGAAACATGTTATAATGTAACATTTTATCATGTTAAAATGCAACATGTTAAAATGTAACATTTTATCATGTTAAAATGCAACATGTTAAAATGTAACATTTTATCATGTTAAAATGCAACATGTTAAAATGTAACATATTAAAATGTAACATGTTAAAATGTAACATTTTAAAATGTAACATTTTAAAATGAAACATGTTAAAATGTAACATTTTATCATGTTAAAATGAAACATGTTAAAATGTAACATTTTATCATGTTAAAATGCAACATGTTAAAATGTAACATTTTATCATGTTAAAATGCAACATGTTAAAATGTAACATTTTATCATGTTAAAATGAAACATGTTAAAATGTAAGATTTTATCATGTTAAAATGAAACATGTTAAAATGTAACATTTTATGATGTTAAAATGAAAAATGTTAAAATGTAACATTTTATCATGTTTAAATGAAACATGTAAAAATGTAACATTTTTAAATTTAACATTTTATCATGTTAAAATGAAACATGTTAAAATGTAACATTTTATCATGGTAAAATGCAACATGTTAAAATGTAACATTTTATCATGTTAAAATGCAACATGTTAAAATGTAACATTTTATCATGTTAAAATGCAACATGTTAAAATGTAACATTTTATCATGTTAAAATGCAACATGTTAAAATGTAACATATTAAAATATAACATGTTAAAATGTAACATTTTTTAATGTAACATTTTTAAATGAAACATGTTAAAATGTAACATGTTACCATGTTAAAATGAAACAAGTTAAAATGTAACATTTTATCATGTTAAAATGCAACATGTTAAAATGTAACATTTTATCATGTTAAAATGCAACATGTTAAAAAGTAACATTTTATCATGTTAAAATGAAACATGTTAAAATGTAAGATTTTATCATGTTAAAATGAAACATGTTAAAATGTAACATTTTATCATGTTAAAATGAAACATGTTAAAATGTAACATTTTATCATGTTAAAATGAAACATGTTAAGATGTAACATTTTATCATGTTAAAATGAAACATGTTAAAATGTAACATTTTATCATGTTAAAATGCAACATGTTAAAATGTAACATTTTATCATGTTAAAATGCAACATGTTAAAATGTAACATTTTATTATGTTAAAATGCAACATGTTAAAATGTAACATTTTTTCATGTTAAAATGAAACATGTTAAAATGTAACATTTCATCATGTTAAAATGCAACATGTTAAAATGTAACATGTTAAAATGAAACATGTTAAAATGTAACATTTTATCATGTTAAAATGAAACGTTAAAATGTAACATTTTATCATGTTAAAATGAAACATGTTAAAATGTAACATTTTATCATGTTAAAATGCAACATGTTAAAATGTAACATTTTATCATGTTAAAATGCAACATGTTAAAATGTAACATATTAAAATGTAACATGTTCAAATGTAACATTTTAAAATGTAACATTTTATCATGTTAAATCGCAATATGTTAAAATGTAACATTTTATCATGTTAAAATGCAACATGTTAAAATGTAACATTTTATCATGTTAAAATGCAACATGTTAAAATGTAACATATTAAAATATAACATGTTAAAATGTAACATTTTTTAATGTAACATTTTTAAATGAAACATGTTAAAATGTAACATGTTATCATGTTAAAATGAAACAAGTTAAAATGTAACATTTTATCATGTTAAAATGCAACATGTTAAAATGTAACATTTTATCATGTTAAAATGCAACATGTTAAAAAGTAACATTTTATCATGTTAAAATGAAACATGTTTTAATGTAAGATTTTATCATGTTAAAATGAAACATGTTAAAATGTAAGATTTTATCATGTTAAAATGAAACATGTTAAAATGTAACATTTTATCATGTTAAAATGAAACATGTTAAAATGTAACATTTTATCATGTTAAAATGAAACATGTTAAAATGTAACATTTTATCATGTTAAAATGAAACATGTTAAAATGTAACATTTTATCATGTTAAAATGAAACATGTTAAAATATAACATTTTATCATGTTAAAATGCAACATGTTAAAATGTAACATTTTATCATGTTAAAATGTAACTTTTCATCATGTTAAAATGCAACATGTTAAAATGTAACATTTTATCATGTTAAAATGCAACATGTTAAAATGTAACATGTTAAAATGAAACATGTTAAAATGTAACATTAATTCATGTTAAAATGAAACGTTAAAATGTAACATTTTATCATGTTAAAATGAAACATGTTAAAATGTAACATTTTATCATGTTAAAATGAAACATGTTAAAATGTAACATTTTATCATGTTAAAATGCAACATGTTAAAATGTAACATTTTATCATGTTAAAATGCAACATGTTAAAATGTAACATATTAAAATGTAACATGTTCAAATGTAACATTTTAAAATGTAACATTTTATCATGTTAAATCGCAATATGTTAAAATGTAACATTTTATCATGTTAAAATGCAACATGTTAAAATGTAACATTTTATCATGGTTAAATGCAACATGTTAAAATGTAACATATTAAAATGTAACATGTTCAAATGTAACATTTTAAAATGTAACATTTTATCATGTTAAATCGCAATATGTTAAAATGTAACATTTTATCATGTTAAAATGCAACATGTTAAAATGTAACATTTTATCATGTTAAAATGAAACATGTTAAAATGTAAGATTTTATCATGTTAAAATGAAACATGTTAAAATGTAACATTTTATGATGTTAAAATGAAAAATGTTAAAATGTAACATTTTATCATTTTTAAATGAAACATGTAAAAATGTAACATTTTTAAATTTAACATTTTATCATGTTAAAATGAAACATGTTAAAATGTAACATTTTATCATGGTAAAATGCAACATGTTAAAATGTAACATTTTATCATGTTAAAATGCAACATGTTAAAATGTAACATTTTATCATGTTAAAATGCAACATGTTAAAATGTAACATTTTATCATGTTAAAATGCAACATGTTAAAATGTAACATATTAAAATATAACATGTTAAAATGTAACATTTTTTAATGTAACATTTTTAAATGAAACATGTTAAAATGTAACATGTTATCATGTTAAAATGAAACAAGTTAAAATGTAACATTTTATCATGTTAAAATGCAACATGTTAAAATGTAACATTTTATCATGTTAAAATGCAACATGTTAAAAAGTAACATTTTATCATGTTAAAATGAAACATGTTAAAATGTAAGATTTTATCATGTTAAAATGAAACATGTTAAAATGTAACATTTTATCATGTTAAAATGAAACATGTTAAAATGTAACATTTTATCATGTTAAAATGAAACATGTTAAAATGTAACATTTTATCATGTTAAAATGAAACATGTTAAAATGTAACATTTTATCATGTTAAAATGAAACATGTTAAAATGTAACATTTTATCATGTTAAAATGAAACATGTTAAAATGTAACATTTTATCATGTTAAAATGAAACATGTTAAAATGTAACATTTTATCAAGTTAAAATGCAACATGTTAAAATGTAACATTTTATCATGTTAAAATGAAACATGTTAAAATGAAACATGTTAAAATGTAACATTTCATCATGTTAAAATGCAACATGTTAAAATGTAACATTTTATCATGTTAAAATGCAACATGTTAAAATGTAACATGTTAAAATGAAACATGTTAAAATGTAACATTTTATCATGTTAAAATGAAACGTTAAAATGTATCATTTTATCATGTTAAAATGAAACATGTTAAAATGTAACATTTTATCATGTTAAAATGAAACATGTTAAAATGTAACATTTTATCATGTTAAAATGCAACATGTTAAAATGTAACATTTTATCATGTTAAAATGCAACATGTTAAAATGTAACATATTAAAATGTAACATGTTCAAATGTAACATTTTAAAATGTAACATTTTATCATGTTAAATCGCAATATGTTAAAATGTAACATTTTATCATGTTAAAATGCAACATGTTAAAATGTAACATTTTATCATGTTAAAATGCAACATGTTAAAATGTAACATATTAAAATATAACATGTTAAAATGTAACATTTTTTAATGTAACATTTTTAAATGAAACATGTTAAAATGTAACATGTTATCATGTTAAAATGAAACAAGTTAAAATGTAACATTTTACCATGTTAAAATAAGACATGTTAAAATGAGACATGTTAAAATGTAACATATTAAAATGTAACATGTTAAAATGTAACATTTTTTAATGTAACATTTTTAAATGAAACATGTTAAAATGTAACATTTTATCATGTTAAAATGTAACATATTAAAATGTAACATGTTCAAATGTAACATTTTAAAATGTAACATTTTATCATGTTAAATCGCAATATGTTAAAATGTAACATTTTATCATGTTAAAATGCAACATGTTAAAATGCAACATGTTAAAATGTAACATTTTACTATGTTAAAATGCAACATGTTAAAATGTAACATTTTACTATGTTAAAATGCAACATGTTAAAATGTAACATATTAAAATGTAACATGTTAAAATGTAACATTTTAAAATGTAACATTTTTAAATGAAACGTGTTAAAATGTAACATTTTATCATGTTAAAATGAAACATGTTAAAATGTAACATTTTATCATGTTAAAATGAAACATGTTAAAATGTAACATTTTATCATGTTAAAATGCAACATGTTAAAATGTAACATTTTATCTTGTTAAAATGCAACATGTTAAAATGTAACATTTTATAATGTTAAAATGCAACATGTTAAAATGTAACATTTTAAAATGTAACATTTTAAAATGAAACATGTTAAAATGTAACATTTTATCATGTTAAAATGAAACATGTTATAATGTAACATTTTATCATGTTAAAATGCAACATGTTAAAATGTAACATTTTATCATGTTAAAATGCAACATGTTAAAATGTAACATTTTATCATGTTAAAATGCAACATGTTAAAATGTAACATATTAAAATGTAACATGTTAAAATGTAACATTTTAAAATGTAACATTTTAAAATGAAACATGTTAAAATGTAACATTTTATCATGTTAAAATGCAACATGTTAAAATGTAACATTTTATCATGTTAAAATGCAACATGTTAAAATGTAACATTTTATCATGTTAAAATGAAACATGTTAAAATGTAAGATTTTATCATGTTAAAATGAAACATGTTAAAATGTAACATTTTATGATGTTAAAATGAAAAATGTTAAAATGTAACATTTTATCATGTTTAAATGAAACATGTAAAAATGTAACATTTTTAAATTTAACATTTTATCATGTTAAAATGAAACATGTTAAAATGTAACATTTTATCATGGTAAAATGCAACATGTTAAAATGTAACATTATATCATGTTAAAATGCAACATGTTAAAATGTAACATTTTATCATGTTAAAATGCAACATGTTAAAATGTAACATTTTATCATGTTAAAATGCAACATGTTAAAATGTAACATATTAAAATATAACATGTTAAAATGTAACATTTTTTAATGTAACATTTTTAAATGAAACATGTTAAAATGTAACATGTTATCATGTTAAAATGAAACAAGTTAAAATGTAACATTTTATCATGTTAAAATGCAACATGTTAAAATGTAACATTTTATCATGTTAAAATGCAACATGTTAAAAAGTAACATTTTATCATGTTAAAATGAAACATGTTAAAATGTAAGATTTTATCATGTTAAAATGAAACATGTTAAAATGTAACATTTTATCATGTTAAAATGAAACATGTTAAAATGTAACATTTTATCATGTTAAAATGAAACATGTTAAAATGTAACATTTTATCATGTTAAAATGAAACATGTTAAAATGTAACAATTTATCATGTTAAAATGAAACATGTTAAAATGTAACATTTTATCATGTTAAAATGAAACATGTTAAAATGTAACATTTTATCATGTTAAAATGAAACATGTTAAAATGTAACATTTTATCATGTTAAAATGCAACATGTTAAAATGTAACATTTTATCATGTTAAAATGCAACATGTTAAAATGTAACATTTTATCATGTTAAAATGAAACATGTTAAAATGTAACATTTCATCATGTTATAATGCAACATGTTAAAATGTAACATTTTATCATGTTAAAATGCAACATGTTAAAATGTAACATGTTAAAATGAAACATGTTAAAATGTAACATTTTATCATGTTAAAATGAAACGTTAAAATGTAACATTTTATCATGTTAAAATGAAACATGTTAAAATGTAACATTTTATCATGTTAAAATGCAACATGTTAAAATGTAACATTTTATCATGTTAAAATGCAACATGTTCAAATGTAACATTTTAAAATGTAACATTTTATCATGTTAAATCGCAATATGTTAAAATGTAACATTTTATCATGTTAAAATGCAACATGTTAAAATGTAACATTTTATCATGTTAAAATGCAACATGTTAAAATGTAACATATTAAAATATAACATGTTAAAATGTAACATTTTTTAATGTAACATTTTTAAATGAAACATGTTAAAATGTAACATGTTATCATGTTAAAATGAAACAAGTTAAAATGTAACATTTTATCATGTTAAAATGCAACATGTTAAAATGTAACATTTTATCATGTTAAAATGCAACATGTTAAAAAGTAACATTTTATCATGTTAAAATGAAACATGTTTTAATGTAAGATTTTATCATGTTAAAATGAAACATGTTAAAATGTAACATTTTATCATGTTAAAATGAAACATGTTAAAATGTAACATTTTATCATGTTAAAATGCAACATGTTAAAATGTAACATGTTAAAATGAAACATGTTAAAATGTAACATTTTATCATGTTAAAATGCAACATGTTAAAATGTAACATGTTAAAATGAAACATGTTAAAATGTAACATTTTATCATGTTAAAATGAAACGTTAAAATGTAACATTTTATCATGTTAAAATGAAACATGTTAAAATGTAACATTTTATCATGTTAAAATGAAACATGTTAAAATGTAACATTTTATCATGTTAAAATGAAACATGTTTAAATGTAACATTTTATCATGTTAAAATGCAACATGTTAAAATGTAACATTTTATCATGTTGAAATGCAACATGTTAAAATGTAACATTTTATCATGTTAAAATGCAACATGTTAAAATGTAACATATTAAAATGTAACATGTTAAAATGTAACATTTTAAAATGAAACATGTTAAAATGTAACATATTATCATGTTAAAATGAAACATGTTAAAATGTAACATTTTATCATGTTAAAATGCAACATGTTATAATGTAACATTTTATCATGTTAAAATGCAAAATGTTAAAATGTAACATATTAAAATGTAACATGTTCAAATGTAACATTTTAAAATGTAACATTTTATCATGTTAAAATGCAACATGTTAAAATGTAACATTTTTATCGTGTTAAAATGCAACATGTAAAAATGTAACATTTTATCATGTTAAAATGCAACATGTTAAAATGTAACATTTTATCATGTTAAAATGAAACATGTTAAAATGTAACATTTTATCATGTTAAAATGAAACATTTTAAAATGTAACATTTTATCATGTTAAAATGAAACATGTTAAAATGTAACATTTTATCATGTTAAAATGAAACATGTTAAAATGTAACATTTTATCATGTTAAAATGCAACATGTTAAAATGTAACATTTTATCATGTTAAAATGCAACATGATAAAATGTAACATATTAAAATGTAACATGTTCAAATGTAACATTTTAAAATGTAACATTTTAAAATTTAACATTTTAAAATGTAACATTTTATCATGTTAAAATGCATGCAACATGTTAAAATGTAACGTATTAAAATGTAACATGTTAAAATGTAACATTTTAAAATTTAACATTTTTAAATGTAACATTTTAAAATGTAACATTTTAAAATGAAACATGTTAAAATGTAACATTTTATCATGTTAAAATGCAAAATGTTAAAATGTAACATTTTATCATGTTAAAATGAAACGTTAAAATGTAACATTTTATCATGTTAAAATGAAACATGTTAAAATGTAACATTTTATCATGTTAAAATGAAACATGTTAAAATGTAACATTATATCATGTTAAAATGAAACATGTTAAAATGTAACATTTTATCATGTTAAAATGCAACATGTTAAAATGTAACATTTTATCATGTTAAAATGCAACATGTTAAAATGTAACATTTTATCATGTTAAAATGAAAAATGTTAAAATGTAACATTTTATCATGTTTAAATGAAACATGTAAAAATGTAACATTTTTAAATGTAACATTTTATCATGTTAAAATGAAACATGTTAAAATGTAACATTTTATCATGTTAAAATGCAACATGTTAAAATGAAACATTTTACCATGTTAAAATGCAACATGTTAAAATGTAACATTTTATCATGTTAAAATGAAACGTTAAAATGTAACATTTTATAATGTTAAAATGAAACATGTTAAAATGTAACATTTTATCATGTTAAAATGAAACATTTTAAAATGTAACATTTTATCATGTTAAAATGAAACATGTTAAAATGTAACATTTTATCATGTTAAAATGAAACATGTTAAAATGTAACATTTTATCATGTTAAAATGCAACATGTTAAAATGTAACATTTTATCATGTTAAAATGCAACATGATAAAATGTAACATATTAAAATGTAACAAGTTAAAATGTTACATTTTAAAATGTAACATTTTAAAATGAAACATGTTAAAATGTAACATTTTATCATGTTAAAATGCAACATGTTAATATGTAACATTTTATCATGTTAAAATGAAGCATGTTAAAATGTAACATTTTATCATGTTAAAATGTAACATTTTATCATGTTAAAATGAAACATGTTAAAATGTAACATTTTATCATGTTAAAATGAAACATGTTAAAATGTAACATTTTATCATGTTAAAATGCAACATGTTAAAATGTAACATTTTATCATGTTAAAATGAAACGTTAAAATGTAACATTTTATCATGTTAAAATGAAACATGTTAAAATGTAACATTTTATTATGTTAAAATGACACGTTAAAATGTAACATATTAAAATGTAACATGTTAAAATGTTACATTTTAAAATGTAACAATTTAAAATGAAACATGTTAAAATGTAACATTTTATCATGTTAAAATGCAACATGTTAAAATGTAACATTTTATCATGTTAAAATGAAACATGTTAAAATGTAACATTTTATCATGTTAAAATGAAACATGTTAAAATGTAACATTTTATCATGTTAAAATGAAACATGTTAAAATGTAACATTTTATCATGTTAAAATGAAACATGTTAAAATGTAACATTTTATCATGTTAAAATGAAACATGTTAAAATGTAACATTATATCATGTTAAAATGAAACATGTTAAAATGTAACATTTTATCATGTTAAAATGCAACATGTAAAAATGTAACATTTTTAAATGTAACATTTTATAATGTTAAAATAAAACATGTTAAAATGTAACATTTTATCATGTTAAAATGCAACATGTTAAAATGTAACATTTTATCATGTTAAATGCAACATGTTAAAATGTAACATTTTATCATGTTAAAATGCAACATGTTAAAATATAACATTTTATCATGTTAAAATGTAACATGTTAAAATGTAACATTTTATTATGTTAAAATGAAACATGTTAAAATGTAACATATTAAAATGTAACATGTTAAAATGTTACATTTTAAAATGTAACATTTTAAAATTAAACATGTTAAAATGTAACATTTTATCATGTTAAAATGAAACATGTTAAAATGTAACATTTTATCATGTTAAAATGAAACATGTTAAAATGTAACATTTTATCATGTTAAAATGAAACATGTTAAAATGTAACATTATATCATGTTAAAATGTAACATTTATCATGTTAAAATGCAACATGTTAAAATGTAACATTTTATCATGTTAAAATGCAGCATGTTAAAATGTAACATATTAAAATGTAACATGTTAAAATGTAACATTTTAAATTGTAACATTTTTAAATGAAACATGTTAAAATGTAACATTTTATCATGTTAAAATGAAACATGTTAAAATGTAACATTTTATCATGTTAAAATGAAACGTTAAAATGTAACATTTTATCATGTTAAAATGAAACATGTTAAAATGTAACATTTTATCATGTTAAAATGCAACATGTTAAAATGTAACATTTTATCATGTTAAAATGAAACGTTAAAATGTAACATTTTATCATGTTAAAATGCAACATGTTAAAATGTAACATTTTATTATGTTAAAATGAAACATGTTAAAATGTAACATATTAAAATGTTACATGTTAAAATGTTACATTTTAAAATGTAACAATTTAAAATGAAACATGTTAAAATGTAACATTTTATCATGTTAAAATGCAACATGTTAAAATGTAACATTTTATCATGTTAAAATGAAACATGTTAAAATGTAACATTTTATCATGTTAAAATGAAACATGTTAAAATGTAACATTTTATCATGTTAAAATGCAACATGTTAAAATGTAACATTTTATCATGTTAAAATGCAACATGTTAAAATGTAACATTTTAAAATGTAACATTTTAAAATGAAACATGTTAAAATGTAACATTTTATCATGTTAAAATGAAACATGTTATAATGTAACATTTTATCATGTTAAAATGCAACATGTTAAAATGTAACATTTTATCATGTTAAAATGCAACATGTTAAAATGTAACATTTTATCATGTTAAAATGCAACATGTTAAAATGTAACATATTAAAATGTAACATGTTAAAATGTAACATTTTAAAATGAAACATGTTAAAATGTAACATATTATCATGTTAAAATGAAACATGTTAAAATGTAACATTTTATCATGTTAAAATGCAACATGTTATAATGTAACATTTTATCATGTTAAAATGCAAAATGTTAAAATGTAACATATTAAAATGTAACATGTTCAAATGTAACATTTTAAAATGTAACATTTTATCATGTTAAAATGCAACATGTTAAAATGTAACATTTTTATCGTGTTAAAATGCAACATGTAAAAATGTAACATTTTATCATGTTAAAATGCAACATGTTAAAATGTAACATTTTATCATGTTAAAATGAAACATGTTAAAATGTAACATTTTATCATGTTAAAATGAAACATTTTAAAATGTAACATTTTATCATGTTAAAATGAAACATGTTAAAATGTAACATTTTATCATGTTAAAATGAAACATGTTAAAATGTAACATTTTATCATGTTAAAATGCAACATGTTAAAATGTAACATTTTATCATGTTAAAATGCAACATGATAAAATGTAACATATTAAAATGTAACATGTTCAAATGTAACATTTTAAAATGTAACATTTTAAAATTTAACATTTTAAAATTAACATTTTATCATGTTAAAATGCATGCAACATGTTAAAATGTAACGTATTAAAATGTAACATGTTAAAATGTAACATTTTAAAATTTAACATTTTTAAATGTAACATTTTAAAATGTAACATTTTAAAATGAAACATGTTAAAATGTAACATTTTATCATGTTAAAATGCAACATGTTATAATGTAACATTTTATCATGTTAAAATGCAAAATGTTAAAATGTAACATATTAAAATGTAACATGTTCAAATGTAACATTTTAAAATGTAACATTTTATCATGTTAAAATGCAACATGTTAAAATGTAACATTTTTATCGTGTTAAAATGCAACATGTAAAAATGTAACATTTTATCATGTTAAAATGCAACATGTTAAAATGTAACATTTTATCATGTTAAAATGAAACATGTTAAAATGTAACATTTTATCATGTTAAAATGAAACATTTTAAAATGTAACATTTTATCATGTTAAAATGAAACATGTTAAAATGTAACATTTTATCATGTTAAAATGAAACATGTTAAAATGTAACATTTTATCATGTTAAAATGCAACATGTTAAAATGTAACATTTTATCATGTTAAAATGCAACATGATAAAATGTAACATATTAAAATGTAACATGTTCAAATGTAACATTTTAAAATGTAACATTTTAAAATTTAACATTTTAAAATGTAACATTTTATCATGTTAAAATGCATGCAACATGTTAAAATGTAACGTATTAAAATGTAACATGTTAAAATGTAACATTTTAAAATTTAACATTTTTAAATGTAACATTTTAAAATTTAACATTTTTAAATGTAACATTTTAAAATGTAACATTTTAAAATGAAACATGTTAAAATGTAACATTTTATCATGTTAAAATGCAAAATGTTAAAATGTAACATTTTATCATGTTAAAATGAAACGTTAAAATGTAACATTTTATCATGTTAAAATGAAACATGTTAAAATGTAACATTTTATCATGTTAAAATGAAACATGTTAAAATGTAACATTATATCATGTTAAAATGAAACTTGTTAAAATGTAACATTTTATCATGTTCAAATGCAACATGTTAAAATGTAACATTTTATCATGTTAAAATGCAACATGTTAAAATGTAACATTTTATCATGTTAAAATGAAAAATGTTAAAATGTAACATTTTATCATGTTTAAATGAAACATGTAAAAATGTAACATTTTTAAATGTAACATTTTATCATGTTAAAATGAAACATGTTAAAATGTAACATTTTATCATGTTAAAATGCAACATGTTAAAATGAAACATTTTACCATGTTAAAATGCAACATGTTAAAATGTAACATTTTATCATGTTAAAATGAAACGTTAAAATGTAACATTTTATAATGTTAAAATGAAACATGTTAAAATGTAACATTTTATCATGTTAAAATGAAACATTTTAAAATGTAACATTTTATCATGTTAAAATGAAACATGTTAAAATGTAACATTTTATCATGTTAAAATGAAACATGTTAAAATGTAACATTTTATCATGTTAAAATGCAACATGTTAAAATGTAACATTTTATCATGTTAAAATGCAACATGATAAAATGTAACATATTAAAATGTAACAAGTTAAAATGTTACATTTTAAAATGTAACATTTTAAAATGAAACATGTTAAAATGTAACATTTTATCATGTTAAAATGCAACATGTTAATATGTAACATTTTATCATGTTAAAATGAAGCATGTTAAAATGTAACATTTTATCATGTTAAAATGTAACATTTTATCATGTTAAAATGAAACATGTTAAAATGTAACATTTTATCATGTTAAAATGAAACATGTTAAAATGTAACATTTTATCATGTTAAAATGCAACATGTTAAAATGTAACATTTTATCATGTTAAAATGAAACGTTAAAATGTAACATTTTATCATGTTAAAATGAAACATGTTAAAATGTAACATTTTATTATGTTAAAATGACACGTTAAAATGTAACATATTAAAATGTAACATGTTAAAATGTTACATTTTAAAATGTAACAATTTAAAATGAAACATGTTAAAATGCAACATGTTAAAATGTAACATTTTATCATGTTAAAATGAAACATGTTAAAATGTAACATTTTATCATGTTAAAATGAAACATGTTAAAATGTAACATTTTATCATGTTAAAATGAAACATGTTAAAATGTAACATTTTATCATGTTAAAATGAAACATGTTAAAATGTAACATTTTATCATGTTAAAATGAAACATGTTAAAATGTAACATTATATCATGTTAAAATGAAACATGTTAAAATGTAACATTTTATCATGTTAAAATGCAACATGTAAAAATGTAACATTTTTAAATGTAACATTTTATAATGTTAAAATAAAACATGTTAAAATGTAACATTTTATCATGTTAAAATGCAACATGTTAAAATGTAACATTTTATCATGTTAAATGCAACATGTTAAAATGTAACATTTTATCATGTTAAAATGCAACATGTTAAAATATAACATTTTATCATGTTAAAATGTAACATGTTAAAATGTAACATTTTATTATGTTAAAATGAAACATGTTAAAATGTAACATATTAAAATGTAACATGTTAAAATGTTACATTTTAAAATGTAACATTTTAAAATTAAACATGTTAAAATGTAACATTTTATCATGTTAAAATGAAACATGTTAAAATGTAACATTTTATCATGTTAAAATGAAACATGTTAAAATGTAACATTTTATCATGTTAAAATGAAACATGTTAAAATGTAACATTATATCATGTTAAAATGTAACATTTATCATGTTAAAATGCAACATGTTAAAATGTAACATTTTATCATATTAAAATGTAACATGTTAAAATGTTACATTTTAAAATGTAACATTTTTAAATGAAACATGTTAAAATGTAACATTTTATCATGTTAAAATGAAACATGTTAAAATGTAACATTTTATCATGTTAAAATGCAACATGTTAAAATGTAACATTTTATCATGTTAAAATGCAACATGTTAAAATGTAACATTTTATCATGTTAAAATGCAACATGTTATAATGTAACATATTAAAATGTAACATGTTCAAATGTAACATTTTATCATGTTAAAATGCAAAATGTTAAAATGTAACATAATAAAATGTAACATGTTCAAATGCAACATGTTAAAATGTAACATTTTTATTATGTTAAAATGCAACATGTAAAAATGTAACATTTTATCATGTTAAAATGCAACATGTTAAAATGTTACATTTTAAAATGTTAAATTTTAAAATGTTACATTTTAAAATGTTACATTTGAACATGTTACATTTTAATATGTTACATTTTATCATGTTGCATTTTAACATGATAAAATGTTACATTTTAACATGTTGCATTTTAACATGATAAAATGTTACATTTTAACATGTTTCATTTTAACATGATAAAATGTTACATTTTAACATGTTACATTTTAACATGTTTCATTTTAACATGATAAAATGTTACATTTTAACATGTTGCATTTTAACATGATAAAATGTTACATTTTTACATGTTGCATTTTAACACGATAAAAATGTTACATTTTAACATGTTGCATTTTAACATGATAAAATGTTACATTTTAAAATGTTACATTTGAACATGTTACATTTTAATATGTTACATTTTAACATTTTGCATTTTAACATGATAAAATGTTACATTATAACATGTTGCATTTTAACATGATAAAATGTTACATTTTAACATGTTTCATTTTAACATGATAATATGTTACATTTTAACATGTTTCATTTTAAAATGTTACATTTTAACATGTTACATTTTAATATGTTACATTTTAACATGTTGCATTTTAACATGATAAAATGTTACATTTTAACATGTTTCATTTTAACATAATAAAATGTTACATTTTAACATGTTTCATTTTAACATGATTAAATGTTACATTTTAACGTTTCATTTTAACATGATAAAATGTTACATTTTAACATGTTGCATTTTAACATGATAAAATGTTACATTTTAACATGTTTCATTTTAACATGATAAAATGTTACATTTTAACGTTTTATTTTAACATGATAAAATGTTACATTTTAACATGTTTCATTTTAACATGATAAAATGTTACATATTAACATGTTGCATTTTAACATGATAAAATGTTACATTTTAACATGTTTTATTTTAAAATGTTACATTTTAAAATGTAACATTTTAACATGTTACATTTTAATATGTTACATTTTAACATGTTTCATTTTAAAATGTTACATTTTAAAATGTAACATTTTAACATGTTACATTTTAATATGTTACATTTTAACATGTTTCATTTTAACATAATAAAATGTTACATTTTAACATGTTTCATTTTAACATGATAAAATGTTACATTTTAACGTTTCATTTTAACATGATAACATGTTACATTTTAACATGTTGCATTTTAACATGATAAAATGTTTCATTTTAACATGTTGCATTTTAAGATGATAAAATGTTACATTTTAACATGTTTCATTTTAACATGATAAAATGTTACATTTAAAAATGTTACATTTTTACATGTTACATTTTAATATGTTACATTTTAACATGTTTCATTTTAACATAATAAAATGTTACATTTTAAGATGTTTCATTTTAACATGATAAAATGTTAAATTTTAACATGTTGCATTTTAACATGATAAAATGTTACATTTTAACATGTTGCATTTTAACATGATAAAATGTTACATTTTAACATGTTGCATTTTAACATGATAAAATGTTACATTTTAAAATGTTACATTTTAAATTGTTACATTTTAAAATGTTACATTTTAACATGTTACATTTTAATACGTTACATTTTAACATGTTGCATTTTAACATGATAAAATGTTACATTTTAACATGTTTTGCTTTTTAACATGATAAAATGCTACATTTTAACATGTTTCATTTTAACATGATAAAATGTTACATTTTAACATGTTTCATTTTAACATGATAAAATGTTACATTTTAACATGTTGCATTTTAACATGATAAAATGTTACATTTTTACATGTTGCATTTTAACATGATAAAATGTTACATTTTTACATGTTGCATTTTAACATAATAAAAATGTTACATTTTAACATGTTGCATTTTAACATGATAAAATGTTACATTTTAAAATGTTACATTTGAACATGATAAAATGTTACATTTTAACATGTTTCATTTTAAAATGTTACATTTTAAAATGTTTCATTTTAACATGTTACATTTTAATATGTTACATTTTAACATGTTGCATTTTAACATGATAAAATGTTACATTTTAACATGTTGCATTTTATTATCATAAAATGTTACATTTTAACATGTTTCATTTTAACATGATAAAATCTTACATTTTAACATGTTTCATTTTAGCATGATAAAATGTTACATTTTAACATGTTGCATTTTAACATGATAAAATGTTACATTTTAACATGTTTCATTTTAACATGATAAAATGTTACATTTTAACATGTTTCATTTTAAAATGTTACATTTTAAAATGTTACATTTTAACATGTTACATTTTAATATGTTACATTTTAACATGTTGCATTTTAACATGATAAAATGTTACATTTTAACATGTTGCATTTTAACATCATAAAATGTTACATTTTAACATGTTTCATTTTAACATGATAAAATGTTACATTTTAACGTTGCATTTTAACATGATAAAATGTTACATTTTAACATGTTGCATTTTAACATGATAAAATGTTACATTTTAACATGTTTCATTTTAACATGATAAAATGTTACATTTTAACATGTTTCATTTTAAAATGTTACATTTTAAAATGTTTCATTTTAACATGATAAAATGTTAAATTTAAAAATGTTACATTTTTACATGTTTCATTTAAACATGATAAAATGTTACATTTTAACATTTTTCATTTTAACATCATAAAATGTTACATTTTTACATGTTTCATTTTAACATGATAAAATCTTACATTTTAACATGTTTCATTTTAACATGATAAAATGTTACATTTTAACATGTTGCATTTTAACATGATAAAATGTTACATTTTAACATGTTGCATTTTAACATGATAAAATGTTACATTTTAACATGTTTCATTTTAACATGATAAAATGTTACATTTTAACATGTTGCATTTTAAAATGATAAAATGTTACATTTTAACATGTTGCATTTTAACATGATAAAATGTTACATTTTAACATGTTGCATTTTAACATGATAAAATGTTACATTTTAACATGTTGCATTTTAACATGATAAAATGTTACATTATAACATGTTTCATTTTAACATGATAAAATGTTACATTTTAACATGTTTCATTTTAAAATGTTACATTTTAAAATGTTACATTTTAACATGTTGCATTTTAACATGATAAAATGTTACATTTTAACATGTTGCATTTTAACATGATAAAATGTTACATTTTAACATGTTTCATTTTAACATGATAAAATGTTACATTTTAACATGTTTCATTTTAACATGATAAAATGTTACATTTTAACATGTTGCATTTTAACATGATAAAATGTTACATTTTAACATGTTTCATTTTAAATTGTTACATTTTAAAATGTAACATTTTAACATGTAACATTTTAATATGTTACATTTTAACATGTTGCATTTTAACATGATAAAATGTTACATTTTAACATGTTTCATTTTAACATGATAAAATGTTACATTTTAACGTTTCATTTTAACATGATAAAATGTTACATTTTAACATGTTTCATTTTAACATGATAAAATGTTACATATTAACATGTTGCATTTTAACATGATAAAATGTTACATTTTAACATGTTTCATTTTAACATGATAAAATGTTACATTTTAACATGTTTCATTTTAAAATGTTACATTTTAAAATGTTTCATTTTAACATGATAAAATGTTAAATTTAAAAATGTTACATTTTTACATGTTTCATTTAAACATGATAAAATGTTACATTTTAACATTTTTCATTTTAACATCATAAAATGTTACATTTTTACATGTTTCATTTTAACATGATAAAATCTTACATTTTAACATGTTTCATTTTAACATGATAAAATGTTACATTTTAACATGTTGCATTTTAACATGATAAAATGTTACATTTTAACATGTTGCATTTTAACATGATAAAATGTTACATTTTAACATGTTTCATTTTAACATGATAAAATGTTACATTTTAACATGTTGCATTTTAAAATGATAAAATGTTACATTTTAACATGTTGCATTTTAACATGATAAAATGTTACATTTTAACATGTTGCATTTTAACATGATAAAATGTTACATTTTAACATGTTGCATTTTAACATGATAAAATGTTACATTATAACATGTTTCATTTTAACATGATAAAATGTTACATTTTAACATGTTTCATTTTAAAATGTTACATTTTAAAATGTTACATTTTAACATGTTGCATTTTAACATGATAAAATGTTACATTTTAACATGTTGCATTTTAACATGATAAAATGTTACATTTTAACATGTTTCATTTTAACATGATAAAATGTTACATTTTAACATGTTTCATTTTAACATGATAAAATGTTACATTTTAACATGTTGCATTTTAACATGATAAAATGTTACATTTTAACATGTTTCATTTTAAATTGTTACATTTTAAAATGTAACATTTTAACATGTAACATTTTAATATGTTACATTTTAACATGTTGCATTTTAACATGATAAAATGTTACATTTTAACATGTTTCATTTTAACATGATAAAATGTTACATTTTAACGTTTCATTTTAACATGATAAAATGTTACATTTTAACATGTTTCATTTTAACATGATAAAATGTTACATATTAACATGTTGCATTTTAACATGATAAAATGTTACATTTTAACATGTTTCATTTTAAAATGTTACATTTTAACATGTTACATTTTAATATGTTACATTTTAACATGTTTCATTTTAACATAATAAAATGTTACATTTTAACATGTTTCATTTTAACATGATAAAATGTTACATTTTAACGTTTCATTTTAACATGATAACATGTTACATTTTAACATGTTGCATTTTAACATGATAAAATGTTTCATTTTAACATGTTGCATTTTAAGATGATAAAATGTTACATTTTAACATGTTTCATTTTAACATGATAAAATGTTACATTAAAAAATGTTACATTTTTACATGTTACATTTTAAAATGTAACATTTTAACATGTTACATTTTAAAATGTAACATTTTAACATGTTACATTTTAATATGTTACATTTTAACATGTTTCATTTTAACATAATAAAATGTTACATTTTAAGATGTTGCATTTTAACATGATAAAATGTTAAATTTTAACATGTTGCATTTTAACATGATAAAATGTTAAATTTTAACATGTTGCATTTTAACATGATAAAATGTTACATTTTAACATGTTGCATTTTAACATGATAAAATGTTACATTTTAACATGTTGCATTTTAACATGATAAAATGTTACATTTTAAAATGTTACATTTTAAATTGTTACATTTTAAAATGTTACATTTTAACATGTTACATTTTAATACGTTACATTTTAACATGTTGCATTTTAACATGATAAAATGTTACATTTTAACATGTTTTGCTTTTTAACATGATAAAATGCTACATTTTAACATGTTTCATTTTAACATGATAAAATGTTACATTTTAACATGTTTCATTTTAACATGATAAAATGTTACATTTTAACATGTTGCATTTTAACATGATAAAATGTTACATTTTTACATGTTGCATTTTAACATAATAAAAATGTTACATTTTAACATGTTGCATTTGAACATGTTACATTTTAATATGTTACATTTTAACATTTTGCATTTTAACATGATAAAATGTTACATTTGAACATGTTACATTTTAATATGTTACATTTTAACATGTTGCATTTTAACATGATAAAATGTTACATTTTAACATGTTGCATTTTAACATGATAAAATGTTACATTTTAACATGTTGCATTTTAACATGATAAAATGTTACATTTTAACATGTTTCATTTTAACATGATAAAATGTTACATTTTAACATGTTTCATTTAAAAATGTTACAATTTAAAATGTTACATTTTAACATGTTACATTTTAATATGTTACATTTTAACATGCTGCATTTTAACATGATAAAATGTTACATTTTAACATGTTGCATTTTAACATGATAAATGTTACATTTTAACATGATATAATGTTACATTTTAACATGTTTCATTTTAACATGATAAAATGTTACATTTTAACATGTTTCATTTTAACATGTTAAAATGTAACATTTTATCATGTTAAAATGAAACATGTTAAAATGTAACATTTTATCATGTTAAAATGAAACATGTTAAAATGTAACATTATATCATGTTAAAATGTAACATTTATCATGTTAAAATGCAACATGTTAAAATGTAACATTTTATCATGTTAAAATGCAGCATGTTAAAATGTAACATATTAAAATGTAACATGTTAAAATGTAACATTTTAAATTGTAACATTTTTAAATGAAACATGTTAAAATGTAACATTTTATCATGTTAAAATGAAACATGTTAAAATGTAACATTTTATCATGTTAAAATGCAACATGTTAAAATGTAACATTTTATCATGTTAAAATGCAACATGTTAAAATGTAACATTTTATCATGTTAAAATGCAACATGTTAAAATGTAACATATTAAAATGTAACATGTTCAAATGTAACATTTTATCATGTTAAAATGCAAAATGTTAAAATGTAACATATTAAAATGTAACATGTTCAAATGCAACATGTTAAAATGTAACATTTTTATTATGTTAAAATGCAACATGTAAAAATGTAACATTTTATCATGTTAAAATGCAACATGTTAAAATGTAACATTTTATCATGTTAAAATGAAACATGTTAAAATGTAACATTTTATCATGTTAAAATGAAACATGTTAAAATGTAGCATTTTATCATGTTAAAAAGCAAAACATGTTAAAATGTAACATTTTATCATGTTAAAATGCAACATGTTAAAATGTAACGTATTAAAATGTAACATGTTAAAATGTAACATTTTAAAATGTAACAATTTAAAATGTAACATTTTAAAATGTAACATTTTATCATGTTAAAATGCAACATGTTAAAATGTAACATTTTATCATGTTAAAATGCAACATGTTAAAATGTAACATTTTATCATGTTAAAATGCAACATCTTAAAATTTAACATTTTATCATGTTAAAATGCAACATGTTAAAATTTAACATTTTATCATGTTAAAATGCAACATCTTAAAATGTAACATTTTATTATGTTAAAATGAAACATGTTAAAATGTAACATATTAAAATGTAACATGTTAAAATGTTACATTTTAAAATGTAACATGTTAAAATGTTACATTTTAAAATGTAACATGTAAAAATGTAACATTTTTTAATGTAACATTTTATCATGTTAAAATGAAACATGTTAAAATGTAACATTTTATCATCTTAAAATGCAACATGTTAAAATGAAACATTTTATCATGTTAAAATGCAACATGTTAAAATGTAACATGTTATCATGTTAAAATGAACTGTTAAAATGTAACATTTTATCATGTTAAAATGAAACATGTTAAAATGTAACATTTTATTATGTTAAAATGAAACATGTTAAAATGTAACATATTAAAATGTAACATGTTAAAATGTAACATTTTAAAATGAAACATGTTAAAATGTAACATTTTATCATGTTAAAATGCAACATGTTAATATGTAACATTTTATCATGTTAAAATGAAACATGTTAAAATGTAACATTTTATCATGTTAAAATGAAACGTTAAAATGTAACATTTTATCATGTTAAAATGAAACATGTTAAAATGTAACATTTTATCATGTTAAAATGCAACATGTTAAAATGTAACATATTAAAATGTTACATGTTAAAATGTTACATTTTAAAATGTAACAATTTAAAATGAAACATGTTAAAATGTAACATTTTATCATGTTAAAATGCAACATGTTAAAATGTAACATTTTATCATGTTAAAATGAAACATGTTAAAATGTAACATTTTATCATGTTAAAATGAAACATTTTAAAATGTAACATTTTATCATGTTAAAATGCAACATGTTAAAATGTAACATTTTATCATGTTAAAATGCAACATGTTAAAATGTAACATTTTAAAATGTAACATTTTAAAATGAAACATGTTAAAATGTAACATTTTATCATGTTAAAATGAAACATGTTATAATGTAACATTTTATCATGTTAAAATGCAACATGTTAAAATGTAACATTTTATCATGTTAAAATGCAACATGTTAAAATGTAACATTTTATCATGTTAAAATGCAACATGTTAAAATGTAACATTTTATCATTTTAAAATGCAACATGTTAAAATGTAACATTTTATCATGTTAAAATGAAACATGTTAAAATGTAACA
Source organism: Macrosteles quadrilineatus (assembly GCF_028750875.1). Lineage (NCBI taxonomy): Eukaryota > Metazoa > Arthropoda > Insecta > Hemiptera > Cicadellidae > Macrosteles > Macrosteles quadrilineatus. The sequence goes on along the minus strand of NW_026542599.1, from coordinate 5,015,229 downwards.
TTTTATCATGTTAAAATGCAACATGTTAAAATGTAACATTTTATCATGTTAAAATGCAACATGTTAAAATGTAACATTTTATCATGTTAAAATGAAACATGTTAAAATGTAAGATTTTATCATGTTAAAATGAAACATGTAAAAATGTAACATTTTATGATGTTAAAATGAAAAATGTTAAAATGTAACATTTTATCATGTTTAAATGAAACATGTAAAAATGTAACATTTTTAAATTTAACATTTTATCATGTTAAAATGAAACATTTTAAAATGTAACATTTTAAAATGAAACATGTTAAAATGTAACATTTTATCATGTTAAAATGAAACATGTTAAAATGTAACATTTTATCATGTTAAAATGCAACATGTTAAAATGTAACATTTTATCATGTTAAAATGCAACGTTAAAATGTAACATTTTATCATGTTAAAATGAAACATGTTAAAATGTAAGATTTTATCATGTTAAAATAAAACATGTTAAAATGTAACATTTTATGATGTTAAAATGCAACATGTTAAAATGTAACATTTTATCATGTTAAAATGCAACATGTTAAAATGTAACATATTAAAATGTAACATGTTAAAATGTAACATTTTAAAATGTAACATTTTAAAATGAAACATGTTAAAATGTAACATTTTATCATGTTAAAATGAAACATGTTAAAATGTAACATTTTATCATGTTAAAATGCAACATGTTAAAATGTAACATTTTATCATGTTAAAATGAAACATGTTAAAATGTAAGATTTTATCATGTTAAAATGAAACATGTTAAAATGTAACATTTTATGATGTTAAAATGCAACATGTTAAAATGTAACATTTTATCATGTTAAAATGCAACATGTTAAAATGTAACATATTAAAATGTAACATGTTAAAATGTAACATTTTAAAATGTAACATTTTAAAATGAAACATGTTAAAATGTAACATTTTATCATGTTCAAATGTAACATTTTAAAATGTAACATTTTATCATGTTAAAATGCAACATGTTAAAATGTAACATTTTTATTATGTTAAAATGCAACATGTAAAAATGTAACATTTTATCATGTTAAAATGCAACATGTAAAAATGTAACATTTTATCATGTTAAAATGCAACATGTTAAAATGTAACATTTTATCATGTTAAAATGAAACATGTTAAAATGTAACATTTTATCATGTTAAAATGAAACATGTTAAAATGTAGCATTTTATCATGTTAAAAAGCAAAACATGTTAAAATGTAACATTTTATCATGTTAAAATGCAACATGTTAAAATGTAACGTATTAAAATGTAACATGTTAAAATGTAACATTTTAAAATGTAACAATTTAAAATGTAACATTTTAAAATGTAACATTTTATCATGTTAAAATGCAACATGTTAAAATGTAACATTTTATCATGTTAAAATGCAACATGTTAAAATGTAACATTTTATCATGTTAAAATGCAACATGTTAAAATTTAACATTTTATCATGTTAAAATGCAACATGTTAAAATTTAACATTTTATCATGTTAAAATGAAACATCTTAAAATGTAACATTTTATTATGTTAAAATGAAACATGTTAAAATGTAACATATTAAAATGTAACATGTAAAAATGTAACATTTTTAAATGTAACATTTTATCATGTTAAAATGAAACATGTTAAAATGTAACATTTTATCATCTTAAAATGCAACATGTTAAAATGAAACATTTTATCATGTTAAAATGCAACATGTTAAAATGTAACATGTTATCATGTTAAAATGAAACGTTAAAATGTAACATTTTATCATGTTAAAATGAAACATGTTAAAATGTAACATTTTATTATGTTAAAATGAAACATGTTAAAATGTAACATATTAAAATGTAACATGTTAAAATGTTACATTTTAAAATGTAACATTTTAAAATGAAACATGTTAAAATGTAACATATTAAAATGTAACATGTTAAAATGTTACATTTTAAAATGTAACATTTTAAAATAAAACATGTTAAAATGTAACATTTTATCATGTTAAAATGCAACATGTTAATATGTAACATTTTATCATGTTAAAATGAAACATGTTAAAATGTAACATTTTATCATGTTAAAATGAAACGTTAAAATGTAACATTTTATCATGTTAAAATGAAACATGTTAAAATGTAACATTTTATCATGTTAAAATGCAACATGTTAAAATGTAACATTTTATCATGTTAAAATGAAACGTTAAAATGTAACATTTAATCATGTTAAAATGAAACATGTTAAAATGTAACATTTTATTATGTTAAAATGAAACATGTTAAAATGTAACATTTTATCATGTTAAAATGCAACATGTTAAAATGTAACATATTAAAATGTAACATGTTAAAATGTAACATTTTAAAATGAAACATGTTAAAATGTAACATATTATCATGTTAAAATGAAACATGTTAAAATGTAACATTTTATCATGTTAAAATGCAACATGTTATAATGTAACATTTTATCATGTTAAAATGCAAAATGTTAAAATGTAACATATTAAAATGTAACATGTTCAAATGTAACATTTTAAAATGTAACATTTTATCATGTTAAAATGCAACATGTTAAAATGTAACATTTTTATCGTGTTAAAATGCAACATGTAAAAATGTAACATTTTATCATGTTAAAATGCAACATGTTAAAATGTAACATTTTATCATGTTAAAATGAAACATGTTAAAATGTAACATTTTATCATGTTAAAATGAAACATTTTAAAATGTAACATTTTATCATGTTAAAATGAAACATGTTAAAATGTAACATTTTATCATGTTAAAATGAAACATGTTAAAATGTAACATTTTATCATGTTAAAATGCAACATGTTAAAATGTAACATTTTATCATGTTAAAATGCAACATGATAAAATGTAACATATTAAAATGTAACATGTTCAAATGTAACATTTTAAAATGTAACATTTTAAAATTTAACATTTTAAAATGTAACATTTTATCATGTTAAAATGCATGCAACATGTTAAAATGTAACGTATTAAAATGTAACATGTTAAAATGTAACATTTTAAAATTTAACATTTTTAAATGTAACATTTTAAAATGTAACATTTTAAAATGAAACATGTTAAAATGTAACATTTTATCATGTTAAAATGCAACATGTTATAATGTAACATTTTATCATGTTAAAATGCAAAATGTTAAAATGTAACATATTAAAATGTAACATGTTCAAATGTAACATTTTAAAATGTAACATTTTATCATGTTAAAATGCAACATGTTAAAATGTAACATTTTTATCGTGTTAAAATGCAACATGGAAAAATGTAACATTTTATCATATTAAAATGCAACATGTTAAAATGTAACATTTTATCATGTTAAAATGAAACATGTTAAAATGTAACATTTTATCATGTTAAAATGAAACATTTTAAAATGTAACATTTTATCATGTTAAAATGAAACATGTTAAAATGTAACATTTTATCATGTTAAAATGAAACATGTTAAAATGTAACATTTTATCATGTTAAAATGCAACATGTTAAAATGTAACATTTTATCATGTTAAAATGCAACATGATAAAATGTAACATATTAAAATGTAACATGTTCAAATGTAACATTTTAAAATGTAACATTTTAAAATTTAACATTTTAAAATGTAACATTTTATCATGTTAAAATGCATGCAACATGTTAAAATGTAACGTATTAAAATGTAACATGTTAAAATGTAACATTTTAAAATTTAACATTTTTAAATGTAACATTTTAAAATGTAACATTTTAAAATGAAACATGTTAAAATGTAACATTTTATCATGTTAAAATGCAAAATGTTAAAATGTAACATTTTATCATGTTAAAATGAAACGTTAAAATGTAACATTTTATCATGTTAAAATGAAACATGTTAAAATGTAACATTTTATCATGTTAAAATGAAACATGTTAAAATGTAACATTATATCATGTTAAAATGAAACATGTTAAAATGTAACATTTTATCATGTTAAAATGCAACATGTTAAAATGTAACATTTTATCATGTTAAAATGCAACATGTTAAAATGTAACATTTTATCATGTTAAAATGAAAAATGTTAAAATGTAACATTTTATCATGTTTAAATGAAACATGTAAAAATGTAACATTTTTAAATGTAACATTTTATCATGTTAAAATGAAACATGTTAAAATGTAACATTTTATCATGTTAAAATGCAACATGTTAAAATGAAACATTTTACCATGTTAAAATGCAACATGTTAAAATGTAACATTTTATCATGTTAAAATGAAACGTTAAAATGTAACATTTTATAATGTTAAAATGAAACATGTTAAAATGTAACATTTTATCATGTTAAAATGAAACATTTTAAAATGTAACATTTTATCATGTTAAAATGAAACATGTTAAAATGTAACATTTTATCATGTTAAAATGAAACATGTTAAAATGTAACATTTTATCATGTTAAAATGCAACATGTTAAAATGTAACATTTTATCATGTTAAAATGCAACATGATAAAATGTAACATATTAAAATGTAACAAGTTAAAATGTTACATTTTAAAATGTAACATTTTAAAATGAAACATGTTAAAATGTAACATTTTATCATGTTAAAATGCAACATGTTAATATGTAACATTTTATCATGTTAAAATGAAGCATGTTAAAATGTAACATTTTATCATGTTAAAATGTAACATTTTATCATGTTAAAATGAAACATGTTAAAATGTAACATTTTATCATGTTAAAATGAAACATGTTAAAATGTAACATTTTATCATGTTAAAATGCAACATGTTAAAATGTAACATTTTATCATGTTAAAATGAAACGTTAAAATGTAACATTTTATCATGTTAAAATGAAACATGTTAAAATGTAACATTTTATTATGTTAAAATGACACGTTAAAATGTAACATATTAAAATGTAACATGTTAAAATGTTACATTTTAAAATGTAACAATTTAAAATGAAACATGTTAAAATGTAACATTTTATCATGTTAAAATGCAACATGTTAAAATGTAACATTTTATCATGTTAAAATGAAACATGTTAAAATGTAACATTTTATCATGTTAAAATGAAACATGTTAAAATGTAACATTTTATCATGTTAAAATGAAACATGTTAAAATGTAACATTTTATCATGTTAAAATGAAACATGTTAAAATGTAACATTTTATCATGTTAAAATGAAACATGTTAAAATGTAACATTATATCATGTTAAAATGAAACATGTTAAAATGTAACATTTTATCATGTTAAAATGCAACATGTAAAAATGTAACATTTTTAAATGTAACATTTTATAATGTTAAAATAAAACATGTTAAAATGTAACATTTTATCATGTTAAAATGCAACATGTTAAAATGTAACATTTTATCATGTTAAATGCAACATGTTAAAATGTAACATTTTATCATGTTAAAATGCAACATGTTAAAATATAACATTTTATCATGTTAAAATGTAACATGTTAAAATGTAACATTTTATTATGTTAAAATGAAACATGTTAAAATGTAACATATTAAAATGTAACATGTTAAAATGTTACATTTTAAAATGTAACATTTTAAAATTAAACATGTTAAAATGTAACATTTTATCATGTTAAAATGAAACATGTTAAAATGTAACATTTTATCATGTTAAAATGAAACATGTTAAAATGTAACATTTTATCATGTTAAAATGAAACATGTTAAAATGTAACATTATATCATGTTAAAATGTAACATTTATCATGTTAAAATGCAACATGTTAAAATGTAACATTTTATCATGTTAAAATGCAGCATGTTAAAATGTAACATATTAAAATGTAACATGTTAAAATGTAACATTTTAAATTGTAACATTTTTAAATGAAACATGTTAAAATGTAACATTTTATCATGTTAAAATGAAACATGTTAAAATGTAACATTTTATCATGTTAAAATGCAACATGTTAAAATGTAACATTTTATCATGTTAAAATGCAACATGTTAAAATGTAACATTTTATCATGTTAAAATGCAACATGTTAAAATGTAACATATTAAAATGTAACATGTTCAAATGTAACATTTTATCATGTTAAAATGCAAAATGTTAAAATGTAACATATTAAAATGTAACATGTTCAAATGCAACATGTTAAAATGTAACATTTTTATTATGTTAAAATGCAACATGTAAAAATGTAACATTTTATCATGTTAAAATGCAACATGTTAAAATGTAACATTTTATCATGTTAAAATGAAACATGTTAAAATGTAACATTTTATCATGTTAAAATGAAACATGTTAAAATGTAACATTATATCATGTTAAAATGTAACATTTATCATGTTAAAATGCAACATGTTAAAATGTAACATTTTATCATGTTAAAATGCAGCATGTTAAAATGTAACATATTAAAATGTAACATGTTAAAATGTAACATTTTAAATTGTAACATTTTTAAATGAAACATGTTAAAATGTAACATTTTATCATGTTAAAATGAAACATGTTAAAATGTAACATTTTATCATGTTAAAATGCAACATGTTAAAATGTAACATTTTATCATGTTAAAATGCAACATGTTAAAATGTAACATTTTATCATGTTAAAATGCAACATGTTAAAATGTAACATATTAAAATGTAACATGTTCAAATGTAACATTTTATCATGTTAAAATGCAAAATGTTAAAATGTAACATATTAAAATGTAACATGTTCAAATGCAACATGTTAAAATGTAACATTTTTATTATGTTAAAATGCAACATGTAAAAATGTAACATTTTATCATGTTAAAATGCAACATGTTAAAATGTAACATTTTATCATGTTAAAATGAAACATGTTAAAATGTAACATTTTATCATGTTAAAATGAAACATGTTAAAATGTAGCATTTTATCATGTTAAAAAGCAAAAAATGTTAAAATGTAACATTTTATCATGTTAAAATGCAACATGTTAAAATGTAACGTATTAAAATGTAACATGTTAAAATGTAACATTTTAAAATGTAACAATTTAAAATGTAACATTTTAAAATGTAACATTTTATCATGTTAAAATGCAACATGTTAAAATGTAACATTTTATCATGTTAAAATGCAACATGTTAAAATGTAACATTTTATCATGTTAAAATGCAACATGTTAAAATTTAACATTTTATCATGTTAAAATGCAACATGTTAAAATTTAACATTTTATCATGTTAAAATGCAACATCTTAAAATGTAACATTTTATTATGTTAAAATGAAACATGTTAAAATGTAACATATTAAAATGTAACATGTTAAAATGTTACATTTTAAAATGTAACATGTTAAAATGTTACATTTTAAAATGTAACATGTAAAAATGTAACATTTTTTAATGTAACATTTTATCATGTTAAAATGAAACATGTTAAAATGTAACATTTTATCATCTTAAAATGCAACATGTTAAAATGAAACATTTTATCATGTTAAAATGCAACATGTTAAAATGTAACATGTTATCATGTTAAAATGAAACGTTAAAATGTAACATTTTATCATGTTAAAATGAAACATGTTAAAATGTAACATTTTATTATGTTAAAATGAAACATGTTAAAATGTAACATATTAAAATGTAACATGTTAAAATGTAACATTTTAAAATGAAACATGTTAAAATGTAACATTTTATCATGTTAAAATGCAACATGTTAATATGTAACATTTTATCATGTTAAAATGAAACATGTTAAAATGTAACATTTTATCATGTTAAAATGAAACGTTAAAATGTAACATTTTATCATGTTAAAATGAAACATGTTAAAATGTAACATTTTATCATGTTAAAATGCAACATGTTAAAATGTAACATTTTATCATGTTAAAATGAAACGTTAAAATGTAACATTTTATCATGTTAAAATGCAACATGTTAAAATGTAACATTTTACTATGTTAAAATGAAACATGTTAAAATGTAACATATTAAAATGTTACATGTTAAAATGTTACATTTTAAAATGTAACAATTTAAAATGAAACATGTTAAAATGTAACATTTTATCATGTTAAAATGCAACATGTTAAAATGTAACATTTTATCATGTTAAAATGAAACATGTTAAAATGTAACATTTTATCATGTTAAAATGAAACATGTTAAAATGTAACATTTTATCATGTTAAAATGCAACATGTTAAAATGTAACATTTTATCATGTTAAAATGCAACATGTTAAAATGTAACATTTTAAAATGTAACATTTTAAAATGACATTTTAAAACATTTTAATGACATTTTAACATTTTAAAATGAAACATGTTAAAATGTAACATTTTATCATGTTAAAATGAAACATGTTATAATGTAACATTTTATCATGTTAAAATGCAACATGTTAAAATGTAACATTTTATCATGTTAAAATGCAACATGTTAAAATGTAACATTTTATCATGTTAAAATGCAACATGTTAAAATGTAACATTTTATCATTTTAAAATGCAACATGTTAAAATGTAACATTTTATCATGTTAAAATGAAACATGTTAAAATGTAACATTTTATCATGTTAAAATGCAACATGTTAAAATGTAACATTTTATCATGTTAAAATGCAACATGTTAAAATGTAACATTTTATCATGTTAAAATGAAACATGTTAAAATGTAAGATTTTATCATGTTAAAATGAAACATGTAAAAATGTAACATTTTATGATGTTAAAATGAAAAATGTTAAAATGTAACATTTTATCATGTTTAAATGAAACATGTAAAAATGTAACATTTTTAAATTTAACATTTTATCATGTTAAAATGAAACATGTTAAAATGTAACATTTTATCATGTTAAAATGCAACATGTTAAAATGTAACATTTTATCATGTTAAAATGAAACATGTTAAAATGTAACATTTTATCATGTTAAAATGAAACATGTTAAAATGTAACATTTTATCATGTTAAAATGAAACATGTTAAAATGTAACATTTTATCATGTTAAAATGAAACATGTTAAAATGTAACATTATATAATGTTAAAATGAAACATGTTAAAATGTAACATTTTATCATGTTAAAATGCAACATGTAAAAATGTAACATTTTTAAATGTAACATTTTATAATGTTAAAATAAAACATGTTAAAATGTAACATTTTATCATGTTAAAATGCAACATGTTAAAATGTAACATTTTATCATGTTAAATGCAACATGTTAAAATGTAACATTTTATCATGTTAAAATGCAACATGTTAAAATATAACATTTTATCATGTTAAAATGTAACATGTTAAAATGTAACATTTTATTATGTTAAAATGAAACATGTTAAAATGTAACATATTAAAATGTAACATGTTAAAATGTTACATTTTAAAATGTAACATTTTAAAATTAAACATGTTAAAATGTAACATTTTATCATGTTAAAATGAAACATGTTAAAATGTAACATTTTATCATGTTAAAATGAAACATGTTAAAATGTAACATTTTATCATGTTAAAATGAAACATGTTAAAATGTAACATTATATCATGTTAAAATGTAACATTTATCATGTTAAAATGCAACATGTTAAAATGTAACATTTTATCATGTTAAAATGCAGCATGTTAAAATGTAACATATTAAAATGTAACATGTTAAAATGTAACATTTTAAATTCTAACATTTTTAAATGAAACATGTTAAAATGTAACATTTTATCATGTTAAAATGAAACATGTTAAAATGTAACATTTTATCATGTTAAAATGCAACATGTTAAAATGTAACATTTTATCATGTTAAAATGCAACATGTTAAAATGTAACATGTTCAAATGTAACATTTTATCATGTTAAAATGCAAAATGTTAAAATGTAACATATTAAAATGTAACATGTTCAAATGCAACATGTTAAAATGTAACATTTTTATTATGTTAAAATGCAACATGTAAAAATGTAACATTTTATCATGTTAAAATGCAACATGTTAAAATGTAACATTTTATCATGTTAAAATGAAACATGTTAAAATGTAACATTTTATCATGTTAAAATGAAACATGTTAAAATGTAGCATTTTATCATGTTAAAAAGCAAAACATGTTAAAATGTAACATTTTATCATGTTAAAATGCAACATGTTAAAATGTAACGTATTAAAATGTAACATGTTAAAATGTAACATTTTAAAATGTAACAATTTAAAATGTAACATTTTAAAATGTAACATTTTATCATGTTAAAATGCAACATGTTAAAATGTAACATTTTATCATGTTAAAATGCAACATGTTAAAATGTAACATTTTATCATGTTAAAATGCAACATGTTAAAATTTAACATTTTATCATGTTAAAATGCAACATCTTAAAATGTAACATTTTATTATGTTAAAATGAAACATGTTAAAATGTAACATATTAAAATGTAACATGTTAAAATGTTACATTTTAAAATGTAACATGTTAAAATGTTACATTTTAAAATGTAACATGTTAAAATGTTACATTTTAAAATGTAACATGTAAAAATGTAACATTTTTAAATGTAACATTTTATCATGTTAAAATGAAACATGTTAAAATGTAACATTTTATCATCTTAAAATGCAACATGTTAAAATGAAACATTTTATCATGTTAAAATGCAACATGTTAAAATGTAACATGTTATTATGTTAAAATGAAACATGTTAAAATGTAACATATTAAAATGTAACATGTTAAAATGTAACATTTTATCATGTTAAAATGCAACATGTTAATATGTAACATTTTATCATGTTAAAATGAAACATGTTAAAATGTAACATTTTATCATGTTAAAATGAAACGTTAAAATGTAACATTTTATCATGTTAAAATGAAACATGTTAAAATGTAACATTTTATTATGTTAAAATGAAACATGTTAAAATGTAACATATTAAAATGTAACATGTTAAAATGTAACATTTTAAAATGTAACATTTTAAAATGAAACATGTTAAAATGTAACATTTTATCATGTTAAAATGAAACGTTAAAATGTAACATTTTATCATGTTAAAATGAAACATGTTAAAATGTAACATTTTATCATGTTAAAATGCAACATGTTAAAATGTAACATTTTATCATGTTAAAATGAAACATTAAAATGTAACATTTTATCATGTTAAAATGAAACATGTTAAAATGTAACATTTTATTATGTTAAAATGAAACATGTTAAAATGTAACATATTAAAATGTTACATGTTAAAATGTTACATTTTAAAATGTAACAATTTAAAATGAAACATGTTAAAATGTAACATTTTATCATGTTAAAATGCAACATGTTAAAATGTAACATTTTATCATGTTAAAATGAAACATGTTAAAATGTAACATTTTATCATGTTAAAATGAAACATGTTAAAATGTAACATTTTATCATGTTAAAATGCAACATGTTAAAATGTAACGTATTAAAATGTAACATGTTAAAATGTAACATTTTAAAATGTAACAATTTAAAATGTAACATTTTAAAATGTAACATTTTATCATGTTAAAATGCAACATGTTAAAATGTAACATTTTATCATGTTAAAATGCAACATGTTAAAATGTAACATTTTATCATGTTAAAATGCAACATGTTAAAATGTAACGTATTAAAATGTAACATGTTAAAATGTAACATTTTAAAATGTAACATTTTATCATGTTAAAATGCAACATGTTAAAATGTAACATTTTATCATGTTAAAATGCAACATGTTAAAATGTAACATATTAAAATGTAACATGTTAAAATGTTACATTTTAAAATGTAACATGTAAAAATGTAACATTTTTAAATGTAACATTTTATCATGTTAAAATGTAACATTTTATCATGTTAAAATGCAACATGTTAAAATGAAACATTTTATCATGTTAAAATGCAACATGTTAAAATGTAACATTTTATCATGTTAAAATGAAACGTTAAAATGTAACATTTTATCATGTTAAAATGAAACATGTTAAAATGTAACATTTTATTATGTTAAAATGAAACATGTTAAAATGTAACATATTAAAATGTAACATGTTAAAATGTTACATTTTAAAATGTAACATTTTAAAATGAAACATGTTAAAATGTAACATTTTATCATGTTAAAATGCAACATGTTAATATGTAACATTTTATCATGTTAAAATGAAACATGTTAAAATGTAACATTTTATCATGTTAAAATGAAACGTTAAAATGTAACATTTTATAATGTTAAAATGAAACATGTTAAAATGTAACATTTTATCATGTTAAAATGCAACATGTTAAAATGAAACATTTTATCATGTTAAAATGAAACGTTAAAATGTAACATTTTATCATGTTAAAATGAAACATGTTAAAATGTAACATTTTATTATGTTAAAATGAAACATGTTAAAATGTAACATATTAAAATGTAACATGTTAAAATGTTACATTTTAAAATGTAACAATATAAAATGAAACATGTTAAAATGTAACATTTTATCATGTTAAAATGCAACATGTTAAAATGTAACATTTTATCATGTTAAAATGAAACATGTTAAAATGTAACATTTTATCATGTTAAAATGAAACATGTTAAAATGTAACATTTTAAAATGTAACATTTTAAAATGAAACATGTTAAAATGTAACATTTTATCATGTTAAAATGAAACATGTTAAAATGTAACATTTTATCATGTTAAAATGCAACATGTTAAAATGTAACATTTTATCATGTTAAAATGCAACATGTTAAAATGTAACATTTTATCATGTTAAAATGCAACATGTTAAAATGTAACATTTTATCATGTTAAAATGCAACATGTTAAAATGTAACATTTTATCATGTTAAAATGCAACATGTTAAAATGTAACATTTTATCATGTTAAAATGCAACATGTTAAAATGTAACATATTAAAATGTAACATGTTAAAATGTAACATTTTAAAATGTAACATTTTAAAATGAAACATGTTAAAATGTAACATTTTATCATGTTAAAATGAAACATGTTAAAATGTAACATTTTATCATGTTAAAATGCAACATGTTAAAATGTAACATTTTATCATGTTAAAATGCAACGTTAAAATGTAACATTTTATCATGTTAAAATGAAACATGTTAAAATGTAAGATTTTATCATGTTAAAATAAAACATGTTAAAATGTAACATTTTATGATGTTAAAATGCAACATGTTAAAATGTAACATTTTATCATGTTAAAATGCAACATGTTAAAATGTAACATATTAAAATGTAACATGTTAAAATGTAACATTTTAAAATGTAACATTTTAAAATGAAACATGTTAAAATGTAACATTTTATCATGTTAAAATGAAACATGTTAAAATGTAACATTTTATCATGTTAAAATGCAACATGTTAAAATGTAACATTTTATCATGTTAAAATGAAACATGTTAAAATGTAAGATTTTATCATGTTAAAATGAAACATGTTAAAATGTAACATTTTATGATGTTAAAATGCAACATGTTAAAATGTAACATTTTATCATGTTAAAATGCAACATGTTAAAATGTAACATATTAAAATGTAACATGTTAAAATGTAACATTTTAAAATGTAACATTTTAAAATGAAACATGTTAAAATGTAACATTTTATCATGTTCAAATGTAACATTTTAAAATGTAACATTTTATCATGTTAAAATGCAACATGTTAAAATGTAACATTTTTATTATGTTAAAATGCAACATGTAAAAATGTAACATTTTATCATGTTAAAATGCAACATGTAAAAATGTAACATTTTATCATGTTAAAATGCAACATGTTAAAATGTAACATTTTATCATGTTAAAATGAAACATGTTAAAATGTAACATTTTATCATGTTAAAATGAAACATGTTAAAATGTAGCATTTTATCATGTTAAAAAGCAAAACATGTTAAAATGTAACATTTTATCATGTTAAAATGCAACATGTTAAAATGTAACGTATTAAAATGTAACATGTTAAAATGTAACATTTTAAAATGTAACAATTTAAAATGTAACATTTTAAAATGTAACATTTTATCATGTTAAAATGCAACATGTTAAAATGTAACATTTTATCATGTTAAAATGCAACATGTTAAAATGTAACATTTTATCATGTTAAAATGCAACATGTTAAAATTTAACATTTTATCATGTTAAAATGAAACATCTTAAAATGTAACATTTTATTATGTTAAAATGAAACATGTTAAAATGTAACATATTAAAATGTAACATGTTAAAATGTTACATTTTAAAATGTAACATGTTAAAATGTTACATTTTAAAATGTAACATGTAAAAATGTAACATTTTTAAATGTAACATTTTATCATGTTAAAATGAAACATGTTAAAATGTAACATTTTATCATCTTAAAATGCAACATGTTAAAATGAAACATTTTATCATGTTAAAATGCAACATGTTAAAATGTAACATGTTATCATGTTAAAATGAAACGTTAAAATGTAACATTTTATCATGTTAAAATGAAACATGTTAAAATGTAACATTTTATTATGTTAAAATGAAACATGTTAAAATGTAACATATTAAAATGTAACATGTTAAAATGTTACATTTTAAAATGTAACATTTTAAAATGAAACATGTTAAAATGTAACATATTAAAATGTAACATGTTAAAATGTTACATTTTAAAATGTAACATTTTAAAATAAAACATGTTAAAATGTAACATTTTATCATGTTAAAATGCAACATGTTAATATGTTACATTTTATCATGTTAAAATGAAACATGTTAAAATGTAACATTTTATCATGTTAAAATGAAACGTTAAAATGTAACATTTTATCATGTTAAAATGAAACATGTTAAAATGTAACATTTTATCATGTTAAAATGCAACATGTTAAAATGTAACATTTTATCATGTTAAAATGAAACGTTAAAATGTAACATTTAATCATGGTAAAATGAAACATGTTAAAATGTAACATTTGATTATGTTAAAATGAAACATGTTAAAATGTAACATATTAAAATGTTACATGTTAAAATGTTACATTTTAAAATGTAACAATTTAAAATGAAACATGTTAAAATGTAACATTTTATCATGTTCAAATGTAACATTTTAAAATGTAACATTTTATCATGTTAAAATGCAACATGTTAAAATGTAACATTTTTATTATGTTAAAATGCAACATGTAAAAATGTAACATTTTATCATGTTAAAATTCAACATGTAAAAATGTAACATTTTATCATGTTAAAATGCAACATGTTAAAATGTAACATTTTATCATGTTAAAATGAAACATGTTAAAATGTAACATTTTATCATGTTAAAATGAAACATGTTGAAATGTAGCATTTTATCATGTTAAAAAGCAAAACATGTTAAAATGTAACATTTTATCATGTTAAAATGCAACATGTTAAAATGTAACGTATTAAAATGTAACATGTTAAAATGTAACATTTTAAAATGTAACAATTTAAAATGTAACATTTTAAAATGTAACATTTTATCATGTTAAAATGCAACATGTTAAAATGTATCATTTTATCATGTTAAAATGCAACATGTTAAAATGTAACATTTTATCATGTTAAAATGCAACATGTTAAAATTTAACATTTTATCATGTTAAAATGCAACATCTTAAAATGTAACATTTTATCATGTTAAAATGAAACATGTTAAAATGAAACATGTTAAAATGTAACATATTAAAATGTAACATGTTAAAATGTTACATTTTAAAATGTAACATGTTAAAATGTTACATTTTAAAATGTAACATGTAAAAATGTAACATTTTTAAATGTAACATTTTATCATGTTAAAATGAAACATGTTAAAATGTAACATTTTATCATCTTAAAATGCAACATGTTAAAATGAAACATTTTATCATGTTAAAATGCAACATGTTAAAATGTAACATGTTATCATGTTAAAATGAAACGTTAAAATGTAACATTTTATCATGTTAAAATGAAACATGTTAAAATGTAACATTTTATTATGTTAAAATGAAACATGTTAAAATGTAACATATTAAAATGTAACATGTTAAAATGTTACATTTTAAAATGTAACATTTTAAAATGAAACATGTTAAAATGTAACATTTTATCATGTTAAAATGCAACATGTTAATATGTAACATTTTATCATGTTAAAATGAAACATGTTAAAATGTAACATTTTATCATGTTAAAATGAAACGTTAAAATGTAACATTTTATCATGTTAAAATGAAACATGTTAAAATGTAACATTTTATCATGTTAAAATGCAACATGTTAAAATGTAACATTTTATCATGTTAAAATGAAACGTTAAAATGTAACATTTTATCATGTTAAAATGAAACATGTTAAAATGTAACATTTTATTATGTTAAAATGAAACATGTTAAAATGTAACATATTAAAATGTTACATGTTAAAATGTTACATTTTAAAATGTAACAATTTAAAATGAAACATGTTAAAATGTAACATTTTATCATGTTAAAATGCAACATGTTAAAATGTAACATTTTATCATGTTAAAATGAAACATGTTAAAATGTAACATTTTATTATGTTAAAATGAAACATGTTAAAATGTAACATTTTATCATGTTAAAATGCAACATGTTAAAATGTAACATTTTATCATGTTAAAATGCAACATGTTAAAATGTAACATTTTAAAATGTAACATTTTAAAATGAAACATGTTAAAATGTAACATTTTATCATGTTAAAATGAAACATGTTGAAATGTAGCATTTTATCATGTTAAAAAGCAAAACATGTTAAAATGTAACATTTTATCATGTTAAAATGCAACATGTTAAAATGTAACGTATTAAAATGTAACATGTTAAAATGTAACATTTTAAAATGTAACAATTTAAAATGTAACATTTT
The DNA here is from genome assembly GCF_028750875.1 of Macrosteles quadrilineatus. Lineage (NCBI taxonomy): Eukaryota > Metazoa > Arthropoda > Insecta > Hemiptera > Cicadellidae > Macrosteles > Macrosteles quadrilineatus. Next base: position 4,998,259 of record NW_026542599.1, on the reverse strand, counting down.
AAAATGTAACATTTTATCATGTTAAAATGCAACATGTTAAAATGTAACATTTTATCATGTTAAAATGCAACATGTTAAAATGTAACATTTTATCATGTTAAAATGCAACATGTTAAAATTTAACATTTTATCATGTTAAAATGCAACATCTTAAAATGTAACATTTTATTATGTTAAAATGAAACATGTTAAAATGTAACATATTAAAATGTAACATGTTAAAATGTTACATTTTAAAATGTAACATGTTAAAATGTTACATTTTAAAATGTAACATGTAAAAATGTAACATTTTTAAATGTAACATTTTATCATGTTAAAATGAAACATGTTAAAATGTAACATTTTATCATCTTAAAATGCAACATGTTAAAATGAAACATTTTATCATGTTAAAATGCAACATGTTAAAATGTAACATGTTATCATGTTAAAATGAAACGTTAAAATGTAACATTTTATCATGTTAAAATGAAACATGTTAAAATGTAACATTTTATTATGTTAAAATGAAACATGTTAAAATGTAACATATTAAAATGTAACATGTTAAAATGTTACATTTTAAAATGTAACATTTTAAAATGAAACATGTTAAAATGTAACATATTAAAATGTAACATGTTAAAATGTTACATTTTAAAATGTAACATGTTAAAATGTTACATTTTAAAATGTAACATTTTAAAATAAAACATGTTAAAATGTAACATTTTATCATGTTAAAATGCAACATGTTAATATGTAACATTTTATCATGTTAAAATGAAACATGTTAAAATGTAACATTTTATCATGTTAAAATGAAACGTTAAAATGTAACATTTTATCATGTTAAAATGAAACATGTTAAAATGTAACATTTTATCATGTTAAAATGCAACATGTTAAAATGTAACATTTTATCATGTTAAAATGAAACGTTAAAATGTAACATTTTATCATGTTAAAATGAAACATGTTAAAATGTAACATTTTATTATGTTAAAATGAAACATGTTAAAATGTAACATATTAAAATGTTACATGTTAAAATGTTACATTTTAAAATGTAACAATTTAAAATGCAACATGTTAAAATGTAACATTTTATCATGTTCAAATGTAACATTTTATCATGTTCAAATGTAACATTTTAAAATGTAACATTTTATCATGTTAAAATGCAACATGTTAAAATGTAACATTTTTATTATGTTAAAATGCAACATGTAAAAATGTAACATTTTATCATGTTAAAATGCAACATGTAAAAATGTAACATTTTATCATGTTAAAATGCAACATGTTAAAATGTAACATTTTATCATGTTAAAATGAAACATGTTAAAATGTAACATTTTATCATGTTAAAATGAAACATGTTGAAATGTAGCATTTTATCATGTTAAAAAGCAAAACATGTTAAAATGTAACATTTTATCATGTTAAAATGCAACATGTTAAAATGTAACGTATTAAAATGTAACATGTTAAAATGTAACATTTTAAAATGTAACAATTTAAAATGTAACATTTTAAAATGTAACATTTTATCATGTTAAAATGCAACATGTTAAAATGTAACATTTTATCATGTTAAAATGCAACATGTTAAAATGTAACATTTTATCATGTTAAAATGCAACATGTTAAAATTTAACATTTTATCATGTTAAAATGCAACATCTTAAAATGTAACATTTTATTATGTTAAAATGAAACATGTTAAAATGTAACATATTAAAATGTAACATGTTAAAATGTTACATTTTAAAATGTAACATGTAAAAATGTAACATTTTTAAATGTAACATTTTATCATGTTAAAATGAAACATGTTAAAATGTAACATTTTATCATCTTAAAATGCAACATGTTAAAATGAAACATTTTATCATGTTAAAATGCAACATGTTAAAATGTAACATGTTATCATGTTAAAATGAAACGTTAAAATGTAACATTTTATCATGTTAAAATGAAACATGTTAAAATGTAACATTTTATTATGTTAAAATGAAACATGTTAAAATGTAACATATTAAAATGTAACATGTTAAAATGTTACATTTTAAAATGTAACATTTTAAAATGAAACATGTTAAAATGTAACATTTTATCATGTTAAAATGCAACATGTTAATATGTAACATTTTATCATGTTAAAATGAAACATGTTAAAATGTAACATTTTATCATGTTAAAATGAAACGTTAAAATGTAACATTTTATCATGTTAAAATGAAACATGTTAAAATGTAACATTTTATCATGTTAAAATGCAACATGTTAAAATGTAACATTTTATCATGTTAAAATGAAACGTTAAAATGTAACATTTTATCATGTTAAAATGAAACATGTTAAAATGTAACATTTTATTATGTTAAAATGAAACATGTTAAAATGTAACATATTAAAATGTTACATGTTAAAATGTTACATTTTAAAATGTAACAATTTAAAATGAAACATGTTAAAATGTAACATTTTATCATGTTAAAATGCAACATGTTAAAATGTAACATTTTATCATGTTAAAATGAAACATGTTAAAATGTAACATTTTATTATGTTAAAATGAAACATGTTAAAATGTAACATTTTATCATGTTAAAATGCAACATGTTAAAATGTAACATTTTATCATGTTAAAATGCAACATGTTAAAATGTAACATTTTAAAATGTAACATTTTAAAATGAAACATGTTAAAATGTAACATTTTATCATGTTAAAATGAAACATGTTATAATGTAACATTTTATCATGTTAAAATGCAACATGTTAAAATGTAACATTTTATCATGTTAAAATGCAAAATGTTAAAATGTAACATTTTATCATGTTAAAATGCAACATGTTAAAATGTAACATTTTATCATGTTAAAATGCAACATGTTAAAATGTAACATTTTATCATGTTAAAATGAAACATGTTAAAATGTAACATTTTATCATGTTAAAATGCAACATGTTAAAATGTAACATTTTATCATGTTAAAATGCAACATGTTAAAATGTAACATTTTATCATGTTAAAATGAAACATGTTAAAATGTAAGATTTTATCATGTTAAAATGAAACATGTAAAAATGTAACATTTTATGATGTTAAAATGAAAAATGTTAAAATGTAACATTTTATCATGTTTAAATGAAACATGTAAAAATGTAACATTTTTAAATTTAACATTTTATCATGTTAAAATGAAACATTTAAAATGTAACATTTTATCATGTTAAAATGCAACATGTTAAAATGTAACATTTTATCATGTTAAAATGAAACATGTTAAAATGTAACATTTTATCATGTTAAAATGAAACATGTTAAAATGTAACATTTTATCATGTTAAAATGAAACATGTTAAAATGTAACATTTTATCATGTTAAAATGAAACATGTTAAAATGTAACATTATATCATGTTAAAATGAAACATGTTAAAATGTAACATTTTATCATGTTAAAATGCAACATGTAAAAATGTAACATTTTTAAATGTAACATTTTATCATGTTAAAATAAAACATGTTAAAATGTAACATTTTATCATGTTAAAATGCAACATGTTAAAATGTAACATTTTATCATGTTAAATGCAACATGTTAAAATGTAACATTTTATCATGTTAAAATGCAACATGTTAAAATGTAACATTTTATCATGTTAAAATGCAACATGTTAAAATGTAACATTTTATCATGTTAAAATGCAACATGTTAAAATGTAACATTTTATTATGTTAAAATGAAACATGTTAAAATGTAACATATTAAAATGCAACATGTTAAAATGTAACATTTTATCATGTTAAAATGCAACATGTTAAAATTTAACATTTTATCATGTTAAAATGCAACATCTTAAAATGTAACATTTTATTATGTTAAAATGAAACATGTTAAAATGTAACATATTAAAATGTAACATGTTAAAATGTTACATTTTAAAATGTAACATGTTAAAATGTTACATTTTAAAATGTAACATGTAAAAATGTAACATTTTAAAATGTAACATGTAAAAATGTAACATTATTAAATGTAACATTTTATCATGTTAAAATGAAACATGTTAAAATGTAACATTTTATCATGTTAAAATGCAACATGTTAAAATGAAACATTTTATCATGTTAAAATGCAACATGTTAAAATGTAACATGTTATCATGTTAAAATGAAACGTTAAAATGTAACATTTTATCATGTTAAAATGAAACATGTTAAAACGTAACATTTTATTATGTTAAAATGAAACGTTAAAATGTAACATATTAAAATGTAACATGTTAAAATGTTACATTTTAAAATGTAACATTTTAAAATGAAACATGTTAAAATGTAACATTTTATCATGTTAAAATGCAACATGTTAATATGTAACATTTTATCATGTTAAAATGAAACATGTTAAAATGTAACATTTTATCATGTTAAAATGAAACGTTAAAATGTAACATTTTATCATGTTAAAATGAAACATGTTAAAATGTAACATTTTATCATGTTAAAATGCAACATGTTAAAATGTAACATTTTATCATGTTAAAATGAAACGTTAAAATGTAACATTTTATCATGTTAAAATGAAACATGTTAAAATGTAACATTTTATTATGTTAAAATGAAACATGTTAAAATGTAACATATTAAAATGTTACATGTTAAAATGTTACATTTTAAAATGTAACAATTTAAAATGAAACATGTTAAAATGTAACATTTTATCATGTTAAAATGCAACATGTTAAAATGTAACATTTTATCATGTTAAAATGCAACATGTTAAAATGTAACATTTTATCATGTTAAAATGCAACATGTTAAAATGTAACATTTTATCATGTTAAAATGCAACATGTTAAAATGTAACATTTTATCATGTTAAAATGCAACATGTTAAAATGTAACATTTTATCATGTTAAAATGCAACATGTTAAAATGTAACATTTTATCATGTTAAAATGCAACATGTTAAAATGTAACATTTTAAAATGTAACATTTTAAAATGAAACATGTTAAAATGTAACATTTTATCATGTTAAAATGAAACATGTTATAATGTAACATTTTATCATGTTAAAATGCAACATGTTAAAATGTAACATTTTATCATGTTAAAATGCAACATGTTAAAATGTAACATTTTATCATGTTAAAATGCAACATGTTAAAATGTAACATTTTATCATGTTAAAATGCAACATGTTAAAATGTAACATTTTATCATGTTAAAATGAAACATGTTAAAATGTAACATTTTATCATGTTAAAATGCAACATGTTAAAATGTAACATTTTATCATGTTAAAATGAAACATGTTAAAATGTAAGATTTTATCATGTTAAAATGAAACATGTTAAAATGTAACATTTTATCATGTTAAAATGAAACATGTTAAAATGTAACATTTTATGATGTTAAAATGAAAAATGTTAAAATGTAACATTTTATCATGTTTAAATGAAACATGTAAAAATGTAACATTTTTAAATTTAACATTTTATCATGTTAAAATGAAACATGTTAAAATGTAACATTTTATCATGTTAAAATGCAACATGTTAAAATGTAACATTTTATCATGTTAAAATGAAACATGTTAAAATGTAACATTTTATCATGTTAAAATGAAACATGTTAAAATGTAACATTTTATCATGTTAAAATGAAACATGTTAAAATGTAACATTTTATCATGTTAAAATGCAACATGTTAAAATGTAACATTTTAAAATGTAACATTTTAAAATGAAACATGTTAAAATGTAACATTTTATCATGTTAAAATGAAACATGTTATAATGTAACATTTTATCATGTTAAAATGCAACATGTTAAAATGAAACATTTTATCATGTTAAAATGCAACATGTTAAAATGTAACATTTTATCATGTTAAAATGCAACATGTTAATATGTAACATTTTATCATGTTAAAATGAAACATGTTAAAATGTAACATTTTATCATGTTAAAATGAAACGTTAAAATGTAACATTTTATAATGTTAAAATGAAACATGTTAAAATGTAACATTTTATCATGTTAAAATGAAACATGTTAAAATGTAACATTTTATCATGTTAAAATGCAACATGTTAAAATGTAACATTTTATCATGTTAAAATGAAACGTTAAAATGTAACATTTTATCATGTTAAAATGAAACATGTTAAAATGTAACATTTTATTATGTTAAAATGAAACATGTTAAAATGTAACATATTAAAATGTAACATGTTAAAATGTTACATTTTAAAATGTAACAATATAAAATGAAACATGTTAAAATGTAACATTTTATCATGTTAAAATGCAACATGTTAAAATGTAACATTTTATCATGTTAAAATGAAACATGTTAAAATGTAACATATTATCATGTTAAAATGAAACATGTTAAAATGTAACATTTTAAAATGTAACATTTTAAAATGAAACATGTTAAAATGTAACATTTTATCATGTTAAAATGCAACATGTTAAAATGTAACATTTTATCATGTTAAAATGCAACATGTTAAAATGTAACATTTTATCATGTTAAAATGCAACATGTTAAAATGTAACATTTTATCATGTTAAAATGCAACATGTTAAAATGTAACATATTAAAATGTAACATGTTAAAATGTAACATTTTAAAATGTAACATTTTAAAATGAAACATGTTAAAATGTAACATTTTATCATGTTAAAATGAAACATGTTAAAATGTAACATTTTATCATGTAAAAATGCAACATGTTAAAATGTAACATTTTATCATGTTAAAATGCAACGTTAAAATGTAACATTTTATCATGTTAAAATGAAACATGTTAAAATGTAAGATTTTATCATGTTAAAATGAAACATGTTAAAATGTAACATTTTATCATGTTAAAATGCAACATGTTAAAATGTAACATATTAAAATGTAACATGTTAAAATGTAACATTTTAAAATGTAACATTTTAAAATGAAACATGTTAAAATGTAACATTTTATCATGTTAAAATGAAACATGTTAAAATGTAACATTTTATCATGTTAAAATGCAACATGTTAAAATGTAACATTTTATAATGTTAAAATGAAACATGTTAAAATGTAAGATTTTATCATGTTAAAATGAAACATGTTAAAATGTAACATTTTATGATGTTAAAATGCAACATGTTAAAATGTAACATTTTATCATGTTAAAATGCAACATGTTAAAATGTAACATATTAAAATGTAACATGTTAAAATGTAACATTTTAAAATGTAACATTTTAAAATGAAACATGTTAAAATGTAACATTTTATCATGTTCAAATGTAACATTTTAAAATGTAACATTTTATCATGTTAAAATGCAACATGTTAAAATGTAACATTTTTATTATGTTAAAATGCAACATGTAAAAATGTAACATTTTATCATGTTAAAATGCAACATGTTAAAATGTAACATTTTATCATGTTAAAATGAAACATGTTAAAATGTAACATTTTATCATGTTAAAATGAAACATGTTAAAATGTAGCATTTTATCATGTTAAAAAGCAAAACATGTTAAAATGTAACATTTTATCATGTTAAAATGTAACATTTTATCATGTTAAAATGCAACATGTTAAAATGTAACGTATTAAAATGTAACATGTTAAAATGTAACATTTTAAAATGTAACAATTTAAAATGTAACATTTTAAAATGTAACATTTTATCATGTTAAAATGCAACATGTTAAAATGTAACATTTTATCATGTTAAAATGCAACATGTTAAAATGTAACATTTTATCATGTTAAAATGCAACATGTTAAAATTTAACATTTTATCATGTTAAAATGCAACATCTTAAAATGTAACATTTTATTATGTTAAAATGAAACATGTTAAAATGTAACATATTAAAATGTAACATGTTAAAATGTTACATTTTAAAATGTAACATGTTAAAATGTTACATTTTAAAATGTAACATGTAAAAATGTAACATTTTTAAATGTAACATTTTATCATGTTAAAATGAAACATGTTAAAATGTAACATTTTATCATCTTAAAATGCAACATGTTAAAATGAAACATTTTATCATGTTAAAATGCAACATGTTAAAATGTAACATGTTATCATGTTAAAATGAAACGTTAAAATGTAACATTTTATCATGTTAAAATGAAACATGTTAAAATGTAACATTTTATTATGTTAAAATGAAACATGTTAAAATGTAACATATTAAAATGTAACATGTTAAAATGTTACATTTTAAAATGTAACATTTTAAAATGAAACATGTTAAAATGTAACATTTTATCATGTTAAAATGCAACATGTTAATATGTAACATTTTATCATGTTAAAATGAAACATGTTAAAATGTAACATTTTATCATGTTAAAATGAAACGTTAAAATGTAACATTTTATCATGTTAAAATGAAACATGTTAAAATGTAACATTTTATCATGTTAAAATGCAACATGTTAAAATGTAACATTTTATCATGTTAAAATGAAACGTTAAAATGTAACATTTTATCATGTTAAAATGAAACATGTTAAAATGTAACATTTTATTATGTTAAAATGAAACATGTTAAAATGTAACATTTTATCATGTTAAAATGCAACATGTTAAAATGTAACATTTTATCATGTTAAAATGCAACATGTTAAAATGTAACATTTTAAAATGTAACATTTTAAAATGAAACATGTTAAAATGTAACATTTTATCATGTTAAAATGAAACATGTTATAATGTAACATTTTATCATGTTAAAATGCAACATGTTAAAATGTAACATTTTATCATGTTAAAATGCAACATGTTAAAATGTAACATTTTATCATGTTAAAATGCAACATGTTAAAATGTAACATTTTATCATGTTAAAATGAAACATGTTAAAATGTAACATTTTATCATGTTAAAATGCAACATGTTAAAATGTAACATTTTATCATGTTAAAATGCAACATGTTAAAATGTAACATTTTATCATGTTAAAATGAAACATGTTAAAATGTAAGATTTTATCATGTTAAAATGAAACATGTAAAAATGTAACATTTTATGATGTTAAAATGAAAAATGTTAAAATGTAACATTTTATCATGTTTAAATGAAACATGTAAAAATGTAACATTTTTAAATTTAACATTTTATCATGTTAAAATGAAACATGTTAAAATGTAACATTTTATCATGTTAAAATGCAACATGTTAAAATGTAACATTTTATCATGTTAAAATGAAACATGTTAAAATGTAACATTTTATCATGTTAAAATGAAACATGTTAAAATGTAACATTTTATCATGTTAAAATGAAAAATGTTAAAATGTAACATTTTATCATGTTAAAATGAAACATGTTAAAATGTAACATTTTATCATGTTAAAATGAAACATGTTAAAATGTAACATTATATCATGTTAAAATGAAACATGTTAAAATGTAACATTTTATCATGTTAAAATGCAACATGTAAAAATGTAACATTTTTAAATGTAACATTTTATCATGTTAAAATAAAACATGTTAAAATGTAACATTTTATCATGTTAAAATGCAACATGTTAAAATGTAACATTTTATCATGTTAAATGCAACATGTTAAAATGTAACATTTTATCATGTTAAAATGCAACATGTTAAAATGTAACATTTTATCATGTTAAAATGCAACATGTTAAAATGTAACATTTTATCATGTTAAAATGCAACATGTTAAAATGTAACATTTTATTATGTTAAAATGAAACATGTTAAAATGTAACATATTAAAATGCAACATGTTAAAATGTAACATTTTATCATGTTAAAATGCAACATGTTAAAATTTAACATTTTATCATGTTAAAATGCAACATCTTAAAATGTAACATTTTATTATGTTAAAATGAAACATGTTAAAATGTAACATATTAAAATGTAACATGTTAAAATGTTACATTTTTAAATGTAACATTTTATCATGTTAAAATGAAACATGTTAAAATGTAACATTTTATCATGTTAAAATGCAACATGTTAAAATGCAACATGTTAAAATGAGACATTTTATCATGTTAAAATGCAACATGTTAAAATGTAACATGTTATCATGTTAAAATGAAACGTTAAAATGTAACATTTTATCATGTTAAAATGAAACATGTTAAAACGTAACATTTTATTATGTTAAAATGAAACGTTAAAATGTAACATATTAAAATGTAACATGTTAAAATGTTACATTTTAAAATGTAACATTTTAAAATGAAACATGTTAAAATGTAACATTTTATCATATTAAAATGCAACATGTTAATATGTAACATTTTATCATGTTAAAATGAAACATGTTAAAATGTAACATTTTATCATGTTAAAATGAAACGTTAAAATGTAACATTTTATCATGTTAAAATGAAACATGTTAAAATGTAACATTTTATCATGTTAAAATGCAACATGTTAAAATGTAACATTTTATCATGTTAAAATGAAACGTTAAAATGTAACATTTTATCATGTTAAAATGAAACATGTTAAAATGTAACATTTTATTATGTTAAAATGAAACATGTTAAAATGTAACATTTTATCATGTTAAAATGCAACATGTTAAAATGTAACATTTTATCATGTTAAAATGCAACATGTTAAAATGTAACATTTTAAAATGTAACATTTTAAAATGAAACATGTTAAAATGTAACATTTTATCATGTTAAAATGAAACATGTTATAATGTAACATTTTATCATGTTAAAATGCAACATGTTAAAATGTAACATTTTATCATGTTAAAATGCAACATGTTAAAATGTAACATTTTATCATGTTAAAATGCAACATGTTAAAATGTAACATTTTATCATGTTAAAATGCAACATGTTAAAATGTAACATTTTATCATGTTAAAATGCAACATGTTAAAATGTAACATTTTATCATGTTAAAATGCAACATGTTAAAATGTAACATTTTATCATGTTAAAATGCAACATGTTAAAATGTAACATTTTATCATGTTAAAATGAAACATGTTAAAATGTAAGATTTTATCATGTTAAAATGAAACATGTAAAAATGTAACATTTTATGATGTTAAAATGAAAAATGTTAAAATGTAACATTTTATCATGTTTAAATGAAACATGTAAAAATGTAACATTTTTAAATTTAACATTTTATCATGTTAAAATGAAACATGTTAAAATGTAACATTTTATCATGTTAAAATGCAACATGTTAAAATGTAACATTTTATCATGTTAAAATGAAACATGTTAAAATGTAACATTTTATCATGTTAAAATGAAACATGTTAAAATGTAACATTTTATCATGTTAAAATGAAACATGTTAAAATGTAACATTTTATCATGTTAAAATGAAACATGTTAAAATGTAACATTATATCATGTTAAAATGAAACATGTTAAAATGTAACATTTTATCATGTTAAAATGCAACATGTAAAAATGTAACATTTTTAAATGTAACATTTTATCATGTTAAAATAAAACATGTTAAAATGTAACATTTTATCATGTTAAAATGCAACATGTTAAAATGTAACATTTTATCATGTTAAATGCTACATGTTAAAATGTAACATTTTATCATGTTAAAGTGCAACATGTTAAAATGTAACATTTTATCATGTTAAAATGCAACATGTTAAAATGTAACATTTTATCATGTTAAAATGCAACATGTTAAAATGTAACATTTTATTATGTTAAAATGAAACATGTTAAAATGTAACATTTTATCATGTTAAAATGCAACATGTAAAAATGTAACATTTTTAAATGTAACATTTTATCATGTTAAAATAAAACATGTTAAAATGTAACATTTTATCATGTTAAAATGCAACATGTTAAAATGTAACATTTTATCATGTTAAATGCAACATGTTAAAATGTAACATTTTATCATGTTAAAATGCAACATGTTAAAATGTAACATTTTATCATGTTAAAATGCAACATGTTAAAATGTAACATTTTATCATGTTAAAATGCAACATGTTAAAATGTAACATTTTATTATGTTAAAATGAAACATGTTAAAATGTAACATATTAAAATGCAACATGTTAAAATGTAACATTTTATCATGTTAAAATGCAACATGTTAAAATTTAACATTTTATCATGTTAAAATGCAACATCTTAAAATGTAACATTTTATTATGTTAAAATGAAACATGTTAAAATGTAACATATTAAAATGTAACATGTTAAAATGTTACATTTTAAAATGTAACATGTTAAAATGTTACATTTTAAAATGTAACATGTAAAAATGTAACATTTTTAAATGTAACATTTTATCATGTTAAAATGAAACATGTTAAAATGTAACATTTTATCATGTTAAAATGCAACATGTTAAAATGAAACATTTTATCATGTTAAAATGCAACATGTTAAAATGTAACATGTTATCATGTTAAAATGAAACGTTAAAATGTAACATTTTATCATGTTAAAATGAAACATGTTAAAACGTAACATTTTATTATGTTAAAATGAAACGTTAAAATGTAACATATTAAAATGTAACATGTTAAAATGTTACATTTTAAAATGTAACATTTTAAAATGAAACATGTTAAAATGTAACATTTTATCATGTTAAAATGCAACATGTTAATATGTAACATTTTATCATGTTAAAATGAAACATGTTAAAATGTAACATTTTATCATGTTAAAATGAAACGTTAAAATGTAACATTTTATCATGTTAAAATGAAACATGTTAAAATGTAACATTTTATCATGTTAAAATGCAACATGTTATAATGTAACATTTTATCATGTTAAAATGAAACGTTAAAATGTAACATTTTATCATGTTAAAATGAAACATGTTAAAATGTAACATTTTATTATGTTAAAATGAAACATGTTAAAATGTAACATATTAAAATGTTACATGTTAAAACGTTACATTTTAAAATGTAACAATTTAAAATGAAACATGTTAAAATGTAACATTTTATCATGTTAAAATGCAACATGTTAAAATGTAACATTTTATCATGTTAAAATGCAACATGTTAAAATGTAACATTTTATCATGTTAAAATGCAACATGTTAAAATGTAACATTTTAAAATGTAACATTTTAAAATGAAACATGTTAAAATGTAACATTTTATCATGTTAAAATGAAACATGTTATAATGTAACATTTTATCATGTTAAAATGCAACATGTTAAAATGTAACATTTTATCATGTTAAAATGCAACATGTTAAAATGTAACATTTTATCATGTTAAAATGCAACATGTTAAAATGTAACATTTTATCATGTTAAAATGCAACATGTTAAAATGTAACATTTTATCATGTTAAAATGAAACATGTTAAAATGTAACATTTTATCATGTTAAAATGCAACATGTTAAAATGTAACATTTTATCATGTTAAAATGAAACATGTTAAAATGTAAGATTTTATCATGTTAAAATGAAACATGTTAAAATGTAACATTTTATGATGTTAAAATGAAAAATGTTAAAATTCAACATTTTATCATGTTTAAATGAAACATGTAAAAATGTAACATTTTTAAATTTAACATTTTATCATGTTAAAATGAAACATGTTAAAATGTAACATTTTATCATGTTAAAATGCAACATGTTAAAATGTAACATTTTATCATGTTAAAATGAAACATGTTAAAATGTAACATTTTATCATGTTAAAATGAAACATGTTAAAATGTAACATTTTATCATGTTAAAATGAAACATGTTAAAATGTAACATTTTATCATGTTAAAATGAAACATGTTAAAATGTAACATTATATCATGTTAAAATGAAACATGTTAAAATGTAACATTTTATCATGTTAAAATGCAACATGTAAAAATGTAACATTTTTAAATGTAACATTTTATCATGTAAAAATAAAACATGTTAAAATGTAACATTTTATCATGTTAAAATGCAACATGTTAAAATGTAACATTTTATCATGTTAAATGCAACATGTTAAAATGTAACATTTTATCATGTTAAAATGCAACATGTTAAAATGTAACATTTTATCATGTTAAAATGCAACATGTTAAAATGTAACATTTTATCATGTTAAAATGCAACATGTTAAAATGTAACATTTTATTATGTTAAAATGAAACATGTTAAAATGTAACATTTTATCATGTTAAAATGCAACATGTAAAAATGTAACATTTTTAAATGTAACATTTTATCATGTTAAAATAAAACATGTTAAAATGTAACATTTTATCATGTTAAAATGCAACATGTTAAAATGTAACATTTTATCATGTTAAATGCAACATGTTAAAATGTAACATTTTATCATGTTAAAATGCAACATGTTAAAATGTAACATTTTATCATGTTAAAATGCAACATGTTAAAATGTAACATTTTATCATGTTAAAATGCAACATGTTAAAATGTAACATTTTATTATGTTAAAATGAAACATGTTAAAATGTAACATATTAAAATGCAACATGTTAAAATGTAACATTTTATCATGTTAAAATGCAACATGTTAAAATTTAACATTTTATCATGTTAAAATGCAACATCTTAAAATGTAACATTTTATTATGTTAAAATGAAACATGTTAAAATGTAACATATTAAAATGTAACATGTTAAAATGTTACATTTTAAAATGTAACATGTTAAAATGTTACATTTTAAAATGTAACATGTTAAAATGTTACATTTTAAAATGTAACATGTAAAAATGTAACATTTTTAAATGTAACATTTTATCATGTTAAAATGAAACATGTTAAAATGTAACATTTTATCATGTTAAAATGCAACATGTTAAAATGAAACATTTTATCATGTTAAAATGCAACATGTTAAAATGTAACATGTTATCATGTTAAAATGAAACGTTAAAATGTAACATTTTATCATGTTAAAATGAAACATGTTAAAACGTAACATTTTATTATGTTAAAATGAAACGTTAAAATGTAACATATTAAAATGTAACATGTTAAAATGTTACATTTTAAAATGTAACATTTTAAAATGTAACATTTTAAAATGAAACATGTTAAAATGTAACATTTTATCATGTTAAAATGCAACATGTTAATATGTAACATTTTATCATGTTAAAATGAAACATGTTAAAATGTAACATTTTATCATGTTAAAATGAAACGTTAAAATGTAACATTTTATCATGTTAAAATGAAACATGTTAAAATGTAACATTTTATCATGTTAAAATGCAACATGTTATAATGTAACATTTTATCATGTTAAAATGAAACGTTAAAATGTAACATTTTATCATGTTAAAATGAAACATGTTAAAATGTAACATTTTATTATGTTAAAATGAAACATGTTAAAATGTAACATATTAAAATGTTACATGTTAAAATGTTACATTTTAAAATGTAACAATTTAAAATGAAACATGTTAAAATGTAACATTTTATCATGTTAAAATGCAACATGTTAAAATGTAACATTTTATCATGTTAAAATGCAACATGTTAAAATGTAACATTTTATCATGTTAAAATGCAACATGTTAAAATGTAACATTTTAAAATGTAACATTTTAAAATGAAACATGTTAAAATGTAACATTTTATCATGTTAAAATGAAACATGTTATAATGTAACATTTTATCATGTTAAAATGCAACATGTTAAAATGTAACATTTTATCATGTTAAAATGCAACATGTTAAAATGTAACATTTTATCATGTTAAAATGCAACATGTTAAAATGTAACATTTTATCATGTTAAAATGCAACATGTTAAAATGTAACATTTTATCATGTTAAAATGAAACATGTTAAAATGTAACATTTTATCATGTTAAAATGCAACATGTTAAAATGTAACATTTTATCATGTTAAAATGAAACATGTTAAAATGTAAGATTTTATCATGTTAAAATGAAACATGTTAAAATGTAACATTTTATGATGTTAAAATGAAAAATGTTAAAATTCAACATTTTATCATGTTTAAATGAAACATGTAAAAATGTAACATTTTTTAATTTAACATTTTATCATGTTAAAATGAAACATGTTAAAATGTAACATTTTATCATGTTAAAATGCAACATGTTAAAATGTAACATTTTATCATGTTAAAATGAAACATGTTAAAATGTAACATTTTATCATGTTAAAATGAAACATGTTAAAATGTAACATTTTATCATGTTAAAATGAAACATGTTAAAATGTAACATTATATCATGTTAAAATGAAACATGTTAAAATGTAACATTTATCATGTTAAAATGCAACATGTTAAAATGTAACATTTTATCATGTTAAAATGCAGCATGTTAAAATGTAACATATTAAAATGTAACATGTTAAAATGTTACATTTTAAATTGTAACATTTTTAAATGAAACATGTTAAAATGTAACATTTTATCATGTTAAAATGAAACATGTTAAAATGTAACATTTTATCATGTTAAAATGCAACATGTTAAAATGTAACATATTAAAATGTAACATGTTAAAATGTAACATTTTATCATGTTAAAATGCAACATGTTAAAATGTAACATTTTATCATGTTAAAATGCAAAATTTTAAAATGTAACATATTAAAATGTAACATGTTCAAATGTAACATTTTAAAATGTAACATTTTATCATGTTAAAATGCAACATGTTAAAATGTAACATTTTTATCATGTTAAAATGCAACATGTAAAAATGTAACATTTTATCATGTTAAAATGCAACATGTTAAAATGTAACATTTTATCATGTTAAAATGAAACATGTTAAAATGTAACATTTTATCATGTTAAAATGAAACATGTTAAAATGTAATATTTTATCATGTTAAAATGCAATATGTTAAAATGTAACATTTTATCATGTTAAAATGCAACATGTTAAAATATAACGTATTTAAATGTAACATGTTAAAATGTAACATTTTAAAATGTAACAATTTAAAATGTAACATTTTAAAATGTAACATTTTATCATGTTAAAATGCAACATGTTAAAATGTAACATTTTATCATGTTAAAATGCAACATGTTAAAATGTAACATTTTATCATGTTAAAATGCAACATGTTAAAATGTAACATTTTATCATGTTAAAATGCAACATGTTAAAATGTAACATTTTATTATGTTAAAATGAAACATGTTAAAATGTAACATATTAAAATGTAACATGTTAAAATGTTACATTTTAAAATGTAACATGTAAAAATGTAACATTTTTAAATGTAACATTTTATCATGTTAAAATGTAACATTTTATCATGTTAAAATGCAACATGTTAAAATGAAACATTTTATCATGTTAAAATGCAACATGTTAAAATGTAACATTTTATCATGTTAAAATGAAACGTTAAAATGTAACATTTTATCATGTTTAAATGAAACATGTTAAAATGTAACATTTTATTATGTTAAAATGAAACATGTTAAAATGTAACATATTAAAATGTAACATGTTATAATGTTACATTTTAAAATGTAACATTTTAAAATGAAACATGTTAAAATGTAACATTTTATCATGTTAAAATGCAACATGTTAAAATGTAACATTTTATCATGTTAAAATGCAACATGTTAAAATGTAACATTTTATTATGTTAAAATGAAACATGTTAAAATGTAACATTTTATCATGTTAAAATGCAACATGTAAAAATGTAACATTTTTAAATGTAACATTTTATCATGTTAAAATAAAACATGTTAAAATGTAACATTTTATCATGTTAAAATGCAACATGTTAAAATGTAACATTTTATCATGTTAAATGCAATATGTTAAAATGTAACATTTTATCATGTTAAAATGCAACATGTTAAAATGTAACATTTTATCATGTTAAAATGCAACATGTTAAAATGTAACATTTTATCATGTTAAAATGCAACATGTTAAAATGTAACATTTTATTATGTTAAAATGAAACATGTTAAAATGTAACATATTAAAATGCAACATGTTAAAATGTAACATTTTATCATGTTAAAATGCAACATGTTAAAATTTAACATTTTATCATGTTAAAATGCAACATCTTAAAATGTAACATTTTATTATGTTAAAATGAAACATGTTAAAATGTAACATATTAAAATGTAACATGTTAAAATGTTACATTTTAAAATGTAACATGTTAAAATGTTACATTTTAAAATGTAACATGTAAAAATGTAACATTTTTAAATGTAACATTTTATCATGTTAAAATGAAACATGTTAAAATGTAACATTTTATCATGTTAAAATGCAACATGTTAAAATGAAACATTTTATCATGTTAAAATGCAACATGTTAAAATGTAACATGTTATCATGTTAAAATGAAACGTTAAAATGTAACATTTTATCATGTTAAAATGAAACATGTTAAAACGTAACATTTTATTATGTTAAAATGAAACGTTAAAATGTAACATATTAAAATGTAACATGTTAAAATGTTACATTTTAAAATGTAACATTTTAAAATGAAACATGTTAAAATGTAACATTTTATCATGTTAAAATGCAACATGTTAATATGTAACATTTTATCATGTTAAAATGAAACATGTTAAAATGTAACATTTTATCATGTTAAAATGAAACGTTAAAATGTAACATTTTATCATGTTAAAATGAAACATGTTAAAATGTAACATTTTATCATGTTAAAATGCAACATGTTATAATGTAACATTTTATCATGTTAAAATGAAACGTTAAAATGTAACATTTTATCATGTTAAAATGAAACATGTTAAAATGTAACATTTTATTATGTTAAAATGAAACATGTTAAAATGTAACATATTAAAATGTTACATGTTAAAATGTTACATTTTAAAATGTAACAATTTAAAATGAAACATGTTAAAATGTAACATTTTATCATGTTAAAATGCAACATGTTAAAATGTAACATTTTATCATGTTAAAATGCAACATGTTAAAATGTAACATTTTATCATGTTAAAATGCAACAT
The DNA here is from genome assembly GCF_028750875.1 of Macrosteles quadrilineatus. NCBI lineage: Eukaryota > Metazoa > Arthropoda > Insecta > Hemiptera > Cicadellidae > Macrosteles > Macrosteles quadrilineatus. Next base: position 4,979,270 of record NW_026542599.1, on the reverse strand, counting down.
GTTAAAATGTAACATTTTAAAATGTAACATTTTAAAATGAAACATGTTAAAATGTAACATTTTATCATGTTAAAATGAAACATGTTATAATGTAACATTTTATCATGTTAAAATGCAACATGTTAAAATGTAACATTTTATCATGTTAAAATGCAACATGTTAAAATGTAACATTTTATCATGTTAAAATGCAACATGTTAAAATGTAACATTTTATCATGTTAAAATGCAACATGTTAAAATGTAACATTTTATCATGTTAAAATGAAACATGTTAAAATGTAACATTTTATCATGTTAAAATGCAACATGTTAAAATGTAACATTTTATCATGTTAAAATGCAACATGTTAAAATGTAACATTTTATCATGTTAAAATGAAACATGTTAAAATGTAAGATTTTATCATGTTAAAATGAAACATGTTAAAATGTAACATTTTATGATGTTAAAATGAAAAATGTTAAAATTCAACATTTTATCATGTTTAAATGAAACATGTAAAAATGTAACATTTTTAAATTTAACATTTTATCATGTTAAAATGAAACATGTTAAAATGTAACATTTTATCATGTTAAAATGCAACATGTTAAAATGTAACATTTTATCATGTTAAAATGAAACATGTTAAAATGTAACATTTTATCATGTTAAAATGAAACATGTTAAAATGTAACATTTTATCATGTTAAAATGAAACATGTTAAAATGTAACATTTTATCATGTTAAAATGAAACATGTTAAAATGTAACATTATATCATGTTAAAATGAAACATGTTAAAATGTAACATTTTATCATGTTAAAATGCAACATGTAAAAATGTAACATTTTTAAATGTAACATTTTATCATGTAAAAATAAAACATGTTAAAATGTAACATTTTATCATGTTAAAATGCAACATGTTAAAATGTAACATTTTATCATGTTAAATGCAACATGTTAAAATGTAACATTTTATCATGTTAAAATGCAACATGTTAAAATGTAACATTTTATCATGTTAAAATGCAACATGTTAAAATGTAACATTTTATCATGTTAAAATGCAACATGTTAAAATGTAACATTTTATTATGTTAAAATGAAACATGTTAAAATGTAACATTTTATCATGTTAAAATGCAACATGTAAAAATGTAACATTTTTAAATGTAACATTTTATCATGTTAAAATAAAACATGTTAAAATGTAACATTTTATCATGTTAAAATGCAACATGTTAAAATGTAACATTTTATCATGTTAAATGCAACATGTTAAAATGTAACATTTTATCATGTTAAAATGCAACATGTTAAAATGTAACATTTTATCATGTTAAAATGCAACATGTTAAAATGTAACATTTTATCATGTTAAAATGCAACATGTTAAAATGTAACATTTTATTATGTTAAAATGAAACATGTTAAAATGTAACATATTAAAATGCAACATGTTAAAATGTAACATTTTATCATGTTAAAATGCAACATGTTAAAATTTAACATTTTATCATGTTAAAATGCAACATCTTAAAATGTAACATTTTATTATGTTAAAATGAAACATGTTAAAATGTAACATATTAAAATGTAACATGTTAAAATGTTACATTTTAAAATGTAACATGTTAAAATGTTAAATTTTAAAATGTAACATGTTAAAATGTTACATTTTAAAATGTAACATGTAAAAATGTAACATTTTTAAATGTAACATTTTATCATGTTAAAATGAAACATGTTAAAATGTAACATTTTATCATGTTAAAATGCAACATGTTAAAATGAAACATTTTATCATGTTAAAATGCAACATGTTAAAATGTAACATTTTATTATGTTAAAATGAAACGTTAAAATGTAACATATTAAAATGTAACATGTTAAAATGTTACATTTTAAAATGTAACATTTTAAAATGAAACATGTTAAAATGTAACATTTTATCATGTTAAAATGCAACATGTTAATATGTAACATTTTATCATGTTAAAATGAAACATGTTAAAATGTAACATTTTATCATGTTAAAATGAAACGTTAAAATGTAACATTTTATCATGTTAAAATGAAACATGTTAAAATGTAACATTTTATCATGTTAAAATGCAACATGTTATAATGTAACATTTTATCATGTTAAAATGAAACGTTAAAATGTAACATTTTATCATGTTAAAATGAAACATGTTAAAATGTAACATTTTATTATGTTAAAATGAAACATGTTAAAATGTAACATATTAAAATGTTACATGTTAAAATGTTACATTTTAAAATGTAACAATTTAAAATGAAACATGTTAAAATGTAACATTTTATCATGTTAAAATGCAACATGTTAAAATGTAACATTTTATCATGTTAAAATGCAACATGTTAAAATGTAACATTTTATCATGTTAAAATGCAACATGTTAAAATGTAACATTTTAAAATGTAACATTTTAAAATGAAACATGTTAAAATGTAACATTTTATCATGTTAAAATGAAACATGTTATAATGTAACATTTTATCATGTTAAAATGCAACATGTTAAAATGTAACATTTTATCATGTTAAAATGCAACATGTTAAAATGTAACATTTTATCATGTTAAAATGCAACATGTTAAAATGTAACATTTTATCATGTTAAAATGCAACATGTTAAAATGTAACATTTTATCATGTTAAAATGAAACATGTTAAAATGTAACATTTTATCATGTTAAAATGCAACATGTTAAAATGTAACATTTTATCATGTTAAAATGAAACATGTTAAAATGTAAGATTTTATCATGTTAAAATGAAACATGTTAAAATGTAACATTTTATGATGTTAAAATGAAAAATGTTAAAATTCAACATTTTATCATGTTTAAATGAAACATGTAAAAATGTAACATTTTTAAATTTAACATTTTATCATGTTAAAATGAAACATGTTAAAATGTAACATTTTATCATGTTAAAATGCAACATGTTAAAATGTAACATTTTATCATGTTAAAATGAAACATGTTAAAATGTAACATTTTATCATGTTAAAATGAAACATGTTAAAATGTAACATTTTATCATGTTAAAATGAAACATGTTAAAATGTAACATTATATCATGTTAAAATGAAACATGTTAAAATGTAACATTTATCATGTTAAAATGCAACATGTTAAAATGTAACATTTTATCATGTTAAAATGCAGCATGTTAAAATGTAACATATTAAAATGTAACATGTTAAAATGTTACATTTTAAATTGTAACATTTTTAAATGAAACATGTTAAAATGTAACATTTTATCATGTTAAAATGAAACATGTTAAAATGTAACATTTTATCATGTTAAAATGCAACATGTTAAAATGTAACATATTAAAATGTAACATGTTAAAATGTAACATTTTATCATGTTAAAATGCAACATGTTAAAATGTAACATTTTATCATGTTAAAATGCAAAATTTTAAAATGTAACATATTAAAATGTAACATGTTCAAATGTAACATTTTAAAATGTAACATTTTATCATGTTAAAATGCAACATGTTAAAATGTAACATTTTTATCATGTTAAAATGCAACATGTAAAAATGTAACATTTTATCATGTTAAAATGCAACATGTTAAAATGTAACATTTTATCATGTTAAAATGAAACATGTTAAAATGTAACATTTTATCATGTTAAAATGAAACATGTTAAAATGTAATATTTTATCATGTTAAAATGCAATATGTTAAAATGTAACATTTTATCATGTTAAAATGCAACATGTTAAAATATAACGTATTTAAATGTAACATGTTAAAATGTAACATTTTAAAATGTAACAATTTAAAATGTAACATTTTAAAATGTAACATTTTATCATGTTAAAATGCAACATGTTAAAATGTAACATTTTATCATGTTAAAATGCAACATGTTAAAATGTAACATTTTATCATGTTAAAATGCAACATGTTAAAATGTAACATTTTATCATGTTAAAATGCAACATGTTAAAATGTAACATTTTATTATGTTAAAATGAAACATGTTAAAATGTAACATATTAAAATGTAACATGTTAAAATGTTACATTTTAAAATGTAACATGTAAAAATGTAACATTTTTAAATGTAACATTTTATCATGTTAAAATGTAACATTTTATCATGTTAAAATGCAACATGTTAAAATGAAACATTTTATCATGTTAAAATGCAACATGTTAAAATGTAACATTTTATCATGTTAAAATGAAACGTTAAAATGTAACATTTTATCATGTTTAAATGAAACATGTTAAAATGTAACATTTTATTATGTTAAAATGAAACATGTTAAAATGTAACATATTAAAATGTAACATGTTAAAATGTTACATTTTAAAATGTAACATTTTAAAATGAAACATGTTAAAATGTAACATTTTATCATGTTAAAATGCAACATGTTAATATGTAACATTTTATCATGTTAAAATGAAACATGTTAAAATGTAACATTTTATCATGTTAAAATGAAACGTTAAAATGTAACATTTTATAATGTTAAAATGAAACATGTTAAAATGTAACATTTTATCATGTTAAAATGAAACGTTAAAATGTAACATTTTATAATGTTAAAATGAAACATGTTAAAATGTAACATTTTATCATGTTAAAATGCAACATGTTAAAATGTAACATTTTATCATGTTAAAATGAAACGTTAAAATGTAACATTTTATCATGTTAAAATGAAACATGTTAAAATGTAACATTTTATTATGTTAAAATGAAACATGTTAAAATGTAACATATTAAAATGTAACATGTTAAAATGTTACATTTTAAAATGTAACAATATAAAATGAAACATGTTAAAATGTAACATTTTATCATGTTAAAATGCAACATGTTAAAATGTAACATTTTATCATGTTAAAATGAAACATGTTAAAATGTAACATTTTATCATGTTAAAATGAAACATGTTAAAATGTAACATTTTAAAATGTAACATTTTAAAATGAAACATGTTAAAATGTAACATTTTATCATGTTAAAATGAAACATGTTAAAATGTAACATTTTATCATGTTAAAATGCAACATGTTAAAATGTAACATTTTATCATGTTAAAATGCAACATGTTAAAATGTAATATTTTATCATGTTAAAATGCAACATGTTAAAATGTAACATGTTAAAATGTAACATTTTAAAATGTAACATTTTAAAATGAAACATGTTAAAATGTAACATTTTATCATGTTAAAATGAAACATGTTAAAATGTAACATTTTATCATGTTAAAATGAAACATGTTAAAATGTAACATTTTATCATGTTAAAATGCAACATGTAAAAATGTAACATTTTTAAATGTAACATTTTATCATGTTAAAATAAAACATGTTAAAATGTAACATTTTATCATGTTAAAATGAAACATGTTAAAATGTAACATTTTATCATGTTAAAATGAAACATGTTAAAATGTAACATTATATCATGTTAAAATGAAACATGTTAAAATGTAACATTTATCATGTTAAAATGCAACATGTTAAAATGTAACATTTTATCATGTTAAAATGCAGCATGTTAAAATGTAACATATTAAAATGTAACATGTTAAAATGTTACATTTTAAATTGTAACATTTTTAAATGAAACATGTTAAAATGTAACATTTTATCATGTTAAAATGAAACATGTTAAAATGTAACATTTTATCATGTTAAAATGCAACATGTTAAAATGTAACATATTAAAATGTAACATGTTAAAATGTAACATTTTATCATGTTAAAATGCAACATGTTAAAATGTAACATATTATCATGTTAAAATGAAACATGTTAAAATGTAACATTTTATCATGTTAAAATGAAACATGTTAAAATGTAATATTTTATCATGTTAAAATGCAATATGTTAAAATGTAACATTTTATCATGTTAAAATGCAACATGTTAAAATGTAACATTTTAAAATGTAACAATTTAAAATGTAACATTTTAAAATGTAACATTTTATCATGTTAAAATGCAACATGTTAAAATGTAACATTTTATCATGTTAAAATGCAACATGTTAAAATGTAACATTTTATCATGTTAAAATGCAACATGTTAAAATGTAACATTTTATCATGTTAAAATGCAACATCTTAAAATGTAACATTTTATTATGTTAAAATGAAACATGTTAAAATGTAACATATTAAAATGTAACATGTTAAAATGTTACATTTTAAAATGTAACATGTAAAAATGTAACATTTTTAAATGTAACATTTTATCATGTTAAAATGTAACATTTTATCATGTTAAAATGCAACATGTTAAAATGAAACATTTTATCATGTTAAAATGCAACATGTTAAAATGTAACATTTTATCATGTTAAAATGAAACGTTAAAATGTAACATTTTATCATGTTAAAATGAAACATGTTAAAATGTAACATTTTATTATGTTAAAATGAAACATGTTAAAATGTAACATATTAAAATGTAACATGTTAAAATGTTACATAAAATGAAACATGTTAAAATGTAACATTTTATCATGTTAAAATGCAACATGTTAATATGTAACATTTTATCATGTTAAAATGAAACATGTTAAAATGTAACATTTTATCATGTTAAAATGAAACGTTAAAATGTAACATTTTATAATGTTAAAATGAAACATGTTAAAATGTAACATTTTATCATGTTAAAATGCAACATGTTAAAATGTAACATTTTATCATGTTAAAATGAAACGTTAAAATGTAACATTTTATCATGTTAAAATGAAACATGTTAAAATGTAACATTTTATTATGTTAAAATGAAACATGTTAAAATGTAACATATTAAAATGTAACATGTTAAAATGTTACATTTTAAAATGTAACAATATAAAATGAAACATGTTAAAATGTAACATTTTATCATGTTAAAATGCAACATGTTAAAATGTAACATTTTATCATGTTAAAATGAAACATGTTAAAATGTAACATTTTATCATGTTAAAATGAAACATGTTAAAATGTAACATTTTAAAATGTAACATTTTAAAATGAAACATGTTAAAATGTAACATTTTATCATGTTAAAATGAAACATGTTAAAATGTAACATTTTATCATGTTAAAATGCAACATGTTAAAATGTAACATTTTATCATGTTAAAATGCAACATGTTAAAATGTAATATTTTATCATGTTAAAATGCAACATGTTAAAATGTAACATGTTAAAATGTAACATTTTAAAATGTAACATTTTAAAATGAAACATGTTAAAATGTAACATTTTATCATGTTAAAATGAAACATGTTAAAATGTAACATTTTATCATGTTAAAATGCAACATGTTAAAATGTAACATTTTATCATGTTAAAATGCAACATGTTAAAATGTAACATTTTATCATGTTAAAATGAAACATGTTAAAATGTAACATTTTATCATGTTAAAATGAAACATGTTAAAATGTAACATTTTATCATGTTAAAATGCAACATGTTAAAATGTAACATTTTATCATGTTAAAATGCAACATGTTAAAAGGTAACATTTTATCATGTTAAAATGCAACATGTTAAAATGTAACGTATTAAAATGTAACATGTTAAAATGTAACATTTTAAAATGTAACAATTTAAAATGTAACATTTTAAAATGTAACATTTTATCATGTTAAAATGCAACATGTTAAAATGTAACATTTTATCATGTTAAAATGCAACATGTTAAAATGTAACATTTTATCATGTTAAAATGCAACATGTTAAAATGTAACATTTTATCATGTTAAAATGCAACATCTTAAAATGTAACATTTTATTATGTTAAAATGAAACATGTTAAAATGTAACATATTAAAATGTAACATGTTAAAATGTAACATTTTAAAATGTAACATGTAAAAATGTAACATTTTTAAATGTAACATTTTATCATGTTAAAATGTAACATTTTATCATGTTAAAATGCAACATGTTAAAATGAAACATTTTATCATGTTAAAATGCAACATGTTAAAATGTAACATTTTATCATGTTAAAATGAAACGTTAAAATGTAACATTTTATCATGTTAAAATGAAACATGTTAAAATGTAACATTTTATTATGTTAAAATAAAACATGTTAAAATGTAACATATTAAAATGTAACATGTTAAAATGTTACATTTTAAAATGTAACATTTTAAAATGAAACATGTTAAAATGTAACATTTTATCATGTTAAAATGCAACATGTTAATATGTAACATTTTATCATGTTAAAATGAAACATGTTAAAATGTAACATTTTATCATGTTAAAATGAAACGTTAAAATGTAACATTTTATAATGTTAAAATGAAACATGTTAAAATGTAACATTTTATCATGTTAAAATGCAACATGTTAAAATGTAACATTTTATCATGTTAAAATGAAACGTTAAAATGTAACATTTTATCATGTTAAAATGAAACATGTTAAAATGTAACATTTTATAATGTTAAAATGAAACATGTTAAAATGTAACATATTAAAATGTAACATGTTAAAATGTTACATTTTAAAATGTAACAATATAAAATGAAACATGTTAAAATGTAACATTTTATCATGTTAAAATGCAACATGTTAAAATGTAACATTTTATCATGTTAAAATGAAACATGTTAAAATGTAACATTTTAAAATGTAACATTTTAAAATGAAACATGTTAAAATGTAACATTTTATCATGTTAAAATGAAACATGTTAAAATGTAACATTTTATCATGTTAAAATGCAACATGTTAAAATGTAATATTTTATCATGTTAAAATGCAACATGTTAAAATGTAACATGTTAAAATGTAACATTTTAAAATGTAACATTTTAAAATGAAACATGTTAAAATGTAACATTTTATCATGTTAAAATGAAACATGTTAAAATGTAACATTTTATCATGTTAAAATGAAACATGTTAAAATGTAACATTTTATCATGTTAAAATGCAACATGTAAAAATGTAACATTTTTAAATGTAACATTTTATCATGTTAAAATAAAACATGTTAAAATGTAACATTTTATCATGTTAAAATGAAACATGTTAAAATGTAACATTTTATCATGTTAAAATGAAACATGTTAAAATGTAACATTATATCATGTTAAAATGAAACATGTTAAAATGTAACATTTATCATGTTAAAATGCAACATGTTAAAATGTAACATTTTATCATGTTAAAATGCAGCATGTTAAAATGTAACATATTAAAATGTAACATGATAAAATGTTACATTTTAAATTGTAACATTTTTAAATGAAACATGTTAAAATGTAACATTTTATCATGTTAAAATGAAACATGTTAAAATGTAACATTTTATCATGTTAAAATGCAACATGTTAAAATGTAACATATTAAAATGTAACATGTTAAAATGTAACATTTTATCATGTTAAAATGCAACATGTTAAAATGTAACATTTTATCATGTTAAAATGCAAAATTTTAAAATGTAACATATTAAAATGTAACATGTTCAAATGTAACATTTTAAAATGTAACATTTTATCATGTTAAAATGCAACATGTTAAAATGTAACATTTTTATCATGTTAAATGCAACATGTAAAAATGTAACATTTTATCATGTTAAAATGCAACATGTTAAAATGTAACATTTTATCATGTTAAAATGTAACATTTTATCATGTTAAAATGAAACATGTTAAAATGTAATATTTTATCATGTTAAAATGCAATATGTTAAAATGTAACATTTTATCATGTTAAAATGCAACATGTTAAAATGTAACGTATTAAAATGTAACATGTTAAAATGTAACATTTTAAAATGTAACAATTTAAAATGTAACATTTTAAAATGTAACATTTTATCATGTTAAAATGCAACATGTTAAAATGTAACATTTTATCATGTTAAAATGCAACATGTTAAAATGTAACATTTTATCATGTTAAAATGCAACATGTTAAAATGTAACATTTTATCATGTTAAAATGCAACATCTTAAAATGTAACATTTTATTATGTTAAAATGAAACATGTTAAAATGTAACATATTAAAATGTAACATGTTAAAATGTTACATTTTAAAATGTAACATGTAAAAATGTAACATTTTTAAATGTAACATTTTATCATGTTAAAATGTAACATTTTATCATGTTAAAATGCAACATGTTAAAATGAAACATTTTATCATGTTAAAATGCAACATGTTAAAATGTAACATTTTATCATGTTAAAATGAAACGTTAAAATGTAACATTTTATCATGTTAAAATGAAACATGTTAAAATGTAACATTTTATTATGTTAAAATGAAACATGTTAAAATGTAACATATTAAAATGTAACATGTTAAAATGTTACATTTTAAAATGTAACATTTTAAAATGAAACATGTTAAAATGTAACATTTTATCATGTTAAAATGCAACATGTTAATATGTAACATTTTATCATGTTAAAATGAAACATGTTAAAATGTAACATTTTATCATGTTAAAATGAAACGTTAAAATGTAACATTTTATAATGTTAAAATGAAACATGTTAAAATGTAACATTTTATCATGTTAAAATGCAACATGTTAAAATGTAACATTTTATCATGTTAAAATGAAACGTTAAAATGTAACATTTTATCATGTTAAAATGAAACATGTTAAAATGAAACATGTTAAAATGTAACATATTAAAATGAAACATGTTAAAATGTAACATATTAAAATGTAACATGTTAAAATGTTACATTTTAAAATGTAACAATATAAAATGAAACATGTTAAAATGTAACATTTTATCATGTTAAAATGCAACATGTTAAAATGTAACATTTTATCATGTTAAAATGAAACATGTTAAAATGTAACATTTTATCATGTTAAAATGAAACATGTTAAAATGTAACATTTTAAAATGTAACATTTTAAAATGAAACATGTTAAAATGTAACATTTTATCATGTTAAAATGAAACATGTTAAAATGTAACATTTTATCATGTTAAAATGCAACATGTTAAAATGTAACATTTTATCATGTTAAAATGCAACATGTTAAAATGTAATATTTTATCATGTTAAAATGCAACATGTTAAAATGTAACATGTTAAAATGTAACATTTTAAAATGTAACATTTTAAAATGAAACATGTTAAAATGTAACATTTTATCATGTTAAAATGAAACATGTTAAAATGTAACATTTTATCATGTTAAAATGCAACATGTTAAAATGTAACATTTTATCATGTTAAAATGCAACATGTTAAAATGTAACATTTTATCATGTTAAAATGAAACATGTTAAAATGTAACATTTTATCATGTTAAAATGAAACATGTTAAAATGTAACATTTTATCATGTTAAAATGCAACATGTTAAAATGTAACATTTTATCATGTTAAAATGCAACATGTTAAAATGTAACATTTTATCATGTTAAAATGCAACATATTAAAATGCAACATGTTAAAATGTAACATTTTATCATGTTAAAATGCAACATGTTAAAATTTAACATTTTATCATGTTAAAATGCAACATGTTAAAATTTAACATTTTATCATGTTAAAATGCAACATCTTAAAATGTAACATTTTATTATGTTAAAATGAAACATGTTAAAATGTAACATATTAAAATGTAACATGTTAAAATGTTACATTTTAAAATGTAACATGTTAAAATGTAACATTTTATCATGTTAAAATGAAACGTTAAAATGTAACATTTTATAATGTTAAAATGAAACATGTTAAAATGTAACATTTTATCATGTTAAAATGCAACATGTTAAAATGTAACATTTTATCATGTTAAAATGAAACGTTAAAATGTAACATTTTATCATGTTAAAATGAAACATGTTAAAATGTAACATTTTATTATGTTAAAATGAAACATGTTAAAATGTAACATATTAAAATGTAACATGTTAAAATGTTACATTTTAAAATGTAACAATATAAAATGAAACATGTTAAAATGTAACATTTTATCATGTTAAAATGCAACATGTTAAAATGTAACATTTTATCATGTTAAAATGAAACATGTTAAAATGTAACATTTTATCATGTTAAAATGAAACATGTTAAAATGTAACATTTTAAAATGTAACATTTTAAAATGAAACATGTTAAAATGTAACATTTTATCATGTTAAAATGAAACATGTTAAAATGTAACATTTTATCATGTTAAAATGCAACATGTTAAAATGTAACATTTTATCATGTTAAAATGCAACATGTTAAAATGTAATATTTTATCATGTTAAAATGCAACATGTTAAAATGTAACATGTTAAAATGTAACATTTTAAAATGTAACATTTTAAAATGAAACATGTTAAAATGTAACATTTTATCATGTTAAAATGAAACATGTTAAAATGTAACATTTTATCATGTTAAAATGAAACATGTTAAAATGTAACATTTTATCATGTTAAAATGCAACATGTAAAAATGTAACATTTTTAAATGTAACATTTTATCATGTTAAAATAAAACATGTTAAAATGTAACATTTTATCATGTTAAAATGAAACATGTTAAAATGTAACATTTTATCATGTTAAAATGAAACATGTTAAAATGTAACATTATATCATGTTAAAATGAAAAATGTTAAAATGTAACATTTATCATGTTAAAATGCAACATGTTAAAATGTAACATTTTATCATGTTAAAATGCAGCATGTTAAAATGTAACATATTAAAATGTAACATGTTAAAATGTTACATTTTAAATTGTAACATTTTTAAATGAAACATGTTAAAATGTAACATTTTATCATGTTAAAATGAAACATGTTAAAATGTAACATTTTATCATGTTAAAATGCAACATGTTAAAATGTAACATATTAAAATGTAACATGTTAAAATGTAACATTTTATCATGTTAAAATGCAACATGTTAAAATGTAACATTTTATCATGTTAAAATGCAAAATTTTAAAATGTAACATATTAAAATGTAACATGTTCAAATGTAACATTTTAAAATGTAACATTTTATCATGTTAAAATGCAACATGTTAAAATGTAACATTTTTATCATGTTAAAATGCAACATGTAAAAATGTAACATTTTATCATGTTAAAATGCAACATGTTAAAATGTAACATTTTATCATGTTAAAATGAAACATGTTAAAATGTAACATTTTATCATGTTAAAATGAAACATGTTAAAATGTAATATTTTATCATGTTAAAATGCAATATGTTAAAATGTAACATTTTATCATGTTAAAATGCAACATGTTAAAATGTAACGTATTAAAATGTAACATGTTAAAATGTAACATTTTAAAATGTAACAATTTAAAATGTAACATTTTAAAATGTAACATTTTATCATGTTAAAATGCAACATGTTAAAATGTAACATTTTATAATGTTAAAATGCAACATGTTAAAATGTAACATTTTATCATGTTAAAATGCAACATGTTAAAATGTAACATTTTATCATGTTAAAATGCAACATCTTAAAATGTAACATTTTATTATGTTAAAATGAAACATGTTAAAATGTAACATATTAAAATGTAACATGTTAAAATGTTACATTTTAAAATGTAACATGTAAAAATGTAACATTTTTAAATGTAACATTTTATCATGTTAAAATGTAACATTTTATCATGTTAAAATGCAACATGTTAAAATGAAACATTTTATCATGTTAAAATGCAACATGTTAAAATGTAACATTTTATCTTGTTAAAATGAAACGTTAAAATGTAACATTTTATCATGTTAAAATGAAACATGTTAAAATGTAACATTTTATTATGTTAAAATGAAACATGTTAAAATGTAACATATTAAAATGTAACATGTTAAAATGTTACATTTTAAAATGTAACATTTTAAAATGAAACATGTTAAAATGTAACATTTTATCATGTTAAAATGCAACATGTTAATATGTAACATTTTATCATGTTAAAATGAAACATGTTAAAATGTAACATTTTATCATGTTAAAATGAAACGTTAAAATGTAACATTTTATAATGTTAAAATGAAACATGTTAAAATGTAACATTTTATCATGTTAAAATGCAACATGTTAAAATGTAACATTTTATCATGTTAAAATGAAACGTTAAAATGTAACATTTTATCATGTTAAAATGAAACATGTTAAAATGTAACATTTTATTATGTTAAAATGAAACATGTTAAAATGTAACATATTAAAATGTAACATGTTAAAATGTTACATTTTAAAATGTAACAATATAAAATGAAACATGTTAAAATGTAACATTTTATCATGTTAAAATGCAACATGTTAAAATGTAACATTTTATCATGTTAAAATGAAACATGTTAAAATGTAACATTTTATCATGTTAAAATGAAACATGTTAAAATGTAACATTTTAAAATGTAACATTTTAAAATGAAACATGTTAAAATGTAACATTTTATCATGTTAAAATGAAACATGTTAAAATGTAACATTTTATCTTGTTAAAATGCAACATGTTAAAATGTAACATTTTATCATGTTAAAATGCAACATGTTAAAATGTAATATTTTATCATGTTAAAATGCAACATGTTAAAATGTAACATGTTAAAATGTAACATTTTAAAATGTAACATTTTAAAATGAAACATGTTAAAATGTAACATTTTATCATGTTAAAATGAAACATGTTAAAATGTAACATTTTATCATGTTAAAATGCAACATGTTAAAATGTAACATTTTATCATGTTAAAATGCAACATGTTAAAATGTAACATTTTATCATGTTAAAATGAAACATGTTAAAATGTAACATTTTATCATGTTAAAATGAAACATGTTAAAATGTAACATTTTATCATGTTAAAATGCAACATGTTAAAATGTAACATTTTATCATGTTAAAATGCAACATGTTAAAAGGTAACATTTTATCATGTTAAAATGCAACATGTTAAAATGTAACATTTTATTATGTTAAAATGAAACATGTTAAAATGTAACATATTAAAATGCAACATGTTAAAATGTAACATTTTATCATGTTAAAATGCAACATGTTAAAATTTAACATTTTATCATGTTAAAATGCAACATCTTAAAATGTAACATTTTATTATGTTAAAATGAAACATGTTAAAATGTAACATATTAAAATGTAACATGTTAAAATGTTACATTTTAAAATGTAACATGTTAAAATGTTACATTTTAAAATGTAACATGTAAAAATGTAACATTTTAAAATGTAACATTTTATCATGTTAAAATGAAACATGTTAAAATGTAACATTTTATCATGTTAAAATGCAACATGTTAAAATGAAACATTTTATCATGTTAAAATGCAACATGTTAAAATGTAACATGTTATCATGTTAAAATGAAACGTTAAAAAGTAACATTTTATCATGTTAAAATGAAACATGTTAAAATGTAACATTTTATTATGTTAAAATGAAACGTTATAATGTAACATATTAAAATGTAACATGTTAAAATGTTACATTTTAAAATGTAACATTTTAAAATGAAACATGTTAAAATGTAACATTTTATCATGTTAAAATGCAACATGTTAATATGTAACATTTTATCATGTTAAAATGAAACATGTTAAAATGTAACATTTTATCATGTTAAAATGAAACGTTAAAATGTAACATTTTATCATGTTAAAATGAAACATGTTAAAATGTAACATTTTATCATGTTAAAATGCAACATGTTAAAATGTAACATTTTATCATGTTAAAATGAAACGTTAAAATGTAACATTTTATCATGTTAAAATGAAACAAATTGTAAAATGTAACATTTTATTATGTTAAAATGAATCATGTTAAAATGTAACATATTAAAATGTTACATGTTAAAATGTTACATTTTAAAATGTAACAATTTAAAATGAAACATGTTAAAATGTAACATTTTATCATGTTAAAATGCAACATGTTAAAATGTAACATTTTATCATGTTAAAATGCAACATGTTAAAATGTAACATTTTATCATGTTAAAATGCAACATGTTAAAATGTAACATTTTATCATGTTAAAATGCAACATGTTAAAATGTAACATTTTATCATGTTAAAATGCAACATGTTAAAATGTAACATTTTAAAATGTAACATTTTAAAATGAAACATGTTAAAATGTAACATTTTATCATGTTAAAATGAAACATGTTATAATGTAACATTTTATCATGTTAAAATGCAACATGTTAAAATGTAACATTTTATCATGTTAAAATGCAACATGTTAAAATGTAACATTTTATCATGTTAAAATGCAACATGTTAAAATGTAACATTTTATCATGTTAAAATGCAACATGTTAAAATGTAATATTTTATCATGTTAAAATGAAACATGTTAAAATGTAACATTTTATCATGTTAAAATGCAACATGTTAAAATGTAACATTTTATCATGTTAAAATGAAACATGTTAAAATGTAAGATTTTATCATGTTAAAATGAAACATGTTAAAATGTAACATTTTATGATGTTAAAATGAAAAATGTTAAAATGTAACATTTTATCATGTTTAAATGAAACATGTAAAAATGTAACATTTTTAAATTTAACATTTTATCATGTTAAAATGAAACATGTTAAAATGTAACATTTTATCATGTTAAAATGCAACATGTTAAAATGTAACATTTTATCATGTTAAAATGAAACATGTTAAAATGTAACATTTTATCATGTTAAAATGAAACATGTTAAAATGTAACATTTTATCATGTTTAAATGAAACATGTTAAAATGTAACATTTTATCATGTTTAAATGAAACATGTTAAAATGTAACATTTTATCATGTTAAAATGAAACTTTAAAATGTAACATTATATCATGTTAAAATGAAACATGTTAAAATGTAACATTTTATCATGTTAAAATGCAACATGTAAAAATGTAACATTTTTAAATGTAACATTTTATCATGTTAAAATAAAACATGTTAAAATGTAACATTTTATCATGTTAAAATGAAACATGTTAAAATGTAACATTTTATCATGTTAAAATGAAACATGTTAAAATGTAACATTATATCATGTTAAAATGAAACATGTTAAAATGTAACATTTATCATGTTAAAATGCAACATGTTAAAATGTAACATTTTATCATGTTAAAATGCAGCATGTTAAAATGTAACATATTAAAATGTAACATGTTAAAATGTAACATTTTAAATTGTAACATTTTTTAATGAAACATGTTAAAATGTAACATTTTATCATGTTAAAATGAAACATGTTAAAATGTAACATTTTATTATGTTAAAATGCAACATGTTAAAATGTAACATTTTATCATGTTAAAATGCAACATGTAAAAATGTAACATTTTTAAATGTAACATTTTATCATGTTAAAATAAAACATGTTAAAATGTAACATTTTATCATGTTAAAATGCAACATGTTAAAATGTAACATTTTATCATGTTAAATGCAACATGTTAAAATGTAACATTTTATCATGTTAAAATGCAACATGTTAAAATGTAACATTTTATCATGTTAAAATGCAACATGTTAAAATGTAACATTTTATCATGTTAAAATGCAACATGTTAAAATGTAACATTTTATTATGTTAAAATGAAACATGTTAAAATGTAACATATTAAAATGCAACATGTTAAAATGTAACATTTTATCATGTTAAAATGCAACATGTTAAAATTTAACATTTTATCATGTTAAAATGAAACGTTAAAATGTAACATTTTATAATGTTAAAATGAAACATGTTAAAATGTATCATTTTATCATGTTAAAATGCAACATGTTAAAATGTAACATTTTATCATGTTAAAATGAAACGTTAAAATGTAACATTTTATCATGTTAAAATGAAACATGTTAAAATGAAACATGTTAAAATGTAACATATTAAAATGTAACATGTTAAAATGTTACATTTTAAAATGTAACAATATAAAATGAAACATGTTAAAATGTAACATTTTATCATGTTAAAATGCAACATGTTAAAATGTAACATTTTATCATGTTAAAATGAAACATGTTAAAATGTAACATTTTATCATGTTAAAATGAAACATGTTAAAATGTAACATTTTAAAATGTAACATTTTAAAATGAAACATGTTAAAATGTAACATTTTATCATGTTAAAATGAAACATGTTAAAATGTAACATTTTATCATGTTAAAATGCAACATGTTAAAATGTAACATTTTATCATGTTAAAATGCAACATGTTAAAATGTAATATTTTATCATGTTAAAATGCAACATGTTAAAATGTAACATGTTAAAATGTAACATTTTAAAATGTAACATTTTAAAATGAAACATGTTAAAATGTAACATTTTATCATGTTAAAATGAAACATGTTAAAATGTAACATTTTATCATGTTAAAATGCAACATGTTAAAATGTAACATTTTATCATGTTAAAATGCAACATGTTAAAATGTAACATTTTATCATGTTAAAATGAAACATGTTAAAATGTAACATTTTATCATGTTAAAATGAAACATGTTAAAATGTAACATTTTATCATGTTAAAATGCAACATGTTAAAATGTAACATTTTATCATGTTAAAATGCAACATGTTAAAATGTAACATTTTATCATGTTAAAATGCAACATATTAAAATGCAACATGTTAAAATGTAACATTTTATCATGTTAAAATGCAACATGTTAAAATTTAACATTTTATCATGTTAAAATGCAACATGTTAAAATTTAACATTTTATCATGTTAAAATGCAACATCTTAAAATGTAACATTTTATTATGTTAAAATGAAACATGTTAAAATGTAACATATTAAAATGTAACATGTTAAAATGTTACATTTTAAAATGTAACATGTTAAAATGTAACATTTTATCATGTTAAAATGAAACGTTAAAATGTAACATTTTATAATGTTAAAATGAAACATGTTAAAATGTAACATTTTATCATGTTAAAATGCAACATGTTAAAATGTAACATTTTATCATGTTAAAATGAAACGTTAAAATGTAACATTTTATCATGTTAAAATGAAACATGTTAAAATGTAACATTTTATTATGTTAAAATGAAACATGTTAAAATGTAACATATTAAAATGTAACATGTTAAAATGTTACATTTTAAAATGTAACAATATAAAATGAAACATGTTAAAATGTAACATTTTATCATGTTAAAATGTAACATTTTATCATGTTAAAATGAAACATGTTAAAATGTAACATTTTATCATGTTAAAATGAAACATGTTAAAATGTAACATTTTAAAATGTAACATTTTAAAATGAAACATGTTAAAATGTAACATTTTATCATGTTAAAATGAAACATGTTAAAATGTAACATTTTATCATGTTAAAATGCAACATGTTAAAATGTAACATTTTATCATGTTAAAATGCAACATGTTAAAATGTAATATTTTATCATGTTAAAATGCAACATGTTAAAATGTAACATGTTAAAATGTAACATTTTAAAATGTAACATTTTAAAATGAAACATGTTAAAATGTAACATTTTATCATGTTAAAATGAAACATGTTAAAATGTAACATTTTATCATGTTAAAATGAAACATGTTAAAATGTAACATTTTATCATGTTAAAATGCAACATGTAAAAATGTAACATTTTTAAATGTAACATTTTATCATGTTAAAATAAAACATGTTAAAATGTAACATTTTATCATGTTAAAATGAAACATGTTAAAATGTAACATTTTATCATGTTAAAATGAAACATGTTAAAATGTAACATTATATCATGTTAAAATGAAAAATGTTAAAATGTAACATTTATCATGTTAAAATGCAACATGTTAAAATGTAACATTTTATCATGTTAAAATGCAGCATGTTAAAATGTAACATATTAAAATGTAACATGTTAAAATGTTACATTTTAAATTGTAACATTTTTAAATGAAACATGTTAAAATGTAACATTTTATCATGTTAAAATGAAACATGTTAAAATGTAACATTTTATCATGTTAAAATGCAACATGTTAAAATGTAACATATTAAAATGTAACATGTTAAAATGTAACATTTTATCATGTTAAAATGCAACATGTTAAAATGTAACATTTTATCATGTTAAAATGCAAAATTTTAAAATGTAACATATTAAAATGTAACATGTTCAAATGTAACATTTTAAAATGTAACATTTTATCATGTTAAAATGCAACATGTTAAAATGTAACATTTTTATCATGTTAAAATGCAACATGTAAAAATGTAACATTTTATCATGTTAAAATGCAACATGTTAAAATGTAACATTTTATCATGTTAAAATGAAACATGTTAAAATGTAACATTTTATCATGTTAAAATGAAACATGTTAAAATGTAATATTTTATCATGTTAAAATGCAATATGTTAAAATGTAACATTTTATCATGTTAAAATGCAACATGTTAAAATGTAACGTATTAAAATGTAACATGTTAAAATGTAACATTTTAAAATGTAACAATTTAAAATGTAACATTTTAAAATGTAACATTTTATCATGTTAAAATGCAACATGTTAAAATGTAACATTTTATCATGTTAAAATGCAACATGTTAAAATGTAACATTTTATCATGTTAAAATGCAACATGTTAAAATGTAACATTTTATCATGTTAAAATGCAACATCTTAAAATGTAACATTTTATTATGTTAAAATGAAACATGTTAAAATGTAACATATTAAAATGTAACATGTTAAAATGTTACATTTTAAAATGTAACATGTAAAAATGTAACATTTTTAAATGTAACATTTTATCATGTTAAAATGTAACATTTTATCATGTTAAAATGCAACATGTTAAAATGAAACATTTTATCATGTTAAAATGCAACATGTTAAAATGTAACATTTTATCTTGTTAAAATGAAACGTTAAAATGTAACATTTTATCATGTTAAAATGAAACATGTTAAAATGTAACATTTTATTATGTTAAAATGAAACATGTTAAAATGTAACATATTAAAATGTAACATGTTAAAATGTTACATTTTAAAATGTAACATTTTAAAATGAAACATGTTAAAATGTAACATTTTATCATGTTAAAATGCAACATGTTAATATGTAACATTTTATCATGTTAAAATGAAACATGTTAAAATGTAACATTTTATCATGTTAAAATGAAACGTTAAAATGTAACATTTTATAATGTTAAAATGAAACATGTTAAAATGTAACATTTTATCATGTTAAAATGCAACATGTTAAAATGTAACATTTTATCATGTTAAAATGAAACGTTAAAATGTAACATTTTATCATGTTAAAATGAAACATGTTAAAATGTAACATTTTATTATGTTAAAATGAAACATGTTAAAATGTAACATATTAAAATGTAACATGTTAAAATGTTACATTTTAAAATGTAACAATATAAAATGAAACATGTTAAAATGTAACATTTTATCATGTTAAAATGCAACATGTTAAAATGTAACATTTTATCATGTTAAAATGAAACATGTTAAAATGTAACATTTTATCATGTTAAAATGAAACATGTTAAAATGTAACATTTTAAAATGTAACATTTTAAAATGAAACATGTTAAAATGTAACATTTTATCATGTTAAAATGAAACATGTTAAAATGTAACATTTTATCTTGTTAAAATGCAACATGTTAAAATGTAACATTTTATCATGTTAAAATGCAACATGTTAAAATGTAATATTTTATCATGTTAAAATGTAACATTTTATCATGTTAAAATGAAACATGTTAAAATGTAACATTTTATCATGTTAAAATGAAACATGTTAAAATGTAACATTTTAAAATGTAACATTTTAAAATGAAACATGTTAAAATGTAACATTTTATCATGTTAAAATGCAACATGTTAAAATGTAACATTTTATCATGTTAAAATGCAACATGTTAAAATGTAACATTTTATCATGTTAAAATGAAACATGTTAAAATGTAACATTTTATCATGTTAAAATGAAACATGTTAAAATGTAACATTTTATCATGTTAAAATGCAACATGTTAAAATGTAACATTTTATCATGTTAAAATGCAACATGTTAAAAGGTAACATTTTATCATGTTAAAATGCAACATGTTAAAATGTAACATTTTATTATGTTAAAATGAAACATGTTAAAATGTAACATATTAAAATGCAACATGTTAAAATGTAACATTTTATCATGTTAAAATGCAACATGTTAAAATTTAACATTTTATCATGTTAAAATGCAACATCTTAAAATGTAACATTTTATTATGTTAAAATGAAACATGTTAAAATGTAACATATTAAAATGTAACATGTTAAAATGTTACATTTTAAAATGTAACATGTTAAAATGTTACATTTTAAAATGTAACATGTAAAAATGTAACATTTTAAAATGTAACATTTTATCATGTTAAAATGAAACATGTTAAAATGTAACATTTTATCATGTTAAAATGCAACATGTTAAAATGAAACATTTTATCATGTTAAAATGCAACATGTTAAAATGTAACATGTTATCATGTTAAAATGAAACGTTAAAAAGTAACATTTTATCATGTTAAAATGAAACATGTTAAAATGTAACATTTTATTATGTTAAAATGAAACGTTATAATGTAACATATTAAAATGTAACATGTTAAAATGTTACATTTTAAAATGTAACATTTTAAAATGAAACATGTTAAAATGTAACATTTTATCATGTTAAAATGCAACATGTTAATATGTAACATTTTATCATGTTAAAATGAAACATGTTAAAATGTAACATTTTATCATGTTAAAATGAAACGTTAAAATGTAACATTTTATCATGTTAAAATGAAACATGTTAAAATGTAACATTTTATCATGTTAAAATGCAACATGTTAAAATGTAACATTTTATCATGTTAAAATGAAACGTTAAAATGTAACATTTTATCATGTTAAAATGAAACAAATTGTAAAATGTAACATTTTATTATGTTAAAATGAATCATGTTAAAATGTAACATATTAAAATGTTACATGTTAAAATGTTACATTTTAAAATGTAACAATTTAAAATGAAACATGTTAAAATGTAACATTTTATCATGTTAAAATGCAACATGTTAAAATGTAACATTTTATCATGTTAAAATGCAACATGTTAAAATGTAACATTTTATCATGTTAAAATGCAACATGTTAAAATGTAACATTTTATCATGTTAAAATGCAACATGTTAAAATGTAACATTTTATCATGTTAAAATGCAACATGTTAAAATGTAACATTTTAAAATGTAACATTTTAAAATGAAACATGTTAAAATGTAACATTTTATCATGTTAAAATGAAACATGTTATAATGTAACATTTTATCATGTTAAAATGCAACATGTTAAAATGTAACATTTTATCATGTTAAAATGCAACATGTTAAAATGTAACATTTTATCATGTTAAAATGCAACATGTTAAAATGTAACATTTTATCATGTTAAAATGCAACATGTTAAAATGTAATATTTTATCATGTTAAAATGAAACATGTTAAAATGTAACATTTTATCATGTTAAAATGCAACATGTTAAAATGTAACATTTTATCATGTTAAAATGAAACATGTTAAAATGTAAGATTTTATCATGTTAAAATGAAACATGTTAAAATGTAACATTTTATGATGTTAAAATGAAAAATGTTAAAATGTAACATTTTATCATGTTTAAATGAAACATGTAAAAATGTAACATTTTTAAATTTAACATTTTATCATGTTAAAATGAAACATGTTAAAATGTAACATTTTATCATGTTAAAATGCAACATGTTAAAATGTAACATTTTATCATGTTAAAATGAAACATGTTAAAATGTAACATTTTATCATGTTAAAATGAAACATGTTAAAATGTAACATTTTATCATGTTTAAATGAAACATGTTAAAATGTAACATTTTATCATGTTTAAATGAAACATGTTAAAATGTAACATTTTATCATGTTAAAATGAAACTTTAAAATGTAACATTATATCATGTTAAAATGAAACATGTTAAAATGTAACATTTTATCATGTTAAAATGCAACATGTAAAAATGTAACATTTTTAAATGTAACATTTTATCATGTTAAAATAAAACATGTTAAAATGTAACATTTTATCATGTTAAAATGAAACATGTTAAAATGTAACATTTTATCATGTTAAAATGAAACATGTTAAAATGTAACATTATATCATGTTAAAATGAAACATGTTAAAATGTAACATTTATCATGTTAAAATGCAACATGTTAAAATGTAACATTTTATCATGTTAAAATGCAGCATGTTAAAATGTAACATATTAAAATGTAACATGTTAAAATGTAACATTTTAAATTGTAACATTTTTTAATGAAACATGTTAAAATGTAACATTTTATCATGTTAAAATGAAACATGTTAAAATGTAACATTTTATTATGTTAAAATGCAACATGTTAAAATGTAACATTTTATCATGTTAAAATGCAACATGTAAAAATGTAACATTTTTAAATGTAACATTTTATCATGTTAAAATAAAACATGTTAAAATGTAACATTTTATCATGTTAAAATGCAACATGTTAAAATGTAACATTTTATCATGTTAAATGCAACATGTTAAAATGTAACATTTTATCATGTTAAAATGCAACATGTTAAAATGTAACATTTTATCATGTTAAAATGCAACATGTTAAAATGTAACATTTTATCATGTTAAAATGCAACATGTTAAAATGTAACATTTTATTATGTTAAAATGAAACATGTTAAAATGTAACATATTAAAATGCAACATGTTAAAATGTAACATTTTATCATGTTAAAATGCAACATGTTAAAATTTAACATTTTATCATGTTAAAATGCAACATCTTAAAATGTAACATTTTATTATGTTAAAATGAAACATGTTAAAATGTAACATATTAAAATGTAACATGTTAAAATGTAACATTTTAAAATGTAACATGTTAAAATGTTACATTTTAAAATGTAACATGTAAAAATGTAACATTTTTAAATGTAACATTTTATCATGTTAAAATGAAACATGTTAAAATGTAACATTTTATCATGTTAAAATGCAACATGTTAAAATGTAACATTTTATCATGTTAAATGCAACATGTTAAAATGTAACATTTTATCATGTTAAAATGCAACATGTTAAAATGTAACATTTTATCATGTTAAAATGCAACATGTTAAAATGTAACATTTTATCATGTTAAAATGCAACATGTTAAAATGTAACATTTTATCATGTTAAAATGAAACATGTTAAAATGTAACATTTTATCATGTTAAAATGAAACATGTTAAAATGTAACATTTTATCATGTTTAAATGAAACATGTTAAAATGTAACATTTTATCATGTTTAAATGAAACATGTTAAAATGTAACATTTTATCATGTTAAAATGAAACTTTAAAATGTAACATTATATCATGTTAAAATGAAACATGT
Organism: Macrosteles quadrilineatus; assembly: GCF_028750875.1. Taxonomy (NCBI): domain Eukaryota; kingdom Metazoa; phylum Arthropoda; class Insecta; order Hemiptera; family Cicadellidae; genus Macrosteles; species Macrosteles quadrilineatus. The sequence goes on along the minus strand of NW_026542599.1, from coordinate 4,953,744 downwards.
TAAAATGTAACATTTTATCATGTTAAAATGCAACATGTAAAAATGTAACATTTTTAAATGTAACATTTTATCATGTTAAAATAAAACATGTTAAAATGTAACATTTTATCATGTTAAAATGAAACATGTTAAAATGTAACATTTTATCATGTTAAAATGAAACATGTTAAAATGTAACATTATATCATGTTAAAATGAAACATGTTAAAATGTAACATTTATCATGTTAAAATGCAACATGTTAAAATGTAACATTTTATCATGTTAAAATGCAGCATGTTAAAATGTAACATATTAAAATGTAACATGTTAAAATGTAACATTTTAAATTGTAACATTTTTTAATGAAACATGTTAAAATGTAACATTTTATCATGTTAAAATGAAACATGTTAAAATGTAACATTTTATTATGTTAAAATGCAACATGTTAAAATGTAACATTTTATCATGTTAAAATGCAACATGTAAAAATGTAACATTTTTAAATGTAACATTTTATCATGTTAAAATAAAACATGTTAAAATGTAACATTTTATCATGTTAAAATGCAACATGTTAAAATGTAACATTTTATCATGTTAAATGCAACATGTTAAAATGTAACATTTTATCATGTTAAAATGCAACATGTTAAAATGTAACATTTTATCATGTTAAAATGCAACATGTTAAAATGTAACATTTTATCATGTTAAAATGCAACATGTTAAAATGTAACATTTTATTATGTTAAAATGAAACATGTTAAAATGTAACATATTAAAATGCAACATGTTAAAATGTAACATTTTATCATGTTAAAATGCAACATGTTAAAATTTAACATTTTATCATGTTAAAATGCAACATCTTAAAATGTAACATTTTATTATGTTAAAATGAAACATGTTAAAATGTAACATATTAAAATGTAACATGTTAAAATGTAACATTTTAAAATGTAACATGTTAAAATGTTACATTTTAAAATGTAACATGTAAAAATGTAACATTTTTAAATGTAACATTTTATCATGTTAAAATGAAACATGTTAAAATGTAACATTTTATCATGTTAAAATGCAACATGTTAAAATGTAACATTTTATCATGTTAAATGCAACATGTTAAAATGTAACATTTTATCATGTTAAAATGCAACATGTTAAAATGTAACATTTTATCATGTTAAAATGCAACATGTTAAAATGTAACATTTTATCATGTTAAAATGCAACATGTTAAAATGTAACATTTTATTATGTTAAAATGAAACATGTTAAAATGTAACATATTAAAATGTAACATGTTAAAATGTAACATTTTATCATGTTAAAATGCAACATGTTAAAATTTAACATTTTATCATGTTAAAATGCAACATCTTAAAATGTAACATTTTATTATGTTAAAATGAAACATGTTAAAATGTAACATATTAAAATGTAACATGTTAAAATGTAACATTTTAAAATGTAACATGTTAAAATGTTACATTTTAAAATGTAACATGTAAAAATGTAACATTTTATCATGTTTAAATGAAACATGTTAAAATGTAACATTTTATCATGTTAAAATGAAACTTTAAAATGTAACATTATATCATGTTAAAATGAAACATGTTAAAATGTAACATTTTATCATGTTAAAATGCAACATGTAAAAATGTAACATTTTTAAATGTAACATTTTATCATGTTAAAATAAAACATGTTAAAATGTAACATTTTATCATGTTAAAATGAAACATGTTAAAATGTAACATTTTATCATGTTAAAATGAAACATGTTAAAATGTAACATTATATCATGTTAAAATGAAAAATGTTAAAATGTAACATTTATCATGTTAAAATGCAACATGTTAAAATGTAACATTTTATCATGTTAAAATGCAGCATGTTAAAATGTAACATATTAAAATGTAACATGTTAAAATGTTACATTTTAAATTGTAACATTTTTAAATGAAACATGTTAAAATGTAACATTTTATCATGTTAAAATGAAACATGTTAAAATGTAACATTTTATCATGTTAAAATGCAACATGTTAAAATGTAACATATTAAAATGTAACATGTTAAAATGTAACATTTTATCATGTTAAAATGCAACATGTTAAAATGTAACATTTTATCATGTTAAAATGCAAAATTTTAAAATGTAACATATTAAAATGTAACATGTTCAAATGTAACATTTTAAAATGTAACATTTTATCATGTTAAAATGCAACATGTTAAAATGTAACATTTTTATCATGTTAAAATGCAACATGTAAAAATGTAACATTTTATCATGTTAAAATGCAACATGTTAAAATGTAACATTTTATCATGTTAAAATGAAACATGTTAAAATGTAACATTTTATCATGTTAAAATGAAACATGTTAAAATGTAATATTTTATCATGTTAAAATGCAATATGTTAAAATGTAACATTTTATCATGTTAAAATGCAACATGTTAAAATGTAACGTATTAAAATGTAACATGTTAAAATGTAACATTTTAAAATGTAACAATTTAAAATGTAACATTTTAAAATGTAACATTTTATCATGTTAAAATGCAACATGTTAAAATGTAACATTTTATCATGTTAAAATGCAACATGTTAAAATGTAACATTTTATCATGTTAAAATGCAACATGTTAAAATGTAACATTTTATCATGTTAAAATGCAACATCTTAAAATGTAACATTTTATTATGTTAAAATGAAACATGTTAAAATGTAACATATTAAAATGTAACATGTTAAAATGTTACATTTTAAAATGTAACATGTAAAAATGTAACATTTTTAAATGTAACATTTTATCATGTTAAAATGTAACATTTTATCATGTTAAAATGCAACATGTTAAAATGAAACATTTTATCATGTTGAAATGCAACATGTTAAAATGTAACATTTTATCTTGTTAAAATGAAACGTTAAAATGTAACATTTTATCATGTTAAAATGAAACATGTTAAAATGTAACATTTTATTATGTTAAAATGAAACATGTTAAAATGTAACATATTAAAATGTAACATGTTAAAATGTTACATTTTAAAATGTAACATTTTAAAATGAAACATGTTAAAATGTAACATTTTATCATGTTAAAATGCAACATGTTAATATGTAACATTTTATCATGTTAAAATGAAACATGTTAAAATGTAACATTTTATCATGTTAAAATGAAACGTTAAAATGTAACATTTTATAATGTTAAAATGAAACATGTTAAAATGTAACATTTTATCATGTTAAAATGCAACATGTTAAAATGTAACATTTTATCATGTTAAAATGAAACGTTAAAATGTAACATTTTATCATGTTAAAATGAAACATGTTAAAATGTAACATTTTATTATGTTAAAATGAAACATGTTAAAATGTAACATATTAAAATGTAACATGTTAAAATGTTACATTTTAAAATGTAACAATATAAAATGAAACATGTTAAAATGTAACATTTTATCATGTTAAAATGCAACATGTTAAAATGTAACATTTTATCATGTTAAAATGAAACATGTTAAAATGTAACATTTTATCATGTTAAAATGAAACATGTTAAAATGTAACATTTTAAAATGTAACATTTTAAAATGAAACATGTTAAAATGTAACATTTTATCATGTTAAAATGAAACATGTTAAAATGTAACATTTTATCATGTTAAAATGCAACATGTTAAAATGTAACATTTTATCATGTTAAAATGCAACATGTTAAAATGTAATATTTTATCATGTTAAAATGCAACATGTTAAAATGTAACATGTTAAAATGTAACATTTTAAAATGTAACATTTTAAAATGAAACATGTTAAAATGTAACATTTTATCATGTTAAAATGAAACATGTTAAAATGTAACATTTTATCATGTTAAAATGCAACATGTTAAAATGTAACATTTTATCATGTTAAAATGCAACATGTTAAAATGTAACATTTTATCATGTTAAAATGAAACATGTTAAAATGTAACATTTTATCATGTTAAAATGAAACATGTTAAAATGTAACATTTTATCATGTTAAAATGCAACATGTTAAAATGTAACATTTTATCATGTTAAAATGCAACATGTTAAAAGGTAACATTTTATCATGTTAAAATGCAACATGTTAAAATGTAACATTTTATTATGTTAAAATGAAACATGTTAAAATGTAACATATTAAAATGCAACATGTTAAAATGTAACATTTTATCATGTTAAAATGCAACATGTTAAAATTTAACATTTTATCATGTTAAAATGCAACATCTTAAAATGTAACATTTTATTATGTTAAAATGAAACATGTTAAAATGTAACATATTAAAATGTAACATGTTAAAATGTTACATTTTAAAATGTAACATGTTAAAATGTTACATTTTAAAATGTAACATGTAAAAATGTAACATTTTAAAATGTAACATTTTATCATGTTAAAATGAAACATGTTAAAATGTAACATTTTATCATGTTAAAATGCAACATGTTAAAATGAAACATTTTATCATGTTAAAATGCAACATGTTAAAATGTAACATGTTATCATGTTAAAATGAAACGTTAAAAAGTAACATTTTATCATGTTAAAATGAAACATGTTAAAATGTAACATTTTATTATGTTAAAATGAAACGTTATAATGTAACATATTAAAATGTAACATGTTAAAATGTTACATTTTAAAATGTAACATTTTAAAATGAAACATGTTAAAATGTAACATTTTATCATGTTAAAATGCAACATGTTAATATGTAACATTTTATCATGTTAAAATGAAACATGTTAAAATGTAACATTTTATCATGTTAAAATGAAACGTTAAAATGTAACATTTTATCATGTTAAAATGAAACATGTTAAAATGTAACATTTTATCATGTTAAAATGCAACATGTTAAAATGTAACATTTTATCATGTTAAAATGAAACGTTAAAATGTAACATTTTATCATGTTAAAATGAAACAAATTGTAAAATGTAACATTTTATTATGTTAAAATGAATCATGTTAAAATGTAACATATTAAAATGTTACATGTTAAAATGTTACATTTTAAAATGTAACAATTTAAAATGAAACATGTTAAAATGTAACATTTTATCATGTTAAAATGCAACATGTTAAAATGTAACATTTTATCATGTTAAAATGCAACATGTTAAAATGTAACATTTTATCATGTTAAAATGCAACATGTTAAAATGTAACATTTTATCATGTTAAAATGCAACATGTTAAAATGTAACATTTTATCATGTTAAAATGCAACATGTTAAAATGTAACATTTTAAAATGTAACATTTTAAAATGAAACATGTTAAAATGTAACATTTTATCATGTTAAAATGAAACATGTTATAATGTAACATTTTATCATGTTAAAATGCAACATGTTAAAATGTAACATTTTATCATGTTAAAATGCAACATGTTAAAATGTAACATTTTATCATGTTAAAATGCAACATGTTAAAATGTAACATTTTATCATGTTAAAATGCAACATGTTAAAATGTAATATTTTATCATGTTAAAATGAAACATGTTAAAATGTAACATTTTATCATGTTAAAATGCAACATGTTAAAATGTAACATTTTATCATGTTAAAATGAAACATGTTAAAATGTAAGATTTTATCATGTTAAAATGAAACATGTTAAAATGTAACATTTTATGATGTTAAAATGAAAAATGTTAAAATGTAACATTTTATCATGTTTAAATGAAACATGTAAAAATGTAACATTTTTAAATTTAACATTTTATCATGTTAAAATGAAACATGTTAAAATGTAACATTTTATCATGTTAAAATGCAACATGTTAAAATGTAACATTTTATCATGTTAAAATGAAACATGTTAAAATGTAACATTTTATCATGTTAAAATGCAACATGTTAAAATGTAACATTTTATCATGTTAAAATGAAACATGTTAAAATGTAACATTTTATCATGTTAAAATGAAACATGTTAAAATGTAACATTTTATTATGTTAAAATGCAACATGTTAAAATGTAACATTTTATCATGTTAAAATGCAACATGTTAAAAGGTAACATTTTATCATGTTAAAATGCAACATGTTAAAATGTAACATTTTATTATGTTAAAATGAAACATGTTAAAATGTAACATATTAAAATGCAACATGTTAAAATGTAACATTTTATCATGTTAAAATGCAACATGTTAAAATTTAACATTTTATCATGTTAAAATGCAACATCTTAAAATGTAACATTTTATTATGTTAAAATGAAACATGTTAAAATGTAACATATTAAAATGTAACATGTTAAAATGTTACATTTTAAAATGTAACATGTTAAAATGTTACATTTTAAAATGTAACATGTAAAAATGTAACATTTTAAAATGTAACATTTTATCATGTTAAAATGAAACATGTTAAAATGTAACATTTTATCATGTTAAAATGCAACATGTTAAAATGAAACATTTTATCATGTTAAAATGCAACATGTTAAAATGTAACATGTTATCATGTTAAAATGAAACGTTAAAAAGTAACATTTTATCATGTTAAAATGAAACATGTTAAAATGTAACATTTTATTATGTTAAAATGAAACGTTATAATGTAACATATTAAAATGTAACATGTTAAAATGTTACATTTTAAAATGTAACATTTTAAAATGAAACATGTTAAAATGTAACATTTTATCATGTTAAAATGCAACATGTTAATATGTAACATTTTATCATGTTAAAATGAAACATGTTAAAATGTAACATTTTATCATGTTAAAATGAAACGTTAAAATGTAACATTTTATCATGTTAAAATGAAACATGTTAAAATGTAACATTTTATCATGTTAAAATGCAACATGTTAAAATGTAACATTTTATCATGTTAAAATGAAACGTTAAAATGTAACATTTTATCATGTTAAAATGAAACAAATTGTAAAATGTAACATTTTATTATGTTAAAATGAATCATGTTAAAATGTAACATATTAAAATGTTACATGTTAAAATGTTACATTTTAAAATGTAACAATTTAAAATGAAACATGTTAAAATGTAACATTTTATCATGTTAAAATGCAACATGTTAAAATGTAACATTTTATCATGTTAAAATGCAACATGTTAAAATGTAACATTTTATCATGTTAAAATGCAACATGTTAAAATGTAACATTTTATCATGTTAAAATGCAACATGTTAAAATGTAACATTTTATCATGTTAAAATGCAACATGTTAAAATGTAACATTTTAAAATGTAACATTTTAAAATGAAACATGTTAAAATGTAACATTTTATCATGTTAAAATGAAACATGTTATAATGTAACATTTTATCATGTTAAAATGCAACATGTTAAAATGTAACATTTTATCATGTTAAAATGCAACATGTTAAAATGTAACATTTTATCATGTTAAAATGCAACATGTTAAAATGTAACATTTTATCATGTTAAAATGCAACATGTTAAAATGTAATATTTTATCATGTTAAAATGAAACATGTTAAAATGTAACATTTTATCATGTTAAAATGCAACATGTTAAAATGTAACATTTTATCATGTTAAAATGAAACATGTTAAAATGTAAGATTTTATCATGTTAAAATGAAACATGTTAAAATGTAACATTTTATGATGTTAAAATGAAAAATGTTAAAATGTAACATTTTATCATGTTTAAATGAAACATGTAAAAATGTAACATTTTTAAATTTAACATTTTATCATGTTAAAATGAAACATGTTAAAATGTAACATTTTATCATGTTAAAATGCAACATGTTAAAATGTAACATTTTATCATGTTAAAATGAAACATGTTAAAATGTAACATTTTATCATGTTAAAATGAAACATGTTAAAATGTAACATTTTATCATGTTTAAATGAAACATGTTAAAATGTAACATTTTATCATGTTTAAATGAAACATGTTAAAATGTAACATTTTATCATGTTAAAATGAAACTTTAAAATGTAACATTATATCATGTTAAAATGAAACATGTTAAAATGTAACATTTTATCATGTTAAAATGCAACATGTAAAAATGTAACATTTTTAAATGTAACATTTTATCATGTTAAAATAAAACATGTTAAAATGTAACATTTTATCATGTTAAAATGAAACATGTTAAAATGTAACATTTTATCATGTTAAAATGAAACATGTTAAAATGTAACATTATATCATGTTAAAATGAAACATGTTAAAATGTAACATTTATCATGTTAAAATGCAACATGTTAAAATGTAACATTTTATCATGTTAAAATGCAGCATGTTAAAATGTAACATATTAAAATGTAACATGTTAAAATGTAACATTTTAAATTGTAACATTTTTTAATGAAACATGTTAAAATGTAACATTTTATCATGTTAAAATGAAACATGTTAAAATGTAACATTTTATTATGTTAAAATGCAACATGTTAAAATGTAACATTTTATCATGTTAAAATGCAACATGTAAAAATGTAACATTTTTAAATGTAACATTTTATCATGTTAAAATAAAACATGTTAAAATGTAACATTTTATCATGTTAAAATGCAACATGTTAAAATGTAACATTTTATCATGTTAAATGCAACATGTTAAAATTTAACATTTTATCATGTTAAAATGCAACATGTTAAAATGTAACATTTTATCATGTTAAAATGCAACATGTTAAAATGTAACATTTTATCATGTTAAAATGCAACATGTTAAAATGTAACATTTTATTATGTTAAAATGAAACATGTTAAAATGTAACATATTAAAATGCAACATGTTAAAATGTAACATTTTATCATGTTAAAATGCAACATGTTAAAATTTAACATTTTATCATGTTAAAATGCAACATCTTAAAATGTAACATTTTATTATGTTAAAATGAAACATGTTAAAATGTAACATATTAAAATGTAACATGTTAAAATGTAACATTTTAAAATGTAACATGTTAAAATGTTACATTTTAAAATGTAACATGTAAAAATGTAACATTTTTAAATGTAACATTTTATCATGTTAAAATGAAACATGTTAAAATGTAACATTTTATCATGTTAAAATGCAACATGTTAAAATGTAACATTTTATCATGTTAAATGCAACATGTTAAAATGTAACATTTTATCATGTTAAAATGCAACATGTTAAAATGTAACATTTTATCATGTTAAAATGCAACATGTTAAAATGTAACATTTTATCATGTTAAAATGCAACATGTTAAAATGTAACATTTTATTATGTTAAAATGAAACATGTTAAAATGTAACATATTAAAATGCAACATGTTAAAATGTAACATTTTATCATGTTAAAATGCAACATGTTAAAATTTAACATTTTATCATGTTAAAATGCAACATCTTAAAATGTAACATTTTATTATGTTAAAATGAAACATGTTAAAATGTAACATATTAAAATGTAACATGTTAAAATGTAACATTTTAAAATGTAACATGTTAAAATGTTACATTTTAAAATGTAACATGTAAAAATGTAACATTTTATCATGTTTAAATGAAACATGTTAAAATGTAACATTTTATCATGTTAAAATGAAACTTTAAAATGTAACATTATATCATGTTAAAATGAAACATGTTAAAATGTAACATTTTATCATGTTAAAATGCAACATGTAAAAATGTAACATTTTTAAATGTAACATTTTATCATGTTAAAATAAAACATGTTAAAATGTAACATTTTATCATGTTAAAATGAAACATGTTAAAATGTAACATTTTATCATGTTAAAATGAAACATGTTAAAATGTAACATTATATCATGTTAAAATGAAACATGTTAAAATGTAACATTTATCATGTTAAAATGCAACATGTTAAAATGTAACATTTTATCATGTTAAAATGCAGCATGTTAAAATGTAACATATTAAAATGTAACATGTTAAAATGTAACATTTTAAATTGTAACATTTTTTAATGAAACATGTTAAAATGTAACATTTTATCATGTTAAAATGAAACATGTTAAAATGTAACATTTTATTATGTTAAAATGCAACATGTTAAAATGTAACATTTTATCATGTTAAAATGCAACATGTAAAAATGTAACATTTTTAAATGTAACATTTTATCATGTTAAAATAAATCATGTTAAAATGTAACATTTTATCATGTTAAAATGCAACATGTTAAAATGTAACATTTTATCATGTTAAAATGCAACATGTTAAAATGTAACATTTTATCATGTTAAATGCAACATGTTAAAATGTAACATTTTATCATGTTAAAATGCAACATGTTAAAATGTAACATTTTATCATGTTAAAATGCAACATGTTAAAATGTAACATTTTATCATGTTAAAATGCAACATGTTAAAATGTAACATTTTATTATGTTAAAATGAAACATGTTAAAATGTAACATATTAAAATGCAACATGTTAAAATGTAACATTTTATCATGTTAAAATGCAACATGTTAAAATTTAACATTTTATCATGTTAAAATGCAACATCTTAAAATGTAACATTTTATTATGTTAAAATGAAACATGTTAAAATGTAACATATTAAAATGTAACATGTTAAAATGTAACATTTTAAAATGTAACATGTTAAAATGTTACATTTTAAAATGTAACATGTAAAAATGTAACATTTTTAAATGTAACATTTTATCATGTTAAAATGAAACATGTTAAAATGTAACATTTTATCATGTTAAAATGCAACATGTTAAAATGAAACATTTTATCATGTTAAAATGCAACATGTTAAAATGTAACATGTTATCATGTTAAAATGAAACGTTAAAATGTAACATTTTATCATGTTAAAATGAAACATGTTAAAACGTAACATTTTACTATGTTAAAATGAAACGTTAAAATGTAACATATTAAAATGTAACATGTTAAAATGTTACATTTTAAAATGTAACATTTTAAAATGAAACATGTTAAAATGTAACATTTTATCATGTTAAAATGCAACATGTTAATATGTAACATTTTATCATGTTAAAATGAAACATGTTAAAATGTAACATTTTATCATGTTAAAATGAAACGTTAAAATGTAACATTTTATCATGTTAAAATGAAACATGTTAAAATGTAACATTTTATCATGTTAAAATGCAACATGTTAAAATGTAACATTTTATCATGTTAAAATGAAACGTTAAAATGTAACATTTTATCATGTTAAAATGAAACATGTTAAAATGTAACATTTTATTATGTTAAAATGAAACATGTTAAAATGTAACATATTAAAATGTTACATGTTAAAATGTTACATTTTAAAATGTAACAATTTAAAATGAAACATGTTAAAATGTAACATTTTATCATGTTAAAATGCAACATGTTAAAATGTAACATTGTATCATGTTAAAATGCAACATGTTAAAATGTAACATTTTATCATGTTAAAATGCAACATGTTAAAATGTAACATTTTATCATGTTAAAATGCAACATGTTAAAATGTAACATTTTAAAATGTAACATTTTAAAATGAAACATGTTAAAATGTAACATTTTATCATGTTAAAATGAAACATGTTATAATGTAACATTTTATCATGTTAAAATGCAACATGTTAAAATGTAACATTTTATCATGTTAAAATGCAACATGTTAAAATGTAACATTTTATCATGTTAAAATGCAACATGTTAAAATGTAACATTTTATCATGTTAAAATGCAACATGTTAAAATGTAACATTTTATCATGTCAAAATGAAACATGTTAAAATGTAACATTTTATCATGTTAAAATGCAACATGTTAAAATGTAACATTTTATCATGTTAAAATGAAACATGTTAAAATGTAAGATTTTATCATGTTAAAATGAAACATGTTAAAATGTAACATTTTATGATGTTAAAATGAAAAATGTTAAAATGTAACATTTTATCATGTTTAAATGAAACATGTAAAAATGTAACATTTTTAAATTTAACATTTTATCATGTTAAAATGAAACATGTTAAAATGTAACATTTTATCATGTTAAAATGCAACATGTTAAAATGTAACATTTTATCATGTTAAAATGAAACATGTTAAAATGTAACATTTTATCATGTTAAAATGAAACATGTTAAAATGTAACATTTTATCATGTTAAAATGAAACATGTTAAAATGTAACATTTTATCATGTTAAAATGAAACGTTAAAATGTAACATTTAATCATGTTAAAATGAAACGTTAAAATGTAACATTTAATCATGTTAAAATGAAACATGTTAAAATGTAACATTATATCATGTTAAAATGAAACATGTTAAAATGTAACATTTTATCATGTTAAAATGCAACATGTAAAAATGTAACATTTTTAAATGTAACATTTTATCATGTTAAAATAAAACATGTTAAAATTCAACATTTTATCATGTTAAAATGAAACATGTTATCATGTTAAAATGAAACATGTTAAAATGTAACATTTTATCATGTTAAAATGAAACATGTTAAAATGTAACATTATATCATGTTAAAATGAAACATGTTAAAATGTAACATTTATCATGTTAAAATGCAACATGTTAAAATGTAACATTTTATCATGTTAAAATGCAGCATGTTAAAATGTAACATATTAAAATGTAACATGTTAAAATGTTACATTTTAAATTGTAACATTTTTAAATGAAACATGTTAAAATGTAACATTTTATCATGTTAAAATGCAACATGTTAATATGTAACATTTTATCATGTTAAAATGCAACATGTTAAAATGTAACATTTTATCATGTTAAAATGAAACTTTAAAATGTAACATTTTATCATGTTAAAATGAAACAAATTGTAAAATGTAACATTTTATTATGTTAAAATGAATCATGTTAAAATGTAACATATTAAAATGTTACATGTTAAAATGTTACATTTTAAAATGTAACAATTTAAAATGAAACATGTTAAAATGTAACATTTTATCATGTTAAAATGCAACATGTTAAAATGTAACATTTTATTATGTTAAAATGAAACGTTAAAATGTAACATATTAAAATGTAACATGTTAAAATGTTACATTTTAAAATGTAACATTTTAAAATGAAACATGTTAAAATGTAACATTTTATCATGTTAAAATGCAACATGTTAATATGTAACATTTTATCATGTTAAAATGAAACATGTTAAAATGTAACATTTTATCATGTTAAAATGAAACGTTAAAATGTAACATTTTATCATGTTAAAATGAAACATGTTAAAATGTAACATTTTATCATGTTAAAATGCAACATGTTAAAATGTAACATTTTATCATGTTAAAATGAAACGTTAAAATGTAACATTTTATCATGTTAAAATGAAACAAATTGTAAAATGTAACATTTTATTATGTTAAAATGAATCATGTTATAATGTAACATTTTATCATGTTAAAATGCAACATGTTAAAATGTAACATTTTATCATGTTAAAATGCAACATGTTAAAATGTAACATTTTATCATGTTAAAATGCAACATGTTAAAATGTAACATTTTAAAATGTAACATTTTAAAATGAAACATGTTAAAATGTAACATTTTATCATGTTAAAATGAAACATGTTATAATGTAACATTTTATCATGTTAAAATGCAACATGTTAAAATGTAACATTTTATCATGTTAAAATGCAACATGTTAAAATGTAACATTTTATCATGTTAAAATGCAACATGTTAAAATGTAACATTTTATCATGTTAAAATGCAACATGTTAAAATGTAACATTTTATCATGTTAAAATGAAACATGTTAAAATGTAACATTTTATCATGTTAAAATGCAACATGTTAAAATGTAACATTTTATCATGTTAAAATGAAACATGTTAAAATGTAAGATTTTATCATGTTAAAATGAAACATGTTAAAATGTAACATTTTATGATGTTAAAATGAAAAATGTTAAAATGTAACATTTTATCATGTTTAAATGAAACATGTAAAAATGTAACATTTTTAAATTTAACATTTTATCATGTTAAAATGAAACATGTTAAAATGTAACATTTTATCATGTTAAAATGCAACATGTTAAAATGTAACATTTTATCATGTTAAAATGAAACATGTTAAAATGTAACATTTTATCATGTTAAAATGAAACATGTTAAAATGTAACATTTTATCATGTTTAAATGAAACATGTTAAAATGTAACATTTTATCATGTTTAAATGAAACATGTTAAAATGTAACATTTTATCATGTTAAAATGAAACTTTAAAATGTAACATTATATCATGTTAAAATGAAACATGTTAAAATGTAACATTTTATCATGTTAAAATGCAACATGTAAAAATGTAACATTTTTAAATGTAACATTTTATCATGTTAAAATAAAACATGTTAAAATGTAACTTTTTATCATGTTAAAATGAAACATGTTAAAATGTAACATTTTATCATGTTAAAATGAAACATGTTAAAATGTAACATTATATCATGTTAAAATGAAACATGTTAAAATGTAACATTTATCATGTTAAAATGCAACATGTTAAAATGTAACATTTTATCATGTTAAAATGCAGCATGTTAAAATGTAACATATTAAAATGTAACATGTTAAAATGTAACATTTTAAATTGTAACATTTTTAAATGAAACATGTTAAAATGTAACATTTTATCATGTTAAAATGAAACATGTTAAAATGTAACATTTTATTATGTTAAAATGCAACATGTTAAAATGTAACATTTTATCATGTTAAAATGCAACATGTAAAAATGTAACATTTTTAAATGTAATGGCGATTGATAAATGTAACATTTTTAAATGTAACATTTTATCATGTTAAAATAAAACATGTTAAAATGTAACATTTTATCATGTTAAAATGCAACATGTTAAAATGTAACATTTTATCATGTTAAATGCAACATGTTAAAATGTAACATTTTATCATGTTAAAATGCAACATGTTAAAATGTAACATTTTATCATGTTAAAATGCAACATGTTAAAATGTAACATTTTATCATGTTAAAATGCAACATGTTAAAATGTAACATTTTATTATGTTAAAATGAAACATGTTAAAATGTAACATATTAAAATGCAACATGTTAAAATGTAACATTTTATCATGTTAAAATGCAACATGTTAAAATTTAACATTTTATCATGTTAAAATGCAACATCTTAAAATGTAACATTTTATTATGTTAAAATGAAACATGTTAAAATGTAACATATTAAAATGTAACATGTTAAAATGTAACATTTTAAAATGTAACATGTTAAAATGTTACATTTTAAAATGTAACATGTAAAAATGTAACATTTTTAAATGTAACATTTTATCATGTTAAAATGAAACATGTTAAAATGTAACATTTTATCATGTTAAAATGAAACATGTTAAAATGAAACATTTTATCTTGTTAAAATGCAACATGTTAAAATGTAACATGTTATCATGTTAAAATGAAACGTTAAAATGTAACATTTTATCATGTTAAAATGAAACATGTTAAAACGTAACATTTTATTATGTTAAAATGAAACGTTAAAATAAAATGTTACATTTTAAAATGTAACATTTTAAAATGAAACATGTTAAAATGTAACATTTTATCATGTTAAAATGCAACATGTTAATATGTAACATTTTATCATGTTTAAATGAAACATGTTAAAATGTAACATTTTATCATGTTAAAATGAAACGTTAAAATGTAACATTTTATCATGTTAAAATGAAACATGTTAAAATGTAACATTTTATCATGTTAAAATGCATTATGTTAAAATGTAACATTTTATCATGTTAAAATGAAACGTTAAAATGTAACATTTTATCATGTTAAAATGAAACATGTTAAAATGTAACATTTTATTATGTTAAAATGAAACATGTTAAAATGTAACATATTAAAATGTTACATGTTAAAATGTTACATTTTAAAATGTAACAATTTAAAATGAAACATGTTAAAATGTAACATTTTATCATGTTAAAATGCAACATGTTAAAATGTAACATTTTATCATGTTAAAATGCAACATGTTAAAATGTAACATTTTATCATGTTAAAATGCAACATGTTAAAATGTAACATTTTAAAATGCAACATGTTAAAATGTAACATTTTAAAATGTAACATTTTAAAATGAAACATGTTAAAATGTAACATTTTATCATGTTAAAATGAAACGTTAAAATGTAACATATTAAAATGTAACATGTGAAAATGTAACATTTTTAAATGTAACATTTTATCATGTTAAAATGAAACATGTTAAAATGTAACATTTTATCATGTTAAAATGCAACATGTTAAAATGAAACATTTTATCATGTTAAAATGCAACATGTTAAAATGTAACATGTTATCATGTTAAAATGAAACGTTAAAATGTAACATTTTATCATGTTAAAATGAAACATGTTAAAACGTAACATTTTATTATGTTAAAATGAAACGTTAAAATGTAACATATTAAAATGTAACATGTTAAAATGTTACATTTTAAAATGTAACATTTTAAAATGAAACATGTTAAAATGTAACATTTTATCATGTTAAAATGCAACATGTTAATATGTAACATTTTATCATGTTAAAATGAATTATGTTAAAATGTAACATTATATCATGTTAAAATGAAACGTTAAAATGTAACATTTTATCATGTTAAAATGAAACATGTTAAAATGTAACATTTTATCATGTTAAAATGCAACATGTTAAAATGTAACATTTTATCATGTTAAAATGAAACGTTAAAATGTAACATTTTATCATGTTAAAATGAAACGTTAAAATGTAACATTTTATCATGTTAAAATGAAACATGTTAAAATGTAACATTTTATTATGTTAAAATGAAACATGTTAAAATGTAACATATTAAAATGTTACATGTTAAAATGTTACATTTTAAAATGTAACAATTTAAAATGAAACATGTTAAAATGTAACATTTTATCATGTTAAAATGCAAAATGTTAAAATGTAACATTTTATCATGTTAAAATGCAACATGTTAAAATGTAACATTTTATCATGTTAAAATGCAACATGTTAAAATGTAACATTTTATCATGTTAAAATGCAACATGTTAAAATGTAACATTTTAAAATGCAACATGTTAAAATGTAACATTTTAAAATGTAACATTTTAAAATGAAACATGTTAAAATGTAACATTTTATCATGTTAAAATGAAACATGTTATAATGTAACATTTTATCATGTTAAAATGCAACATGTTAAAATGTAACATTTTATCATGTTAAAATGCTACATGTTAAAATGTAACATTTTATCATGTTAAAATGCAACATGTTAAAATGTAACATTTTATCATGTTAAAATGCAACATGTTAAAATGTAACATTTTATCATGTTAAAATGAAACATGTTAAAATGTAACATTTTATCATGTTAAAATGCAACATGTTAAAATGTAACATTTTATCATGTTAAAATGAAACATGTTAAAATGTAAGATTTTATCATGTTAAAATGAAACATGTTAAAATGTAACATTTTATGATGTTAAAATGAAAAATGTTAAAATGTAACATTTTATCATGTTTAAATGAAACATGTAAAAATGTAACATTTTTAAATTTAACATTTTATCATGTTAAAATGAAACATGTTAAAATGTAACATTTTATCATGTTAAAATGCAACATGTTAAAATGTAACATTTTATCATGTTAAAATGAAACATGTTAAAATGTAACATTTTATCATGTTAAAATGAAACATGTTAAAATGTAACATTTTATCATGTTAAAATGAAACATGTTAAAATGTAACATTTTATCATGTTAAAATGAAACGTTAAAATGTAACATTTAATCATGTTAAAATGAAACATGTTAAAATGTAACATTATATCATGTTAAAATGAAACATGTTAAAATGTAACATTTTATCATGTTAAAATGCAACATGTAAAAATGTAACATTTTTAAATGTAACATTTTATCATGTTAAAATAAAACATGTTAAAATGTAACATTTTATCATGTTAAAATGAAACATGTTAAAATGTAACATTTTATCATGTTAAAATGAAACATGTTAAAATGTAACATTATATCATGTTAAAATGAAACATGTTAAAATGTAACATTTATCATGTTAAAATGCAACATGTTAAAATGTAACATTTTATCATGTTAAAATGCAGCATGTTAAAATGTAACATATTAAAATGTAACATGTTAAAATGTTACATTTTAAATTGTAACATTTTTTAATGAAACATGTTAAAATGTAACATTTTATCATGTTAAAATGAAACATGTTAAAATGTAACATTTTATCATGTTAAAATGCAACATGTTAAAATGTAACATATTAAAATGTAACATGTTAAAATGTAACATTTTATCATGTTAAAATGCAACATGTTAAAATGTAACATTTTATCATGTTAAAATGCAAAATTTTAAAATGTAACATATTAAAATGTAACATGTTCAAATGTAACATTTTAAAATGTAACATTTTATCATGTTAAAATGCAACATGTTAAAATGTAACATTTTTATCATGTTAAAATGCAACATGTAAAAATGTAACATTTTATCATGTTAAAATGCAACATGTTAAAATGTAACATTTTATCATGTTAAAATGAAACTTGTTAAAATGTAACATTTTATCATGTTAAAATGAAACATGTTAAAATGTAATATTTTATCATGTTAAAATGCAATATGTTAAAATGTAACATTTTATCATGTTAAAATGCAACATGTTAAAATGTAACGTATTAAAATGTAACATGTTAAAATGTAACATTTTAAAATGTAACAATTTAAAATGTAACATTTTAAAATGTAACATTTTATCATGTTAAAATGCAACATGTTAAAATGTAACATTTTATCATGTTAAAATGCAACATTTTATCATGTTAAAATGCAACATGTTAAAATGTAACATTTTATCATGTTAAAATGCAACATGTTAAAATGTAACATTTTATCATGTTAAAATGCAACATCTTAAAATGTAACATTTTATTATGTTAAAATGAATTATGTTAAAATGTAACATATTAAAATGTAACATGTTAAAATGTTACATTTTAAAATGTAACATGTAAAAATGTAACATTTTTAAATGTAACATTTTATCATGTTAAAATGTAACATTTTATCATGTTAAAATGCAACATGTTAAAATGAAACATTTTATCATGTTAAAATGCAACATGTTAAAATGTAACATTTTATCATGTTAAAATGAAACGTTAAAATGTAACATTTTATCATGTTAAAATGAAACATGTTAAAATGTAACATTTTATTATGTTAAAATGAAACATGTTAAAATGTAACATATTAAAATGTAACATGTTAAAATGTTACATTTTAAAATGTAACATTTTTAAATGAAACATGTTAAAATGTAACATTTTATCATGTTAAAATGCAACATGTTAATATGTAACATTTTATCATGTTAAAATGAAACATGTTAAAATGTAACATTTTATCATGTTAAAATGAAACGTTAAAATGTAACATTTTATAATGTTAAAATGAAACATGTTAAAATGTAACATTTTATCATGTTAAAATGCAACATGTTAAAATGTAACATTTTATCATGTTAAAATGAAACGTTAAAATGTAACATTTTATCATGTTAAAATGAAACATGTTTAAATGTAACATTTTATTATGTTAAAATGAAACATGTTAAAATGTAACATATTAAAATGTAACATGTTAAAATGTTACATTTTAAAATGTAACAATATAAAATGAAACATGTTAAAATGTAACATTTTATCATGTTAAAATGCAACATGTTAAAATGTAACATTTTATCATGTTAAAATGCAACATGTTAAAATGTAACATGTTAAAATGTAACATTTTATCATGTTAAAATGCAACATGTTAAAATGTAACATTTTATCATGTTAAAATGCAACATGTTAAAATGTAACATTTTATCATGTTAAAATGCAACATGTTAAAATGTAACATTTTATCATGTTAAAATGCAACATGTTAAAATGTAACATTTTATCATGTTAAAATGCAACATGTTAAAATGTAACATTTAATCATGTTAAAATGCAACATGTTAAAATGTAACATGTTAAAATGTAACATTTTAAAATGTAACATTTTAAAATTAAACATGTTAAAATGTAACATTTTATCATGTTAAAATGAAACATGTTAAAATGTAACATTTTATCATGTTAAAATGAAACATGTTAAAATGTAACATTTTATCATGTTAAAATGAAACATGTTAAAATGTAACATTTTATCATGTTAAAATGCAACATGTTAAAATGTAACATTTTATCATGTTAAAATGCAACATGTTAAAAGGTAACATTTTATCATGTTAAAATGCAACATGTTAAAATGTAACATTTTATTATGTTAAAATGAAACATGTTAAAATGTAACATATTAAAATGCAACATGTTAAAATGTAACATTTTATCATGTTAAAATGCAACATATTAAAATTTAACATTTTATCATGTTAAAATGCAACATCTTAAAATGTAACATTTTATTATGTTAAAATGAAACATGTTAAAATGTAACATATTAAAATGTAACATGTTAAAATGTTACATTTTAAAATGTAACATGTTAAAATGTTACATTTTAAAATGTAACATGTAAAAATGTAACATTTTAAAATGTAACATTTTATCATGTTAAAATGAAACATGTTAAAATGTAACATTTTATCATGTTAAAATGCAACATGTTAAAATGAAACATTTTATCATGTTAAAATGCAACATGTTAAAATGTAACATGTTATCATGTTAAAATGAAACGTTAAAAAGTAACATTTTATCATGTTAAAATGAAACATGTTAAAATGTAACATTTTATTATGTTAAAATGAAACGTTAAAATGTAACATATTAAAATGTAACATGTTAAAATGTTACATTTTAAAATGTAACATTTTAAAATGAAACATGTTAAAATGTAACATTTTATCATGTTAAAATGCAACATGTTAATATGTAACATTTTATCATGTTAAAATGAAACATGTTAAAATGTAACATTTTATCATGTTAAAATGAAACATGTTAAAATGTAACATTTTATCATGTTAAAATGCAACATGTTAAAATGTAACATATTAAAATGTAACATGTTAAAATGTAACATTTTATCATGTTAAAATGCAACATGTTAAAATGTAACATTTTATCATGTTAAAATGCAAAATTTTAAAATGTAACATATTAAAATGTAACATGTTCAAATGTAACATTTTAAAATGTAACATTTTATCATGTTAAAATGCAACATGTTAAAATGTAACATTTTTATCATGTTAAAATGCAACATGTAAAAATGTAACATTTTATCATGTTAAAATGCAACATGTTAAAATGTAACATTTTATCATGTTAAAATGAAACTTGTTAAAATGTAACATTTTATCATGTTAAAATGAAACATGTTAAAATGTAATATTTTATCATGTTAAAATGCAATATGTTAAAATGTAACATTTTATCATGTTAAAATGCAACATGTTAAAATGTAACGTATTAAAATGTAACATGTTAAAATGTAACATTTTAAAATGTAACAATTTAAAATGTAACATTTTAAAATGTAACATTTTATCATGTTAAAATGCAACATGTTAAAATGTAACATTTTATCATGTTAAAATGCAACATTTTATCATGTTAAAATGCAACATGTTAAAATGTAACATTTTATCATGTTAAAATGCAACATGTTAAAATGTAACATTTTATCATGTTAAAATGCAACATGTTAAAATGTAACATTTTATCATGTTAAAATGCAACATCTTAAAATGTAACATTTTATTATGTTAAAATGAAACATGTTAAAATGTAACATATTAAAATGTAACATGTTAAAATGTTACATTTTAAAATGTAACATGTAAAAATGTAACATTTTTAAATGTAACATTTTATCATGTTAAAATGTAACATTTTATCATGTTAAAATGCAACATGTTAAAATGAAACATTTTATCATGTTAAAATGCAACATGTTAAAATGTAACATTTTATCATGTTAAAATGAAACGTTAAAATGTAACATTTTATCATGTTAAAATGAAACATGTTAAAATGTAACATTTTATTATGTTAAAATGAAACATGTTAAAATGTAACATATTAAAATGTAACATGTTAAAATGTTACATTTTAAAATGTAACATTTTTAAATGAAACATGTTAAAATGTAACATTTTATCATGTTAAAATGCAACATGTTAATATGTAACATTTTATCATGTTAAAATGAAACATGTTAAAATGTAACATTTTATCATGTTAAAATAAAACGTTAAAATGTAACATTTTATAATGTTAAAATGAAACATGTTAAAATGTAACATTTTATCATGTTAAAATGCAACATGTTAAAATGTAACATTTTATCATGTTAAAATGAAACGTTAAAATGTAACATTTTATCATGTTAAAATGAAACATGTTTAAATGTAACATTTTATTATGTTAAAATGAAACATGTTAAAATGTAACATATTAAAATGTAACATGTTAAAATGTTACATTTTAAAATGTAACAATATAAAATGAAACATGTTAAAATGTAACATTTTATCATGTTAAAATGTAACATTTTATCATGTTAAAATGCAACATGTTAAAATGTAACATTTTATCATGTTAAAATGAAACATGTTAAAATGTAACATTTTATCATGTTAAAATGAAACATGTTAAAATGTAACATTTTATCATGTTAAAATGCAACATGTTAAAATGTAACATTTTATCATGTTAAAATGCAACAAGTTAAAAGGTAACATTTTATCATGTTAAAATGCAACATGTTAAAATGTAACATTTTATTATGTTAAAATGAAACATGTTAAAATGTAACATATTAAAATGCAACATGTTAAAATGTAACATTTTATCATGTTAAAATGCAACATATTAAAATTTAACATTTTATCATGTTAAAATGCAACATCTTAAAATGTAACATTTTATTATGTTAAAATGAAACATGTTAAAATGTAACATATTAAAATGTAACATGTTAAAATGTTACATTTTAAAATGTAACATGTTAAAATGTTACATTTTAAAATGTAACATGGAAAAATGTAACATTTTAAAATGTAACATTTTATCATGTTAAAATGAAACATGTTAAAATGTAACATTTTATCATGTTAAAATGCAACATGTTAAAATGAAACATTTTATCATGTTAAAATGCAACATGTTAAAATGTAACATGTTATCATGTTAAAATGAAACGTTAAAAAGTAACATTTTATCATGTTAAAATGAAACATGTTAAAATGTAACATTTTATTATGTTAAAATGAAACGTTAAAATGTAACATATTAAAATGTAACATGTTAAAATGTTACATTTTAAAATGTAACATTTTAAAATGAAACATGTTAAAATGTAACATTTTATCATGTTAAAATGCAACATGTTAATATGTAACATTTTATCATGTTAAAATGAAACATGTTAAAATGTAACATTTTATCATGTTAAAATGAAACGTTAAAATGTAACATTTTATCATGTTAAAATGAAACATGTTAAAATGTAACATTTTATCATGTTAAAATGCAACATGTTAAAATGTAACATTTTATCATGTTAAAATGAAACGTTAAAATGTAACATTTTATCATGTTAAAATGAAACAAATTGTAAAATGTAACATTTTATTATGTTAAAATGAATCATGTTAAAATGTAACATATTAAAATGTTACATGTTAAAATGTTACATTTTATCATGTTAAAATGCAACATGTTAAAATGTAACATTTTATCATGTTAAAATGCAACATGTTAAAATGTAACATTTTATCATGTTAAAATGAAACATGTTAAAATGTAACATTTTATCATGTTAAAATGCAACATGTTAAAATGTAACATTTTAAAATGTAACATTTTAAAATGAAACATGTTAAAATGTAACATTTTATCATGTTAAAATGAAACATGTTATAATGTAACATTATATCATGTTAAAATGCAACATGTTAAAATGTAACATTTTATCATGTTAAATTGCAACATGTTAAAATGTAACATTTTATCATGTTAAAATGCAACATGTTAAAATGTAACATTTTATCATGTTAAAATGCAACATGTTAAAATGTAACATTTTATCATGTTAAAATGAAACATGTTAAAATGTAACATTTTATCATGTTAAAATGCAACATGTTAAAATGTAACATTTTATCATGTTAAAATGAAACATGTTAAAATGTAAGATTTTATCATGTTAAAATGAAACATGTTAAAATGTAACATTTTATGATGTTAAAATGAAAAATGTTAAAATGTAACATTTTATCATGTTTAAATGAAACATGTAAAAATGTAACATTTTTAAATTTAACATTTTATCATGTTAAAATGAAACATGTTAAAATGTAACATTTTATCATGTTAAAATGTAACATTTTATCATGTTAAAATGCAACATGTTAAAATGTAACATTTTATCATGTTAAAATGAAACATGTTAAAATGTAACATTTTATCATGTTTAAATGAAACATGTTAAAATGTAACATTTTATCATGTTAAAATGAAACGTTAAAATGTAACATTTTTATCATGTTAAAATGCAACATGTAAAAATGTAACATTTTATCATGTTAAAATGCAACATTTTAAAATGTAACATTTTATCATGTTAAAATGAAACATGTTAAAATGTAACATTTTATCATGTTAAAATGAAACGTGTTAAAATGTAACATTTTATCATGTTAAAATGCAACATGTTAAAATGTAACATTTTATCATGTTAAAATGCAACATGTTAAAATGTAACGTATTAAAATGTAACATGTTAAAATGTAACATTTTAAAATGTAACAATTTAAAATGTAACATTTTAAAATGTAACATTTTATCATGTTAAAATGCAACATGTTAAAATGTAACATTTTATCATGTTAAAATGCAACATGTTAAAATGTAACATTTTATCATGTTAAAATGCAACATGTTAAAATGTAACATTTTATCATGTTAAAATGCAACATCTTAAAATGTAACATTTTATTATGTTAAAATGAAACATGTTAAAATGTAACATATTAAAATGTAACATGTTAAAATGTTACATTTTAAAATGTAACATTTTAAAATGAAACATGTTAAAATGTAACATTTTATCATGTTAAAATGCAACATGTTAATATGTAACATTTTATCATGTAAAAATGAAACATGTTAAAATGTAACATTTTATCATGTTAAAATGAAACGTTAAAATGTAACATTTTATAATGTTAAAATGAAACATGTTAAAATGTAACATTTTATCATGTTAAAATGCAACATGTTAAAATGTAACATTTTATCATGTTAAAATGAAACGTTAAAATGTAACACTTTATCATGTTAAAATGAAACATATTAAAATGTAACATTTTATTATGTTAAAATGAAACATGTTAAAATGTAACATATTAAAATGTAACATGTTAAAATGTTACATTTTAAAATGTAACAATTTAAAATGAAACATGTTAAAATGTAACATTTTTTTCATGTTAAAATGCAACATGTTAAAATGTAACATTTTATCATGTTAAAATGAAACATGTTAAAATGTAACATTTTATCATGTTAAAATGAAACATGTTAAAATGTAACATTTTATCATGTTAAAATGAAACATGTTAAAATGTAACATTTTAAAATGTAACATTTTAAAATGAAAGATGTTAAAATGTAACATTTTATCATGTTAAAATGAAACATGTTAAAATGTAACATTTTATCATGTTAAAATGCAACATGTTAAAATGTAACATTTTATCATGTTAAAATGCAACATGTTAAAATGTAACATTTTATCATGTTAAAATGCAACATGTTAAAATGTAACATTTTATCATGTTAAAATGCAACATGTTAAAATGTAACATTTTATCATGTTAAAATGCAACATGTTAAAATGTAACATTTTATCATGTTAAAATGCAACATGTTAAAATGTAACATATTAAAATGCAACATGTTAAAATGTAACATATTAAAATGTAACATGTTAAAATGTAACATTTTAAAATGTAACATTTTAAAATGAAACATGTTAAAATGTAACATTTTATCATGTTAAAATGAAACATGTTAAAATGTAACATTTTATCATGTTAAAATGCAACATGTTAAAATGTAACACTTTATCATGTTAAAATGCAACGTTAAAATGTAACATTTTATCATGTTAAAATGAAACATGTTAAAATGTAAGATTTTATCATGTTAAAATGAAACATGTTAAAATGTAACATTTTATGATGTTAAAATGAAAAATGTTAAAATGTAACATTTTATCATGTTTAAATGAAACATGTAAAAATGTAACATTTTTAAATTTAACATTTTATCATGTTAAAATGAAACATGTTAAAATGTAACATTTTATCATGTTAAAATGCAACATGTTAAAATGTAACATTTTATCATGTTAAAATGCAACATGTTAAAATGTAACATTTTATCATGTTAAAATGCAACATGTTAAAATGTAACATTTTATCATGTTAAAATGCAACATGTTAAAATGTAACATTTTATCATGTTAAAATGCAACATGTTAAAATGTAACATATTAAAATATAACATGGTAAAATGTAACATTATTTAATGTAACATTTTTAAATGAAACATGTTAAAATGTAACATTTTATCATGTTAAAATGAAACAAGTTAAAATGTAACATTTTATCATGTTAAAATGCAACATGTTAAAATGTAACATTTTATCATGTTAAAATGCAACATGTTAAAAAGTAACATTTTATCATGTTAAAATGAAACATGTTAAAATGTAAGATTTTATCATGTTAAAATGAAACATGTTAAAATGTAACATTTTATCATGTTAAAATGAAACATGTTAAAATGTAACATTTTATCATGTTAAAATGTAACATTTTATCATGTTAAAATGTAACATTTTATCATGTTAAAATGAAACATGTTAAAATGTAACATTTTATCATGTTAAAATGAAACATGTTAAAATGTAACATTTTATCATGTTAAAATGCAACATGTTAAAATGTAACATTTTATCATGTTAAAATGAAACATGTTAAAATGTAACATTTTATCATGTTAAAATGCAACATGTTAAAATGTAACATTTTATCATGTTAAAATGCAACATGTTAAAATGTAACATATTAAAATGTAACATGTTAAAATGTAACATTTTAAAATGTAACATTTTAAAATGAAACATGTTAAAATGTAACATTTTATCATGTTAAAATGCAACATGTTAAAATGTAACATTTTATCATGTTAAAATGCAACGTTAAAATGTAACATTTTATCATGTTAAAATGAAACATGTTAAAATGTAAGATTTTATCATGTTAAAATGAAACATGTTAAAATGTAAGATTTTATCATGTTAAAATGAAACATGTTAAAATGTAACATTTTATGATGTTAAAATGAAAAATGTTAAAATGTAACATTTTATCATGTTTAAATGAAACATGTAAAAATGTAACATTTTTAAATTTAACATTTTATCATGTTAAAATGAAACATGTTAAAATGTAACATTTTATCATGTTAAAATGCA
This sequence comes from Macrosteles quadrilineatus, assembly GCF_028750875.1. Classification (NCBI taxonomy): domain Eukaryota; kingdom Metazoa; phylum Arthropoda; class Insecta; order Hemiptera; family Cicadellidae; genus Macrosteles; species Macrosteles quadrilineatus. The sequence goes on along the minus strand of NW_026542599.1, from coordinate 4,926,077 downwards.
ACATGTTAAAATGTAACATTTTATCATGTTAAAATGCAACATGTTAAAATGTAACATTTTATCATGTTAAAATGCAACATGTTAAAATGTAACATTTTATCATGTTAAAATGCAACATGTTAAAATGTAACATATTAAAATATAACATGGTAAAATGTAACATTATTTAATGTAACATTTTTAAATGAAACATGTTAAAATGTAACATTTTATCATGTTAAAATGCAACATGTTAAAATGTAACATTTTATCATGTTAAAATGAAACATGTTATAATGTAACATTTTATCATGTTAAAATGAAACATGTTAAAATGTAACATTTTATCATGTTAAAATGCAACATGTTAAAATGTAACATTTTATCATGTTAAAATGAAACATGTTAAAATGTAACATTTTATCATGTTAAAATGCAACATGTTAAAATGTAACATTTTATCATGTTAAAATGCAACATGTTAAAATGTAACATGTTAAAATGAAACATGTTAAAATGTAACATTTTATCATGTTAAAATGTAACATTTTATCATGTTAAAATGAAACATGTTAAAATGTAACATTTTATCATGTTAAAATGAAACATGTTAAAATGTAACATTTTATCATGTTAAAATGCAACATGTTAAAATGTAACATTTTATCATGTTAAAATGCAACATGTTAAAATGTAACATATTAAAATGTAACATGTTCAAATGTAACATTTTAAAATGTAACATTTTATCATGTTAAATCGCAATATGTTAAAATGTAACATTTTATCATGTTAAAATGCAACATGTTAAAATGTAACATTTTATCATGTTAAAATGCAACATGTTAAAATGTAACATATTAAAATGTAACATGTTAAAATGTAATATTTTAAATTGTAACATTTTTAAATGAAACATGTTAAAATGTAACATTTTATCATGTTAAAATGAAACATGTTAAAATGTAACATTTTATCATGTTAAAATGCAACATGTTAAAATATAACATTTTATCATGTTGAAATGCAACATATTAAAATGTAACATTTTATCATGTTAAAATGCAACATGTTAAAATGTAACATATTAAAATGTAACATGTTAAAATGTATTATTTTAAAATGAAACATGTTAAAATGTAACATATTATCATGTTAAAATGAAACATGTTAAAATGTAACATTTTATCATGTTAAAATGCAACATGTTAAAATGTAACATTTTATCATGTTAAAATGCAAAATGTTAAAATGTAACATATTAAAATGTAACATGTTCAAATGTAACATTTTAAAATGTAACATTTTATCATGTTAAAATGCAACATGTTAAAATGTAACATTTATATCATGTTAAAATGCAACATGTAAAAATGTAACATTTTATCATGTTAAAATGCAACATGTTAAAATGTAACATTTTATGATGTTAAAATGAAAAATGTTAAAATGTAACATTTATCATGTTTAAATGAAACATGTAAAAATGTAACATTTTTAAATTTAACATTTTATCATGTTAAAATGAAACATGTTAAAATGTAACATTTTATCATGTTAAAATGCAACATGTTAAAATGTAACATTTTATCATGTTAAAATGCAACATGTTAAAATGTAACATATTAAAATATAACATGGTAAAATGTAACATTATTTAATGTAACATTTTTAAATGAAACATGTTAAAATGTAACATTTTATCATGTTAAAATGCAACATGTTAAAATGTAACATTTTATCATGTTAAAATGCAACATGTTAAAATGTAACATGTTAAAATGAAACATGTTAAAATGTAACATTTTATCATGTTAAAATGTAACATTTTATCATGTTAAAATGAAACATGTTAAAATGTAACATTTTATCATGTTAAAATGAAACATGTTAAAATGTAACATTTTATCATGTTAAAATGCAACATGTTAAAATGTAACATTTTATCATGTTAAAATGCAACATGTTAAAATGTAACATATTAAAATGTAACATGTTCAAATGTAACATTTTAAAATGTAACATTTTATCATGTTAAATCGCAATATGTTAAAATGTAACATTTTATCATGTTAAAATGCAACATGTTAAAATGTAACATATTAAAATGTAACATGTTAAAATGTAATATTTTAAATTGTAACATTTTTAAATGAAACATGTTAAAATGTAACATTTTATCATGTTAAAATGAAACATGTTAAAATGTAACATTTTATCATGTTAAAATGCAACATGTTAAAATATAACATTTTATCATGTTGAAATGCAACATATTAAAATGTAACATTTTATCATGTTAAAATGCAACATGTTAAAATGTAACATATTAAAATGTAACATGTTAAAATGTATTATTTTAAAATGAAACATGTTAAAATGTAACATATTATCATGTTAAAATGAAACATGTTAAAATGTAACATTTTATCATGTTAAAATGCAACATGTTAAAATGTAACATTTTATCATGTTAAAATGCAAAATGTTAAAATGTAACATATTAAAATGTAACATGTTCAAATGTAACATTTTAAAATGTAACATTTTATCATGTTAAAATGCAACATGTTAAAATGTAACATTTATATCATGTTAAAATGCAACATGTAAAAATGTAACATTTTATCATGTTAAAATGCAACATGTTAAAATGTAACATTTTATCATGTTAAAATGAAACATGTTAAAATGTAACATTTTATCATGTTAAAATGCAACATGTTAAAATGTAACATTTTATCATGTTAAAATGCAACATGTTAAAATGTAACATTTTATCATGTTAAAATGCAACATGATAAAATGTAACATATTAAAATGTAACATGTTCAAATGTAACATTTTAAAATGTAACATTTTAAAATTTAACATTTTAAAATGTTACATTTTATCATGTTAAAATGCAACATGTTAAAATGTAACATTTTATCATGTTAAAATGCAACATGTTAAAATGTAACGTATTAAAATGTAACATGTTAAAATGTAACATTTTAAAATTTAACATTTTTAAATGTAACATTTTAAAATGTAACATTTTAAAATGAAACATGTTAAAATGTAACATTTTATCATGTTAAAATGCAACATGTTAAAATGTAACATTTTATCATGTTAAAATGAAACGTTAAAATGTAACATTTTATCATGTAAAAATGAAACATGTTAAAATGTAACATTTTATCATGTTAAAATGCAACATGTTAAAATGTAACATTTTATCATGTTAAAATGAAACATGTTAAAATGTAAGATTTTATCATGTTAAAATGAAACATGTTAAAATGTAACATTTTATGATGTTAAAATGAAAAATGTTAAAATGTAACATTTTATCATGTTTAAATGAAACATGTAAAAATGTAACATTTTTAAATTTAACATTTTATCATGTTAAAATGAAACATGTTAAAATGTAACATTTTATCATGTTATAATGCAACATGTTAAAATGTAACATTTTATCATGTTAAAATGCAACATGTTAAAATGTAACATTTTATCATGTTAAAATGCAACATGTTAAAATGTAACATTTTATAATGTTAAAATGCAACATGTTAAAATGTAACATATTAAAATATAACATGGTAAAATGTAACATTTTTTAATGTAACATTTTTAAATGAAACATGTTAAAATGTAACATTTTATCATGTTAAAATGAAACAAGTTAAAATGTAACATTTTATCATGTTAAAATGCAACATGTTAAAATGTAACATTTTATCATGTTAAAATGCAACATGTTAAAAAGTAACATTTTATCATGTTAAAATGAAACATGTTAAAATGTAAGATTTTATCATGTTAAAATGAAACATGTTAAAATGTAACATTTTATCATGTTAAAATGAAACATGTTATAATGTAACATTTTATCATGTTAAAATGAAACATGTTAAAATGTAACATTTTATCATGTTAAAATGAAACATGTTAAAATGTAACATTTTATCATGTTAAAATGAAACATGTTAAAATGTAACATTTTATCATGTTAAAATGTAACATGTTAAAATGTAACATTTTATCATGTTAAAATGCAACATGTTAAAATGTAACATTTTATCATGTTAAAATGAAACATGTTAAAATGTAACATTTTATCATGTTAAAATGCAACATGTTAAAATGTAACATGTTAAAATGAAACATGTTAAAATGTAACATTTTATCATGTGAAAATGAAACGTTAAAATGTAACATTTTATCATGTTAAAATGAAACATGTTAAAATGTAACATTTTATCATGTTAAAATGAAACATGTTAAAATGTAACATTTTATCATGTTAAAATGCAACATGTTAAAATGTAACATTTTATCATGTTAAAATGCAACATGTTAAAATGTAACATATTAAAATGTAACATGTTCAAATGTAACATTTTAAAATGTAACATTTTATCATGTTAAATCGCAATATGTTAAAATGTAACATTTTATCATGTTAAAATGCAACATGTTAAAATGTAACATTTTATCATGTTAAAATGCAACATGTTAAAATGTAACATATTAAAATGTAACATGTTAAAATGTAACATTTTAAATTGTAACATTTTTAAATGAAACATGTTAAAATGTAACATTTTATCATGTTAAAATGAAACATGTTAAAATGTAACATTTTATCATGTTAAAATGCAACATGTTAAAATGTAACATTTTATCATGTTGAAATGCAACATGTTAAAATGTAACATTTTATCATGTTAAAATGCAACATGTTAAAATGTAACATTTTATCATGTTAAAATGCAACGTTAAAATGTAACATTTTATCATGTTAAAATGAAACATGTTAAAATGTAAGATTTTATCATGTTAAAATGAAACATGTTAAAATGTAACATTTTATGATGTTAAAATGAAAAATGTTAAAATGTAACATTTTATCATGTTTAAATGAAACATGTAAAAATGTAACATTTTTAAATTTAGCATTTTATCATGTTAAAATGAAACATGTTAAAATGTAACATTTTATCATGTTAAAATGCAACATGTTAAAATGTAACATTTTATCATGTTAAAATGCAACATGTTAAAATGTAACATTTTATCATGTTAAAATGCAACATGTTAAAATGTAACATTTTATCATGTTAAAATGCAACATGTTAAAATGTAACATATTAAAATATAACATGGTAAAATGTAACATTATTTCATGTAACATTTTTAAATGAAACATGTTAAAATGTAACATTTTATCATGTTAAAATGAAACAAGTTAAAATGTAACATTTTATCATGTTAAAATGCAACATGTTAAAATGTAACATTTTATCATGTTAAAATGCAACATGTTAAAAAGTAACATTTTATCATGTTAAAATGAAACATGTTAAAATGTAACATTTTATCATGTTAAAATGTAACATTTTATCATGTTAAAATGAAACATGTTAAAATGTAACATATTAAAATATAACATGGTAAAATGTAACATTATTTCATGTAACATTTTTAAATGAAACATGTTAAAATGTAACATTTTATCATGTTAAAATGAAACAAGTTAAAATGTAACATTTTATCATGTTAAAATGCAACATGTTAAAATGTAACATTTTATCATGTTAAAATGAAACATGTTAAAATGTAACATTTTATCATGTTAAAATGAAACATGTTAAAATGTAACATTTTATCATGTTAAAATGTAACATTTTATCATGTTAAAATGAAACATGTTAAAATGTAACATTTTATCATGTTAAAATGAAACATGTTAAAATGTAACATTTTATCATGTTAAAATGAAACAAGTTAAAATGTAACATTTTATCATGTTAAAATGCAACATGTTAAAATGTAACATTTTATCATGTTAAAATGCAACATGTTAAAAAGTAACATTTTATCATGTTAAAATGAAACATGTTAAAATGTAACATTTTATCATGTTAAAATGTAACATTTTATCATGTTAAAATGAAACATGTTAAAATGTAACATATTAAAATATAACATGGTAAAATGTAACATTATTTCATGTAACATTTTTAAATGAAACATGTTAAAATGTAACATTTTATCATGTTAAAATGAAACAAGTTAAAATGTAACATTTTATCATGTTAAAATGCAACATGTTAAAATGGAACATTTTATCATGTTAAAATGAAACATGTTAAAATGTAACATTTTATCATGTTAAAATGAAACATGATAAATGTAACATTTTATCATGTTAAAATGTAACATTTTATCATGTTAAAATGAAACATGTTAAAATGTAACATTTTATCATGTTAAAATGAAACATGTTAAAATGTAACATTTTATCATGTTAAAATGCAACATGTTAAAATGTAACATATTAAAATGTAACATGTTCAAATGTAACATTTTAAAATGTAACATTTTATCATGTTAAATCGCAATATGTGTAAAATGTAACATTTTATCATGTTAAAATGCAACATGTTAAAATGTAACATTTTATCATGTTAAAATGCAACATGTTAAAATGTAACATATTAAAATGTAACATGTTAAAATGTAACATTTTAAATTGTAACATTTTTAAATGAAACATGTTAAAATGTAACATTTTATCATGTTAAAATGAAACATGTTAAAATGTAACATTTTATCATGTTAAAATGCAACATGTTAAAATGTAACATTTTATCATGTTAAAATGCAACATGTTAAAATGTAACATTTTATCATGTTAAAATGCAACATGTTAAAATGTAACATATTAAAATGTAACATGTTAAAATGTAACATTTTAAAATGTAACATTTTAAAATGAAACATGTTAAAATGTAACATTTTATCATGTTAAAATGCAACGTTAAAATGTAACATTTTATCATGTTAAAATGCAACGTTAAAATGTAACATTTTATCATGTTAAAATGAAACATGTTAAAATGTAAGATTTTATCATGTTAAAATGAAACATGTTAAAATGTAACATTTTATGATGTTAAAATGAAAAATGTTAAAATGTAACATTTTATCATGTTTAAATGAAACATGTAAAAATGTAACATTTTTAAATTTAACATTTTATCATGTTAAAATGAAACATGTTAAAATGTAACATTTAATCATGTTAAAATGCAACATGTTAAAATGTAACATTTTATCATGTTAAAATGAAACATGTTAAAATGTAACATTTTATCATGTTAAAATGCAACATGTTAAAATGTAACATTTTATCATGTTAAAATGCAACATGTTAAAATGTAACATATTAAAATATAACATGGTAAAATGTAACATTATTTAATGTAACATTTTTAAATGAAACATGTTAAAATGTAACATTTTATCATGTTAAAATGCAACATGTTAAAATGTAACATTTTATCATGTTAAAATGCAACATGTTAAAAAGTAACATTTTATCATGTTAAAATGAAACATGTTAAAATGTAAGATTTTATCAAGTTAAAATGAAACATTTTAAAATGTAACATTTTATCATGTTAAAATGAAACATGTTAAAATGTAGGCTAACATTTTATCATGTTAAAATGTAACATTTTATCATGTTAAAATGAAACATGTTAAAATGTAACATTTTATCATGTTAAAATGAAACATGTTAAAATGTAACATTTTATCATGTTAAAATGCAACATGTTAAAATGTAACATTTTATCATGTTAAAATGAAACATGTTAAAATGTAACATTTTATCATGTTAAAATGCAACATGTTAAAATGTAACATTTTATCATGTTAAAATGCAACATGTTAAAATGTAACATGTTAAAATGAAACATGTTAAAATGTAACATTTTATCATGTTAAAATGTAACATTTTATCATGTTAAAATGTAACATTTTATCATGTTAAAATGAAACATGTTAAAATGTAACATTTTATCATGTTAAAATGAAACATGTTAAAATGTAACATTTTATCATGTTAAAATGCAACATGTTAAAATGTAACATTTTATCATGTTAAAATGCAACATGTTAAAATGTAGCATTTTATCATGTTAAAATGCAACATGATAAAATGTAACATATTAAAATGTAACATGTTCAAATGTAACATTTTAAAATGTAACATTTTAAAATTTAACATTTTAAAATGTAACATTTTATCATGTTAAAATGCAACATGTTAAAATGTAACATTTTATCATGTTAAAATGCAACATGTTAAAATGTAACGTATTAAAATGTAACATGTTAAAATGTAACATTTTAAAATTTAACATTTTTAAATGTACCATTTTAAAATGTAACATTTTAAAATGAAACATGTTAAAATGTAACATTTTATCATGTTAAAATGCAACATGTTAAAATGTAACATTTTATCATGTTAAAATGAAACGTTAAAATGTAACATTTTATCATGTTAAAATGAAACATGTTAAAATGTAACATTTTATCATGTTAAAATGCAACATGTTAAAATGTAACATTTTATCATGTTAAAATGAAACATGTTAAAATGTAAGATTTTATCATGTTAAAATGAAACATGTTAAAATGTAACATTTTATGATGTTAAAATGAAAAATGTTAAAATGTAACATTTTATCATGTTTAAATGAAACATGTAAAAATGTAACATTTTTAAATTTAACATTTTATCATGTTAAAATGAAACATGTTAAAATGTAACATTTTATCATGTTAAAATGCAACATGTTAAAATGTAACATTTTATCATGTTAAAATGCAACATGTTAAAATGTAACATTTTATCATGTTAAAATGCAACATGTTAAAATGTAACATTTTATAATGTTAAAATGCAACATGTTAAAATGTAACATATTAAAATATAACATGGTAAAATGTAACATTTTTTAATGTAACATTTTTAAATGAAACATGTTAAAATGTAACATTTTATCATGTTAAAATGAAACAAGTTAAAATGTAACATTTTATCATGTTAAAATGCAACATGTTAAAATGTAACATTTTATCATGTTAAAATGAAACATGTTAAAATGTAACATTTTATCATGTTAAAATGAAACATGTTAAAATGTAACATTTTATCATGTTAAAATGAAACATGTTAAAATGTAACATTTTATCATGTTAAAATGAAACATGTTAAAATGTAACATTTTATCATGTTAAAATGAAACATGTTAAAATGTAACATTTTATCATGTTAAAATGAAACATGTTAAAATGTAACATTTTATCATGTTAAAATGCAACATGTTAAAATGTAACATTTTATCATGTTAAAATGAAACATGTTAAAATGTAACATTTTATCATGTTAAAATGCAACATGTTAAAATGTAACATTTTATCATGTTAAAATGCAACATGTTAAAATGTAACATGTTAAAATGAAACATGTTAAAATGTAACATTTTATCATGTTAAAATGAAACATGTTAAAATGTAACATTTTATCATGTTAAAATGAAACATGTTAAAATGTAACATTTTATCATGTTAAAATGCAACATGTTAAAATGTAACATTTTATCATGTTAAAATGCAACATGTTAAAATGTAACATTTTATCATGTTAAATCGCAATATGTTAAAATGTAACATTTTATCATGTTAAAATGCAACATGTTAAAATGTAACATTTTATCATGTTAAAATGCAACATGTTAAAATGTAACATATTAAAATGTAACATGTTAAAATGTAACATTTTAAATTGTAACATTTTTAAATGAAACATGTTAAAATGTAACATTTTATCATGTTAAAATGAAACATGTTAAAATGTAACATTTTATCATGTTAAAATGCAACATGTTAAAATGTAACATTTTATCATGTTGAAATGTAACATGTTAAAATGTAACATTTTATCATGTTAAAATGCAACATGTTAAAATGTAACATATTAAAATGTAACATGTTAAAATGTAACATTTTAAAATGAAACATGTTAAAATGTAACATATTATCATGTTAAAATGAAACATGTTAAAATGTAACATTTTATCATGTTAAAATGCAACATGTTAAAATGTAACATTTTATCATGTTAAAATGCAAAATGTTAAAATGTAACATATTAAAATGTAACATGTTCAAATGTAACATTTAAAAATGTAACATTTTATCATGTTAAAATGCAACATGTTAAAATGTAACATTTATATCATGTTAAAATGCAACATGTAAAAATGTAACATTTTATCATGTTAAAATGCAACATGTTAAAATGTAACATTTTATCATGTTAAAATGAAACATGTGAAAATGTAACATTTTATCATGTTAAAATGCAACATGTTAAAATGTAACATTTTATCATGTTAAAATGCAACATGATAAAATGTAACATATTAAAATGTAACATGTTCAAATGTAACATTTTAAAATGTAACATTTTAAAATGAAACATGTTAAAATGTAACATTTTATCATGTTAAAATACAACATGTTAAAATGTAACATTTTATCATGTTAAAATAAAACGTTAAAATGTAACATTTTATCATGTTAAAATGAAACATGTTAAAATGTAACATTTTATCATGTTAAAATGAAACATGTTAAAATGTAACATTTTATCATGTTAAAATGCAACATGTTAAAATGTAACATTTTATCATGTTAAAATGAAAAATGTTAAAATGTAACATTTTATCATGTTTAAATGAAACATGTAAAAATGTAACATTTTTAAATGTAACATTTTATCATGTTAAAATGAAACATGTTAAAATGTAACATTTTATAATGTTAAAATGCAACATGTTAAAATGAAACATTTTATCATGTTAAAATGCAACATGTTAAAATGTAACATTTTATCATGTTAAAATGAAACGTTAAATGTAACATTTTATCTTTTTAAAATGAAACATGTTAAAATGTAACATATTAAAATGTAACATGTTAAAATGTTACATTTTAAAATGTAACATTTTAAAATGAAACATGTAAAAATGTAACATTTTATCATGTTAAAATGAAAAATGTTAAAATGTAACATTTTATCATGTTTAAATGAAACATGTAAAAATGTAACATTTTTAAATGAAACATTTTATCATGTTAAAATGCAACATGTTAAAATGTAACATTTGATCATGTTAAAATGAAACGTTAAAATGTAACATTTTATCATGTTAAAATGAAACATGTTAAAATGTAACATATTATCATGTTAAAATGCAACATGTTAAAATGTAACATTTTATCATGTTAAAATGCAAAATGTTAAAATGTAACATATTAAAATGTAACATGTTCAAATGTAACATTTAAAAATGTAACATTTTATCATGTTAAAATGCAACATGTTAAAATGTAACATTTATATCATGTTAAAATGCAACATGTAAAAATGTAACATTTTATCATGTTAAAATGCAACATGTTAAAATGTAACATTTTATCATGTTAAAATGAAACATGTGAAAATGTAACATTTTATCATGTTAAAATGCAACATGTTAAAATGTAACATTTTATCATGTTAAAATGCAACATGTTAAAATGTAACATTTTATCATGTTAAAATGCAACATGATAAAATGTAACATATTAAAATGTAACATGTTCAAATGTAACATTTTAAAATGTAACATTTTAAAATGAAACATGTTAAAATGTAACATTTTATCATGTTAAAATGCAACATGTTAAAATGTAACATTTTATCATGTTAAAATGAAACGTTAAAATGTAACATTTTATCATGTTAAAATGAAACATGTTAAAATGTAACATTTTATCATGTTAAAATGAAACATGTTAAAATGTAACATCATATCATGTTAAAATGAAACATGTTAAAATGTAACATTTTATCATGTTAAAATGCAACATGTTAAAATGTAACATTTTATCATGTTAAAATGCAACATGTTAAAATGTAACATTTTATCATGTTAAAATGCAACATGTTAAAATGTAACATTTTATCATGTTAAAATGAAAAATGTTAAAATGTAACATTTTATCATGTTTAAATGAAACATGTAAAAATGTAACATTTTTAAATGTAACATTTTATCATGTTAAAATGAAACATGTTAAAATGTAACATTTTATAATGTTAAAATGCAACATGTTAAAATGAAACATTTTATCATGTTAAAATGCAACATGTTAAAATGTAACATTTTATCATGTTAAAATGAAACGTTAAATGTAACATTTTATCTTTTTAAAATGAAACATGTTAAAATGTAACATATTAAAATGTAACATGTTAAAATGTTACATTTTAAAATGTAACATTTTAAAATGAAACATGTTAAAATGTAACATTTTATCATGTTAAAATGAAAAATGTTAAAATGTAACATTTTATCATGTTTAAATGAAACATGTAAAAATGTAACATTTTTAAATGAAACATTTTATCATGTTAAAATGCAACATGTTAAAATGTAACATTTGATCATGTTAAAATGAAACGTTAAAATGTAACATTTTATCATGTTAAAATGAAACATGTTAAAATGTAACATATTATCATGTTAAAATGAAACATGTTAAAATGTAACATTTTATCATGTTAAAATGCAACATGTTAAAATGTAACATTTTATCATGTTAAAATGCAAAATGTTAAAATGTAACATATTAAAATGTAACATGTTCAAATGTAACATTTAAAAATGTAACATTTTATCATGTTAAAATGCAACATGTTAAAATGTAACATTTATATCATGTTAAAATGCAACATGTAAAAATGTAACATTTTATCATGTTAAAATGCAACATGTTAAAATGTAACATTTTATCATGTTAAAATGAAACATGTTAAAATGTAACATTTTATCATGTTAAAATGCAACATGTTAAAATGTAACATTTTATCATGTTAAAATGCAACATGATAAAATGTAACATATTAAAATGTAACATGTTCAAATGTAACATTTTAAAATGTTAAAATGAAAAATTATAAATGTAACATTTTATCATGTTTAAATGAAACATGTAAAAATGCAACATGTTAAAATGTAACATTTTATCATGTTAAAATGAAACGTTAAAATGTAACATTTTATCATGTTAAAATGAAACATGTTAAAATGTAACATATTAAAATGTAACATGTTAAAATGTTACATTTTAAAATGTAACATTTTAAAATGAAACATGTTAAAATGTAACATTTTATCATGTTAAAATGAAAAATGTTAAAATGTAACATTTTATCATGTTTAAATGAAACATGTAAAAATGTAACATTTTTAAATGAAACATTTTATCATGTTAAAATGCAACATGTTAAAATGTAACATTTGATCATGTTAAAATGAAACGTTAAAATGTAACATTTTATCATGTTAAAATGAAACATGTTAAAATGTAACATTTTATCATGTTAAAATGCAACATGTTAAAATGTAACATTTTATCATGTTAAAATGCAACATGTTAAAATGTAACATTTTATCATGTTGAAATGCAACATGTTAAAATGTAACATTTTATCATGTTAAAATGCAACATGTTAAAATGTAACATTTTATCATGTTAAAATGCAACGTTAAAATGTAACATTTTATCATGTTAAAATGAAACATGTTAAAATGTAAGATTTTATCATGTTAAAATGAAACATGTTAAAATGTAACATTTTATGATGTTAAAATGAAAAATGTTAAAATGTAACATTTTATCATGTTTAAATGAAACATGTAAAAATGTAACATTTTTAAATTTAACATTTTATCATGTTAAAATGAAACATGTTAAAATGTAACATTTTATCATGTTAAAATGCAACATGTTAAAATGTAACATTTTATCATGTTAAAATGCAACATGTTAAAATGTAACATTTTATCATGTTAAAATGCAACATGTTAAAATGTAACATTTTATCATGTTAAAATGCAACATGTTAAAATGTAACATATTAAAATATAACATGGTAAAATGTAACATTATTTCATGTAACATTTTTAAATGAAACATGTTAAAATGTAACATTTTATCATGTTAAAATGAAACAAGTTAAAATGTAACATTTTATCATGTTAAAATGCAACATGTTAAAATGTAACATTTTATCATGTTAAAATGCAACATGTTAAAAAGTAACATTTTATCATGTTAAAATGAAACATGTTAAAATGTAACATTTTATCATGTTAAAATGTAACATTTTATCATGTTAAAATGAAACATGTTAAAATGTAACATATTAAAATATAACATGGTAAAATGTAACATTATTTCATGTAACATTTTTAAATGAAACATGTTAAAATGTAACATTTTATCATGTTAAAATGAAACAAGTTAAAATGTAACATTTTATCATGTTAAAATGCAACATGTTAAAATGTAACATTTTATCATGTTAAAATGAAACATGTTAAAATGTAACATTTTATCATGTTAAAATGAAACATGTTAAAATGTAACATTTTATCATGTTAAAATGTAACATTTTATCATGTTAAAATGAAACATGTTAAAATGTAACATTTTATCATGTTAAAATGAAACATGTTAAAATGTAACATTTTATCATGTTAAAATGAAACAAGTTAAAATGTAACATTTTATCATGTTAAAATGCAACATGTTAAAATGTAACATTTTATCATGTTAAAATGCAACATGTTAAAAAGTAACATTTTATCATGTTAAAATGAAACATGTTAAAATGTAACATTTTATCATGTTAAAATGTAACATTTTATCATGTTAAAATGAAACATGTTAAAATGTAACATATTAAAATATAACATGGTAAAATGTAACATTATTTCATGTAACATTTTTAAATGAAACATGTTAAAATGTAACATTTTATCATGTTAAAATGAAACAAGTTAAAATGTAACATTTTATCATGTTAAAATGCAACATGTTAAAATGTAACATTTTATCATGTTAAAATGAAACATGTTAAAATGTAACATTTTATCATGTTAAAATGAAACATGTTAAAATGTAACATTTTATCATGTTAAAATGTAACATTTTATCATGTTAAAATGAAACATGTTAAAATGTAACATTTTATCATGTTAAAATGAAACATGTTAAAATGTAACATTTTATCATGTTAAAATGCAACATGTTAAAATGTAACATATTAAAATGTAACATGTTCAAATGTAACATTTTAAAATGTAACATTTTATCATGTTAAATCGCAATATGTTAAAATGTAACATTTTATCATGTTAAAATGCAACATGTTAAAATGTAACATTTTATCATGTTAAAATGCAACATGTTAAAATGTAACATATTAAAATGTAACATGTTAAAATGTAACATTTTAAATTGTAACATTTTTAAATGAAACATGTTAAAATGTAACATTTTATCATGTTAAAATGAAACATGTTAAAATGTAACATTTTATCATGTTAAAATGCAACATGTTAAAATGTAACATTTTATCATGTTAAAATGCAACATGTTAAAATGTAACATTTTATCATGTTAAAATGCAACATGTTAAAATGTAACATATTAAAATGTAACATGTTAAAATGTAACATTTTAAAATGAAACATGTTAAAATGTAACATTTTATCATGTTAAAATGCAACGTTAAAATGTAACATTTTATCATGTTAAAATGCAACGTTAAAATGTAACATTTTATCATGTTAAAATGAAACATGTTAAAATGTAAGATTTTATCATGTTAAAATGAAACATGTTAAAATGTAACATTTTATGATGTTAAAATGAAAAATGTTAAAATGTAACATTTTATCATGTTTAAATGAAACATGTAAAAATGTAACATTTTTAAATTTAACATTTTATCATGTTAAAATGAAACATGTTAAAATGTAACATTTAATCATGTTAAAATGCAACATGTTAAAATGTAACATTTTATCATGTTAAAATGCAACATGTTAAAATGTAACATTTTATCATGTTAAAATGCAACATGTTAAAATGTAACATTTTATCATGTTAAAATGCAACATGTTAAAATGTAACATATTAAAATATAACATGGTAAAATGTAACATTATTTAATGTAACATTTTTAAATGAAACATGTTAAAATGTAACATTTTATCATGTTAAAATGCAACATGTTAAAATGTAACATTTTATCATGTTAAAATGCAACATGTTAAAAAGTAACATTTTATCATGTTAAAATGAAACATGTTAAAATGTAAGATTTTATCAAGTTAAAATGAAACATTTTAAAATGTAACATTTTATCATGTTAAAATGAAACATGTTAAAATGTAGGCTAACATTTTATCATGTTAAAATGTAACATTTTATCATGTTAAAATGAAACATGTTAAAATGTAACATTTTATCATGTTAAAATGAAACATGTTAAAATGTAACATTTTATCATGTTAAAATGCAACATGTTAAAATGTAACATTTTATCATGTTAAAATGAAACATGTTAAAATGTAACATTTTATCATGTTAAAATGCAACATGTTAAAATGTAACATTTTATCATGTTAAAATGCAACATGTTAAAATGTAACATGTTAAAATGTAACATTTTATCATGTTAAAATGTAACATTTTATCATGTTAAAATGTAACATTTTATCATGTTAAAATGAAACATGTTAAAATGTAACATTTTATCATGTTAAAATGAAACATGTTAAAATGTAACATTTTATCATGTTAAAATGCAACATGTTAAAATGTAACATTTTATCATGTTAAAATGCAACATGTTAAAATGTAACATATTAAAATGTAACATGTTCAAATGTAACATGTTAAAATGTAACATTTTATCATGTTAAATCGCAATATGTTAAAATGTAACATTTTATCATGTTAAAATGCAACATGTTAAAATGTAACATTTTATCATGTTAAAATGCAACATGTTAAAATGTAACATATTAAAATGTAACATGTTAAAATGTATTATTTTAAAATGAAACATGTTAAAATGTAACATATTATCATGTTAAAATGAAACATGTTAAAATGTAACATTTTATCATGTTAAAATGCAACATGTTAAAATGTAACATTTTATCATGTTAAAATGCAAAATGTTAAAATGTAACATATTAAAATGTAACATGTTCAAATGTAACATTTTAAAATGTAACATTTTATCATGTTAAAATGCAACATGTTAAAATGTAACATTTATATCATGTTAAAATGCAACATGTAAAAATGTAACATTTTATCATGTTGAAATGCAACATGTTAAAATGTAACATTTTATCATGTTAAAATGAAACATGTTAAAATGTAACATTTTATCATGTTAAAATGCAACATGTTAAAATGTAACATTTTATCATGTTAAAATGCAACATGTTAAAATGTAACATTTTATCATGTTAAAATGCAACATGTTAAAATGTAACATTTTATCATGTTAAAATGCAACATGATAAAATGTAACATATTAAAATGTAACATGTTCAAATGTAACATTTTAAAATGTAACATTTTAAAATTTAACATTTTAAAATGTAACATTTTATCATGTTAAAATGCAACATGTTAAAATGTAACATTTTATCATGTTAAAATGCAACATGTTAAAATGTAACGTATTAAAATGTAACATGTTAAAATGTAACATTTTAAAATTTAACATTTTTAAATGTACCATTTTAAAATGTAACATTTTAAAATGAAACATGTTAAAATGTAACATTTTATCATGTTAAAATGCAACATGTTAAAATGTAACATTTTATCATGTTAAAATGAAACGTTAAAATGTAACATTTTATCATGTTAAAATGAAACATGTTAAAATGTAACATTTTATCATGTTAAAATGCAACATGTTAAAATGTAACATTTTATCATGTTAAAATGAAACATGTTAAAATGTAAGATTTTATCATGTTAAAATGAAACATGTTAAAATGTAACATTTTATGATGTTAAAATGAAAAATGTTAAAATGTAACATTTTATCATGTTTAAATGAAACATGTAAAAATGTAACATTTTTAAATTTAACATTTTATCATGTTAAAATGAAACATGTTAAAATGTAACATTTTATCATGTTAAAATGCAACATGTTAAAATGTAACATTTTATCATGTTAAAATGCAACATGTTAAAATGTAACATTTTATCATGTTAAAATGCAACATGTTAAAATGTAACATTTTATAATGTTAAAATGCAACATGTTAAAATGTAACATATTAAAATATAACATGGTAAAATGTAACATTTTTTAATGTAACATTTTTAAATGAAACATGTTAAAATGTAACATTTTATCATGTTAAAATGAAACAAGTTAAAATGTAACATTTTATCATGTTAAAATGCAACATGTTAAAATGTAACATTTTATCATGTTAAAATGAAACATGTTAAAATGTAACATTTTATCATGTTAAAATGAAACATGTTAAAATGTAACATTTTATCATGTTAAAATGAAACATGTTAAAATGTAACATTTTATCATGTTAAAATGAAACATGTTAAAATGTAACATTTTATCATGTTAAAATGAAACATGTTAAAATGTAACATTTTATCATGTTAAAATGAAACATGTTAAAATGTAACATTTTATCATGTTAAAATGCAACATGTTAAAATGTAACATTTTATCATGTTAAAATGAAACATGTTAAAATGTAACATTTTATCATGTTAAAATGCAACATGTTAAAATGTAACATTTTATCATGTTAAAATGCAACATGTTAAAATGTAACATGTTAAAATGAAACATGTTAAAATGTAACATTTTATCATGTTAAAATGAAACATGTTAAAATGTAACATTTTATCATGTTAAAATGAAACATGTTAAAATGTAACATTTTATCATGTTAAAATGCAACATGTTAAAATGTAACATTTTATCATGTTAAAATGCAACATGTTAAAATGTAACATATTAAAATGTAACATGTTCAAATGTAACATTTTAAAATGTAACATTTTATCATGTTAAATCGCAATATGTTAAAATGTAACATTTTATCATGTTAAAATGCAACATGTTAAAATGTAACATTTTATCATGTTAAAATGCAACATGTTAAAATGTAACATATTAAAATGTAACATGTTAAAATGTAACATTTTAAATTGTAACATTTTTAAATGAAACATGTTAAAATGTAACATTTTATCATGTTAAAATGAAACATGTTAAAATGTAACATTTTATCATGTTAAAATGCAACATGTTAAAATGTAACATTTTATCATGTTGAAATGCAACATGTTAAAATGTAACATTTTATCATGTTAAAATGCAACATGTTAAAATGTAACATATTAAAATGTAACATGTTAAAATGTAACATTTTAAAATGAAACATGTTAAAATGTAACATATTATCATGTTAAAATGAAACATGTTAAAATGTAACATTTTATCATGTTAAAATGCAACATGTTAAAATGTAACATTTTATCATGTTAAAATGCAAAATGTTAAAATGTAACATATTAAAATGTAACATGTTCAAATGTAACATTTAAAAATGTAACATTTTATCATGTTAAAATGCAACATGTTAAAATGTAACATTTATATCATGTTAAAATGCAACATGTAAAAATGTAACATTTTATCATGTTAAAATGCAACATGTTAAAATGTAACATTTTATCATGTTAAAATGAAACATGTGAAAATGTAACATTTTATCATGTTAAAATGCAACATGTTAAAATGTAACATTTTATCATGTTAAAATGCAACATGATAAAATGTAACATATTAAAATGTAACATGTTCAAATGTAACATTTTAAAATGTAACATTTTAAAATGAAACATGTTAAAATGTAACATTTTATCATGTTAAAATGCAACATGTTAAAATGTAACATTTTATCATGTTAAAATAAAACGTTAAAATGTAACATTTTATCATGTTAAAATGAAACATGTTAAAATGTAACATTTTATCATGTTAAAATGAAACATGTTAAAATGTAACATTTTATCATGTTAAAATGCAACATGTTAAAATGTAACATTTTATCATGTTAAAATGAAAAATGTTAAAATGTAACATTTTATCATGTTTAAATGAAACATGTAAAAATGTAACATTTTTAAATGTAACATTTTATCATGTTAAAATGAAACATGTTAAAATGTAACATTTTATAATGTTAAAATGCAACATGTTAAAATGAAACATTTTATCATGTTAAAATGCAACATGTTAAAATGTAACATTTTATCATGTTAAAATGAAACGTTAAATGTAACATTTTATCTTTTTAAAATGAAACATGTTAAAATGTAACATATTAAAATGTAACATGTTAAAATGTTACATTTTAAAATGTAACATTTTAAAATGAAACATGTAAAAATGTAACATTTTATCATGTTAAAATGAAAAATGTTAAAATGTAACATTTTATCATGTTTAAATGAAACATGTAAAAATGTAACATTTTTAAATGAAACATTTTATCATGTTAAAATGCAACATGTTAAAATGTAACATTTGATCATGTTAAAATGAAACGTTAAAATGTAACATTTTATCATGTTAAAATGAAACATGTTAAAATGTAACATATTATCATGTTAAAATGCAACATGTTAAAATGTAACATTTTATCATGTTAAAATGCAAAATGTTAAAATGTAACATATTAAAATGTAACATGTTCAAATGTAACATTTAAAAATGTAACATTTTATCATGTTAAAATGCAACATGTTAAAATGTAACATTTATATCATGTTAAAATGCAACATGTAAAAATGTAACATTTTATCATGTTAAAATGCAACATGTTAAAATGTAACATTTTATCATGTTAAAATGAAACATGTGAAAATGTAACATTTTATCATGTTAAAATGCAACATGTTAAAATGTAACATTTTATCATGTTAAAATGCAACATGATAAAATGTAACATATTAAAATGTAACATGTTCAAATGTAACATTTTAAAATGTAACATTTTAAAATGAAACATGTTAAAATGTAACATTTTATCATGTTAAAATGCAACATGTTAAAATGTAACATTTTATCATGTTAAAATGAAACGTTAAAATGTAACATTTTATCATGTTAAAATGAAACATGTTAAAATGTAACATTTTATCATGTTAAAATGAAACATGTTAAAATGTAACATCATATCATGTTAAAATGAAACATGTTAAAATGTAACATTTTATCATGTTAAAATGCAACATGTTAAAATGTAACATTTTATCATGTTAAAATGCAACATGTTAAAATGTAACATTTTATCATGTTAAAATGCAACATGTTAAAATGTAACATTTTATCATGTTAAAATGAAAAATGTTAAAATGTAACATTTTATCATGTTTAAATGAAACATGTAAAAATGTAACATTTTTAAATGTAACATTTTATCATGTTAAAA
Source organism: Macrosteles quadrilineatus (assembly GCF_028750875.1). Classification (NCBI taxonomy): domain Eukaryota; kingdom Metazoa; phylum Arthropoda; class Insecta; order Hemiptera; family Cicadellidae; genus Macrosteles; species Macrosteles quadrilineatus. The sequence goes on along the minus strand of NW_026542599.1, from coordinate 4,904,832 downwards.
TGAAACATGTTAAAATGTAACATTTTATAATGTTAAAATGCAACATGTTAAAATGAAACATTTTATCATGTTAAAATGCAACATGTTAAAATGTAACATTTTATCATGTTAAAATGAAACGTTAAATGTAACATTTTATCTTTTTAAAATGAAACATGTTAAAATGTAACATATTAAAATGTAACATGTTAAAATGTTACATTTTAAAATGTAACATTTTAAAATGAAACATGTTAAAATGTAACATTTTATCATGTTAAAATGAAAAATGTTAAAATGTAACATTTTATCATGTTTAAATGAAACATGTAAAAATGTAACATTTTTAAATGAAACATTTTATCATGTTAAAATGCAACATGTTAAAATGTAACATTTGATCATGTTAAAATGAAACGTTAAAATGTAACATTTTATCATGTTAAAATGAAACATGTTAAAATGTAACATATTATCATGTTAAAATGAAACATGTTAAAATGTAACATTTTATCATGTTAAAATGCAACATGTTAAAATGTAACATTTTATCATGTTAAAATGCAAAATGTTAAAATGTAACATATTAAAATGTAACATGTTCAAATGTAACATTTAAAAATGTAACATTTTATCATGTTAAAATGCAACATGTTAAAATGTAACATTTATATCATGTTAAAATGCAACATGTAAAAATGTAACATTTTATCATGTTAAAATGCAACATGTTAAAATGTAACATTTTATCATGTTAAAATGAAACATGTTAAAATGTAACATTTTATCATGTTAAAATGCAACATGTTAAAATGTAACATTTTATCATGTTAAAATGCAACATGATAAAATGTAACATATTAAAATGTAACATTTTAAAATGTTAAAATGAAAAATTATAAATGTAACATTTTATCATGTTTAAATGAAACATGTAAAAATGCAACATGTTAAAATGTAACATTTTATCATGTTAAAATGAAACGTTAAAATGTAACATTTTATCATGTTAAAATGAAACATGTTAAAATGTAACATATTAAAATGTAACATGTTAAAATGTTACATTTTAAAATGTAACATTTTAAAATGAAACATGTTAAAATGTAACATTTTATCATGTTAAAATGAAAAATGTTAAAATGTAACATTTTATCATGTTTAAATGAAACATGTAAAAATGTAACATTTTTAAATGAAACATTTTATCATGTTAAAATGCAACATGTTAAAATGTAACATTTGATCATGTTAAAATGAAACGTTAAAATGTAACATTTTATCATGTTAAAATGAAACATGTTAAAATGTAACATTTTATCATGTTAAAATGCAACATGTTAAAATGTAACATTTTATCATGTTAAAATGAAACATGTTAAAATGTAACATTTTATCATGTTAAAATGCAACATGTTAAAATGTAACATTTTATCATGTTAAAATGCAACATGTTAAAATGTAACATGTTAAAATGAAACATGTTAAAATGTAACATTTTATCATGTTAAAATGTAACATTTTATCATGTTAAAATGAAACATGTTAAAATGTCACATTTTATCATGTTAAAATGAAACATGTTAAAATGTAACATTTTATCATGTTAAAATGCAACATGTTAAAATGTAACATTTTATCATGTTAAAATGCAACATGTTAAAATGTAACATATTAAAATGTAACATGTTCAAATGTAACATTTTAAAATGTAACATTTTATCATGTTAAATCGCAATATGTTAAAATGTAACATTTTATCATGTTAAAATGCAACATGTTAAAATGTAACATTTTATCATGTTAAAATGCAACATGTTAAAATGTAACATATTAAAATGTAACATGTTAAAATGTGACATTTTAAATTGTAACATTTTTAAATGAAACATGTTAAAATGTAACATTTTATCATGTTAAAATGAAACATGTTAAAATGTAACATTTTATCATGTTAAAATGCAACATGTTAAAATGTAACATTTTATCATGTTGAAATGCAACATGTTAAAATGTAACATTTTATCATGTTAAAATGCAACATGTTAAAATGTAACATATTAAAATGTAACATGTTAAAATGTAACATTTAAAAATGAAACATGTTAAAATGTAACATATTATCATGTTAAAATGAAACATGTTAAAATGTAACATTTTATCATGTTAAAATGCAACATGTTAAAATGTAACATTTTATCATGTTAAAATGCAAAATGTTAAAATGTAACATATTAAAATGTAACATGTTCAAATGTAACATTTTAAAATGTAACATTTTATCATGTTAAAATGCAACATGTTAAAATGTAACATTTATATCATGTTAAAATGCAACATGTAAAAATGTAACATTTTATCATGTTAAAATGCAACATGTTAAAATGTAACGTATTAAAATGTAACATGTTAAAATGTAACATTTTAAAATTTAACATTTTTAAATGTAACATTTTAAAATGTAACATTTTAAAATGAAACATGTTAAAATGTAACATTTTATCATGTTAAAATGCAACATGTTAAAATGTAACATTTTATCATGTTAAAATGAAACGTTAAAATGTAACATTTTATCATGTTAAAATGAAACATGTTAAAATGTAACATTTTATCATGTTAAAATGCAACATGTTAAAATGTAACATTTTATCATGTTAAAATGAAACATGTTAAAATGTAAGATTTTATCATGTTAAAATGAATAATGTTAAAATGTAACATTTTATGATGTTAAAATGAAAAATGTTAAAATGTAACATTTTATCATGTTTAAATGAAACATGTAAAAATGTAACATTTTTAAATTTAACATTTTATCATGTTAAAATGAAACATGTTAAAATGTAACATTTTATCATGTTAAAATGCAACATGTTAAAATGTAACATTTTATCATGTTAAAATGTAACATTTTATCATGTTAAAATGCAACATGTTAAAATGTAACATTTTATCATGTTAAAATGCAACATGTTAAAATGTAACATATTAAAATATAACATGGTAAAATGTAACATTTTTTAATGTAACATTTTTAAATGAAACATGTTAAAATGTAACATTTTATCATGTTAAAATGAAACAAGTTAAAATGTAACATTTTATCATGTTAAAATGCAACATGTTAAAATGTAACATTTTATCATGTTAAAATGCAACATGTTAAAAAGTAACATTTTATCATGTTAAAATGTAAGATTTTATCATGTTAAAATGAAACATGTTAAAATGTAACATTTTATCATGTTAAAATGAAACATGTTAAAATGTAACATTTTATCATGTTAAAATGAAACATGTTAAAATGTAACATTTTATCATGTTAAAATGAAACATGTTAAAATGTAACATTTTATCATGTTAAAATGCAACATTTTATCATGTTAAAATGCAACATGTTAAAATGTAACATATTAAAATGTAACATGTTAAAATGTAACATTTTAAAATGAAACATGTTAAAATGTAACATATTATCATGTTAAAATTAAACATGTTAAAATGTAACATTTTATCATGTTAAAATGCAACATGTTAAAATGTAACATTTTATCATGTTAAAATGTAACATATTAAAATGTAACATGTTCAAATGTAACATTTTAAAATGTAACATTTTATCATGTTAAAATGCAACATGTTAAAATGTAACATTTTATCATGTTAAAATGCAACATGTTAAAATGTAACATTTATATCATGTTAAAATGCAACATGTTAAAATGTAACATTTTATCATGTTAAAATGCAACATGTTAAAATGTAACATTTTATCATGTTAAAATGAAACATGTTAAAATGTAACATTTTATCATGTTAAAATGCAACATGTTAAAATGTAACATTTTATCATGTTAAAATGCAACATGATAAAATGTAACATATTAAAATGTAACATGTTCAAATGTAACATTTTAAAATGTAACATTTTAAAATTTAACATTTTAAAATGTACCGGTAACATTTTATCATGTTAAAATGCAACATGTTAAAATGTAACATTTTATCATGTTAAAATGCAACATGTTAAAATGTAACGTATTAAAATGTAACATGTTAAAATGTAACATTTTAAAATTTAACATTTTTAAATGTAACATTTTAAAATGTAACATTTTAAAATGAAACATGTTAAAATGTAACATTTTATCATGTTAAAATGCAACATGTTAAAATGTAACATTTTATCATGTTAAAATGAAACGTTAAAATGTAACATTTTATCATGTTAAAATGAAACATGTTAAAATGTAACATTTTATCATGTTAAAATGAAACATGTTAAAATGTAACATTTTATCATGTTAAAATGAAACATGTTAAAATGTAACATTTTATCATGTTAAAATGCAACATGTTAAAATGAAACATTTTATCATGTTAAAATGCAACATGTTAAAATGTAACATTTTATCATGTTAAAATGAAACGTTAAAATGTAACATTTTATCATGTTAAAATGAAACGTTAAAATGTAACATTTTATCATGTTAAAATGAAACATGTTAAAATGTAACATATTAAAATGTAACATGTTAAAATGTTACATTTTAAAATGTAACATTGTAAAATGAAACATGTTAAAATGTAACATTTTATCATGTTAAAATGCAACATGTTAATATGTAACATTTTATCATGTTAAAATGAAACATGTTAAAATGTAACATATTAAAATGTAACATGTTAAAATGTTACATTTTAAAATGTAACATTGTAAAATGAAACATGTTAAAATGTAACATTTTATCATGTTAAAATGCAACATGTTAATATGTAACATTTTATCATGTTAAAATGAAACATCTTAAAATGTAACATTTTATCATGTTAAAATGTAACATTTTATCATGTTAAAATGTAACATTTTATCATGTTAAAATGAAACGTTAAAATGTAACATTTTATCATGTTAAAATGAAACATGTTAAAATGTAACATTTTATCATGTTAAAATGCAACATGTTAAAATGTAACATTTTATCATGTTAAAATGAAACGTTAAAATGTAACATTTTATCATGTTAAAATGAAACATGTTATAATGTAACATTTTATTATGTTAAAATGACACATGTTAAAATGTAACATATTAAAATGTAACATGTTAAAATGTTACATTTTAAAATGTAACAATTTAAAATGAAACATGTTAAAATGTAACATTTAAACATGTTAAAATGCAACATGTTAAAATGTAACATTTTATCATGTTAAAATGAAACATGTTAAAATGTAACATTTTATCATTTTAAAATGAAACATGTTAAAAGTAACATTTAATCATGTTAAAATGAAACATGTTAAAATGTAACATTTTATCATGTTAAAATGAAACATGTTAAAATTTAACATTTTATCATGTTATAATGAAACATGTTAAAATGTAACATTATATCATGTTAAAATGAAACATGTTAAAATGTAACATTTTATCATGTTAAAATGCAACATGTTAAAATGTAACATTTTATCATGTTAAATGCAACATGTTAAAATGTAACATTTTATCATGTTAAAATGCAACATGTTAAAATGTAACATTTTATCATGTTAAAATGCAACATGTTAAAATGTAACATTTTATTATGTTAAAATGAAACATGTTAAAATGTAACATATTAAAATGTAACATGTTAAAATGTTACATTTTAAAATGTTGCATTTAAAAATTAAACATGTTAAAATGAAACATTTTATCATGTTAAAATGCAACATGTTAAAATGTAACATTTTATCATGTTAAAATGTAACATTTTATCATGTTAAAATGAAACATGTTAAAATGTAACGTTTTATCATGTTAAAATGAAACATGTTAAAATGTAACATTTTATCATGTTAAAATGAAACATGTTAAAATGTAACATTTTATCATGTTAAAATGAAACATGTTAAAATGTAACATTATATCATGTTAAAATGAAACATGTTAAAATGTAACATTTTATCATGTTAAAATGCAACATGTAAAAATGTAACATTTTCAAATGTAACATTTTATCATGTTAAAATAAAACATGTTAAAATGTAACATTTTATCATGTTAAAATGCAACATGTTAAAATGTAACATTTTATCATGTTAAATGCAACATGTTAAAATGTTACATTTTATCATTTTAAAATGCAACATGTTAAAATGTAACATTTTATCATGTTAAAATGCAACATGTTAAAATGTAACATTTTATCATGTTAAAATGATACATGTTAAAATGTAACATTTTATCATGTTAAGGGGAGCATGCCGTGAGATGGGTAAAAAAAATTGATTTTTTGAAAACGCTTTAAACTTATTGCCCGTTTTATGCTGTTTAAGAAAATATATAACACTATATACATAACTTGTATATTTTCAGCTAAATAAAACAATTAAATAATGTTTACACATGTTTGGCGCTAGGCCTACTAGCGTGCTCTCCTGAGATGCTCATTGTTTTCACACAAATAGTAACCATCTATCTAAGTAAATTTAGTATATAGTATAACTAGTAAACACTAAGGAGTATTTCATTTGTGCTGTTGGTAGCACTGAATATTTACAGATTATCTGCTGGCCTTCTACTTTGTTTGTTTACCTAATGTTTACATCAAATTACATCTGTCGTCTATCCCAGTGATTGTTGATTGTTGTTGTTGTTGGGATTTTATTCATTTGGTGTTTAGTTTAGAGTTTTGTCGTTACTTTCAAGTAAATGAGGCCTAGTCTTTCATCAAAATGCCTATGATTAGAAAGTTTGGGAAACACAAGTTTAGAGGAAATAAATTGCTAAGGCAAATGTTTTGGAACGGGTAGGAATCAAACCAGGAAAGTTTACTATTATTATATAGTTTAGGCTTACAAAAATCGACCAAATCAGAATAAAAAAAGCTGACAGAGAAGTGCAGGAAGAAAATAAAAAGCAAAGAATAAGAAGAAGGTTAACAAAAAGGAAACTAGAAGACAGTCTCTGTGTTGAATTCTTGCCAGGAGGTTTTCTAGTGCACTAGTGACAGTAGGCCTATTCGTGTTCGTGTTTAAGTTCAATTTCCCGAAACTTCTGTTTTTTAGTGTTTAGGTACCGTTTCTATGGAAACCGTCATGAGTAGAGACTTGAAATTTTCACCAGTTGTTTCTGCTAGATTGTTGAGTAGAATGATGCAACTATGTAATATTATCTTTATTATAAATGGTATAAATATTTTTATTTTCATAAAAAAATAATAAAAAAATGTATATAAAATTTTTTAAATAATATATTTTTCTAACTATTTGCCATAAATTAATTATTTTGCATGGTTATACTGTTTTATATGTATAGGAGCATCAAAAAAAATTTCAGATCAATATCTCATATATTTTTTGAGATATTGGTACCGATATAGAAGCTTGTTACCCCATATAATTAGCATTGTGGCCTAACTCACAGCGTGCTCCCCTTAAAATGCAACATGTTAAAATGTAACATTTTATCATGTTAAAATGCAACATGTTAAAATGTAACATGTTAAAATGAAACATGTTAAAATGTAACATTTTATCATGTTAAAATGAAACGTTAAAATGTAACATTTTATCATGTTAAAATGAAACATGTTAAAATGTAACATTTTATCATGTTAAAATGAAACATGTTAAAATGTAACATTTTATCATGTTAAAATGCAACATGTAAAAATGTAACATTTTATCATGTTAAAATGCAACATGTTAAAATGTAACATATTAAAATGTAACATGTTCAAATGTAACATATTAAAATGTAACATGTTCAAATGTAACATTTTAAAATGTAACATTTTATCATGTTAAATCGCAATATGTTAAAATGTAACATTTTATCATGTTAAAATGCAACATGTTAAAATGTAACATTTTATCATGTTAAAATGCAACATGTTAAAATGTAACATATTAAAATGTAACATGTTAAAATGTAACATTTTAAATTGTAACATTTTTAAATGAAACATGTTAAAATGTAACATTTTATCATGTTAAAATGAAACATGTTAAAATGTAACATTTTATCATGTTAAAATGCAACATGTTAAAATGTAACATTTTATCATGTTGAAATGCAACATGTTAAAATGTAACATTTTATCATGTTAAAATGCAACATGTTAAAATGTAACATATTAAAATGTAACATGTTAAAATGTAACATTTTAAAATGAAACATGTTAAAATGTTACATTTTATCATGTTAAAATGCAACATGTTAAAATGTAACATTTTATCATGTTAAAATGCAAAATGTTAAAATGTAACATATTAATATGTAACATGTTCAAATGTAACATTTTAAAATGTAACATTTTATCATGTTAAAATGCAACATGTTAAAATGTAACATTTATATCATGTTAAAATGCAACATGTAAAAATGTAACATTTTATCATGTTAAAATGCAACATGTTAAAATGTAACATTTTATCATGTTAAAATGAAACATGTTAAAATGTAACATTTTATCATGTTAAAATGAAACATGTTAAAATGTAACATTTTATCATGTTAAAATTTAACATTTTAAAATGTAACATTTTATCATGTTAAAATGCAACATGTTAAAATGTAACATTTTATCATGTTAAAATGCAACATGTTAAAATGTAACGTATTAAAATGTAACGTATTAAAATGTAACATGTTAAAATGTAACTTTTTAAAATTTAACATTTTTAAATGTAACATTTTAAAATGTAACATTTTATCATGTTAAAATGCAACATGTTAAAATGTAACATTTTGTCATGTTAAAATGTAACATTTTATCATGTTAAAATGAAACATGTTAAAATGTTACATTTTATCATGTTAAAATGAAACATGTTAAAATGTAACATTATATCATGTTAAAATGAAACATGTTAAAATGTAACATTATATCATGTTAAAATGAAACATGTTAAAATGTAACATTTTATCATGTTAAAATGCAACATGTTAAAATGTAACATTTTATCATGTTAAAATGCAACATGTTAAAATGTAACATTTTATCATGTTAAAATGAAAAATGTTATAATGTAACATTTTATCATGTTTAAATGAAACATGTAAAAATGTAACATTTTTAAATGTAACATTTTATCATGTTAAAATGAAACATGTTAAAATGTAACATTTTATCATGTTAAAATGCAACATGTTAAAATGAAACATTTTATCATGTTAAAATGCAACATGTTAAAATGTAACATTTTATCATGTTAAAATAAAACGTTAAAATGTAACATTTTATCATGTTAAAATGAAACATGTTAAAATGTAACATATTAAAATGTAACATGTTAAAATGTTACATTTGAAAATGTAACATTTTAAAATGAAACATGTTAAACTGTAACATTTTATCATGTTAAAATGCAACATGTTAAAATGAAACATTTTATCATGTTAAAATGCAACATGTTAAAATGTAACATTTTATCATGTTAAAATAAAACGTTAAAATGTAACATTTTATCATGTTAAAATGAAACATGTTAAAATGTAACATATTAAAATGTAACATGTTAAAATGTTACATTTGAAAATGTAACATTTTAAAATGAAACATGTTAAAATGTAACATTTTATCATGTTAAAATGCAACATGTTAAAATGTAACATATTAAAATGTAACATGTTAAAATGTAACATTTTAAATTGTAACATTTTTAAATGAAACATGTTAAAATGTAACATTTTATCATGTTAAAATGAAACATGTTAAAATGTAACATTTTATCATGTTAAAATTTAACATTTTAAAATGTAACATTTTATCATGTTAAAATGCAACATGTTAAAATGTAACATTTTATCATGTTAAAATGCAACATGTTAAAATGTAACGTATTAAAATGTAACATGTTAAAATGTAACATTTTAAAATTTAACATTTTTAAATGTAACATTTTAAAATGTAACATTTTATCATGTTAAAATGCAACATGTTAAAATGTAACATTTTGTCATGTTAAAATGTAACATTTTATCATGTTAAAATGAAACATGTTAAAATGTTACATTTTATCATGTTAAAATGAAACATGTTAAAATGTAACATTATATCATGTTAAAATGAAACATGTTAAAATGTAACATTATATCATGTTAAAATGAAACATGTTAAAATGTAACATTTTATCATGTTAAAATGCAACATGTTAAAATGTAACATTTTATCATGTTAAAATGCAACATGTTAAAATGTAACATTTTATCATGTTAAAATGAAAAATGTTATAATGTAACATTTTATCATGTTTAAATGAAACATGTAAAAATGTAACATTTTTAAATGTAACATTTTATCATGTTAAAATGAAACATGTCAAAATGTAACATTTTATCATGTTAAAATGCAACATGTTAAAATGTAACATTTTATCATGTTAAAATGAAAAATGTTATAATGTAACATTTTATCGTGTTTAAATGAAACATGTAAAAATGTAACATTTTTAAATGTAACATTTTATCATGTTAAAATGAAACATGTTAAAATGTAACATTTTATCATGTTAAAATGCAACATGTTAAAATGTAACATTTTATCATGTTAAAATGCAACATGTTAAAATGTAACATTTTATCATGTTAAAATGCAACATGTTAAAATGTAACATTTTATCATGTTAAAATGAAACATGTTATAATGTAACATTTTATTATGTTAAAATGACACATGTTAAAATGTAACATATTAAAATGTAACATGTTAAAATGTTACATTTTAAAATGTAACAATTTAAAATGAAACATGTTAAAATGTAACATTTAAACATGTTAAAATGCAACATGTTAAAATGTAACATTTTATCATGTTAAAATGAAACATGTTAAAATGTAACATTTTATCATTTTAAAATGAAACATGTTAAAAGTAACATTTAATCATGTTAAAATGAAACATGTTAAAATGTAACATTTTATCATGTTAAAATGAAACATGTTAAAATGTAACATTTTATCATGTTATAATGAAACATGTTAAAATGTAACATTATATCATGTTAAAATGAAACATGTTAAAATGTAACATTTTATCATGTTAAAATGCAACATGTAAAAATGTAACATTTTTAAATGTAACATTTTATCATGTTAAAATGCAACATGTTAAAATGTAACATTTTATCATGTTAAATGCAACATGTTAAAATGTAACATTTTATCATGTTAAAATGCAACATGTTAAAATGTAACATTTTATCATGTTAAAATGCAACATGTTAAAATGTAACATTTTATTATGTTAAAATGAAACATGTTAAAATGTAACATATTAAAATGTAACATGTTAAAATGTTACATTTTAAAATGTTGCATTTAAAAATTAAACATGTTAAAATGAAACATTTTATCATGTTAAAATGCAACATGTTAAAATGTAACATTTTATCATGTTAAAATGTAACATTTTATCATGTTAAAATGAAACATGTTAAAATGTAACGTTTTATCATGTTAAAATGAAACATGTTAAAATGTAACATTTTATCATGTTAAAATGAAACATGTTAAAATGTAACATTTTATCATGTTAAAATGAAACATGTTAAAATGTAACATTATATCATGTTAAAATGAAACATGTTAAAATGTAACATTTTATCATGTTAAAATGCAACATGTAAAAATGTAACATTTTTAAATGTAACATTTTATCATGTTAAAATAAAACATGTTAAAATGCAACATGTTAAAATGTAACATTTTATCATGTTAAATGCAACATGTTAAAATGTTACATTTTATCATGTTAAAATGCAACATGTTAAAATGTAACATTTTATCATGTTAAAATGCAACATGTTAAAATGTAACATTTTATCATGTTAAAATGATACATGTTAAAATGTAACATTTTATCATGTTAAAATGCAACATGTTAAAATGTAACATTTTATCATGTTAAAATGCAACATGTTAAAATGTAACATGTTAAAATGAAACATGTTAAAATGTAACATTTTATCATGTTAAAATGAAACGTTAAAATGTAACATTTTATCATGTTAAAATGAAACATGTTAAAATGTAACATTTTATCATGTTAAAATGAAACATGTTAAAATGTAACATTTTATCATGTTAAAATGCAACATGTTAAAATGTAACATTTTATCATGTTAAAATGCAACATGTTAAAATGTAACATATTAAAATGTAACATGTTCAAATGTAACATTTTAAAATGTAACATTTTATCATGTTAAATCGCAATATGTTAAAATGTAACATTTTATCATGTTAAAATGCAACATGTTAAAATGTAACATTTTATCATGTTAAAATGCAACATGTTAAAATGTAACATATTAAAATGTAACATGTTAAAATGTAACATTTTAAATTGTAACATTTTTAAATGAAACATGTTAAAATGTAACATTTTATCATGTTAAAATGAAACATGTTAAAATGTAACATTTTATCATGTTAAAATGCAACATGTTAAAATGTAACATTTTATCATGTTGAAATGCAACATGTTAAAATGTAACATTTTATCATGTTAAAATGCAACATGTTAAAATGTAACATATTAAAATGTAACATGTTAAAATGTAACATTTTAAAATGAAACATGTTAAAATGTTACATTTTATCATGTTAAAATGCAACATGTTAAAATGTAACATTTTATCATGTTAAAATGCAAAATGTTAAAATGTAACATATTAATATGTAACATGTTCAAATGTAACATTTTAAAATGTAACATTTTATCATGTTAAAATGCAACATGTTAAAATGTAACATTTATATCATGTTAAAATGCAACATGTAAAAATGTAACATTTTATCATGTTAAAATGCAACATGTTAAAATGTAACATTTTATCATGTTAAAATGAAACATGTTAAAATGTAACATTTTATCATGTTAAAATGAAACATGTTAAAATGTAACATTTTATCATGTTAAAATTTAACATTTTAAAATGTAACATTTTATCAAGTTAAAATGCAACATGTTAAAATGTAACATTTTATCATGTTAAAATGCAACATGTTAAAATGTAACGTATTAAAATGTAACATGTTAAAATGTAACATTTTAAAATTTAACATTTTTAAATGTAACATTTTAAAATGTAACATTTTATCATGTTAAAATGCAACATGTTAAAATGTAACATTTTGTCATGTTAAAATGTAACATTTTATCATGTTAAAATGAAACATGTTAAAATGTTACATTTTATCATGTTAAAATGAAACATGTTAAAATGTAACATTATATCATGTTAAAATGAAACATGTTAAAATGTAACATTATATCATGTTAAAATGAAACATGTTAAAATGTAACATTTTATCATGTTAAAATGTAACATTTTATCATGTTAAAATGCAACATGTTAAAATGTAACATTTTATCATGTTAAAATGAAAAATGTTATAATGTAACATTTTATCATGTTTAAATGAAACATGTAAAAATGTAACATTTTTAAATGTAACATTTTATCATGTTAAAATGAAACATGTTAAAATGTAACATTTTATCATGTTAAAATGCAACATGTTAAAATGTAACATTTTAACATGTTAAAATGAAACATGTTAAAATGCAACATGTTAAAATGAAACATTTTATCATGTTAAAATGCAACATGTTAAAATGAAACATTTTATCATGTTAAAATGCAACATGTTAAAATGTAACATTTTATCATGTTAAAATGAAACATGTTAAAATGTAACATTTTATCATGTTAAAATGAAACATGTTATAATGTAACATTTTATCATGTTAAAATGTAACATTTTATCATGTTAAAATGAAACATGTTAAAATGTAACATTTTATTATGTTAAAATGAAACATGTTAAAATGTAACATATTAAAATGTAACATGTTAAAATGTTACATTTTAAAATGTAACAATTTAAAATGAAACATGTTAAAATGTAACATTTTATCATGTTAAAATGCAACATGTTAAAATGTAACATTTTATCATGTTAAAATGAAACATGTTAAAATGTACCATTTTATCATGTTAAAATGAAACATGTTAAAATGTAACATTTTATCATGTTAAAATAAAACATGTTAAAATATAACATTTTATCATGTTAAAATGAAACATGTTAAAATGTAACATTATATCATGTTAAAATGAAACATGTTAAAATGTAACATTTTATCATGTTAAAATGCAACATGTAAAAATGTAACATTTTTAAATGTAACATTTTATCATGTTAAAATGCAACATGTTAAAATGTAACATTTTATCATGTTAAATGCAACATGTTAAAATGTAACATTTTATCATGTTAAATGCAACATGTTAAAATGTAACATTTTATCATGTTAAAATGTAACATTTTATCATGTTAAAATGTAACATTTTATGATGTTAAAATGCAACATGTTAAAATGTAACATTTTATGATGTTAAATTGAAACATGTTAAAATGTAACATATTAAAATGTAACATGTTAAAATGTTACATTTTAAAATGTAACATTTTAAAATTAAACATGTTAAAATGTAACATTTTATCATGTTAAAATGCAACATGTTAAAATGTAACATTTTATCATGTTAAAATGAAACATGTTAAAATGTAACATTTTATCATGTTAAAATGAAACATGTTAAAATGTAACATTTTATCATGTTAAAATGTAACGTTTTATCATGTTAAAATGAAACATGTTAAAATGTAACATTTTATCATGTTAAAATGAAACATGTTAAAATGTAACATTATATCATGTTAAAATGAAACATGTTAAAATGTAACATTTATCATGTTAAAATGAAACATGTTAAAATGTAACATTTTATCATCTTAAAATGCAACATGTAAAAATGTAACATTTTTAAATGTAACATTTTATCATGTTAAAATAAAACATGTTAAAATGTAACATTTTATCATGTTAAAATGCAACATGTTAACTCTTTGCTGCACGGAACCATCCCTAGTTCTGTGACCCCATGTTGCACGGAACTATGACAAATGCAAAAATGCTTATTTTTAATTGTTTTGACCTAGCAACGTCTAACTTAAATAAATTATGGGAAAACAACTTTATATTGTATAACGAAACCATAAGTTCATTTTCCATTTAGAATAAGTATAATCAGTAATAAACTTACCTCAATAATCATGAAAGTATCAATGATAACAGTAAACACCAACACGATCACATGTGAATGTCTCTGAACACAATAAATAAATAGGTTTCCTTCAAATACCCACATACCCTATCTAGTGGTGATGTGTTGAACTACAGGGGAACAGTTCCGAAGTAATAGCGCTGTGTGTCTGGTTGGAAAAAAATAAAACATGTGGTGTTACACAAAGTGTAACACTGTGAAACAATGGAAAAACATTTGGTGTTACATTTACTGTAACACTATGCTGCAATGAGTTAAAATGTAACATTTTATCATGTTAAATGCAACATGTTAAAATGTAACATTTTTATCATGTTAAAATGCAACATGTAAAAATGTAACATTTTATCATGTTAAAATGCAACATGTTAAAATGTAACATTTTATCATGTTAAAATGAAACATGTTAAAATGTAACATTTTATCATGTTAAAATGCAACATGTTAAAATGTAACATTTTATCATGTTAAAATGCAACATGTTAAAATGTAACGTATTAAAATGTAACATGTTAAAATGTAACATATTAAAATGTAACATGTTCAAATGTAACATTTTAAAATGTAACATTTTATCATGTTAAAATGCAACATGTTAAAATGTAACATTTTTATCATGTTAAAATGCAACATGTAAAAATGTAACATTTTATCATGTTAAAATGCAACATGTTAAAATGTAACATTTTATCATGTTAAAATGAAACATGTTAAAATGTAACATTTTATCATGTTAAAATGAAACATGTTAAAATGTAACATTTTATCATGTTAAAATGCAACATGTTAAAATGTAACATTTTATCATGTTAAAATGCAACATGTTAAAATGTAACGTATTAAAATGTAACATGTTAAAATGTAACATTTTAAAATGTAACAATTTAAAAAGTAACATTTTAAAATGTAACATTTTATCATATTAAAATGCAACATGTTAAAATGTAACATTTTATCATGTTAAAATGCAACATGTTAAAATGTAACATTTTATCATGTTAAAATGCAACATGTTAAAATGTAACATTTTATCATGTTAAAATGCAACATGTTAAAATGTATCATTTTATCATGTTAAAATGCAACATCTTAAAATGTAACATTTTATTATGTTAAAATGAAACATGTTAAAATGTAACATATTAAAATGTAACATGTTAAAATGTTACATTTTAAAATGTAACATGTAAAAATGTAACATTTTTAAATGTAACATTTTATCATGTTAAAATGAAACATGTTAAAATGTAACATTTTATCATGTTAAAATGCAACATGTTTAAATGAAACATTTTATCATGTTAAAATGAAACATGTTAAAATGTAACATTTTATCATGTTAAAATGAAACGTTAAAATGCAACATTTTATCATGTTAAAATGCAACATGTTAAAATGTAACATTTTTATCATGTTAAAATGCAACATGTAAAAATGTAACATTTTATCATGTTAAAATGCAACATGTTAAAATGTAACATTTTATCATGTTAAAATGAAACATGTTAAAATGTAACATTTTATCATGTTAAAATGAAACATGTTAAAATGTAACATTTTATCATGTTAAAATGCAACATGTTAAAATGTAACATTTTATCATGTTAAAATGCAACATGTTAAAATGTAACGTATTAAAATGTAACATGTTAAAATGTAACATTTTAAAATGTAACAATTTAAAATGTAACATTTTAAAATGTAACATTTTATCATGTTAAAATGCAACATGTTAAAATGTAACATTTTATCATGTTAAAATGCAACATGTTAAAATGTAACATTTTATCATGTTAAAATGCAACATGTTAAAATGTAACATTTTATCATGTTAAAATGCAACATCTTAAAATGTAACATTTTATTATGTTAAAATGAAACATGTTAAAATGTAACATATTAAAATGTAACATGTTAAAATGTTACATTTTAAAATGTAACATTTTTAAATGTAACATTTTATCATGTTAAAATGAAACATGTTAAAATGTAACATTTTATCATGTTAAAATGCAACGTTAAAATGTAACATTTTATCATGTTAAAATGAAACATGTTAAAATGTAACATGTTAATATGTAACATTTTATCATGTTAAAATGAAACATGTTAAAATGTAACATTTTATCATGTTAAAATGAAACATGTTATAATGTAACATTTTATCATGTTAAAATGAAACGTTAAAATGTAACATTTTATCATGTTAAAATGAAACATGTTAAAATGTAACATTTTATTATGTTAAAATGAAACATGTTAAAATGTAACATATTAAAATGTAACATGTTAAAATGTTACATTTTAAAATGTAACAATTTAAAATGAAACATGTTAAAATGTAACATTTTATCATGTTAAAATGCAACATGTTAAAATGTAACATTTTATCATGTTAAAATGAAACATGTTAAAATGTACCATTTTATCATGTTAAAATGAAACATGTTAAAATGTAACATTTTATCATGTTAAAATAAAACATGTTAAAATATAACATTTTATCATGTTAAAATGAAACATGTTAAAATGTAACATTTTATCATGTTAAAATGCAACATGTAAAAATGTAACATTTTTAAATGTAACATTTTATCATGTTAAAATAAAACATGTTAAAATGTAACATTTTATCATGTTAAAATGCAACATGTTAAAATGTAACATTTTATCATGTTAAATTGCAACATGTTAAAATGTAACATTTTATCATGTTAAATGCAACATGTTAAAATGTAACATTTTATCATGTTAAATGCAACATGTTAAAATGTAACATTTTATCATGTTAAAATGCAACATGTTAAAATGTAACATTTTATGATGTTAAAATGCAACATGTTAAAATGTAACATTTTATTATGTTTAAATGAAACATGTTAAAATGTAACATATTAAATGTAACATGTTAAAATGTTACATTTTAAAATGTAACATTTTAAAATTAAACATGTTGAAATGTAACATTTTATCATGTTAAAATGCAACATGTTAAAATGTAACATTTTATCATGTTAAAATGAAACATGTTAAAATGCAACATGTTAAAATGAAACATTTTATCATGTTAAAATGCAACATGTTAAAATGTAACATTTTATCATGTTAAAATGAAACGTTAAAATGTAACATTTTATCATGTTAAAATGAAACATGTTAAAATGTAACATTTTATTATGTTAAAATGAAACATGTTAAAATGTAACATATTAAAATGTAACATGTTAAAATGTAACATTTTATCATGTTAAAATGCAACATGTTAATATGTAACATTTTATCATGTTAAAATGAAACATGTTAAAATGTAACATTTTATCATGTTAAAATGAAACATGTTATAATGTAACATTTTATCATGTTAAAATGAAACGTTAAAATGTAACATTTTATCATGTTAAAATGAAACATGTTAAAATGTAACATTTTATTATGTTAAAATGAAACATGTTAAAATGTAACATATTAAAATGTAACATGTTAAAATGTTACATTTCAAAATGTAACAATTTAAAATGAAACATGTTAAAATGTAACATTTTATCATGTTAAAATGCAACATGTTAAAATGTAACATTTTATCATGTTAAAATGAAACATGTTAAAATGTACCATTTTATCATGTTAAAATGAAACATGATAAAATGTAACATTTTATCATGTTAAAATAAAACATGTTAAAATATAACATTTTATCATGTTAAAATGAAACATGTTAAAATGTAACATTATATCATGTTAAAATGAAACATGTTAAAATGTAACATTTTATCATGTTAAAATGCAACATGTAAAAATGTAACATTTTTAAATGTAACATTTTATCATGTTAAAATGCAACATGTTAAAATGTAACATTTTATCATGTTAAATGCAACATGTTAAAATGTAACATTTTATCATGTTAAATGCAACATGTTAAAATGTAACATTTTATCATGTTAAAATGTAACATTTTATGATGTTAAAATGCAACATGTTAAAATGTAACATTTTATGATGTTAAATTGAAACATGTTAAAATGTAACATATTAAAATGTAACATGTTAAAATGTTACATTTTAAAATGTAACATTTTAAAATTAAACATGTTAAAATGTAACATTTTATCATGTTAAAATGCAACATGTTAAAATGTAACATTTTATCATGTTAAAATGAAACATGTTAAAATGTAACATTATATCATGTTAAAATGAAACATGTTAAAATGTAACATTTATCATGTTAAAATGAAACATGTTAAAATGTAACATTTTATCATCTTAAAATGCAACATGTAAAAATGTAACATTTTTAAATGTAACATTTTATCATGTTAAAATAAAACATGTTAAAATGTAACATTTTATCATGTTAAAATGCAACATGTTAACTCTTTGCTGCACGGAACCATCCCCAGTTCTGTGACCCCATGTTGCACGGAACTATGACAAATGCAAAAATGCTTATTTTTAATTGTTTTGACCTATCACCTAGCAACGTCTAACTTAAATAAATTATGGGAAAACAACTTTATATTGTAAAACGAAACCATAAGTTCATTTTCCATTTAGAATAAGTATAATCAGTAATAAACTTACCTCAATAATCATGAAAGTATCAATGATAACAGTAAACACCAACACGATCACATGTGAATGTCTCTGAACACAATAAATAAATAGGTTTCCTTCAAATACCCACATACCCTATCTAGTGGTGATGTGTTGAACTACAGGGGAACAGTTCCGAAGTAATAGCGCTGTGTGTCTGGTTGGAAAAAAATAAAACATGTGGTGTTACACAAAGTGTAACACTGTGAAACAATGGACAAACATTTGGTGTTACATTTACTGTAACACTATGCTGCAATGAGTTAAAATGTAACATTTTATCATGTTAAATGCAACATGTTAAAATGTAACATTTTATCATGTTAAAATGCAACATGTTAAAATGTAACATTTTATCATGTTAAAATGCAACATGTTAAAATGTAACATTTTATTATGTTAAAATGAAACATGTTAAAATGTAACATATTAAAATGTAACATGTTAAAATGTTACATTTTAAAATGTAACATTTTAAAATTAAACATGTTAAAATGTAACATTTTATCATGTTAAAATGCAACATGTTAAAATGTAACATTTTATCATGTTAAAATGAAACATGTTAAAATGAAACATGTTAAAATGTAACATTTTATCATGTTAAAATGAAACATGTTAAAATGTAACATTTATCATGTTAAAATGCAACATGTTAAAATGTAACATTTTATCATGTTAAAATGCAGCATGTTAAAATGTAACATATTAAAATGTAACATGTTAAAATGTAACATTTTAAATTGTAACATTTTTAAATGAAACATGTTAAAATGTAACATTTTATCATGTTAAAATGAAACATGTTAAAATGTAACATTTAATCATGTTAAAATGCAACATGTTAAAATGTAACATTTTATCATGTTAAAATGCAACATGTTAAAATGCAACATGTTAAAATGTAACATATTAAATTGTAACATGTTAAAATGTAACATTTTATCATGTTAAAATGCAACATGTTAAAATGTAACATTTTATCATGTTAAAATGCAAAATGTTAAAATGTAACATATTAAAATGTAACATGTTCAAATGTAACATTTTAAAATGTAACATTTTATCATGTTAAAATGCAACATGTTAAAATGTAACATTTTTATCATGTTAAAATGCAACATGTAAAAATGTAACATTTTATCATGTTAAAATGAAACATGTTAAAATGTAACATTTTATCATGTTAAAATGCAACATGTTAAAATGTAACATTTTATCATGTTAAAATGCAACATGTTAAAATGTAACGTATTAAAATGTAACATGTTAAAATGTAACATTTTAAAATGTAACAATTTAAAAAGTAACATTTTAAAATGTAACATTTTATCATGTTAAAATGCAACATGTTAAAATGTAACATTTTATCATGTTAAAATGCAACATGTTAAAATGTAACATTTTATCATGTTAAAATGCAACATCTTAAAATGTAACATTTTATCATGTTAAAATGCAACATCTTAAAATGTAACATTTTATTATGTTAAAATGAAACATGTTAAAATGTAACATATTAAAATGTAACATGTTAAAATGTTACATTTTAAAATGTAACATGTAAAAATGTAACATTTTTAAATGTAACATTTTATCATGTTAAAATGAAACATGTTAAAATGTAACATTTTATCATGTTAAAATGCAACATGTTAAAATGAAACATTTTATCATGTTAAAATGAAACATGTTAAAATGTAACATTTTATCATGTTAAAATGAAACGTTAAAATGTAACATTTTATCATGTTAAAATGCAACATGTTAAAATGTAACATTTTTATCATGTTAAAATGCAACATGTAAAAATGTAACATTTTATCATGTTAAAATGCAACATGTTAAAATGTAACATTTTATCATGTTAAAATGAAACATGTTAAAATGTAACATTTTATCATGTTAAAATGAAACATGTTAAAATGTAACATTTTATCATGTTAAAATGCAACATGTTAAAATGTAACATTTTATCATGTTAAAATGCAACATGTTAAAATGTAACATTTTATCATGTTAAAATGCAACATGTTAAAATGTAACATATAAAAATGTAACATGTTAAAATGTAACATTTTAAAATGTAACATTTTTAAATGAAACATGTTAAAATGTAACATCTTATCATGTTAAAATGAAACATGTTAAAATGTAACATTTTTATCATGTTAAAATGCAACATGTAAAAATGTAACATTTTATCATGTTAAAATACAACATGTTAAAATGTAACATTTTATCATGTTAAAATGAAACATGTTAAAATGTAACATTTTATCATGTTAAAATGAAACATGTTAAAATGTAACATTTTATCATGTTAAAATGCAACATGTTAAAATGTACCATATAAAAATGTAACATGTTAAAATGTAACATTTTATCATGTTAAAATGAAACATATTATAATGTAACATTTTATCATGTTAAAATGCAACATGTTAAAATGTAACATTTTATCATGTTAAAATGCAACATGTTAAAATGTAACATTTTATCATGTTAAAATGCAACATGTTAAAATGTAACATTTTATCATGTTAAAATGAAACATGTTAAAATGTAACATTTTATCATGTTAAAATGAAACATGTTAAAATGTAACATTTTATCATGTTAAAATGAAACATGTTAAAATGTAACGTTTTATCATGTTAAAATGAAACATGTTAAAATGTAACATTTTATCATGTTAAAATGAAACATGTTAAAATGTAACATTATATCATGTTAAAATGAAACATGTTAAAATGTAACATTTATCATGTTAAAATGAAACATGTTAAAATGTAACATTTTATCATCTTAAAATGCAACATGTAAAAATGTAACATTTTTAAATGTAACATTTTATCATGTTAAAATAAAACATGTTAAAATGTAACATTTTATCATGTTAAAATGCAACATGTTAACTCTTTGCTGCACGGAACCATCCCCAGTTCTGTGACCCCATGTTGCACGGAACTATGACAAATGCAAAAATGCTTATTTTTAATTGTTTTGACCTATCACCTAGCAACGTCTAACTTAAATAAATTATGGGAAAACAACTTTATATTGTAAAACGAAACCATAAGTTCATTTTCCATTTAGAATAAGTATAATCAGTAATAAACTTACCTCAATAATCATGAAAGTATCAATGATAACAGTAAACACCAACACGATCACATGTGAATGTCTCTGAACACAATAAATAAATAGGTTTCCTTCAAATACCCACATACCCTATCTAGTGGTGATGTGTTGAACTACAGGGGAACAGTTCCGAAGTAATAGCGCTGTGTGTCTGGTTGGAAAAAAATAAAACATGTGGTGTTACACAAAGTGTAACACTGTGAAACAATGGACAAACATTTGGTGTTACATTTACTGTAACACTATGCTGCAATGAGTTAAAATGTAACATTTTATCATGTTAAATGCAACATGTTAAAATGTAACATTTTATCATGTTAAAATGCAACATGTTAAAATGTAACATTTTATCATGTTAAAATGCAACATGTTAAAATGTAACATTTTATTATGTTAAAATGAAACATGTTAAAATGTAACATATTAAAATGTAACATGTTAAAATGTTACATTTTAAAATGTAACATTTTAAAATTAAACATGTTAAAATGTAACATTTTATCATGTTAAAATGCAACATGTTAAAATGTAACATTTTATCATGTTAAAATGAAACATGTTAAAATGAAACATGTTAAAATGTAACATTTTATCATGTTAAAATGAAACATGTTAAAATGTAACATTTATCATGTTAAAATGCAACATGTTAAAATGTAACATTTTATCATGTTAAAATGCAGCATGTTAAAATGTAACATATTAAAATGTAACATGTTAAAATGTAACATTTTAAATTGTAACATTTTTAAATGAAACATGTTAAAATGTAACATTTTATCATGTTAAAATAAAACATGTTAAAATGTAACATTTAATCATGTTAAAATGCAACATGTTAAAATGTAACATTTTATCATGTTAAAATGCAACATGTTAAAATGTAACATTTTATCATGTTAAAATGCAACATGTTAAAATGTAACATATTAAATTGTAACATGTTAAAATGTAACATTTTATCATGTTAAAATGCAACATGTTAAAATGTAACATTTTATCATGTTAAAATGCAAAATGTTAAAATGTAACATTTTAAAATGTAACATGTTCAAATGTAACATTTTAAAATGTAACATTTTATCATGTTAAAATGCAACATGTTAAAATGTAACATTTTTATCATGTTAAAATGCAACATGTAAAAATGTAACATTTTATCATGTTAAAATGCAACATGTTAAAATGTAACATTTTATCATGTTAAAATGAAACATGTTAAAATGTAACATTTTATCATGTTAAAATGAAACATGTTAAAATGTAACATTTTATCATGTTAAAATGAAACATGTTAAAATGTAACATTTTATCATGTTAAAATGCAACATGTTAAAATGTAACATTTTATCATGTTAAAATGCAACATGTTAAAATGTAACGTATTAAAATGTAACATGTTAAAATGTAACATTTTAAAATGTAACAATTTAAAAAGTAACATTTTAAAATGTAACATTTTATCATGTTAAAATGCAACATGTTAAAATGTAACATTTTATCATGTTAAAATGCAACATGTTAAAATGTAACATTTTATCATGTTAAAATGCAACATGTTAAAATGTAACATTTTATCATGTTAAAATGCAACATCTTAAAATGTAACATTTTATTATGTTAAAATGAAACATGTTAAAATGTAACATTTTTATCATGTTAAAATGCAACATGTTAAAATGTAACATTTTATCAGGTTAAAATTAAACATGTTAAAATGTAACATTTTATCATGTTAAAATGAAACATGTTAAAATGTAACATTTTATCATGTTAAAATGCAACATGTTAAAATGTACCATATAAAAATGTAACATGTTAAAATGTAACATTTTATCATGTTAAAATGAAACATATTATAATGTAACATTTTATCATGTTAAAATGCAACATGTTAAAATGTAACATTTTATCATGTTAAAATGCAACATGTTAAAATGTAACATTTTATCATGTTAAAATGCAACATGTTAAAATGCAACATGTTAAAATGTAACAGTTTATCATGTTAAAATGCAACATGTTAAAATGTAACATTTTATCATGTTTAAATGAAACATGTAAAAATGTAACATTTTTTAATGTAACATTTTATCATGTTAAAATGAAACATGTTAAAATGTAACATTTTATCATGTTAAAATGCAACATGTTAAAATGTAACATATTAAAATGTAAAATTTTAAAATGTAACATTTTAAAATGAAACATGTTAAAATGTAACATTTTATCATGTTAAAATGAAACATGTTTAAATGTAACATTTTATCATGTTAAAATGCAACATGTTAAAATGTAACATTTTATCATGTTAAAATGCAACATGTTAAAATGTAACATTTTATCATGTTAAAATGCAACATGTTAAAATGTAACATTTTATCATGTTAAAATGAAACATGTTAAAATGTACGATTTTATCATGTTAAAATGAAACATGTTAAAATGTAACATTTTATCATGTTAAAATGAAACATGTTAAAATGTAACACTTTATGATGTTAAAATGAAACATGTTAAAATGTAACATTTTATCATGTTAAAATGCAACATGTTAAAATGCAACATGTTAAAATGTAACATTTTATCATGTTAAAATGCAACATGTTTAAATGTAACATATTAAAATGTAACATGTTAAAATGTAACATTTTATCATGTTAAAATGCAACATGTTTAAATGTAACATTTTATCATGTTAAAGTGCAACATGTTAAAATGTAACATTTTATCATGTTAAAATGCAACATGTTAAAATGTAACATTTTATCATGTTAAAATGAATCATGTTAAAATGTAAGATTTTATCATGTTAAAATGAAACATGTTAAAATGTAAGATTTTATCATGTTAAAATGAAACATGTTAAAATGTAACATTTTATCATGTTAAAATGAAACATGTTAAAATGTAACATTTTATCATGTTAAAATGAAACATGTTTAAATGTAACATTTTATCATGTTAAAATGAAACATGTTAAAATGTAACATTTTATCATGTTAAAATGAAACATGTTAAAATGTAACATTTTATCATGTTAAAATGCAACATGTTAAAATGTAACATTTTATCATGTTAAAATGAAACATGTTAAAATGTAACATTTTATGATGTTAAAATGAAAAATGTTAAAATGTAACATTTTATCATGTTTAGTAACATGTTAAAATGTAACATTTTAAAATGTAACATTTTAAAATGAAACATGTTAAAATGTAACATTTTATAATGTTAAAATGAAACATGTTAAAATGTAACATTTTATCATGTTAAAATGCAACATGTTAAAATGTAACATTTTATCATGTTAAAATGCAACATGTTAAAATGCAACATGTTAAAATGTAACATTTTATCATGTTAAAATGCAACATGTTAAAATGTAACATTTTATCATGTTAAAATGCAACATGTTAAAATGTAACATTTTATCATTTTAAAATGCAGCATGTTAAAATGTAACATATTAAAATGTAACATGTTAAAATGTAACATTTTAAAATGTAACATTTTTAAATAAAACATGTTAAAATGTAACATTTTATCATGTTAAAATGAAACATGTTAAAATGTAACATTTTATCATGTTAAAATGCAACATGTTAAAATGAAACATTTTATCATGTTAAAATGCAACATGTTAAAATGTAACATGTTAAAATGTAACATTTTATCATGTTAAAATGCAACATGTTAAAATGTAACATTTTATCATGTTAAAATGCAACATGTTAAAATGTAACATTTTATCATGTTAAAATGCAACATGTTAAAATGTAACATATTAAAATGTAACATGTTAAAATGTAACATTTTATGATGTTAAAATGAAAAATGTTAAAATGTAACATTTTATCATGTTTAAATAAACATTTAAAAATGTAACATTTTTAAATGTAACATTTTATCATGTTAAAATTAAACATGTTAAAATGTAACATTTTATCATGTTAAAATGCAACATGTTAAAATGTAACATTTTATCATGTTAAAATGCAACATGTTAAAATATAACATATTAAAATGTAACATGTTAAAATGTAACATTTTAAAATGTAACATTTTAAAATGAAACATGTTAAAATGTAACATTTTATCATGTTAAAATGAAACATGTTAAAATGTAACATTTTATCATGTTAAAATGAAACACGTTATAATGTAACATTTTATCATGTTAAAATGCAACATGTTAAAATGTAACTTTTTATCATGTTAAAATGCAATATGTTAAAATGTTACATTTTATCATGTTAAAATGCAACATATTAAAATGTAACATTTTATCATGTTAAAATGCAACATGTTAAAATGTAACATATTAAAATGTAACATGTTAAAATTTAACATTTTAAAATGTAACATTTTAAAATGAAACATGTTAAAATGTAACATTTTAAAATGAAACATGTTAAAATGTAACATTTTATCATGTTAAAATGCAACATGTTATAATGTAACATTTTATCATGTTAAAATGCAACATGTTAAAATGTAACATTTTATCATGTTAAAATGAAACGTTAAAATGTAACATTTTATCATGTTAAAATGAAACATGTTAAAATGTAACATTTTATCATGTTAAAATGAAACATGTTAAAATGTAACATTTTATCATGTTAAAATGAAACATGTTAAAATGTAACATTTTATCATGTTAAAATGCAACATGTTAAAATGTAACATTTTATCATGTTAAAATGCAACATGTTAAAATGTAACATATTAAAATGTAACATGTTAAAATGCAACATGTTAAAATGTAACATTTTATCATGTTAAAATGCAATATGTTAAAATGTAACATATTAAAATGTAACATGTTCAAATGTAACATTTTAAAATGTAACATTTTATCATGTTAAATCGCAATATGTTAAAATGTAACATTTTATCATGTTAAAATGCAACATGTTAAAATGTAACATTTTATCATGTTAAAATGCAACATGTTAAAATGTAACATATTAAAATGTAACATGTTAAAATGTAACATTTTATGATGTTAAAATGAAAAATGTTAAAATGTTACATTTTATCATGTTTAAATGAATCATGTAAAAATGTAACATTTTTTAATGTAACATTTTATCATGTTAAAATGAAACATGTTAAAATGTAACATTTTATCATGTTAAAATGCAACATGTTAAAATGTAACATATTAAAATGTAACATGTTAAAATGTAACATTTTAAAATGTAACATTTTAAAATGAAACATGTTAAAATGTAACATTTTATCATGTTAAAATGAAACATGTTAAAATGTAACATTTTATCATGTTAAAATGCAACATGTTAAAATGTAACATTTTATCATGTTAAAATGCAACATGTTAAAATGTAACATTTTATCATGTTAAAATGAAACATGTTAAAATGTAACATTTTATCATGTTAAAATTCAACATGTTAAAATGTAACATTTTATCATTTTAAAATGAAACATGTTAAAATGTAACATTTTATCATTTTAAAATGCAACATGTTAAAATGTTACATATTAAAATGTAACATGTTAAAATGTAACATTTTAAAATGTAATATTTTTAAATAAAACATGTTAAAATGTAACATTTTATCATGTTAAAATGAAACATGTTAAAATGTAACATTTTATCATGTTAAAATGCAACATGTTAAAATGTAACATTTTATCATGTTAAAATGTAACATTTTATCATGTTAAAATGCAACATGTTAAAATGTAACATTTTATCATGTTAAAATGCAACATGTTAAAATGTAACATTTTATCATGTTAAAATGCAAAATGTTAAAATGTAACATATTAAAATGTAACATGTTAAAATGTAACATTTTATGATGTTAAAATGAAAAATGTTAAAATGTAACATTTTATCATGTTTAAATGAAACATGTAAAAATGTAACATTTTTAAATGTAACATTTTATCATGTTAAAATTAAACATGTTAAAATGTAACATTTTATCATGTTAAAATGCAACATGTTAAAATGTAACATTTTATCATGTTAAAATGCAACATGTTAAAATGTAACATATTAAAATGTAACAAGTTAAAATGTAACATTTTAAAATGTCACATTTTAAAATGAAACATGTTAAAATGTAACATTTTATCATGTTAAAATGAAACTTGTTAAAATGTAACATTTTATCATGTTAAAATGAAACACGTTATAATGTAACATTTTATCATGTTAAAATGCAACATGTAAAATGTAACATTTTATCATGTTAAAATACAATATGTTAAAATGTAACATTTTATCATGTTAAAATGCAACATATAAAAATGTAACATTTTATCATGTTAAAATGCAACATGTTAAAATGTAACATATTAAAATGTAACATGTTAAAATTTAACATTTTAAAATGTAACATTTTAAAATGAATTATGTTAAAATGTAACATTTTATCATGTTAAAATGCAACATGTTATAATGTAACATTTTATCATGTTAAAATGCAACATGTTAAAATGTAACTTTTTTTCATGTTAAAATGCAACATGTTAAAATGCAACATGTTAAAATGTAACATTTTATCATGTTAAAATGCAACATGTTAAAATGTAACATATTAAAATGTAACATGTTAAAATGCAACATGTTAAAATGTAACATTTTATCATGTTAAAATGCAACATGTTAAAATGTAACATATTAAAATGTAACATGTTCAAATGTAACATTTTAAAATGTAACATTTTATCATGTTAAATCGCAATATGTTAAAATGTAACATTTTATCATGTTAAAATGCAACATGTTAAAATGTAACATATTAAAATGTAACATGTTAAAATGTAACATTTTATGATGTTAAAATGAAAAATGTTAAAATGCAACATGTTAAAATGTAACATTTTATCATGTTAAAATGCAACATGTTAAAATGTAACATTTTATCATGTTAAAATGCAACATGTTAACATGTAACATATTAAAATGTAACATGTTAAAATGTAACATTTTAAAATGTAACATTTTTAAATGAAACATGTTAAAATGTAACATTTTATCATGTTAAAATGAAACATGTTTTAATGTAACATTTTATCATGTTAAAATGCAACATGTTAAAATGTAACATTTTATCATGTTAAAATGCAACATGTTAAAAATGTAACATTTTATCATGTTAAAATGCAACATGTTAAAATGTAACATTTTATCATGTTAAAATGCAACATGTTAAAATGTAACATATTAAAATGTAACATGTTAAAATGTAACATTTTATGATGTTAAAATGAAAAATGTTAAAATGTAACATTTTATCATGTTTAAATGAAACATGTAAAAATGTAACATTTTTAAATGTAACATTTTATCATGTTAAAATTAAACATGTTAAAATGTAACATTTTATCATGTTAAAATGCAACATGTTAAAATGTAACATTTTATCATGTTAAAATGCAACATGTAAATATGTAACATATTAAAATTTAACATGTTAATATGTAACATTTTAAAACGTAACATTTTAAAATGAAACATGTTAAAATGTAACATTTTATCATGTTAAAATAAAACATGTTAAAATGTAACATTTTATCATGTTAAAATGAAACACGTTATAATGTAACATTTTATCATGTTAAAATGCAACATGTTAAAATGTAACATTTTATCATGTTAAAATGAAACATGTTATAATGTAACATTTTATCATGTTGCAACATGTTAAAATGTAACATATTAAAATGAAACATGTTAAAATGTAACATTTTATCATGTTAAAATGAAACATGTAAAATGTAACATTTTATCATGTTAAAATGAAACATGTAAAATGTAAAATGAAACATGTTAAAATGTAAGATTTTATCATGTTAAAATGAAACATGTTAAAATGTAACATTTTATCATGTTAAAATGAAACATGTTAAAATGTAACATTTTATCATGTTAAAATGCAACATGTTAAAATGTAACATTTTATCATGTTAAAATTCAACATGTTAAAATGTAACATTTTATCATGTTAAAGTGCAACATGTTAAAATGTAACATTTTATCATGTAAAAATGCAACATGTTAAAATGTAACATTTTATCATGTTAAAATGCAACATGTTAAAATGTAACATTTTATCATGTTAAAATGCAACATGTTAAAATGTATCATAATAAAATGTAACATGTTAAAATGTAACATTTTATGATGTTAAAATGAAACATGTTAAAATGTAACATTTTATCATGTTACAATGAAAAATGTTAAAATGTAACATTTTATCATGTTAAAATGCAACATGTTAAAATGTAACATATTAAAATGTAACATTTTAAAATGAAACATGTTAAAATGTAACATTTTATCATGTTAAAATGAAACATGTAAAATGTAACATTTTATCATGTTAAAATGCAACATGTCAAAATGCAACATGTTAAAATGTAACATTTTAGCATGTTAAAATGCAACATGTTAAAATGTAACATTTTATCATGTTAAAATGCAACATGTTTAAATGTAACATATTAAAATGTAACATTTTATCATGTTTAAATGAAACATGTAAAAATGTAACATTTTTAAATGTAACATTTTATCATGTTAAAATGAAACATGTTAAAATGTAACATTTTATCATATTAAAATGCAACATGTTAAAATGTTACATTTTATCATGTTAAAATGCAACATGTTAAAATGTAACATTTTATCATGTTAAAATGCAACATGTTAAAATGTAACATTTTATCATGTATAAATGCAACATGTTAAAATGTAACATATTAAAATGTAACATGTTAAAATGTAACATTTTTTAATGTAACATTTTTAAATGAAACATGTTAAAATGTAACATTTTATTATGTTAAAATAAAACATGTTAAAATGTAACATTTTATCATGTTAAAATGAAACATGCTAAAATGTAACATTTTATCATGTTATAATGAAACATATTAAAATGTAACATTTTATCATGTTAAAATGCAACATGTTAAAATGTAACATTTTATCATGTTAAAATGAAACATGTTAAAATGTAACATTTTATCATGTTAAAATGCAACATGTTAAAATGTAACATTTTATCATGTTAAAATGCAACATGTTAAAATGTAACATGTTAAAATGAAACATGTTAAAATGTAACATTTTATCATGTTAAAATGAAACGTTAAAATGTAACATTTTATCATGTTAAAATAAAACATGTTAAAATGTAACATTTTATCATGTTAAAATGAAACATGTTAAAATGTAACATTTTATCATGTTAAAATGCAACATGTTAAAATGTAACATTTTATCATGTTAAAATGCAACATGTTAAAATGTAACATAATAAAATGTAACATGTTAAAATGTAACATTTTATCATGTTAAAATGAAACATGTTAAAATGTAAGATTTTATCATGTTAAAATGAAACATGTTAAAATGTAACATTTTATCATGTTAAAATGAAACATGTTAAAATGTAACATTTTATGATGTTAAAATGAAACATGTTAAAATGTAACATTTTATCATGTTAAAATGAAACATGTTAAAATGAAACATGTTAAAATGTAACATTTTATCATGTTAAAATGAAACATGTTAAAATGAAACATGTTAAAATGTAACATTTTATCATGTTAAAATGCAACATGTTAAAATGTAACATATTAAAATGTAACATTTTAAAATGAAACATGTTAAAATGTAACATTTTATCATGTTAAAATGAAACATGTAAAATGTAACATTTTATTATGTTAAAATGCAACATGTTAAAATGCAACATGTTAAAATGTAACATTTTATCATGTTAAAATGAAACATGTTAAAATGTAACATTTTATCATGTTAAAATGCAACATGTTAAAATGTAACATTTTATCATGTTAAAATGAATCATGTTAAAATGCAACATGTTAAATTGTAACATGTTAAAATGAAACATGTTAAAATGTAACATTTTATCATGTTAAAATGAAACAGTTAAAATGTAACATTTTATCATGTTAAAATGAAACATGTTAAAATGTAACATTTTATCATGTTAAAATGAAACATGTTAAAATGTAACATTTTATCATGTTAAAATGAAACATGTTTAAATGTAACATTTTATCATGTTAAAATGCATCATGTTAAAATGTAACATTTTATCATGTTAAAATGCAACATGTTAAAATGTAACATATTAAAATGTAACATGTTAAAATGCAACATGTTAAAATGTAACATTTTATCATGTTAAAATGCAACATGTTAAAATGTAACATATTAAAATGTAACATGTTCAAATGTAACATTTTAAAATGTAACATTTTATCATGTTAAATCGCAATATGTTAAAATGTAACATTTTATCATGTTAAAATGCAACATGTTAAAATGTAACATTTTACAATGTTAAAATGCAACATGTTAAAATGTAACATATTAAAATGTAACATGTTAAAATGTAACATTTTAAAATGTAACATTTTTAAACGAAACATGTTATAATGTAACATTTTATCATGTTAAAATGCAACATGCTAAAATGTAACATATTAAAATGTAACATGTTAAAATGTAACATTTTTTAATGTAACATTTTAAAATGAAACATGTTAGAATGTAACATTTTATCATGTTAAAATGAAACAAATTAAAATGTAACATTTTATCATGTTAAAATGCAACATGTTAAAATGTAACATTTTATCATGTTAAAATGAAACAAGTTAAAATGTAAAATTTTATCATGTTAAAATGCAACATGTTAAAATGTAACATTTTATCATGTTAAAATGAAACATGTTTAAATGTAACATTTTATCATGTTAAAATAAAACATGTTAAAATGTAACATTTTATCATGTTAAAATGAAACATGTTAAAATGTAACATTTTATCATGTTAAAATGAAACATGTTAAAATGCAACATGTTAAAATGTAACATTTTATCATGTTAAAATGAAACATGTTAAAATGTAACATTTTATCATGTTAAAATATAACATGTTAAAATGTAACATTTTATCATGTTAAAATGCAACATGTTAAAATGTAACACGTTAAAATGTAACATGTTAAAATGTAACATTTTATCATGTTAAAATGCAACATGTTAAAATGTAACATATTAAAATGTAACATGTTAAAATGCAACATGTTAAAATGTAACATTTTATCATGTTAAAATGCAACATGTTAAAATGTAACATATTAAAATGTAACATGTTCAAATGTAACATTTTAAAATGTAACATTTTATCATGTTAAATCGCAATATGTTAAAATGTAACATTTTATCATGTTAAAATGCAACATGTTAAAATGTAACATTTTATCATGTTAAAATGCAACATGTTAAAATGTAACATATTAAAATGTAACATGTTAAAATGTAACATTTTATGATGTTAAAATGAAAAATGTTAAAATGTAACATATTAAAATGTAACATGTTCAAATGTAACATTTTAAAATGTAACATTTTATCATGTTAAATCGCAATATGTTAAAATGTAACATTTTATCATGTTAAAATGCAACATGTTAAAATGTAACATATTAATATGTAACATGTTAAAATGTAACATTTTAAAATGTAACATTTTTAAATGAAACATGTTAAAATGTAACATTTTATCATGTTAAAATTAAACATGTTTTAATGTAACATTTTATCATGTTAAAATGCAACATGTTAAAATGTAAAATTTTATCATGTTAAAATGCAACATGTTAAAAATGTAACATTTTATCATGTTAAAATGCAACATGTTAAAATGTAACATTTTATCATGTTAAAATGCAACATGTTAAAATGTAACATATTAAAATGTAACATGTTAAAATGTAACATTTTATGATGTTAAAATGAAAAATGTTAAAATGTAACATTTTATCATGTTTAAATGAAACATGTAAAAATGTAACATTTTTAAATGTAACATTTTATCATGTTAAAATTAAACATGTTAAAATGTAACATTTTATCATGTTAAAATGCAACATGTTAAAATGTAACATTTTATCATGTTAAAATGCAACATGTAAATATGTAACATATTAAAATTTAACATGTTAATATGTAACATTTTAAAATGTAACATTTTAAAATGAAACATGTTAAAATGTAACATTTTATCATGTTAAAATAAAACATGTTAAAATGTAACATTTTATCATGTTAAAATGAAACACGTTATAATGTAACATTTTATCATGTTAAAATGCAACATGTTAAAATGTAACATTTTATCATGTTAAAATGAAACATGTTATAATGTAACATTTTATCATGTTGCAACATGTTAAAATGTAACATATTAAAATGAAACATGTTAAAATGTAACATTTTATCATGTTAAAATGAAACATGTAAAATGTAACATTTTATCATGTTAAAATGAAACATGTAAAATGTAAAATGAAACATGTTAAAATGTAAGATTTTATCATGTTAAAATGAAACATGTTAAAATGTAACATTTTATCATGTTAAAATGAAACATGTTAAAATGTAACATTTTATCATGTTAAAATGAAACATGTTAAAATGTAACATTTTATCATGTTAAAATGAAACATGTTAAAATGTAACATTTTATCATGTTAAAATGAAACATGTTACATTTTAACATGTTGCATTTTAACATGATAAAATGTTAAATTTTAACATATTGCATTTTAACATGATAAAATGTTACATTTTAACATGTTAAAATGAAACATGTTAAAATGTAACATTTTATCATTTTAAAATGCAACATGTTAAAATTTAACATTTTATCATGTTAAAATGCAACATGTTAAAATGTATCATATTAAAATGTAACATGTTAAAATGCAACATGTTAAAATGTAACATTTTATCATGTTAAAAAGCAACATGTTAAAATGTAACATTTTATCATGTTAAAATGAAACATGTTATAATGTAACATTTTATCATGTTAAAATGCAACATGTTAAAATGTAACATTTTATCATGTTAAAATTCAACATGTTAAAATGTAACATTTTATCATGTTAAAGTGCAACATGTTAAAATGTAACATTTTATCATGTAAAAATGCAACATGTTAAAATGTAACATTTTATCATGTTAAAATGCAACATGTTAAAATGTAACATTTTATCATGTTAAAATGCAACATGTTAAAATGTATCATAATAAAATGTAACATGTTAAAATGTAACATTTTATGATGTTAAAATGAAACATGTTAAAATGTAACATTTTATCATGTTACAATGAAAAATGTTAAAATGTAACATTTTATCATGTTAAAATGCAACATGTTAAAATGTAACATATTAAAATGTAACATTTTAAAATGAAACATGTTAAAATGTAACATTTTATCATGTTAAAATGAAACATGTAAAATGTAACATTTTATCATGTTAAAATGCAACATGTCAAAATGCAACATGTTAAAATGTAACATTTTATCATGTTAAAATGCAACATGTTAAAATGTAACATTTTATCATGTTAAAATGCAACATGTTTAAATGTAACATATTAAAATGTAACATTTTATCATGTTTAAATGAAACATGTAAAAATGTAACATTTTTAAATGTAACATTTTATCATGTTAAAATGA
The DNA here is from genome assembly GCF_028750875.1 of Macrosteles quadrilineatus. Taxonomy (NCBI): domain Eukaryota; kingdom Metazoa; phylum Arthropoda; class Insecta; order Hemiptera; family Cicadellidae; genus Macrosteles; species Macrosteles quadrilineatus. The sequence goes on along the minus strand of NW_026542599.1, from coordinate 4,868,423 downwards.
AACATGTTAAAATGTAACATTTTATCATATTAAAATGCAACATGTTAAAATGTAACATTTTATCATGTTAAAATGCAACATGTTAAAATGTAACATTTTATCATGTTAAAATGCAACATGTTAAAATGTAACATTTTATCATGTATAAATGCAACATGTTAAAATGTAACATATTAAAATGTAACATGTTAAAATGTAACATTTTTTATTGTAACATTTTTAAATGAAACATGTTAAAATGTAACATTTTATTATGTTAAAATAAAACATGTTAAAATGTAACATTTTATCATGTTAAAATGAAACATGCTAAAATGTAACATTTTATCATGTTATAATGAAACATATTAAAATGTAACATTTTATCATGTTAAAATGCAACATGTTAAAATGTAACATTTTATCATGTTAAAATGAAACATGTTAAAATGTAACATTTTATCATGTTAAAATGCAACATGTTAAAATGTAACATTTTATCATGTTAAAATGCAACATGTTAAAATGTAACATGTTAAAATGAAACATGTTAAAATGTAACATTTTATCATGTTAAAATGAAACGTTAAAATGTAACATTTTATCATGTTAAAATAAAACATGTTAAAATGTAACATTTTATCATATAAAAATGAAACATGTTAAAATGTAACATTTTATCATGTTAAAATGCAACATGTTAAAATGTAACATTTTATCATGTTAAAATGCAACATGTTAAAATGTAACATAATAAAATGTAACATGTTAAAATGTAACATTTTATCATGTTAAAATGAAATATGTTAAAATGTAAGATTTTATCATGTTAAAATGAAACATGTTAAAATGTAACATTTTATCATGTTAAAATGAAACATGTTAAAATGTAACATTTTATGATGTTAAAATGAAACATGTTAAAATGTAACATTTTATCATGTTAAAATGAAACATGTTAAAATGAAACATTTTATTTTGTTAAAATGAAACATGTTAAAATGAAACATGTTAAAATGTAACATTTTATCATGTTAAAATGCAACATGTTAAAATGTAACATATTAAAATGTAACATTTTAAAATGAAACATGTTAAAATGTAACATTTTATCATGTTAAAATGAAACATGTAAAATGTAACATTTTATTATGTTAAAATGCAACATGTTAAAATGCAACATGTTAAAATGTAACATTTTATCATGTTAAAATGAAACATGTTAAAATGTAACATTTTATCATGTTAAAATGCAACATGTTAAAATGTAACATTTTATCATGTTAAAATGAATCATGTTAAAATGCAACATGTTAAATTGTAACATGTTAAAATGAAACATGTTAAAATGTAACATTTTATCATGTTAAAATGAAACAGTTAAAATGTAACATTTTATCATGTTAAAATGAAACATGTTAAAATGTAACATTTTATCATGTTAAAATGAAACATGTTAAAATGTAACATTTTATCATGTTAAAATGAAACATATTAAAATGTAACATTTTATCATGTTAAAATGCAACATGTTAAAATGTAACATTTTATCATGTTAAAATGCAACATGTTAAAATGTAACATATTAAAATGTAACATGTTAAAATGCAACATGTTAAAATGTAACATTTTATCATGTTAAAATGCAACATGTTAAAATGTAACATATTAAAATGTAACATGTTAAAATGTAACATTTTAAAATGTAACATTTTTAAATGAAACATGTTAAAATGTAACATTTTATCATGTTAAAATTAAACATGTTAAAAATGTAACATTTTATCATGTTAAAATGCAACATGTTAAAATGTAACATTTTATCATGTTAAAATGCAACATGTTAAAATGTAACATATTAAAATGTAACATGTTAAAATGTAACATTTTATGATGTTAAAATGAAAAATGTTAAAATGTAACATTTTATCATGTTTAAATGAAACATGTAAAAATGTAACATTTTTAAATGTAACATTTTATCATGTTAAAATTAAACATGTTAAAATGTAACATTTTATCATGTTAAAATGCAACATGTTAAAATGTAACTTTTTATCATGTTAAAATGCAACATGTAAATATGTAACATATTAAAATTTAACATGTTAATATGTAACATTTTAAAATGTAACATTTTAAAATGAAACATGTTAAAATGTAACATTTTATCATGTTAAAATAAAACATGTTAAAATGTAACATTTTATCATGTTAAAATGAAACACGTTATAATGTAACATTTTATCATGTTAAAATGCAACATGTTAAAATGTAACATTTTATCATGTTAAAATGAAACATGTTATAATGTAACATTTTATCATGTTGCAACATGTTAAAATGTAACATATTAAAATGAAACATGTTAAAATGTAACATTTTATCATGTTAAAATGAAACATGTAAAATGTAACATTTTATCATGTTAAAATGAAACATGTAAAATGTAAAATGAAACATGTTAAAATGTAAGATTTTATCATGTTAAAATGAAACATGTTAAAATGTAACATTTTATCATGTTAAAATAAAACATGTTAAAATGTAACATTTTATCATGTTAAAATGAAACATGTTAAAATGTAACATTTTATCATGTTAAAATGAAACATGTAAAAATGTAACATTTTATCATGTTAAAATGAAACATGTTAAAATGTAACATTTTATCATGTTAAAATGAAACATGTTAAAATGTAACATTTTATCATGTTAAAATGAAACATGTTACATTTTAACATGTTGCATTTTAACATGATATAATGTTAAATTTTAACATGTTGCATTTTAACATGATAAAATGTTACATTTTAACATGTTAAAATGAAACATGTTAAAATGTAACATTTTATCATGTTAAAATGCAACATGTTAAAATTTAACATTTTATCATGTTAAAATGCAACATGTTAAAATGTATCATATTAAAATGTAACATGTTAAAATGCAACATGTTAAAATGTAACATTTTATCATGTTAAAAAGCAACATGTTAAAATGTAACATTTTATCATGTTAAAATGAAACATGTTATAATGTAACATTTTATCATGTTAAAATGCAACATGTTAAAATGTAACATTTTATCATGTTAAAATTCAACATGTTAAAATGTAACATTTTATCATGTTAAAGTGCAACATGTTAAAATGTAACATTTTATCATGTAAAAATGCAACATGTTAAAATGTAACATTTTATCATGTTAAAATGCAACATGTTAAAATGTAACATTTTATCATGTTAAATTGCAACATGTTAAAATGTATCATAATAAAATGTAACATGTTAAAATGTAACATTTTATGATGTTAAAATGAAACATGTTAAAATGTAACATTTTATCATGTTACAATGAAAAATGTTAAAATGTAACATTTTATCATGTTAAAATGCAACATGTTAAAATGTAACATATTAAAATGTAACATTTTAAAATGAATATGTTAAAATGTAACATTTTATCATGTTAAAATGAAACATGTAAAATGTAACATTTTATCATGTTAAAATGCAACATGTCAAAATGCAACATGTTAAAATGTAACATTTTATCATGTTAAAATGCAACATGTTAAAATGTAACATTTTATCATGTTAAAATGCAACATGTTTAAATGTAACATATTAAAATGTAACATTTTATCATGTTTAAATGAAACATGTAAAAATGTAACATTTTTAAATGTAACATTTTATCATGTTAAAATGAAACATGTTAAAATGTAACATTTTATCATATTAAAATGCAACATGTTAAAATGTAACATTTTATCATGTTAAAATGCAACATGTTAAAATGTAACATTTTATCATGTTAAAATGCAACATGTTAAAATGTAACATTTTATCATGTATAAATGCAACATGTTAAAATGTAACATATTAAAATGTAACATGTTAAAATGTAACATTTTTTAATGTAACATTTTTAAATAAAACATGTTAAAATGTAACATTTTATTATGTTAAAATAAAACATGTTAAAATGTAACATTTTATCATGTTAAAATGAAACATGCTAAAATGTAACATTTTATCATGTTATAATGAAACATATTAAAATGAAACATTTTATCATGTTAAAATGCAACATGTTAAAATGTAACATTTTATCATGTTAAAATGAAACATGTTAAAATGTAACATTTTATCATGTTAAAATGCAACATGTTAAAATGTAACATTTTATCATGTTAAAATGCAACATGTTAAAATGTAACATGTTAAAATGAAACATGTTAAAATGTAACATTTTATCATGTTAAAATGAAACGTTAAAATGTAACATTTTATCATGTTAAAATAAAACATGTTAAAATGTAACATTTTATCATATTAAAATGAAACATGTTAAAATGTAACATTTTATCATGTTAAAATGCAACATGTTAAAATGTAACATTTTATCATGTTAAAATGCAACATGTTAAAATGTAACATAATAAAATGTAACATGTTAAAATGTAACATTTTATCATGTTAAAATGAAATATGTTAAAATGTAAGATTTTATCATGTTAAAATGAAACATGTTAAAATGTAACATTTTATCATGTTAAAATGAAACATGTTAAAATGTAACATTTTATGATGTTAAAATGAAACATGTTAAAATGTAACATTTTATCATGTTAAAATGAAACATTTTATTTTGTTAAAATGAAACATGTTAAAATGAAACATGTTAAAATGTAACATTTTATCATGTTAAAATGCAACATGTTAAAATGTAACATATTAAAATGTAACATTTTAAAATGAAACATCTTAAAATGTAACATTTTATCATGTTAAAATGAAACATGTAAAATGTAACATTTTATTATGTTAAAATGCAACATGTTAAAATGCAACATGTTAAAATGTAACATTTTATCATGTTAAAATGAAACATGTTAAAATGTAACATTTTATCATGTTAAAATGCAACATGTTAAAATGTAACATTTTATCATGTTAAAAAGAATCATGTTAAAATGCAACATGTTAAATTGTAACATGTTAAAATGAAACATGTTAAAATGTAACATTTTATCATGTTAAAATGAAACAGTTAAAATGTAACATTTTATCATGTTAAAATGAAACATGTTAAAATGTAACATTTTATCATGTTAAAATGAAACATGTTAAAATGTAACATTTTATCATGTTAAAATGAAACATGTTAAAATGTAACATTTTATCATGTTAAAATGCAACATGTTAAAATGTAACATTTTATCATGTTAAAATGCAACATGTTAAAATGTAACATATTAAAATGTAACATGTTAAAATGCAACATGTTAAAATGTAACATTTTATCATGTTAAAATGCAACATGTTAAAATGTAACATATTAAAATGTAACATGTTCAAATGTAACATTTTAAAATGTAACATTTTATCATGTTAAATCGCAATATGTTAAAATGTAACATTTTATCATGTTAAAATGCAACATGTTAAAATGTAACATTTTACAATGTTAAAATGCAACATGTTAAAATGTAACATATTAAAATGTAACATGTTAAAATGTAACATTTTAAAATGTAACATTTTAAAATGTAACATTTTTAAACGAAACATGTTAAAATGTAACATTTTATCATGTTAAAATGCAACATGCTAAAATGTAACATATTAAAATGTAACATGTTAAAATGTAACATTTTTTAATGTAACATTTTAAAATGAAACATGTTAAAATGTAACATTTTATCATGTTAAAATGAAACAAGTTAAAATGTAACATTTTATCATGTTAAAATGCAACATGTTAAAATGTAACATTTTATCATGTTAAAATGAAACAAGTTAAAATGTAAAATTTTATCATGTTAAAATGCAACATGTTAAAATGTAACATTTTATCATGTTAAAATGAAACATGTTAAAATGAAACATGTTAAAATGTAACATTTTATCATGTTAAAATAAAACATGTTAAAATGTAAGATTTTATCATGTTAAAATGAAACATGTAAAATGTAACATTTTATCATGTTAAAATGAAACATGTTTAAATGTAACATTTTATCATGTTAAAATAAAACATGTTAAAATGTAACATTTTATCATGTTAAAATGAAACATTTTAAAATGTTACATTTTATCATGTTAAAATGAAACATGTTAAAATGTAACATTTTATCATGTTAAAATGAAACATGTTAAAATGTAACATTTTATCATGTTAAAATATAACATGTTAAAATGTAACATTTTATCATGTTAAAATGCAACATGTTATAATGTAACATATTAAAATGTATCATGTTAAAATGTAACATTTTATCATGTTAAAATGAAACATGTTAAAATGTAAGATTTTATCATGTTAAAATGAAACATGTTAAAATGTAACATTTTATCATGTTAAAATGAAACATGTTAAAATGTAACATTTTATGATGTTAAAATGAAACATGTTAAAATGTAACATTTTATCATGTTAAAATGAAACATGTTAAAATGTAACATTTTATCATGTTAAAATGCAACATGTTAAAATGTAACATATTAAAATGTAACATTTTAAAATAAAAAACATGTTAAAATGTAACATTTATCATGTTAAAATGAAACATGTAAAATGTAACATTTTATCATGTTAAAATGCAACATGTTAAAATGTAACATTTTATCATGTTAAAATGCAACATGTTAAAATGTAACATTTTATCTTGTTAAAATGCAACATGTTTAAATGTAACATATTAAAATGTAACATGTTAAAATGTAACATTTTATGATGTAAAATGAAAAATGTTAAAATGTAACATTTTATCATGTTTAAATGAAACATGTAAAAATGTAACATTTTTAAATGTAACATTTTATCATGTTAAAATGAAACATGTTAAAATGTAACATTTTATCATGTTAAAATGCAACATGTTAAAATGTAACATTTTATCATGTTAAAATGCAACATGTTAAAATGTAACATTTTATCATGTTAAAATGCAACATGTTAAAATGTAACATATTAAAATGTAACATTTTAAAATGAAACATGTTAAAATGTAACATTTTATCATGTTAAAATGAAACATGTAAAATGTAAAATGAAACATGTTAAAATGTAAGATTTTATCATGTTAAAATGAAACATGTTAAAATGTAACATTTTATCATGTTAAAATGAAACATGTTAAAATGTAACATTTTATCATGTTAAAATGAAACATGTTAAAATGTAACATTTTATCATGTTAAAATGAAACATGTTAAAATGTAAAATTTTATCATGTTAAAATGAAACATGTTAAAATGTAACATTTTATCATGTTAAAATGAAACATGTTACATTTTAACATGTTGCATTTTAACATGATAAAATGTTAAATTTTAACATGTTGCATTTTAACATGATAAAATGTTACATTTTAACATGTTAAAATGAAACATGTTAAAATGTAACATTTTATCATGTTAAAATGCAACATGTTAAAATTTAACATTTTATCATGTTAAAATGCAACATGTTAAAATGCAACATGTTAAAATGTAACATATTAAAATGTAACATGTTAAAATGCAACATGTTAAAATGTAACATTTTATCATGTTAAAAAGCAACGTGGTAAAATGTAAGATTTTATCATGTTAAAATGAAACATGTTATAATGTAACATTTTATCATGTTAAAATGCAACATGTTAAAATGTAACATTTTATCATGTTAAAATTCAACATGTTAAAATGTAACATTTTATCATGTTAAAGTGCAACATGTTAAAATGTAACATTTTATCATGTAAAAATGCAACATGTTAAAATGTAACATTTTATCATGTTAAAATGCAACATGTTAAAATGTAACATTTTATCATGTTAAAATGCAACATGTTAAAATGTATCATATTAAAATGTAACATGTTAAAATGTAACATTTAATGATGTTAAAATGAAACATGTTAAAATGTAACATTTTATCATGTTACAATGAAAAATGTTAAAATGTAACATTTTATCATGTTAAAATGCAACATGTTAAAATGTAACATATTAAAATGTAACATTTTAAAATGAAACATTTTAAAATGTAACATTTTATCATGTTAAAATGAAACATGTAAAATGTAACATTTTATCATGTTAAAATGCAACATGTCAAAATGCAACATGTTAAAATGTAACATTTTATCATGTAAAAATGCAACATGTTAAAATGTAACATTTTATCATGTTAAAATGCAACATGTTTAAATGTAACATATTAAAATGTAACATTTTATCATGTTTAAATGAAACATGTAAAAATGTAACATTTTTAAATGTAACATTTTATCATGTTAAAATGAAACATGTTAAAATGTAACATTTTATCATATTAAAATGCAACATGTTAAAATGTAACATTTTATCATGTTAAAATGCAACATGTTAAAATGTAACATTTTATCATGTTAAAATGCAACATGTTAAAATGTAACATTTTATCATGTTTAAATGCAACATGTTAAAATGTAACATTTTATCATGTTAAAATGCAACATGTTAAAATGTAACATATTAAAATGTAACATGTTAAAATGCAACATGTTAAAATGTAACATTTTATCATGTTAAAATGCAACATGTTAAAATGTAACATATTAAAATGTAACATGTTCAAATGTAACATTTTAAAATGTAACATTTTATCATGTTAAATCGCAATATGTTAAAATGTAACATTTTATCATGTTAAAATGCAACATGTTAAAATGTAACATTTTACAATGTTAAAATGCAACATGTTAAAATGTAACATATTAAAATGTAACATGTTAAAATGTAACATTTTAAAATGTAACATTTTTAAACGAAACATGTTAAAATGTAACATTTTATCATGTTAAAATGCAACATGCTAAAATGTAACATATTAAAATGTAACATGTTAAAATGTAACATTTTTTAATGTAACATTTTAAAATGAAACATGTTAAAATGTAACATTTTATCATGTTAAAATGAAACAAGTTAAAATGTAACATTTTATCATGTTAAAATGCAACATGTTAAAATGTAACATTTTATCATGTTAAAATGAAACAAGTTAAAATGTAAAATTTTATCATGTTAAAATGCAACATGTTAAAATGTAACATTTTATCATGTTAAAATGAAACATGTTAAAATGAAACATGTTAAAATGTAACATTTTATCATGTTAAAATAAAACATGTTAAAATGTAAGATTTTATCATGTTAAAATGAAACATGTAAAATGTAACATTTTATCATGTTAAAATGAAACATGTTTAAATGTAACATTTTATCATGTTAAAATAAAACATGTTAAAATGTAACATTTTATCATGTTAAAATGAAACATGTTAAAATGTAACATTTTATCATGTTAAAATGAAACATGTTAAAATGTAACATTTTATCATGTTAAAATGAAACATGTTAAAATGTAACATTTTATCATGTTAAAATATAACATGTTAAAATGTAACATTTTATCATGTTAAAATGCAACATGTTATAATGTAACATATTAAAATGTATCATGTTAAAATGTAACATTTTATCATGTTAAAATGAAACATGTTAAAATGTAAGATTTTATCATGTTAAAATGAAACATGTTAAAATGTAACATTTTATCATGTTAAAATGAAACATGTTAAAATGTAACATTTTATGATGTTAAAATGAAACATGTTAAAATGTAACATTTTATCATGTTAAAATGAAACATGTTAAAATGTAACATTTTATCATGTTAAAATGCAACATGTTAAAATGTAACATATTAAAATGTAACATTTTAAAATAAAAAACATGTTAAAATGTAACATTTTATCATGTTAAAATGAAACATGTAAAATGTAACATTTTATCATGTTAAAATGCAACATGTTAAAATGTAACATTTTATCATGTTAAAATGCAACATGTTAAAATGTAACATTTTATCTTGTTAAAATGCAACATGTTTAAATGTAACATATTAAAATGTAACATGTTAAAATGTAACATTTTATGATGTAAAATGAAAAATGTTAAAATGTAACATTTTATCATGTTTAAATGAAACATGTAAAAATGTAACATTTTTAAATGTAACATTTTATCATGTTAAAATGAAACATGTTAAAATATAACATTTTATCATGTTAAAATGCAACATGTTAAAATGTAACATTTTATCATGTTAAAATGCAACATGTTAAAATGTAACATTTTATCATGTTAAAATGCAACATGTTAAAATGTAACATTTTATCATGTTAAAATGCAACATGTTAAAATGTAACATATTAAAATGTAACATTTTAAAATGAAACATGTTAAAATGTAACATTTTATCATGTTAAAATGAAACATGTAAAATGTAAAATGAAACATGTTAAAATGTAAGATTTTATCATGTTAAAATGAAACATGTTAAAATGTAACATTTTATCATGTTAAAATGAAACATGTTAAAATGTAACATTTTATCATGTTAAAATGAAACATGTTAAAATGTAACATTTTATCATGTTAAAATGAAACATGTTAAAATGTAAAATTTTATCATGTTAAAATGAAACATGTTAAAATGTAACATTTTATCATGTTAAAATGAAACATGTTACATTTTAACATGTTGCATTTTAACATGATAAAATGTTAAATTTTAACATGTTGCATTTTAACATGATAAAATGTTACATTTTAACATGTTAAAATGAAACATGTTAAAATGTAACATTTTATCATGTTAAAATGCAACATGTTAAAATTTAACATTTTATCATGTTAAAATGCAACATGTTAAAATGCAACATGTTAAAATGTAACATATTAAAATGTAACATGTTAAAATGCAACATGTTAAAATGTAACATTTTATCATGTTAAAAAGCAACGTGGTAAAATGTAAGATTTTATCATGTTAAAATGAAACATGTTATAATGTAACATTTTATCATGTTAAAATGCAACATGTTAAAATGTAACATTTTATCATGTTAAAATTCAACATGTTAAAATGTAACATTTTATCATGTTAAAGTGCAACATGTTAAAATGTAACATTTTATCATGTAAAAATGCAACATGTTAAAATGTAACATTTTATCATGTTAAAATGCAACATGTTAAAATGTAACATTTTATCATGTTAAAATGCAACATGTTAAAATGTATCATATTAAAATGTAACATGTTAAAATGTAACATTTTATGATGTTAAAATGAAACATGTTAAAATGTAACATTTTATCATGTTACAATGAAAAATGTTAAAATGTAACATTTTATCATGTTAAAATGCAACATGTTAAAATGTAACATATTAAAATGTAACATTTTAAAATGAAACATGTTAAAATGTAACATTTTATCATGTTAAAATGAAACATGTAAAATGTAACATTTTATCATGTTAAAATGCAACATGTCAAAATGCAACATGTTAAAATGTAACATTTTATCATGTAAAAATGCAACATGTTAAAATGTAACATTTTATCATGTTAAAATGCAACATGTTTAAATGTAACATATTAAAATGTAACATTTTATCATGTTTAAATGAAACATGTAAAAATGTAACATTTTTAAATGTAACATTTTATCATGTTAAAATGAAACATGTTAAAATGTAACATTTTATCATATTAAAATGCAACATGTTAAAATGTAACATTTTATCATGTTAAAATGCAACATGTTAAAATGTAACATTTTATCATGTTAAAATGCAACATGTTAAAATGTAACATTTTATCATGTTTAAATGCAACATGTTAAAATGTAACATATTAAAATGTAACATGTTAAAATGTAACATTTTTTAATGTAACATTTTTAAATGAAACATGTTAAAATGTAACATTTTATTATGTTAAAATAAAACATGTTAAAATGTAACATTTTATCATGTTAAAATGAAACATGTTAAAATGTAACATTTTATCATGTTAAAATGAAACATGTTAAAATGTAACATTTTATCATGTTAAAATGCAACATGTTAAAATGTAACATTTTATCATGTTAAAATGAAACATGTTAAAATGTAACATTTTATCTTGTTAAAATGCAACATGTTAAAATGTAACATTTTATCATGTTAAAATGCAACATGTTAAAATGTAACATGTTAAAATGAAACATGTTAAAATGTAACATTTTATCATGTTAAAATGAAACGTTAAAATGTAACATTTTATCATGTTAAAATAAAACATGTTAAAATGTAACATTTTATCATGTTAAAATGAAACATGTTAAAATGTAACATTTTATCATGTTAAAATGCAACAACATGTTAAAATGCAACATGTTAAAATGTAACATAATAAAATGTAACATGTTAAAATGTAACATTTTATCATGTTAAAATGAAACATGTTAAAATGTAAGATTTTATCATGTTAAAATGAAACATGTTAAAATGTAACATTTTATCATGTTAAAATGAAACATGTTAAAATGTAACATTTTATGATGTTAAAATGAAACATGTTAAAATGTAACATTTTATCATGTTAAAATGAAACATGTTAAAATGTAACATTTTATCATGTTAAAATGCAACATGTTAAAATGTAACATATTAAAATGTAACATTTTAAAATGAAACATGTTAAAATGTAACATTTTATCATGTTAAAATGAAACATGTAAAATGTAACATTTTATGATGTAAAATGAAAAATGTTAAAATGTAACATTTTATCATGTTTAAATGAAACATGTAAAAATGTAACATTTTTAAATGTAACATTTTATCATGTTAAAATGAAACATGTTAAAATGTAACATTTTATCATGTTAAAATGCAACATGTTAAAATGTAACATTTTATCATGTTAAAATGCAACATGTTAAAATGTAACATTTTATCATGTTAAAATGCAACATGTTAAAATGTAACATATTAAAATGTAACATTTTAAAATGAAACATGTTAAAATGTAACATTTTATCATGTTAAAATGAAACATGTAAAATGTAAAATGAAACATGTTAAAATGTAAGATTTTATCATGTTAAAATGAAACATGTTAAAATGTAACATTTTATCATGTTAAAATGAAACATGTTAAAATGTAACATTTTATCATGTTAAAATGAAACATGTTAAAATGTAACATTTTATCATGTTAAAATGAAACATGTTAAAATGTAAAATTTTATCATGTTAAAATGAAACATGTTAAAATGTAACATTTTATCATGTTAAAATGAAACATGTTACATTTTAACATGTTGCATTTTAACATGATAAAATGTTAAATTTTAACATGTTGCATTTTAACATGATAAAATGTTACATTTTAACATGTTAAAATGAAACATGTTAAAATGTAACATTTTATCATGTTAAAATGCAACATGTTAAAATTTAACATTTTATCATGTTAAAATGCAACATGTTAAAATGCAACATGTTAAAATGTAACATATTAAAATGTAACATGTTAAAATGCAACATGTTAAAATGTAACATTTTATCATGTTAAAAAGCAACGTGGTAAAATGTAAGATTTTATCATGTTAAAATGAAACATGTTATAATGTAACATTTTATCATGTTAAAATGCAACATGTTAAAATGTAACATTTTATCATGTTAAAATTCAACATGTTAAAATGTAACATTTTATCATGTTAAAGTGCAACATGTTAAAATGTAACATTTTATCATGTAAAAATGCAACATGTTAAAATGTAACATTTTATCATGTTAAAATGCAACATGTTAAAATGTAACATTTTATCATGTTAAAATGCAACATGTTAAAATGTATCATATTAAAATGTAACATGTTAAAATGTAACATTTTATGATGTTAAAATGAAACATGTTAAAATGTAACATTTTATCATGTTACAATGAAAAATGTTAAAATGTAACATTTTATCATGTTAAAATGCAACATGTTAAAATGTAACATATTAAAATGTAACATTTTAAAATGAAACATGTTAAAATGTAACATTTTATCATGTTAAAATGAAACATGTAAAATGTAACATTTTATCATGTTAAAATGCAACATGTCAAAATGCAACATGTTAAAATGTAACATTTTATCATGTAAAAATGCAACATGTTAAAATGTAACATTTTATCATGTTAAAATGCAACATGTTTAAATGTAACATATTAAAATGTAACATTTTATCATGTTTAAATGAAACATGTAAAAATGTAACATTTTTAAATGTAACATTTTATCATGTTAAAATGAAACATGTTAAAATGTAACATTTTATCATATTAAAATGCAACATGTTAAAATGTAACATTTTATCATGTTAAAATGCAACATGTTAAAATGTAACATTTTATCATGTTAAAATGCAACATGTTAAAATGTAACATTTTATCATGTTTAAATGCAACATGTTAAAATGTAACATATTAAAATGTAACATGTTAAAATGTAACATTTTTTAATGTAACATTTTTAAATGAAACATGTTAAAATGTAACATTTTATTATGTTAAAATAAAACATGTTAAAATGTAACATTTTATCATGTTAAAATGAAACATGTTAAAATGTAACATTTTATCATGTTAAAATGAAACATGTTAAAATGTAACATTTTATCATGTTAAAATGCAACATGTTAAAATGTAACATTTTATCATGTTAAAATGAAACATGTTAAAATGTAACATTTTATCTTGTTAAAATGCAACATGTTAAAATGTAACATTTTATCATGTTAAAATGCAACATGTTAAAATGTAACATGTTAAAATGAAACATGTTAAAATGTAACATTTTATCATGTTAAAATGAAACGTTAAAATGTAACATTTTATCATGTTAAAATAAAACATGTTAAAATGTAACATTTTATCATGTTAAAATGAAACATGTTAAAATGTAACATTTTATCATGTTAAAATGCAACAACATGTTAAAATGCAACATGTTAAAATGTAACATAATAAAATGTAACATGTTAAAATGTAACATTTTATCATGTTAAAATGAAACATGTTAAAATGTAAGATTTTATCATGTTAAAATGAAACATGTTAAAATGTAACATTTTATCATGTTAAAATGAAACATGTTAAAATGTAACATTTTATGATGTTAAAATGAAACATGTTAAAATGTAACATTTTATCATGTTAAAATGAAACATGTTAAAATGTAACATTTTATCATGTTAAAATGCAACATGTTAAAATGTAACATATTAAAATGTAACATTTTAAAATGAAACATGTTAAAATGTAACATTTTATCATGTTAAAATGAAACATGTAAAATGTAACATTTTATGATGTAAAATGAAAAATGTTAAAATGTAACATTTTATCATGTTTAAATGAAACATGTAAAAATGTAACATTTTTAAATGTAACATTTTATCATGTTAAAATGAAACATGTTAAAATGTAACATTTTATCATGTTAAAATGCAACATGTTAAAATGTAACATTTTATCATGTTAAAATGCAACATGTTAAAATGTAACATTTTATCATGTTAAAATGCAACATGTTAAAATGTAACATATTAAAATGTAACATTTTAAAATGAAACATGTTAAAATGTAACATTTTATCATGTTAAAATGAAACATGTAAAATGTAAAATGAAACATGTTAAAATGTAAGATTTTATCATGTTAAAATGAAACATGTTAAAATGTAACATTTTATCATGTTAAAATGAAACATGTTAAAATGTAACATTTTATCATGTTAAAATGAAACATGTTAAAATGTAACATTTTATCATGTTAAAATGAAACATGTTAAAATGTAAAATTTTATCATGTTAAAATGAAACATGTTAAAATGTAACATTTTATCATGTTAAAATGAAACATGTTACATTTTAACATGTTGCATTTTAACATGATAAAATGTTAAATTTTAACATGTTGCATTTTAACATGATAAAATGTTACATTTTAACATGTTAAAATGAAACATGTTAAAATGTAACATTTTATCATGTTAAAATGCAACATGTTAAAATTTAACATTTTATCATGTTAAAATGCAACATGTTAAAATGCAACATGTTAAAATGTAACATATTAAAATGTAACATGTTAAAATGCAACATGTTAAATTGTAACATTTTATCATGTTAAAAAGCAACGTGGTAAAATGTAAGATTTTATCATGTTAAAATGAAACATGTTATAATGTAACATTTTATCATGTTAAAATGCAACATGTTAAAATGTAACATTTTATCATGTTAAAATTCAACATGTTAAAATGTAACATTTTATCATGTTAAAGTGCAACATGTTAAAATGTAACATTTTATCATGTAAAAATGCAACATGTTAAAATGTAACATTTTATCATGTTAAAATGCAACATGTTAAAATGTAACATTTTATCATGTTAAAATGCAACATGTTAAAATGTATCATATTAAAATGTAACATGTTAAAATGTAACATTTTATGATGTTAAAATGAAACATGTTAAAATGTAACATTTTATCATGTTACAATGAAAAATGTTAAAATGTAACATTTTATCATGTTAAAATGCAACATGTTAAAATGTAACATATTAAAATGTAACATTTTAAAATGAAACATGTTAAAATGTAACATTTTATCATGTTAAAATGAAACATGTAAAATGTAACATTTTATCATGTTAAAATGCAACATGTCAAAATGCAACATGTTAAAATGTAACATTTTATCATGTAAAAATGCAACATGTTAAAATGTAACATTTTATCATGTTAAAATGCAACATGTTTAAATGTAACATATTAAAATGTAACATTTTATCATGTTTAAATGAAACATGTAAAAATGTAACATTTTTAAATGTAACATTTTATCATGTTAAAATGAAACATGTTAAAATGTAACATTTTATCATATTAAAATGCAACATGTTAAAATGTAACATTTTATCATGTTAAAATGCAACATGTTAAAATGTAACATTTTATCATGTTAAAATGCAACATGTTAAAATGTAACATTTTATCATGTTTAAATGCAACATGTTAAAATGTAACATTTTATCATGTTAAAATGCAACATGTTAAAATGTAACATTTTAAAATGTAACATGTTAAAATGCAACATGTTAAAATGTAACATTTTATCATGTTAAAATGCAACATGTTAAAATGTAACATATTAAAATGTAACATGTTCAAATGTAACATTTTAAAATGTAACATTTTATCATGTTAAATCGCAATATGTTAAAATGTAACATTTTATCATGTTAAAATGCAACATGTTAAAATGTATCATATTAAAATGTAACATGTTAAAATGTAACATTTTATGATGTTAAAATGAAACATGTTAAAATGTAACATTTTATCATGTTACAATGAAAAATGTTAAAATGTAACATTTTATCATGTTAAAATGCAACATGTTAAAATGTAACATATTAAAATGTAACATTTTAAAATGAAACATGTTAAAATGTAACATTTTATCATGTTAAAATGAAACATGTAAAATGTAACATTTTATCATGTTAAAATGCAACATGTCAAAATGCAACATGTTAAAATGTAACATTTTATCATGTAAAAATGCAACATGTTTAAATGTAACATATTAAAATGTAACATTTTATCATGTTTAAATGAAACATGTAAAAATGTAACATTTTTAAATGTAACATTTTATCATGTTAAAATGAAACATGTTAAAATGTAACATTTTATCATATTAAAATGCAACATGTTAAAATGTAACATTTTATCATGTTAAAATGCAACATGTTAAAATGTAACATTTTATCATGTTAAAATGCAACATGTTAAAATGTAACATTTTATCATGTTTAAATGCAACATGTTAAAATGTAACATATTAAAATGTAACATGTTAAAATGTAACATTTTTTAATGTAACATTTTTAAATGAAACATGTTAAAATGTAACATTTTATTATGTTAAAATAAAACATGTTAAAATGTAACATTTTATCATGTTAAAATGAAACATGTTAAAATGTAACATTTTATCATGTTAAAATGAAACATGTTAAAATGTAACATTTTATCATGTTAAAATGCAACATGTTAAAATGTAACATTTTATCATGTTAAAATGAAACATGTTAAAATGTAACATTTTATCTTGTTAAAATGCAACATGTTAAAATGTAACATTTTATCATGTTAAAATGCAACATGTTAAAATGTAACATGTTAAAATGAAACATGTTAAAATGTAACATTTTATCATGTTAAAATGAAACGTTAAAATGTAACATTTTATCATGTTAAAATAAAACATGTTAAAATGTAACATTTTATCATGTTAAAATGAAACATGTTAAAATGTAACATTTTATCATGTTAAAATGCAACAACATGTTAAAATGCAACATGTTAAAATGTAACATAATAAAATGTAACATGTTAAAATGTAACATTTTATCATGTTTAAATGAAACATGTTAAAATGTAAGATTTTATCATGTTAAAATGAAACATGTTAAAATGTAACATTTTATCATGTTAAAATGAAACATGTTAAAATGTAACATTTTATGATGTTAAAATGAAACATGTTAAAATGTAACATTTTATCATGTTAAAATGAAACATGTTAAAATGTAACATTTTATCATGTTAAAATGCAACATGTTAAAATGTAACATATTAAAATGTAACATTTTAAAATGAAACATGTTAAAATGTAACATTTTATCATGTTAAAATGAAACATGTAAAATGTAACATTTTATGATGTAAAATGAAAAATGTTAAAATGTAACATTTTATCATGTTTAAATGAAACATGTAAAAATGTAACATTTTTAAATGTAACATTTTATCATGTTAAAATGAAACATGTTAAAATGTAACATTTTATCATGTTAAAATGCAACATGTTAAAATGTAACATTTTATCATGTTAAAATGCAACATGTTAAAATGTAACATTTTATCATGTTAAAATGCAACATGTTAAAATGTAACATATTAAAATGTAACATTTTAAAATGAAACATGTTAAAATGTAACATTTTATCATGTTAAAATGAAACATGTAAAATGTAAAATGAAACATGTTAAAATGTAAGATTTTATCATGTTAAAATGAAACATGTTAAAATGTAACATTTTATCATGTTAAAATGAAACATGTTAAAATGTAACATTTTATCATGTTAAAATGAAACATGTTAAAATGTAACATTTTATCATGTTAAAATGAAACATGTTAAAATGTAAAATTTTATCATGTTAAAATGAAACATGTTAAAATGTAACATTTTATCATGTTAAAATGAAACATGTTACATTTTAACATGTTGCATTTTAACATGATAAAATGTTAAATTTTAACATGTTGCATTTTAACATGATAAAATGTTACATTTTAACATGTTAAAATGAAACATGTTAAAATGTAACATTTTATCATGTTAAAATGCAACATGTTAAAATTTAACATTTTATCATGTTAAAATGCAACATGTTAAAATGCAACATGTTAAAATGTAACATATTAAAATGTAACATGTTAAAATGCAACATGTTAAAATGTAACATTTTATCATGTTAAAAAGCAACGTGGTAAAATGTAAGATTTTATCATGTTAAAATGAAACATGTTATAATGTAACATTTTATCATGTTAAAATGCAACATGTTAAAATGTAACATTTTATCATGTTAAAATTCAACATGTTAAAATGTAACATTTTATCATGTTAAAGTGCAACATGTTAAAATGTAACATTTTATCATGTAAAAATGCAACATGTTAAAATGTAACATTTTATCATGTTAAAATGCAACATGTTAAAATGTAACATTTTATCATGTTAAAATGCAACATGTTAAAATGTATCATATTAAAATGTAACATGTTAAAATGTAACATTTTATGATGTTAAAATGAAACATGTTAAAATGTAACATTTTATCATGTTACAATGAAAAATGTTAAAATGTAACATTTTATCATGTTAAAATGCAACATGTTAAAATGTAACATATTAAAATGTAACATTTTAAAATGAAACATGTTAAAATGTAACATTTTATCATGTTAAAATGAAACATGTAAAATGTAACAATTTATCATGTTAAAATGCAACATGTCAAAATGCAACATGTTAAAATGTAACATTTTATCATGTAAAAATGCAACATGTTAAAATGTAACATTTTATCATGTTAAAATGCAACATGTTTAAATGTAACATATTAAAATGTAACATTTTATCATGTTTAAATGAAACATGTAAAAATGTAACATTTTTAAATGTAACATTTTATCATGTTAAAATGAAACATGTTAAAATGTAACATTTTATCATATTAAAATGCAACATGTTAAAATGTAACATTTTATCATGTTAAAATGCAACATGTTAAAATGTAACATTTTATCATGTTAAAATGAAACATGTTAAAATGTAACATTTTATCATGTTAAAATGCAACATGTTAAAATGTAACATATTAAAATGTAACATTTTAAAATGAAACATGTTAAAATGTAACATTTTATCATGTTAAAATGAAACATGTAAAATGTAACATTTTATGATGTAAAATGAAAAATGTTAAAATGTAACATTTTATCATGTTTAAATGAAACATGTAAAAATGTAACATTTTTAAATGTAACATTTTATCATGTTAAAATGAAACATGTTAAAATGTAACATTTTATCATGTTAAAATGCAACATGTTAAAATGTAACATTTTATCATGTTAAAATGCAACATGTTAAAATGTAACATTTTATCATGTTAAAATGCAACATGTTAAAATGTAACATTTTATCATGTTAAAATGCAACATGTTAAAATGTAACATATTAAAATGTAACATTTTAAAATGAAACATGTTAAAATGTAACATTTTATCATGTTAAAATGAAACATGTAAAATGTAAAATGAAACATGTTAAAATGTAAGATTTTATCATGTTAAAATGAAACATGTTAAAATGTAACATTTTATCATGTTAAAATGAAACATGTTAAAATGTAACATTTTATCATGTTAAAATGAAACATGTTAAAATGTAACATTTTATCATGTTAAAATGAAACATGTTAAAATGTAACATTTTATCATGTTAAAATGAAACATGTTAAAATGTAACATATTAAAATGTAACATGTTAAAATGTAACATTTTTTAATGTAACATTTTTAAATGAAACATGTTAAAATGTAACATTTTATTATGTTAAAATAAAACATGTTAAAATGTAACATTTTATCATGTTAAAATGAAACATGTTAAAATGTAACATTTTATCATGTTAAAATGAAACATGTTAAAATGTAACATTTTATCATGTTAAAATGCAACATGTTAAAATGTAACATTTTATCATGTTAAAATGAAACATGTTAAAATGTAACATTTTATCTTGTTAAAATGCAACATGTTAAAATGTAACATTTTATCATGTTAAAATGCAACATGTTAAAATGTAACATGTTAAAATGAAACATGTTAAAATGTAACATTTTATCATGTTAAAATGAAACGTTAAAATGTAACATTTTATCATGTTAAAATAAAACATGTTAAAATGTAACATTTTATCATGTTAAAATGAAACATGTTAAAATGTAACATTTTATCATGTTAAAATGCAACAACATGTTAAAATGCAACATGTTAAAATGTAACATAATAAAATGTAACATGTTAAAATGTAACATTTTATCATGTTAAAATGAAACATGTTAAAATGTAAGATTTTATCATGTTAAAATGAAACATGTTAAAATGTAACATTTTATCATGTTAAAATGAAACATGTTAAAATGTAACATTTTATGATGTTAAAATGAAACATGTTAAAATGTAACATTTTATCATGTTAAAATGAAACATGTTAAAATGTAACATTTTATCATGTTAAAATGCAACATGTTAAAATGTAACATATTAAAATGTAACATTTTAAAATGAAACATGTTAAAATGTAACATTTTATCATGTTAAAATGAAACATGTAAAATGTAACATTTTATGATGTAAAATGAAAAATGTTAAAATGTAACATTTTATCATGTTTAAATGAAACATGTAAAAATGTAACATTTTTAAATGTAACATTTTATCATGTTAAAATGAAACATGTTAAAATGTAACATTTTATCATGTTAAAATGCAACATGTTAAAATGTAACATTTTATCATGTTAAAATGCAACATGTTAAAATGTAACATTTTATCATGTTAAAATGCAACATGTTAAAATGTAACATTTTATCATGTTAAAATGCAACATGTTAAAATGTAACATATTAAAATGTAACATTTTAAAATGAAACATGTTAAAATGTAACATTTTATCATGTTAAAATGAAACATGTAAAATGTAAAATGCAACATGTTAAAATGTAACATAATAAAATGTAACATGTTAAAATGTAACATTTTATCATGTTTAAATGAAACATGTTAAAATGTAAGATTTTATCATGTTAAAATGAAACATGTTAAAATGTAACATTTTATCATGTTAAAATGAAACATGTTAAAATGTAACATTTTATGATGTTAAAATGAAACATGTTAAAATGTAACATTTTATCATGTTAAAATGAAACATGTTAAAATGTAACATTTTATCATGTTAAAATGCAACATGTTAAAATGTAACATATTAAAATGTAACATTTTAAAATGAAACATGTTAAAATGTAACATTTTATCATGTTAAAATGAAACATGTAAAATGTAACATTTTATGATGTAAAATGAAAAATGTTAAAATGTAACATTTTATCATGTTTAAATGAAACATGTAAAAATGTAACATTTTTAAATGTAACATTTTATCATGTTAAAATGAAACATGTTAAAATGTAACATTTTATCATGTTAAAATGCAACATGTTAAAATGTAACATTTTATCATGTTAAAATGCAACATGTTAAAATGTAACATTTTATCATGTTAAAATGCAACATGTTAAAATGTAACATATTAAAATGTAACATTTTAAAATGAAACATGTTAAAATGTAACATTTTATCATGTTAAAATGAAACATGTAAAATGTAAAATGAAACATGTTAAAATGTAAGATTTTATCATGTTAAAATGAAACATGTTAAAATGTAACATTTTATCATGTTAAAATGAAACATGTTAAAATGTAACATTTTATCATGTTAAAATGAAACATGTTAAAATGTAACATTTTATCATGTTAAAATGAAACATGTTAAAATGTAAAATTTTATCATGTTAAAATGAAACATGTTAAAATGTAACATTTTATCATGTTAAAATGAAACATGTTACATTTTAACATGTTGCATTTTAACATGATAAAATGTTAAATTTTAACATGTTGCATTTTAACATGATAAAATGTTACATTTTAACATGTTAAAATGAAACATGTTAAAATGTAACATTTTATCATGTTAAAATGCAACATGTTAAAATTTAACATTTTATCATGTTAAAATGCAACATGTTAAAATGCAACATGTTAAAATGTAACATATTAAAATGTAACATGTTAAAATGCAACATGTTAAAATGTAACATTTTATCATGTTAAAAAGCAACGTGGTAAAATGTAAGATTTTATCATGTTAAAATGAAACATGTTATAATGTAACATTTTATCATGTTAAAATGCAACATGTTAAAATGTAACATTTTATCATGTTAAAATTCAACATGTTAAAATGTAACATTTTATCATGTTAAAGTGCAACATGTTAAAATGTAACATTTTATCATGTAAAAATGCAACATGTTAAAATGTAACATTTTATCATGTTAAAATGCAACATGTTAAAATGTAACATTTTATCATGTTAAAATGCAACATGTTAAAATGTATCATATTAAAATGTAACATGTTAAAATGTAACATTTTATGATGTTAAAATGAAACATGTTAAAATGTAACATTTTATCATGTTACAATGAAAAATGTTAAAATGTAACATTTTATCATGTTAAAATGCAACATGTTAAAATGTAACATATTAAAATGTAACATTTTAAAATGAAACATGTTAAAATGTAACATTTTATCATGTTAAAATGAAACATGTAAAATGTAACAATTTATCATGTTAAAATGCAACATGTCAAAATGCAACATGTTAAAATGTAACATTTTATCATGTAAAAATGCAACATGTTAAAATGTAACATTTTATCATGTTAAAATGCAACATGTTTAAATGTAACATATTAAAATGTAACATTTTATCATGTTTAAATGAAACATGTAAAAATGTAACATTTTTAAATGTAACATTTTATCATGTTAAAATGAAACATGTTAAAATGTAACATTTTATCATATTAAAATGCAACATGTTAAAATGTAACATTTTATCATGTTAAAATGCAACATGTTAAAATGTAACATTTTATCATGTTAAAATGCAACATGTTAAAATGTAACATTTTATCATGTTTAAATGCAACATGTTAAAATGTAACATATTAAAATGTAACATGTTAAAATGTAACATTTTTTAATGTAACATTTTTAAATGAAACATGTTAAAATGTAACATTTTATTATGTTAAAATAAAACATGTTAAAATGTAACATTTTATCATGTTAAAATGAAACATGTTAAAATGTAACATTTTATCATGTTAAAATGAAACATGTTAAAATGTAACATTTTATCATGTTAAAATGCAACATGTTAAAATGTAACATTTTATCATGTTAAAATGAAACATGTTAAAATGTAACATTTTATCTTGTTAAAATGCAACATGTTAAAATGTAACATTTTATCATGTTAAAATGCAACATGTTAAAATGTAACATGTTAAAATGAAACATGTTAAAATGTAACATTTTATCATGTTAAAATGAAACGTTAAAATGTAACATTTTATCATGTTAAAATAAAACATGTTAAAATGTAACATTTTATCATGTTAAAATGAAACATGTTAAAATGTAACATTTTATCATGTTAAAATGCAACAACATGTTAAAATGCAACATGTTAAAATGTAACATAATAAAATGTAACATGTTAAAATGTAACATTTTATCATGTTAAAATGAAACATGTTAAAATGTAAGATTTTATCATGTTAAAATGAAACATGTTAAAATGTAACATTTTATCATGTTAAAATGAAACATGTTAAAATGTAACATTTTATGATGTTAAAATGAAACATGTTAAAATGTAACATTTTATCATGTTAAAATGAAACATGTTAAAATGTAACATTTTATCATGTTAAAATGCAACATGTTAAAATGTAACATATTAAAATGTAACATTTTAAAATGAAACATGTTAAAATGTAACATTTTATCATGTTAAAATGAAACATGTAAAATGTAACATTTTATGATGTAAAATGAAAAATGTTAAAATGTAACATTTTATCATGTTTAAATGAAACATGTAAAAATGTAACATTTTTAAATGTAACATTTTATCATGTTAAAATGAAACATGTTAAAATGTAACATTTTATCATGTTAAAATGCAACATGTTAAAATGTAACATTTTATCATGTTAAAATGCAACATGTTAAAATGTAACATTTTATCATGTTAAAATGCAACATGTTAAAATGTAACATTTTATCATGTTAAAATGCAACATGTTAAAATGTAACATATTAAAATGTAACATTTTAAAATGAAACATGTTAAAATGTAACATTTTATCATGTTAAAATGAAACATGTAAAATGTAAAATGAAACATGTTAAAATGTAAGATTTTATCATGTTAAAATGAAACATGTTAAAATGTAACATTTTATCATGTTAAAATGAAACATGTTAAAATGTAACATTTTATCATGTTAAAATGAAACATGTTAAAATGTAACATTTTATCATGTTAAAATGAAACATGTTAAAATGTAACATTTTATCATGTTAAAATGAAACATGTTAAAATGTAAAATTTTATCATGTTAAAATGAAACATGTTAAAATGTAACATTTTATCATGTTAAAATGAAACATGTTACATTTTAACATGTTGCATTTTAACATGATAAAATGTTAAATTTTAACATGTTGCATTTTAACATGATAAAATGTTACATTTTAACATGTTAAAATGAAACATGTTAAAATGTAACATTTTATCATGTTAAAATGCAGCATGTTAAAATTTAACATTTTATCATGTTAAAATGCAACATGTTAAAATGCAACATGTTAAAATGTAACATATTAAAATGTAACATGTTAAAATGCAACATGTTAAAATGTAACATTTTATCATGTTAAAAAGCAACGTGGTAAAATGTAAGATTTTATCATGTTAAAATGAAACATGTTATAATGTAACATTTTATCATGTTAAAATGCAACATGTTAAAATGTAACATTTTATCATGTTAAAATTCAACATGTTAAAATGTAACATTTTATCATGTTAAAGTGCAACATGTTAAAATGTAACATTTTATCATGTAAAAATGCAACATGTTAAAATGTAAAATTTTATCATGTTAAAATGCAACATGTTAAAATGTAACATTTTATCATGTTAAAATGCAACATGTTAAAATGTATCATATTAAAATGTAACATGTTAAAATGTAACATTTTATGATGTTAAAATGAAACATGTTAAAATGTAACATTTTATCATGTTACAATGAAAAATGTTAAAATGTAACATTTTATCATGCTAAAATGCAACATGTTAAAATGTAACATATTAAAATGTAACATTTTAAAATGAAACATGTTAAAATGTAACATTTTATCATGTTAAAATGAAACATGTAAAATGTAACATTTTATCATGTTAAAATGCAACATGTCAAAATGCAACATGTTAAAATGTAACATTTTATCATGTAAAAATGCAACATGTTAAAATGTAACATTTTATCATGTTAAAATGCAACATGTTTAAATGTAACATATTAAAATGTAACATTTTATCATGTTTAAATGAAACATGTAAAAATGTAACATTTTTAAATGTAACATTTTATCATGTTAAAATGAAACATGTTAAAATGTAACATTTTATCATATTAAAATGCAACATGTTAAAATGTAACATTTTATCATGTTAAAATGCAACATGTTAAAATGTAACATTTTATCATGTTAAAATGCAACATGTTAAAATGTAACATTTTATCATGTTTAAATGCAACATGTTAAAATGTAACATTTTATCATGTTAAAATGCAACATGTTAAAATGTAACATATTAAAATGTAACATGTTAAAATGCAACATGTTAAAATGTAACATTTTATCATGTTAAAATGCAACATGTTAAAATGTAACATATTAAAATGTAACATGTTCAAATGTAACATTTTAAAATGTAACATTTTATCATGTTAAATCGCAATATGTTAAAATGTAACATTTTATCATGTTAAAATGCAACATGTTAAAATGTAACATTTTACAATGTTAAAATGCAACATGTTAAAATGTAACATATTAAAATGTAACATGTTAAAATGTAACATTTTAAAATGTAACATTTTTAAACGAAACATGTTAAAATGTAACATTTTATCATGTTAAAATGCAACATGCTAAAATGTAACATATTAAAATGTAACATGTTAAAATGTAACATTTTTTAATGTAACATTTTAAAATGAAACATGTTAAAATGTAACATTTTATCATGTTAAAATGAAACAAGTTAAAATGTAACATTTTATCATGTTAAAATGCAACATGTTAAAATGTAACATTTTATCATGTTAAAATGAAACAAGTTAAAATGTAAAATTTTATCATGTTAAAATGCAACATGTTAAAATGTAACATTTTATCATGTTAAAATGAAACATGTTAAAATGTAACATTTTATCATGTTAAAATAAAACATGTTAAAATGTAAGATTTTATCATGTTAAAATGAAACATGTAAAATGTAACATTTTATCATGTTAAAATGAAACATGTTTAAATGTAACATTTTATCATGTTAAAATAAAACATGTAAAAATGTAACATTTTATCATGTTAAAATGAAACATGTTAAAATGTAACATTTTATCATGTTAAAATGAAACATGTTAAAATGTAACATTTTATCATGTTAAAATGAAACATGTTAAAATGTAACATTTTATCATGTTAAAATGTAACATGTTAAAATGTAACATTTTATCATGTTAAAATGCAACATGTTATAATGTAACATATTAAAATGTATCATGTTAAAATGTAACATTTTATCATGTTAAAATGCAACATGTTAAAATGTAACATTTTATCTTGTTAAAATGCAACATGTTTAAATGTAACATATTAAAATGTAACATGTTAAAATGTAACATTTTATGATGTAAAATGAAAAATGTTAAAATGTAACATTTTATCATGTTTAAATGAAACATGTAAAAATGTAACATTTTTAAATGTAACATTTTATCATGTTAAAATGAAACATGTTAAAATGTAACATTTTATCATGTTAAAATGCAACATGTTAAAATGTAACATTTTATCATGTTAAAATGCAACATGTTAAAATGTAACATTTTATCATGTTAAAATGCAACATGTTAAAATGTAACATATTAAAATGTAACATTTTAAAATGAAACATGTTAAAATGTAACATTTTATCATGTTAAAATGAAACATGTAAAATGTAAAATGAAACATGTTAAAATGTAAGATTTTATCATGTTAAAATGAAACATGTTAAAATGTAACATTTTATCATGTTAAAATGAAACATGTTAAAATGTAACATTTTATCATGTTAAAATGAAACATGTTAAAATGTAACATTTTATCATGTTAAAATGAAACATGTTAAAATGTAAAATTTTATCATGTTAAAATGAAACATGTTAAAATGTAACATTTTATCATGTTAAAATGAAACATGTTACATTTTAACATGTTGCATTTTAACATGATAAAATGTTAAATTTTAACATGTTGCATTTTAACATGATAAAATGTTACATTTTAACATGTTAAAATGAAACATGTTAAAATGTAACATTTTATCATGTTAAAATGCAACATGTTAAAATTTAACATTTTATCATGTTAAAATGCAACATGTTAAAATGCAACATGTTAAAATGTAACATATTAAAATGTAACATGTTAAAATGCAACATGTTAAAATGTAACATTTTATCATGTTAAAAAGCAACGTGGTAAAATGTAAGATTTTATCATGTTAAAATGAAACATGTTATAATGTAACATTTTATCATGTTAAAATGCAACATGTTAAAATGTAACATTTTATCATGTTAAAATTCAACATGTTAAAATGTAACATTTTATCATGTTAAAGTGCAACATGTTAAAATGTAACATTTTATCATGTAAAAATGCAACATGTTAAAATGTAACATTTTATCATGTTAAAATGCAACATGTTAAAATGTAACATTTTATCATGTTAAAATGCAACATGTTAAAATGTATCATATTAAAATGTAACATGTTAAAATGTAACATTTTATGATGTTAAAATGAAACATGTTAAAATGTAACATTTTATCATGTTACAATGAAAAATGTTAAAATGTAACATTTTATCATGTTAAAATGCAACATGTTAAAATGTAACATATTTAAATGTAACATTTTAAAATGAAACATGTTAAAATGTAACATTTTATCATGTTAAAATGAAACATGTAAAATGTAACATTTTATCATGTTAAAATGCAACATGTCAAAATGCAACATGTTAAAATGTAACATTTTATCATGTAAAAATGCAACATGTTAAAATGTAACATTTTATCATGTTAAAATGCAACATGTTTAAATGTAACATATTAAAATGTAACATTTTATCATGTTTAAATGAAACATGTAAAAATGTAACATTTTTAAATGTAACATTTTATCATGTTAAAATGAAACATGTTAAAATGTAACATTTTATCATATTAAAATGCAACATGTTAAAATGTAACATTTTATCATGTTAAAATGCAACATGTTAAAATGTAACATTTTATCATGTTAAAATGCAACATGTTAAAATGTAACATTTTATCATGTTTAAATGCAACATGTTAAAATGTAACATATTAAAATGTAACATGTTAAAATGTAACATTTTTTAATGTAACATTTTTAAATGAAACATGTTAAAATGTAACATTTTATTATGTTAAAATAAAACATGTTAAAATGTAACATTTTATCATGTTAAAATGAAACATGTTAAAATGTAACATTTTATCATGTTAAAATGAAACATGTTAAAATGTAACATTTTATCATGTTAAAATGCAACATGTTAAAATGTAACATTTTATCATGTTAAAATGAAACATGTTAAAATGTAACATTTTATCTTGTTAAAATGCAACATGTTAAAATGTAACATTTTATCATGTTAAAATGCAACATGTTAAAATGTAACATGTTAAAATGAAACATGTTAAAATGTAACATTTTATCATGTTAAAATGAAACGTTAAAATGTAACATTTTATCATGTTAAAATAAAACATGTTAAAATGTAACATTTTATCATGTTAAAATGAAACATGTTAAAATGTAACATTTTATCATGTTAAAATGCAACAACATGTTAAAATGCAACATGTTAAAATGTAACATAATAAAATGTAACATGTTAAAATGTAACATTTTATCATGTTAAAATGAAACATGTTAAAATGTAAGATTTTATCATGTTAAAATGAAACATGTTAAAATGTAACATTTTATGATGTTAAAATGAAACATGTTAAAATGTAACATTTTATCATGTTAAAATGAAACATGTTAAAATGTAACATTTTATCATGTTAAAATGCAACATGTTAAAATGTAACATATTAAAATGTAACATTTTAAAATGAAACATGTTAAAATGTAACATTTTATCATGTTAAAATGAAACATGTAAAATGTAACATTTTATTATGTTAAAATGCAACATGTTAAAATGTAACATTTTATCATGTTAAAATGAAACATGTTAAAATGTAACATTTTATCATGTTAAAATGCAACATGTTAAAATGTAACATTTTATCATGTTAAAATGAAACATGTTAAAATGTAACATTTTATC
This sequence comes from Macrosteles quadrilineatus, assembly GCF_028750875.1. Taxonomy (NCBI): domain Eukaryota; kingdom Metazoa; phylum Arthropoda; class Insecta; order Hemiptera; family Cicadellidae; genus Macrosteles; species Macrosteles quadrilineatus. The sequence continues at coordinate 4,837,501 of NW_026542599.1, read as the reverse complement.
ATGTTAAAATGCAACATGTTAAAATGTAACATTTTACCATGTTAAAATGCAACATGTTAAAATGTAACATATTAAAATGTAACATGTTAAAATGCAACATGTTAAAATGTAACATTTTATCATGTTAAAATGCAACATGTTAAAATGTAACATATTAAAATGTAACATGTTCAAATGTAACATTTTAAAATGTAACATTTTATCATGTTAAATCGCAATATGTTAAAATGTAACATTTTATCATGTTAAAATGCAACATGTTAAAATGTAACATTTTACAATGTTAAAATGCAACATGTTAAAATGTAACATATTAAAATGTAACATGTTAAAATGTAACATTTTAAAATGAAACATTTTTAAACGAAACATGTTAAAATGTAACATTTTTTCATGTTAAAATGAAACATGTTAAAATGTAACATTTTATCATGTTAAAATGAAACATGTTATAATGTAACATTTTATCATGTTAAAATGCAACATGTTAAAATGTAACATTTTATCATGTTAAAATGCAACATGTTAAAATGTAACATTTTATCATGTTAAAATGCAACATGTTAAAATGTAACATTTTATCATGTAAAAATGCAACATGTTAAAATGTAACATTTTATCATGTTAAAATGCAACATGTTAAAATGTAACATTTTATCATGTTAAAATGCAACATGTTAAAATGTAACATTTTATCATGTTAAAATGCAACATGTTAAAATGTAACATATTAAAATGTAACATGTTAAAATGTAACATTTTATGATGTTAAAATGAAAAATGTTAAAATGTAACATTTTATCATGTTTCAATGAAACATGTAAAAATGTAACATTTTTTAATGTAACATTTTATCATGTTAAAATGAAACATGTTAAAATGTAACATTTTATCATGTTAAAATGCAACATGTTAAAATGTAACATATTAAAATGTAACATGTTAAAATGTAACATTTTAAAATGTAACATTTTAAAATGAAACATGTTAAAATGTAACATTTTATCATGTTAAAATGAAACATGTTAAAATGTAACATTTTATAATGTTAAAATGCAACATGTTAAAATGTAACATTTTATCATGTTAAAATGCAACATGTTAAAATGTAACATTTTATCATGTTAAAATGAAACATGTTAAAATGTAAGATTTTATCATGTTAAAATGAAACATGTTAAAATGTAACATTTTATCATGTTAAAATGCAACATGTTAAAATGTAACATATTAAAATGTAACATTTTAAAATGAAACATGTTAAAATGTAACATTTTATCATGTTAAAATGAAACATGTAAAATGTAACATTTTATTATGTTAAAATGCAACATGTTAAAATGCAACATGTTAAAATGTAACATTTTATCATGTTAAAATGAAACATGTTAAAATGTAACATTTTATCTTGTTAAAATGCAACATGTTAAAATGTAACATTTTATCATGTTAAAATGCAACATGTTAAAATGTAACATGTTAAAATGAAACATGTTAAAATGTAACATTTTATCATGTTAAAATGAAACGTTAAAATGTAACATTTTATCATGTTAAAATAAAACATGTTAAAATGTAACATTTTATCATGTTAAAATGAAACATGTTAAAATGTAACATTTTATCATGTTAAAATGCAACAACATGTTAAAATGCAACATGTTAAAATGTAACATAATAAAATGTAACATGTTAAAATGTAACATTTTATCATGTTAAAATGAAACATGTTAAAATGTAAGATTTTATCATGTTAAAATGAAACATGTTAAAATTTTTACATTTTATCATGTTAAAATGAAACATGTTAAAATGTAACATTTTATGATGTTAAAATGAAACATGTTAAAATGTAACATTTTATCATGTTAAAATGAAACATGTTAAAATGTAACATTTTATCATGTTAAAATGCAACATGTTAAAATGTAACATATTAAAATGTAACATTTTAAAATGAAACATGTTAAAATGTAACATTTTATCATGTTAAAATGAAACATGTAAAATGTAACATTTTATTATGTTAAAATGCAACATGTTAAAATGTAACATTTTATCATGTTAAAATGAAACATGTTAAAATGTAACATTTTATCATGTTAAAATGCAACATGTTAAAATGTAACATTTTATCATGTTAAAATGAATCATGTTAAAATGCAACATGTTAAATTGTAACATGTTAAAATGAAACATGTTAAAATGTAACATTTTATCATGTTAAAATGAAACAGTTAAAATGTAACATTTTATCATGTTAAAATGAAACATGTTAAAATGTAACATTTTATCATGTTAAAATGAAACATGTTAAAATGTAACATTTTATCATGTTAAAATGAAACATGTTAAAATGTAACATTTTATCATGTTAAAATGCAACATGTTAAAATGTAACATTTTACCATGTTAAAATGCAACATGTTAAAATGTAACATATTAAAATGTAACATGTTAAAATGCAACATGTTAAAATGTAACATTTTATCATGTTAAAATGCAACATGTTAAAATGTAACATATTAAAATGTAACATGTTAAAATGTAACATTTTAAAATGTAACATTTTAAAATGAAACATGTTAAAATGTAACATTTTATCATGTTAAAATGAAACATGTTAAAATGTAACATTTTATAATGTTAAAATGCAACATGTTAAAATGTAACATTTTATCATGTTAAAATGCAACATGTTAAAATGTAACATTTTATCATGTTAAAATGAAACATGTTAAAATGTAAGATTTTATCATGTTAAAATGAAACATGTTAAAATGTAACATTTTATCATGTTAAAATGCAACATGTTAAAATGTAACATATTAAAATGTAACATTTTAAAATGAAACATGTTAAAATGTAACATTTTATCATGTTAAAATGAAACATGTAAAATGTAACATTTTATTATGTTAAAATGCAACATGTTAAAATGCAACATGTTAAAATGTAACATTTTATCATGTTAAAATGAAACATGTTAAAATGTAACATTTTATCTTGTTAAAATGCAACATGTTAAAATGTAACATTTTATCATGTTAAAATGCAACATGTTAAAATGTAACATGTTAAAATGAAACATGTTAAAATGTAACATTTTATCATGTTAAAATGAAACGTTAAAATGTAACATTTTATCATGTTAAAATAAAACATGTTAAAATGTAACATTTTATCATGTTAAAATGAAACATGTTAAAATGTAACATTTTATCATGTTAAAATGCAACAACATGTTAAAATGCAACATGTTAAAATGTAACATAATAAAATGTAACATGTTAAAATGTAACATTTTATCATGTTAAAATGAAACATGTTAAAATGTAAGATTTTATCATGTTAAAATGAAACATGTTAAAATTTTTACATTTTATCATGTTAAAATGAAACATGTTAAAATGTAACATTTTATGATGTTAAAATGAAACATGTTAAAATGTAACATTTTATCATGTTAAAATGAAACATGTTAAAATGTAACATTTTATCATGTTAAAATGCAACATGTTAAAATGTAACATATTAAAATGTAACATTTTAAAATGAAACATGTTAAAATGTAACATTTTATCATGTTAAAATGAAACATGTAAAATGTAACATTTTATTATGTTAAAATGCAACATGTTAAAATGTAACATTTTATCATGTTAAAATGAAACATGTTAAAATGTAACATTTTATCATGTTAAAATGCAACATGTTAAAATGTAACATTTTATCATGTTAAAATGAATCATGTTAAAATGCAACATGTTAAATTGTAACATGTTAAAATGAAACATGTTAAAATGTAACATTTTATCATGTTAAAATGAAACAGTTAAAATGTAACATTTTATCATGTTAAAATGAAACATGTTAAAATGTAACATTTTATCATGTTAAAATGAAACATGTTAAAATGTAACATTTTATCATGTTAAAATGAAACATGTTAAAATGTAACATTTTATCATGTTAAAATGCAACATGTTAAAATGTAACATTTTACCATGTTAAAATGCAACATGTTAAAATGTAACATATTAAAATGTAACATGTTAAAATGCAACATGTTAAAATGTAACATTTTATCATGTTAAAATGCAACATGTTAAAATGTAACATATTAAAATGTAACATGTTCAAATGTAACATTTTAAAATGTAACATTTTATCATGTTAAATCGCAATATGTTAAAATGTAACATTTTATCATGTTAAAATGCAACATGTTAAAATGTAACATTTTACAATGTTAAAATGCAACATGTTAAAATGTAACATATTAAAATGTAACATGTTAAAATGTAACATTTTAAAATGAAACATTTTTAAACGAAACATGTTAAAATGTAACATTTTTTCATGTTAAAATGAAACATGTTAAAATGTAACATTTTATCATGTTAAAATGAAACATGTTATAATGTAACATTTTATCATGTTAAAATGCAACATGTTAAAATGTAACATTTTATCATGTTAAAATGCAACATGTTAAAATGTAACATTTTATCATGTTAAAATGCAACATGTTAAAATGTAACATTTTATCATGTAAAAATGCAACATGTTAAAATGTAACATTTTATCATGTTAAAATGCAACATGTTAAAATGTAACATTTTATCATGTTAAAATGCAACATGTTAAAATGTAACATTTTATCATGTTAAAATGCAACATGTTAAAATGTAACATATTAAAATGTAACATGTTAAAATGTAACATTTTATGATGTTAAAATGAAAAATGTTAAAATGTAACATTTTATCATGTTTCAATGAAACATGTAAAAATGTAACATTTTTTAATGTAACATTTTATCATGTTAAAATGAAACATGTTAAAATGTAACATTTTATCATGTTAAAATGCAACATGTTAAAATGTAACATATTAAAATGTAACATGTTAAAATGTAACATTTTAAAATGTAACATTTTAAAATGAAACATGTTAAAATGTAACATTTTATCATGTTAAAATGAAACATGTTAAAATGTAACATTTTATAATGTTAAAATGCAACATGTTAAAATGTAACATTTTATCATGTTAAAATGCAACATGTTAAAATGTAACATTTTATCATGTTAAAATGAAACATGTTAAAATGTAAGATTTTATCATGTTAAAATGAAACATGTTAAAATGTAACATTTTATCATGTTAAAATGCAACATGTTAAAATGTAACATATTAAAATGTAACATTTTAAAATGAAACATGTTAAAATGTAACATTTTATCATGTTAAAATGAAACATGTAAAATGTAACATTTTATTATGTTAAAATGCAACATGTTAAAATGCAACATGTTAAAATGTAACATTTTATCATGTTAAAATGAAACATGTTAAAATGTAACATTTTATCATGTTAAAATGCAACATGTTAAAATGTAACATTTTATCATGTTAAAATGAATCATGTTAAAATGCAACATGTTAAATTGTAACATGTTAAAATGAAACATGTTAAAATGTAACATTTTATCATGTTAAAATGAAACAGTTAAAATGTAACATTTTATCATGTTAAAATGAAACATGTTAAAATGTAACATTTTATCATGTTAAAATGAAACATGTTAAAATGTAACATTTTATCATGTTAAAATGAAACATGTTAAAATGTAACATTTTATCATGTTAAAATGCAACATGTTAAAATGTAACATTTTATCATGTTAAAATGCAACATGTTAAAATGTAACAAATTAAAATGTAACATGTTAAAATGCAACATGTTAAAATGTAACATTTTATCATGTTAAAATGCAACATGTTAAAATGTAACATATTAAAATGTAACATGTTCAAATGTAACATTTTAAAATGTAACATTTTATCATGTTAAATCGCAATATGTTAAAATGTAACATTTTATCATGTTAAAATGCAACATGTTAAAATGTAACATTTTACAATGTTAAAATGCAACATGTTAAAATGTAACATATTAAAATGTAACATGTTAAAATGTAACATTTTAAAATGTTAAAATGAAACATGTTAAAATGTAAAATTTTATCATGTTAAAATGAAACATGTTAAAATGTAACATTTTATCATGTTAAAATGAAACATGTTACATTTTAACATGTTGCATTTTAACATGATAAAATGTTAAATTTTAACATGTTGCATTTTAACATGATAAAATGTTACATTTTAACATGTTAAAATGAAACATGTTAAAATGTAACATTTTATCATGTTAAAATGCAACATGTTAAAATTTAACATTTTATCATGTTAAAATGCAACATGTTAAAATGCAACATGTTAAAATGTAACATATTAAAATGTAACATGTTAAAATGCAACATGTTAAAATGTAACATTTTATCATGTTAAAAAGCAACGTGGTAAAATGTAAGATTTTATCATGTTAAAATGAAACATGTTATAATGTAACATTTTATCATGTTAAAATGCAACATGTTAAAATGTAACATTTTATCATGTTAAAATTCAACATGTTAAAATGTAACATTTTATCATGTTAAAGTGCAACATGTTAAAATGTAACATTTTATCATGTAAAAATGCAACATGTTAAAATGTAACATTTTATCATGTTAAAATGCAACATGTTAAAATGTAACATTTTATCATGTTAAAATGCAACATGTTAAAATGTATCATATTAAAATGTAACATGTTAAAATGTAACATTTTATGATGTTAAAATGAAACATGTTAAAATGTAACATTTTATCATGTTACAATGAAAAATGTTAAAATGTAACATTTTATCATGTTAAAATGCAACATGTTAAAATGTAACATATTAAAATGTAACATTTTAAAATGAAACATGTTAAAATGTAACATTTTATCATGTTAAAATGAAACATGTAAAATGTAACATTTTATCATGTTAAAATGCAACATGTCAAAATGCAACATGTTAAAATGTAACATTTTATCATGTAAAAATGCAACATGTTAAAATGTAACATATTAAAATGTAACATTTTAAAATGAAACATGTTAAAATGTAACATTTTATCATGTTAAAATGAAACATGTAAAATGTAAAATGAAACATGTTAAAATGTAAGATTTTATCATGTTAAAATGAAACATGTTAAAATGTAACATTTTATCATGTTAAAATGAAACATGTTAAAATGTAACATTTTATCATGTTAAAATGAAACATGTTAAAATGTAACATTTTATCATGTTAAAATGAAACATGTTAAAATGTAAAATTTTATCATGTTAAAATGAAACATGTTAAAATGTAACATTTTATCATGTTAAAATGAAACATGTTACATTTTAACATGTTGCATTTTAACATGATAAAATGTTAAATTTTAACATGTTGCATTTTAACATGATAAAATGTTACATTTTAACATGTTAAAATGAAACATGTTAAAATGTAACATTTTATCATGTTAAAATGCAACATGTTAAAATTTAACATTTTATCATGTTAAAATGCAACATGTTAAAATGCAACATGTTAAAATGTAACATATTAAAATGTAACATGTTAAAATGCAACATGTTAAAATGTAACATTTTATCATGTTAAAAAGCAACGTGGTAAAATGTAAGATTTTATCATGTTAAAATGAAACATGTTATAATGTAACATTTTATCATGTTAAAATGCAACATGTTAAAATGTAACATTTTATCATGTTAAAATTCAACATGTTAAAATGTAACATTTTATCATGTTAAAGTGCAACATGTTAAAATGTAACATTTTATCATGTAAAAATGCAACATGTTAAAATGTAACATTTTATCATGTTAAAATGCAACATGTTAAAATGTAACATTTTATCATGTTAAAATGCAACATGTTAAAATGTATCATATTAAAATGTAACATGTTAAAATGTAACATTTTATGATGTTAAAATGAAACATGTTAAAATGTAACATTTTATCATGTTACAATGAAAAATGTTAAAATGTAACATTTTATCATGTTAAAATGCAACATGTTAAAATGTAACATATTAAAATGTAACATTTTAAAATGAAACATGTTAAAATGTAACATTTTATCATGTTAAAATGAAACATGTAAAATGTAACATTTTATCATGTTAAAATGCAACATGTCAAAATGCAACATGTTAAAATGTAACATTTTATCATGTAAAAATGCAACATGTTAAAATGTAACATTTTATCATGTTAAAATGCAACATGTTTAAATGTAACATATTAAAATGTAACATTTTATCATGTTTAAATGAAACATGTAAAAATGTAACATTTTTAAATGTAACATTTTATCATGTTAAAATGAAACATGTTAAAATGTAACATTTTATCATATTAAAATGCAACATGTTAAAATGTAACATTTTATCATGTTAAAATGCAACATGTTAAAATGTAACATTTTATCATGTTAAAATGCAACATGTTAAAATGTAACATTTTATCATGTTTAAATGCAACATGTTAAAATGTAACATATTAAAATGTAACATGTTAAAATGTAACATTTTTTAATGTAACATTTTTAAATGAAACATGTTAAAATGTAACATTTTATTATGTTAAAATAAAACATGTTAAAATGTAACATTTTATCATGTTAAAATGAAACATGTTAAAATGTAACATTTTATCATGTTAAAATGAAACATGTTAAAATGTAACATTTTATCATGTTAAAATGCAACATGTTAAAATGTAACATTTTATCATGTTAAAATGAAACATGTTAAAATGTAACATTTTATCTTGTTAAAATGCAACATGTTAAAATGTAACATTTTATCATGTTAAAATGCAACATGTTAAAATGTAACATGTTAAAATGAAACATGTTAAAATGTAACATTTTATCATGTTAAAATGAAACGTTAAAATTTAACATTTTATCATGTTAAAATAAAACATGTTAAAATGTAACATTTTATCATGTTAAAATGAAACATGTTAAAATGTAACATTTTATCATGTTAAAATGCAACATGTTAAAATGTAACATATTAAAATGTAACATTTTAAAATGAAACATGTTAAAATGTAACATTTTATCATGTTAAAATTAAACATGTAAAATGTAACATTTTATCATGTTAAAATGCAACATGTCAAAATGCAACATGTTAAAATGTAACATTTTATCATGTAAAAATGCAACATGTTAAAATGTAACATATTAAAATGTAACATTTTAAAATGAAACATGTTAAAATGTAACATTTTATCATGTTAAAATGAAACATGTAAAATGTAAAATGAAACATGTTAAAATGTAAGATTTTATCATGTTAAAATGAAACATGTTAAAATGTAACATTTTATCATGTTAAAATGAAACATGTTAAAATGTAACATTTTATCATGTTAAAATGAAACATGTTAAAATGTAACATTTTATCATGTTAAAATGAAACATGTTAAAATGTAAAATTTTATCATGTTAAAATGAAACATGTTAAAATGTAACATTTTATCATGTTAAAATGAAACATGTTACATTTTAACATGTTGCATTTTAACATGATAAAATGTTAAATTTTAACATGTTGCATTTTAACATGATAAAATGTTACATTTTAACATGTTAAAATGAAACATGTTAAAATGTAACATTTTATCATGTTAAAATGCAACATGTTAAAATTTAACATTTTATCATGTTAAAATGCAACATGTTAAAATGCAACATGTTAAAATGTAACATATTAAAATGTAACATGTTAAAATGCAACATGTTAAAATGTAACATTTTATCATGTTAAAAAGCAACGTGGTAAAATGTAAGATTTTATCATGTTAAAATGAAACATGTTATAATGTAACATTTTATCATGTTAAAATGCAACATGTTAAAATGTAACATTTTATCATGTTAAAATTCAACATGTTAAAATGTAACATTTTATCATGTTAAAGTGCAACATGTTAAAATGTAACATTTTATCATGTAAAAATGCAACATGTTAAAATGTAACATTTTATCATGTTAAAATGCAACATGTTAAAATGTAACATTTTATCATGTTAAAATGCAACATGTTAAAATGTATCATATTAAAATGTAACATGTTAAAATGTAACATTTTATGATGTTAAAATGAAACATGTTAAAATGTAACATTTTATCATGTTACAATGAAAAATGTTAAAATGTAACATTTTATCATGTTAAAATGCAACATGTTAAAATGTAACATATTAAAATGTAACATTTTAAAATGAAACATGTTAAAATGTAACATTTTATCATGTTAAAATGAAACATGTAAAATGTAACATTTTATCATGTTAAAATGCAACATGTCAAAATGCAACATGTTAAAATGTAACATTTTATCATGTAAAAATGCAACATGTTAAAATGTAACATTTTATCATGTTAAAATGCAACATGTTTAAATGTAACATATTAAAATGTAACATTTTATCATGTTTAAATGAAACATGTAAAAATGTAACATTTTTAAATGTAACATTTTATCATGTTAAAATGAAACATGTTAAAATGTAACATTTTATCATATTAAAATGCAACATGTTAAAATGTAACATTTTATCATGTTAAAATGCAACATGTTAAAATGTAACATTTTATCATGTTAAAATGCAACATGTTAAAATGTAACATTTTATCATGTTTAAATGCAACATGTTAAAATGTAACATATTAAAATGTAACATGTTAAAATGTAACATTTTTTAATGTAACATTTTTAAATGAAACATGTTAAAATGTAACATTTTATTATGTTAAAATAAAACATGTTAAAATGTAACATTTTATCATGTTAAAATGAAACATGTTAAAATGTAACATTTTATCATGTTAAAATGAAACATGTTAAAATGTAACATTTTATCATGTTAAAATGCAACATGTTAAAATGTAACATTTTATCATGTTAAAATGAAACATGTTAAAATGTAACATTTTATCTTGTTAAAATGCAACATGTTAAAATGTAACATTTTATCATGTTAAAATGCAACATGTTAAAATGTAACATGTTAAAATGAAACATGTTAAAATGTAACATTTTATCATGTTAAAATGAAACGTTAAAATTTAACATTTTATCATGTTAAAATAAAACATGTTAAAATGTAACATTTTATCATGTTAAAATGAAACATGTTAAAATGTAACATTTTATCATGTTAAAATGCAACAACATGTTAAAATGCAACATGTTAAAATGTAACATAATAAAATGTAACATGTTAAAATGTAACATTTTATCATGTTAAAATGAAACATGTTAAAATGTAAGATTTTATCATGTTAAAATGAAACATGTTAAAATGTAACATTTTATCATGTTAAAATGAAACATGTTAAAATGTAACATTTTATGATGTTAAAATGAAACATGTTAAAATGTAACATTTTATCATGTTAAAATGAAACATGTTAAAATGTAACATTTTATCATGTTAAAATGCAACATGTTAAAATGTAACATATTAAAATGTAACATTTTAAAATGAAACATGTTAAAATGTAACATTTTATCATGTTAAAATGAAACATGTAAAATGTAACATTTTATTATGTTAAAATGCAACATGTTAAAATGTAACATTTTATCATGTTAAAATGAAACATGTTAAAATGTAACATTTTATCATGTTAAAATGCAACATGTTAAAATGTAACATTTTATCATGTTAAAATGAATCATGTTAAAATGCAACATGTTAAATTGTAACATGTTAAAATGAAACATGTTAAAATGTAACATTTTATCATGTTAAAATGAAACAGTTAAAATGTAACATTTTATCATGTTAAAATGAAACATGTTAAAATGTAACATTTTATCATGTTAAAATGAAACATGTTAAAATGTAACATTTTATCATGTTAAAATGAAACATGTTAAAATGTAACATTTTATCATGTTAAAATGCAACATGTTAAAATGTAACATTTTACCATGTTAAAATGCAACATGTTAAAATGTAACATATTAAAATGTAACATGTTAAAATGCAACATGTTAAAATGTAACATTTTATCATGTTAAAATGCAACATGTTAAAATGTAACATATTAAAATGTAACATGTTCAAATGTAACATTTTAAAATGTAACATTTTATCATGTTAAATCGCAATATGTTAAAATGTAACATTTTATCATGTTAAAATGCAACATGTTAAAATGTAACATTTTACAATGTTAAAATGCAACATGTTAAAATGTAACATATTAAAATGTAACATGTTAAAATGTAACATTTTAAAATGAAACATTTTTAAACGAAACATGTTAAAATGTAACATTTTTTCATGTTAAAATGAAACATGTTAAAATGTAACATTTTATCATGTTAAAATGAAACATGTTATAATGTAACATTTTATCATGTTAAAATGCAACATGTTAAAATGTAACATTTTATCATGTTAAAATGCAACATGTTAAAATGTAACATTTTATCATGTTAAAATGCAACATGTTAAAATGTAACATTTTATCATGTAAAAATGCAACATGTTAAAATGTAACATTTTATCATGTTAAAATGCAACATGTTAAAATGTAACATTTTATCATGTTAAAATGCAACATTTTATCATGTTAAAATGCAACATGTTAAAATGTAACATTTTATCATGTTAAAATGCAACATGTTAAAATGTAACATATTAAAATGTAACATGTTAAAATGTAACATTTTATGATGTTAAAATGAAAAATGTTAAAATGTAACATTTTATCATGTTTCAATGAAACATGTAAAAATGTAACATTTTTTAATGTAACATTTTATCATGTTAAAATGAAACATGTTAAAATGTAACATTTTATCATGTTAAAATGCAACATGTTAAAATGTAACATATTAAAATGTAACATGTTAAAATGTAACATTTTAAAATGTAACATTTTAAAATGAAACATGTTAAAATGTAACATTTTATCATGTTAAAATGAAACATGTTAAAATGTAACATTTTATAATGTTAAAATGCAACATGTTAAAATGTAACATTTTATCATGTTAAAATGCAACATGTTAAAATGTAACATTTTATCATGTTAAAATGAAACATGTTAAAATGTAAGATTTTATCATGTTAAAATGAAACATGTTAAAATGTAACATTTTATCATGTTAAAATGCAACATGTTAAAATGTAACATATTAAAATGTAACATTTTAAAATGAAACATGTTAAAATGTAACATTTTATCATGTTAAAATGAAACATGTAAAATGTAACATTTTATTATGTTAAAATGCAACATGTTAAAATGCAACATGTTAAAATGTAACATTTTATCATGTTAAAATGAAACATGTTAAAATGTAACATTTTATCATGTTAAAATGCAACATGTTAAAATGTAACATTTTATCATGTTAAAATGAATCATGTTAAAATGCAACATGTTAAATTGTAACATGTTAAAATGAAACATGTTAAAATGTAACATTTTATCATGTTAAAATGAAACAGTTAAAATGTAACATTTTATCATGTTAAAATGAAACATGTTAAAATGTAACATTTTATCATGTTAAAATGAAACATGTTAAAATGTAACATTTTATCATGTTAAAATGAAACATGTTAAAATGTAACATTTTATCATGTTAAAATGCAACATGTTAAAATGTAACATTTTATCATGTTAAAATGCAACATGTTAAAATGTAACAAATTAAAATGTAACATGTTAAAATGCAACATGTTAAAATGTAACATTTTATCATGTTAAAATGCAACATGTTAAAATGTAACATATTAAAATGTAACATGTTCAAATGTAACATTTTAAAATGTAACATTTTATCATGTTAAATCGCAATATGTTAAAATGTAACATTTTATCATGTTAAAATGCAACATGTTAAAATGTAACATTTTACAATGTTAAAATGCAACATGTTAAAATGTAACATATTAAAATGTAACATGTTAAAATGTAACATTTTAAAATGTTAAAATGAAACATGTTAAAATGTAAAATTTTATCATGTTAAAATGAAACATGTTAAAATGTAACATTTTATCATGTTAAAATGAAACATGTTACATTTTAACATGTTGCATTTTAACATGATAAAATGTTAAATTTTAACATGTTGCATTTTAACATGATAAAATGTTACATTTTAACATGTTAAAATGAAACATGTTAAAATGTAACATTTTATCATGTTAAAATGCAACATGTTAAAATTTAACATTTTATCATGTTAAAATGCAACATGTTAAAATGCAACATGTTAAAATGTAACATATTAAAATGTAACATGTTAAAATGCAACATGTTAAAATGTAACATTTTATCATGTTACAAAGCAACGTGGTAAAATGTAAGATTTTATCATGTTAAAGTGCAACATGTTAAAATGTAACATTTTATCATGTAAAAATGCAACATGTTAAAATGTAACATTTTATCATGTTAAAATGCAACATGTATAAATGTAACATTTTATCATGTTAAAATGCAACATGTTAAAATGTATCATATTAAAATGTAACATGTTAAAATGTAACATTTTATGATGTTAAAATGAAACATGTTAAAATGTAACATTTTATCATGTTACAATGAAAAATGTTAAAATGTAACATTTTATCATGTTAAAATGCAACATGTTAAAATGTAACATATTAAAATGTAACATTTTAAAATGAAACATGTTAAAATGTAACATTTTATCATGTTAAAATGAAACATGTAAAATGTAACATTTTATCATGTTAAAATGCAACATGTCAAAATGCAACATGTTAAAATGTAACATTTTATCATGTAAAAATGCAACATGTTAAAATGTAACATTTTATCATGTTAAAATGCAACATGTTTAAATGTAACATATTAAAATGTAACATTTTATCATGTTTAAATGAAACATGTAAAAATGTAACATTTTTAAATGTAACATTTTATCATGTTAAAATGAAACATGTTAAAATGTAACATTTTATCATATTAAAATGCAACATGTTAAAATGTAACATTTTATCATGTTAAAATGCAACATGTTAAAATGTAACATTTTATCATGTTAAAATGCAACATGTTAAAATGTAACATTTTATCATGTTTAAATGCAACATGTTAAAATGTAACATATTAAAATGTAACATGTTAAAATGTAACATTTTATCATGTTAAAATGAAACATGTTAAAATGTAACATTTTATTATGTTAAAATAAAACATGTTAAAATGTAACATTTTATCATGTTAAAATGAAACATGTTAAAATGTAACATTTTATCATGTTAAAATGAAACATGTTAAAATGTAACATTTTATCATGTTAAAATGCAACATGTTAAAATGTAACATTTTATCATGTTAAAATGAAACATGTTAAAATGTAACATTTTATCTTGTTAAAATGCAACATGTTAAAATGTAACATTTTATCATGTTAAAATGCAACATGTTAAAATGTAACATGTTAAAATGAAACATGTTAAAATGTAACATTTTATCATGTTAAAATGAAACGTTAAAATGTAACATTTTATCATGTTAAAATAAAACATGTTAAAATGTAACATTTTATCATGTTAAAATGAAACATGTTAAAATGTAACATTTTATCATGTTAAAATGCAACAACATGTTAAAATGCAACATGTTAAAATGTAACATAATAAAATGTAACATGTTAAAATGTAACATTTTATCATGTTAAAATGAAACATGTTAAAATGTAAGATTTTATCATGTTAAAATGAAACATGTATAAATGTAACATTTTATCATGTTAAAATGCAACATGTTAAAATGTATCATATTAAAATGTAACATGTTAAAATGTAACATTTTATGATGTTAAAATGAAACATGTTAAAATGTAACATTTTATCATGTTACAATGAAAAATGTTAAAATGTAACATTTTATCATGTTAAAATGCAACATGTTAAAATGTAACATATTAAAATGTAACATTTTAAAATGAAACATGTTAAAATGTAACATTTTATCATGTTAAAATGAAACATGTAAAATGTAACATTTTATCATGTTAAAATGCAACATGTCAAAATGCAACATGTTAAAATGTAACATTTTATCATGTAAAAATGCAACATGTTAAAATGTAACATTTTATCATGTTAAAATGCAACATGTTTAAATGTAACATATTAAAATGTAACATTTTATCATGTTTAAATGAAACATGTAAAAATGTAACATTTTTAAATGTAACATTTTATCATGTTAAAATGAAACATGTTAAAATGTAACATTTTATCATATTAAAATGCAACATGTTAAAATGTAACATTTTATCATGTTAAAATGCAACATGTTAAAATGTAACATTTTATCATGTTAAAATGCAACATGTTAAAATGTAACATTTTATCATGTTTAAATGCAACATGTTATAATGTAACATATTAAAATGTAACATGTTAAAATGTAACATTTTTTAATGTAACATTTTTAAATGAAACATGTTAAAATGTAACATTTTATTATGTTAAAATAAAACATGTTAAAATGTAACATTTTATCATGTTAAAATGAAACATGTTAAAATGTAACATTTTATCATGTTAAAATGAAACATGTTAAAATGTAACATTTTATCATGTTAAAATGCAACATGTTAAAATGTAACATTTTATCATGTTAAAATGAAACATGTTAAAATGTAACATTTTATCTTGTTAAAATGCAACATGTTAAAATGTAACATTTTATCATGTTAAAATGCAACATGTTAAAATGTAACATGTTAAAATGAAACATGTTAAAATGTAACATTTTATCATGTTAAAATGAAACGTTAAAATGTAACATTTTATCATGTTAAAATAAAACATGTTAAAATGTAACATTTTATCATGTTAAAATGAAACATGTTAAAATGTAACATTTTATCATGTTAAAATGCAACAACATGTTAAAATGCAACATGTTAAAATGTAACATAATAAAATGTAACATGTTAAAATGTAACATTTTATCATGTTAAAATGAAACATGTTAAAATGTAAGATTTTATCATGTTAAAATGAAACATGTTAAAATGTAACATTTTATCATGTTAAAATGAAACATGTTAAAATGTAACATTTTATGATGTTAAAATGAAACATGTTAAAATGTAACATTTTATCATGTTAAAATGAAACATGTTAAAATGTAACATTTTATCATGTTAAAATGCAACATGTTAAAATGTAACATATTAAAATGTAACATTTTAAAATGAAACATGTTAAAATGTAACATTTTATCATGTTAAAATGAAACATGTAAAATGTAACATTTTATTATGTTAAAATGCAACATGTTAAAATGTAACATTTTATCATGTTAAAATGAAACATGTTAAAATGTAACATTTTATCATGTTAAAATGCAACATGTTAAAATGTAACATTTTATCATGTTAAAATGAATCATGTTAAAATGCAACATGTTAAATTGTAACATGTTAAAATGAAACATGTTAAAATGTAACATTTTATCATGTTAAAATGAAACAGTTAAAATGTAACATTTTATCATGTTAAAATGAAACATGTTAAAATGTAACATTTTATCATGTTAAAATGAAACATGTTAAAATGTAACATTTTATCATGTTAAAATGAAACATGTTAAAATGTAACATTTTATCATGTTAAAATGCAACATGTTAAAATGTAACATTTTACCATGTTAAAATGCAACATGTTAAAATGTAACATATTAAAATGTAACATGTTAAAATGCAACATGTTAAAATGTAACATTTTATCATGTTAAAATGCAACATGTTAAAATGTAACATATTAAAATGTAACATGTTCAAATGTAACATTTTAAAATGTAACATTTTATCATGTTAAATCGCAATATGTTAAAATGTAACATTTTATCATGTTAAAATGCAACATGTTAAAATGTAACATTTTACAATGTTAAAATGCAACATGTTAAAATGTAACATATTAAAATGTAACATGTTAAAATGTAACATTTTAAAATGAAACATTTTTAAACGAAACATGTTAAAATGTAACATTTTTTCATGTTAAAATGAAACATGTTAAAATGTAACATTTTATCATGTTAAAATGAAACATGTTATAATGTAACATTTTATCATGTTAAAATGCAACATGTTAAAATGTAACATTTTATCATGTTAAAATGCAACATGTTAAAATGTAACATTTTATCATGTTAAAATGCAACATGTTAAAATGTAACATTTTATCATGTAAAAATGCAACATGTTAAAATGTAACATTTTATCATGTTAAAATGCAACATGTTAAAATGTAACATTTTATCATGTTAAAATGCAACATGTTAAAATGTAACATTTTATCATGTTAAAATGCAACATGTTAAAATGTAACATATTAAAATGTAACATGTTAAAATGTAACATTTTATGATGTTAAAATGAAAAATGTTAAAATGTAACATTTTATCATGTTTCAATGAAACATGTAAAAATGTAACATTTTTTAATGTAACATTTTATCATGTTAAAATGAAACATGTTAAAATGTAACATTTTATCATGTTAAAATGCAACATGTTAAAATGTAACATATTAAAATGTAACATGTTAAAATGTAACATTTTAAAATGTAACATTTTAAAATGAAACATGTTAAAATGTAACATTTTATCATGTTAAAATGAAACATGTTAAAATGTAACATTTTATAATGTTAAAATGCAACATGTTAAAATGTAACATTTTATCATGTTAAAATGCAACATGTTAAAATGTAACATTTTATCATGTTAAAATGAAACATGTTAAAATGTAAGATTTTATCATGTTAAAATGAAACATGTTAAAATGTAACATTTTATCATGTTAAAATGCAACATGTTAAAATGTAACATATTAAAATGTAACATTTTAAAATGAAACATGTTAAAATGTAACATTTTATCATGTTAAAATGAAACATGTAAAATGTAACATTTTATTATGTTAAAATGCAACATGTTAAAATGTAACATTTTATCATGTTAAAATGAAACATGTTAAAATGTAACATTTTATCATGTTAAAATGCAACATGTTAAAATGTAACATTTTATCATGTTAAAATGAATCATGTTAAAATGCAACATGTTAAATTGTAACATGTTAAAATGAAACATGTTAAAATGTAACATTTTATCATGTTAAAATGAAACAGTTAAAATGTAACATTTTATCATGTTAAAATGAAACATGTTAAAATGTAACATTTTATCATGTTAAAATGAAACATGTTAAAATGTAACATTTTATCATGTTAAAATGAAACATGTTAAAATGTAACATTTTATCATGTTAAAATGCAACATGTTAAAATGTAACATTTTATCATGTTAAAATGCAACATGTTAAAATGTAACAAATTAAAATGTAACATGTTAAAATGCAACATGTTAAAATGTAACATTTTATCATGTTAAAATGCAACATGTTAAAATGTAACATATTAAAATGTAACATGTTCAAATGTAACATTTTAAAATGTAACATTTTATAATGTTAAATCGCAATATGTTAAAATGTAACATTTTATCATGTTAAAATGCAACATGTTAAAATGTAACATTTTACAATGTTAAAATGCAACATGTTAAAATGTAACATATTAAAATGTAACATGTTAAAATGTAACATTTTAAAATGTAACATTTTTAAACAAAACATGTTAAAATGTAACATTTTATCATGTTAAAATGAAACATGTTAAAATGTAACATTTTATCATGTTAAAATGCAACATGTTAAAATGTAACATTTTATCATGTTAAAATGCAACATGTTAAAATGTAACATATAAAAATGTAACATGTTAAAATGTAACATTTTTAAATGTAACATTTTAAAATGTAACATTTTTAAATGAAACATGTTAAAATGTAACATTTTATCATGTTAAAATGAAACATGTTAAAATGTAACATTTTATCATGTTAAAATGAAACATGTTAAAATGTAACATTTTATCATGTTAAAATGCATCATGTTAAAATGTAACATTTTATCATGTTAAAATGCAACATGTTAAAATGTAACATATTAAAATGTAACATGTTCAAATGTAACATTTTAAAATGTAACATTTTATCATGTTAAATCGCAATATGTTAAAATGTAACATTTTATCATGTTAAAATGCAACATGTTAAAATGTAACATTTTACAATGTTAAAATAAAACATGTTAAAATGTAACATATTAAAATGTAACATGTTAAAATGTAACATTTTAAAATGTAACATTTTTAAACGAAACATGTTAAAATGTAACATTTTATCATGTTAAAATGAAACATGTTAAAATGTAACATTTTATCATGTTAAAATGAAACATGTTATAATGTAACATTTTATCATGTTAAAATGCAACATGTTAAAATGTAACATTTTATCATGTTAAAATGCAACATGTTAAAATGTAACATTTTATCATGTAAAAATGCAACATGTTAAAATGTAACATTTTATCATGTAAAAATGCAACATGTTAAAATGTAACATTTTATCATGTTAAAATGCAACATGTTAAAATGTAACATTTTATCATGTTAAAATGCAACATGTTAAAATGTAACATATTAAAATGTAACATGTTAAAATGTAACATTTTATGATGTTAAAATGAAAAATGTTAAAATGTAACATTTTATCATGTTTAAATGAAACATGTAAAAATGTAACATTTTTTAATGTAACATTTTATCATGTTAAAATGAAACATGTTAAAATGTAACATTTTATCATGTTAAAATGCAACATGTTAAAATGTAACATATTAAAATGTAACATGTTAAAATGTAACATTTTAAAATGTAACATTTTAAAATGAAACATGTTAAAATGTAACATTTTATCATGTTAAAATGAAACATGTTAAAATGTAACATTTTATAATGTTAAAATGCAACATGTTAAAATGTAACATTTTATCATGTTAAAATGCAACATGTTAAAATGTAACATTTTATCATGTTAAAATGAAACATGTTAAAATGTAAGATTTTATCATGTTAAAATGAAACATGTTAAAATGTAACATTTTATCATGTTAAAATGCAACATGTTAAAATGTAACATTTTATCATGTTAAAATGAAACATGTAAAATGTAACATTTTATTATGTTAAAATGCAACATGTTAAAATGCAACATGTTAAAATGTAACATTTTATCATGTTAAAATGAAACATGTTAAAATGTAACATTTTATCATGTTAAAATGCAACATGTTAAAATGTAACATTTTATCATGTTAAAATGAATCATGTTAAAATGCAACATGTTAAATTGTAACATGTTAAAATGAAACATGTTAAAATGTAACATTTTATCATGTTAAAATGAAACAGTTAAAATGTAACATTTTATCATGTTAAAATGAAACATGTTAAAATGTAACATTTTATCATGTTAAAATGAAACATGTTAAAATGTAACATTTTATCATGTTAAAATGCAACATGTTAAAATGTAACATATTAAAATGTAACATGTTCAAATGTAACATTTTAAAATGTAACATTTTATCATGTTGAATCGCAATATGTTAAAATGTAACATTTTATCATGTTAAAATGCAACATGTTAAAATGTAACATTTTACAATGTTAAAATGCAACATGTTAAAATGTAACATATTAAAATGTAACATGTTAAAATGTAACATTTTAAAATGTAACATTTTTAAACAAAACATGTTAAAATGTAACATTTTATCATGTTAAAATGAAACATGTTAAAATGTAACATTTTATCATGTTAAAATGCAACATGTTAAAATGTAACATTTTATCATGTTAAAATGCAACATGTTAAAATGTAACATATAAAAATGTAACATGTTAAAATGTAACATTTTATCATGTTAAAATGCAACATAATAAAATGTAACATATTAAAATGTAACATGTTAAAATGTAACATTTTATGATGTTAAAATGAAAAATGTTAAAATGTAACATTTTATCATGTTTAAATGAAACATGTTAATATGTAACATATTAAAATGTAACATGTTAAAATGTAACATTTTAAAATGTAACATTTTAAAATGAAACATGTTAAAATGTAACATTTTATCATGTTAAAATGCAACATGTTAAAATGTAACATATTAAAATGTAACATATTAAAATGTAACATGTTCAAATGTAACATTTTAAAATGTAACATTTTATCATGTTAAATCGCAATATGTTAAAATGTAACATTTTATCATGTTAAAATGCAACATGTTAAAATGTAACATTTTATCATGTTAAAATGCAACATGTTAAAATGTAACATATTAAAATGTAACATGTTAAAATGTAACATTTTAAATTGTAACATTTTTAAATGAAACATGTTAAAATGTAACATTTTATCATGTTAAAATGAAACATGTTAAAATGTAACATTTTATCATGTTAAAATGCAATATGTTAAAATGTAACATTTTATCATGTTGAAATGCAACATGTTAAAATGTAACATTTTATCATGTTAAAATGCAACATGTTAAAATGTAACATTTTATCATGTTAAAATGCAACGTTAAAATGTAACATTTTATCATGTTAAAATGAAACATGTTAAAATGTAAGATTTTATCATGTTAAAATGAAACATGTTAAAATGTAACATTTTATGATGTTAAAATGAAAAATGTTAAAATGTAACATTTTATCATGTTTAAATGAAACATGTAAAAATGTAACATTTTTAAATTTAACATTTTATCATGTTAAAATGAAACATGTTAAAATGTAACATTTTATCATGTTAAAATGCAACATGTTAAAATGTAACATTTTATCATGTTAAAATGCAACATGTTAAAATGTAACATTTTATCATGTTAAAATGCAACATGTTAAAATGTAACATTTTATCATGTTAAAATGCAACATGTTAAAATGTAACATATTAAAATATAACATGGTAAAATGTAACATTATTTAATGTAACATTTTTAAATGAAACATGTTAAAATGTAACATTTTATCATGTTAAAATGAAACAAGTTAAAATGTAACATTTTATCATGTTAAAATGCAACATGTTAAAATGTAACATTTTATCATGTTAAAATGCAACATGTTAAAAAGTAACATTTTATCATGTTAAAATGAAACATGTTAAAATGTAAGATTTTATCATGTTAAAATGAAACATGTTAAAATGTAACATTTTATCATGTTAAAATGAAACATGTTAAAATGTAACATTTTATCATGTTAAAATGTAACATTTTATCATGTTAAAATGAAACATGTTAAAATGTAACATTTTATCATGTTAAAATGAAACATGTTAAAATGTAACATTTTATCATGTTAAAATGCAACATGTTAAAATGTAACATTTTATCATGTTAAAATGAAACATGTTAAAATGTAACATTTTATCATGTTAAAATGCAACATGTTAAAATGTAACATTTTATCATGTTAAAATGCAACATGTTAAAATGTAACATTTTATCATGTTAAAATGCAACATGTTAAAATGTAACATTTTATCATGTTAAAATGCAACATGTTAAAATGTAACATTTTATCATGTTAAAATGCAACCTGTTAAAATGTAACATATTAAAATGTAACA
The DNA here is from genome assembly GCF_028750875.1 of Macrosteles quadrilineatus. Classification (NCBI taxonomy): domain Eukaryota; kingdom Metazoa; phylum Arthropoda; class Insecta; order Hemiptera; family Cicadellidae; genus Macrosteles; species Macrosteles quadrilineatus. Next base: position 4,813,941 of record NW_026542599.1, on the reverse strand, counting down.
TGTTAAAATGTAACATATTAAAATGTAACATGTTAAAATGTAACATTTTAAAATGTAACATTTTAAAATGAAACATGTTAAAATGTAACATTTTATCATGTTAAAATGCAACATGTTAAAATGTAACATTTTATCATGTTAAAATGCAACGTTAAAATGTAACATTTTATCATGTTAAAATGAAACATGTTAAAATGTAAGATTTTATCATGTTAAAATGAAACATGTTAAAATGTAACATTTTATGATGTTAAAATGAAAAATGTTAAAATGTAACATTTTATCATGTTTAAATGAAACATGTAAAAATGTAACATTTTTAAATTTAACATTTTATCATGTTAAAATGAAACATGTTAAAATGTAACATTTTATCATGTTAAAATGCAACATGTTAAAATGTAACATTTTATCATGTTAAAATGCAACATGTTAAAATGTAACATTTTATCATGTTAAAATGCAACATGTTAAAATGTAACATTTTATCATGTTAAAATGCAACATGTTAAAATGTAACATATTAAAATATAACATGGTAAAATGTAACATTATTTAATGTAACATTTTTAAATGAAACATGTTAAAATGTAACATTTTATCATGTTAAAATGCAACATGTTAAAATGTAACATTTTATCATGTTAAAATGCAACATGTTAAAAAGTAACATTTTATCATGTTAAAATGAAACATGTTTAAATGTAGGCTAACATTTTATCATGTTAAAATGTAACATTTTATCATGTTAAAATGAAACATGTTAAAATGTAACATTTTATCATGTTAAAATGAAACATGTTAAAATGTAACATTTTATCATGTTAAAATGCAACATGTTAAAATGTAACATTTTATCATGTTAAAATGAAACATGTTAAAATGTAACATTTTATCATGTTAAAATGCAACATGTTAAAATGTAACATTTTATCATGTTAAAATGCAACATGTTAAAATGTAACATGTTAAAATGAAACATGTTAAAATGTAACATTTTATCATGTTAAAATGTAACATTTTATCATGTTAAAATGAAACATGTTAAAATGTAACATTTTATCATGTTAAAATGAAACATGTTAAAATGTAACATTTTATCATGTTAAAATGCAACATGTTAAAATGTAACATTTTATCATGTTAAAATGCAACATGTTAAAATGTAACATATTAAAATGTAACATGTTCAAATGTAACATTTTAAAATGTAACATTTTATCATGTTAAATCGCAATATGTTAAAATGTAACATTTTATCATGTTAAAATGCAACATGTTAAAATGTAACATTTTATCATGTTAAAATGCAACATGTTAAAATGTAACATATTAAAATGTAACATGTTAAAATGTATTATTTTAAAATGAAACATGTTAAAATGTAACATATTATCATGTTAAAATGAAACATGTTAAAATGTAACATTTTATCATGTTAAAATGCAACATGTTAAAATGTAACATTTTATCATGTTAAAATGCAAAATGTTAAAATGTAACATATTAAAATGTAACATGTTCAAATGTAACATTTTAAAATGTAACATTTTATCATGTTAAAATGCAACATGTTAAAATGTAACATTTATATCATGTTAAAATGCAACATGTAAAAATGTAACATTTTATCATGTTAAAATGCAACATGTTAAAATGTAACATTTTATCATGTTAAAATGAAACATGTTAAAATGTAACATTTTATCATGTTAAAATGCAACATGTTAAAATGTAACATTTTATCATGTTAAAATGCAACATGTTAAAATGTAACATTTTATCATGTTAAAATGCAACATGTTAAAATGTAACATTTTATCATGTTAAAATGCAACATGTTAAAATGTAACATTTTATAATGTTAAAATGCAACATGTTAAAATGTAACATATTAAAATATAACATGGTAAAATGTAACATTTTTTAATGTAACATTTTTAAATGAAACATGTTAAAATGTAACATTTTATCATGTTAAAATGAAACAAGTTAAAATGTAACATTTTATCATGTTAAAATGCAACATGTTAAAATGTAACATTTTATCATGTTAAAATGCAACATGTTAAAAAGTAACATTTTATCATGTTAAAATGAAACATGTTAAAATGTAAGATTTTATCATGTTAAAATGAAACATGTTAAAATGTAACATTTTATCATGTTAAAATGAAACATGTTAAAATGTAACATTTTATCATGTTAAAATGAAACATGTTAAAATGTAACATTTTATCATGTTAAAATGAAACATGTTAAAATGTAACATTTTATCATGTTAAAATGAAACATGTTAAAATGTAACATTTTATCATGTTAAAATGAAACATGTTAAAATGTAACATTTTATCATGTTAAAATGCAACATGTTAAAATGTAACATTTTATCATGTTAAAATGAAACATGTTAAAATGTAACATTTTATCATGTTAAAATGCAACATGTTAAAATGTAACATTTTATCATGTTAAAATGCAACATGTTAAAATGTAACATGTTAAAATGAAACATGTTAAAATGTAACATTTTATCATGTGAAAATGAAACGTTAAAATGTAACATTTTATCATGTTAAAATGAAACATGTTAAAATGTAACATTTTATCATGTTAAAATGAAACATGTTAAAATGTAAAATTTTATCATGTTAAAATGCAACATGTTAAAATGTAACATTTTATCATGTTAAAATGCAACATGTTAAAATGTAACATATTAAAATGTAACATGTTCAAATGTAACATTTTAAAATGTAACATTTTATCATGTTAAATCGCAATAGGTTAAAATGTAACATTTTATCATGTTAAAATGCAACATGTTAAAATGTAACATTTTATCATGTTAAAATGCAACATGTTAAAATGTAACATATTAAAATGTAACATGTTAAAATGTAACATTTTAAATTGTAACATTTTTAAATGAAACATGTTAAAATGTAACATTTTATCATGTTAAAATGAAACATGTTAAAATGTAACATTTTATCATGTTAAAATGCAACATGTTAAAATGTAACATTTTATCATGTTGAAATGCAACATGTTAAAATGTAACATTTTATCATGTTAAAATGCAACATGTTAAAATGTAACATATTAAAATGTAACATGTTAAAATGTAACATTTTAAAATGAAACATGTTAAAATGTAACATATTATCATGTTAAAATGAAACATGTTAAAATGTAACATTTTATCATGTTAAAATGCAACATGTTAAAATGTAACATTTTATCATGTTAAAATGCAAAATGTTAAAATGTAACATATTAAAATGTAACATGTTCAAATGTAACATTTAAAAATGTAACATTTTATCATGTTAAAATGCAACATGTTAAAATGTAACATTTATATCATGTTAAAATGCAACATGTAAAAATGTAACATTTTATCATGTTAAAATGCAACATGTTAAAATGTAACATTTTATCATGTTAAAATGAAACATGTTAAAATGTAACATTTTATCATGTTAAAATGCAACATGTTAAAATGTAACATTTTATCATGTTAAAATGCAACATGATAAAATGTAACATATTAAAATGTAACATGTTCAAATGTAACATTTTAAAATGTAACATTTTAAAATGAAACATGTTAAAATGTAACATTTTATCATGTTAAAATGCAACATGTTAAAATGTAACATTTTATCATGTTAAAATGAAACGTTAAAATGTAACATTTTATCATGTTAAAATGAAACATGTTAAAATGTAACATTTTATCATGTTAAAATGAAACATGTTAAAATGTAACATCATATCATGTTAAAATGAAACATGTTAAAATGTAACATTTTATCATGTTAAAATGCAACATGTTAAAATGTAACATTTTATCATGTTAAAATGCAACATGTTAAAATGTAACATTTTATCATGTTAAAATGAAAAATGTTAAAATGTAACATTTTATCATGTTTACATGAAACATGTAAAAATGTAACATTTTTAAATGTAACATTTTATCATGTTAAAATGAAACATGTTAAAATGTAACATTTTATAATGTTAAAATGCAACATGTTAAAATGAAACATTTTATCATGTTAAAATGCAACATGTTAAAATGTAACATTTTATCATGTTAAAATGAAACGTTAAATGTAACATTTTATCATGTTAAAATGAAACATGTTAAAATGTAACATATTAAAATGTAACATGTTAAAATGTAACATTTTATCATGTTAAAATGAAAAATGTTAAAATGTAACATTTTATCATGTTTAAATGAAACATGTAAAAATGTGACATTTTTAAATGAAACATTTTATCATGTTAAAATGCAACATGTTAAAATGTAACATTTGATCATGTTAAAATGAAACGTTATAATGTAACATTTTATCATGTTAAAATGAAACATGTTAAAATGTAACATATTATCATGTTAAAATGAAACATGTTAAAATGTAACATTTTATCATGTTAAAATGCAACATGTTAAAATGTAACATTTTATCATGTTAAAATGCAAAATGTTAAAATGTAACATATTAAAATGTAACATGTTCAAATGTAACATTTAAAAATGTAACATTTTATCATGTTAAAATGCAACATGTTAAAATGTAACATTTATATCATGTTAAAATGCAACATGTAAAAATGTAACATTTTATCATGTTAAAATGCAACATGTTAAAATGTAACATTTTATCATGTTAAAATGAAACATGTTAAAATGTAACATTTTATCATGTTAAAATGCAACATGTTAAAATGTAACATTTTATCATGTTAAAATGCAACATGATAAAATGTAACATATTAAAATGTAACATGTTCAAATGTAACATTTTAAAATGTTAAAATGAAAAATGTTAAAATGTAACATTTTATCATGTTTAAATGAAACATGTAAAAATGCAACATGTTAAAATGTAACATTTTATCATGTTAAAATGAAACGTTAAAATGTAACATTTTATCATGTTAAAATGAAACATGTTAAAATGTAACATATTAAAATGTAACATGTTAAAATGTTACATTTTAAAATGTAACATTTTAAAATGAAACATGTTAAAATGTAACATTTTATCATGTTAAAATGAAAAATGTTAAAATGTAACATTTTATCATGTTTAAATGAAACATGTAAAAATGTAACATTTTTAAATGAAACATTTTATCATGTTAAAATGCAACATGTTAAAATGTAACATTTGATCATGTTAAAATGAAACGTTAAAATGTAACATTTTATCATGTTAAAATGAAACATGTTAAAATGTAACATTTTATCATGTTAAAATGCAACATGTTAAAATGTAACATTTTATCATGTTAAAATGAAACATGTTAAAATGTAACATTTTATCATGTTAAAATGCAACATGTTAAAATGTAACATTTTATCATGTTAAAATGCAACATGTTAAAATGTAACATGTTAAAATGAAACATGTTAAAATGTAACATTTTATCATGTTAAAATGTAACATTTTATCATGTTAAAATGAAACATGTTAAAATGTCACATTTTATCATGTTAAAATGAAACATGTTAAAATGTAACATTTTATCATGTTAAAATGCAACATGTTAAAATGTAACATTTTATCATGTTAAAATGCAACATGTTGAAATGTAACATATTAAAATGTAACATGTTCAAATGTAACATTTTAAAATGTAACATTTTATCATGTTAAATCGCAATATGTTAAAATGTAACATTTTATCATGTTAAAATGCAACATGTTAAAATGTAACATTTTATCATGTTAAAATGCAACATGTTAAAATGTAACATATTAAAATGTAACATGTTAAAATGTGACATTTTAAATTGTAACATTTTTAAATGAAACATGTTAAAATGTAACATTTTATCATGTTAAAATGAAACATGTTAAAATGTAACATTTTATCATGTTAAAATGCAACATGTTAAAATGTAACATTTTATCATGTTGAAATGCAACATGTTAAAATGTAACATTTTATCATGTTAAAATGCAACATGTTAAAATGTAACATATTAAAATGTAACATGTTAAAATGTAACATTTAAAAATGAAACATGTTAAAATGTAACATATTATCATGTTAAAATGAAACATGTTAAAATGTAACATTTTATCATGTTAAAATGCAACATGTTAAAATGTAACATTTTATCATGTTAAAATGCAAAATGTTAAAATGTAACATATTAAAATGTAACATGTTCAAATGTAACATTTTAAAATGTAACATTTTATCATGTTAAAATGCAACATGTTAAAATGTAACATTTATATCATGTTAAAATGCAACATGTAAAAATGTAACATTTTATCATGTTAAAATGCAACATGTTAAAATGTAACATTTTATCATGTTAAAATGAAACATGTTAAAATGTAACATTTTATCATGTTAAAATGCAACATGTTAAAATGTAACATTTTATCATGTTAAAATGCAACATGTTAAAATGTAACATATTTAAATGTAACATGTTCAAATGTAACATTTTAAAATGTAACATTTTAAAATTTAACATTTTAAAATGTAACATTTTATCATGTTAAAATGCAACATGTTAAAATGTAACATTTTATCATGTTAAAATGCAACATGTTAAAATGTAACGTATTAAAATGTAACATGTTAAAATGTAACATTTTAAAATTTAACATTTTTAAATGTAACATTTTAAAATGTAACATTTTAAAATGAAACATGTTAAAATGTAACATTTTATCATGTTAAAATGCAACATGTTAAAATGTAACATTTTATCATGTTAAAATTAAACGTTAAAATGTAACATTTTATCATGTTAAAATGAAACATGTTAAAATGTAACATTTTATCATGTTAAAATGCAACATGTTAAAATGTAACATTTTATCATGTTAAAATGAAACATGTTAAAATGTAAGATTTTATCATGTTAAAATGAAACATGTTAAAATGTAACATTTTATGATGTTAAAATGAAAAATGTTAAAATGTAACATTTTATCATGTTTAAATGAAACATGTAAAAATGTAACATTTTTAAATTTAACATTTTATCATGTTAAAATGAAACATGTTAAAATGTAACATTTTATCATGTTAAAATGAAACGTTAAAATGTAACATTTTATCATGTTAAAATGAAACATGTTAAAATGTAACATTTTATCATGTTAAAATGCAACATGTTAAAATGTAACATTTTATCATGTTAAAATGAAACATGTTAAAATGTAAGATTTTATCATGTTAAAATGAAACATGTTAAAATGTAACATTTTATGATGTTAAAATGAAAAATGTTAAAATGTAACATTTTATCATGTTTAAATGAAACATGTAAAAATGTAACATTTTTAAATTTAACATTTTATCATGTTAAAATGAAACATGTTAAAATGTAACATTTTATCATGTTAAAATGCAACATGTTAAAATGTAACATTTTATCATGTTAAAATGCAACATGTTAAAATGTAACATTTTATCATGTTAAAATGCAACATGTTAAAATGTAACATTTTATCATGTTAAAATGAAACATGTTAAAATGTAACATTTTATCATGTTAAAATGCAACATGTTAAAATGTAACATTTTATCATGTTAAAATGCAACATGATAAAATGTAACATATTAAAATGTAACATGTTCAAATGTAACATTTTAAAATGTTAAAATGAAAAATGTTAAAATGTAACATTTTATCATGTTTAAATGAAACATGTAAAAATGCAACATGTTAAAATGTAACATTTTATCATGTTAAAATGAAACGTTAAAATGTAACATTTTATCATGTTAAAATGCAACATGATAAAATGTAACATATTAAAATGTAACATGTTCAAATGTAACATTTTAAAATGTTAAAATGAAAAATGTTAAAATGTAACATTTTATCATGTTTAAATGAAACATGTAAAAATGCAACATGTTAAAATGTAACATTTTATCATGTTAAAATGAAACGTTAAAATGTAACATTTTATCATGTTAAAATGAAACATGTTAAAATGTAACATATTAAAATGTAACATGTTAAAATGTTACATTTTAAAATGTAACATTTTAAAATGAAACATGTTAAAATGTAACATTTTATCATGTTAAAATGAAAAATGTTAAAATGTAACATTTTATCATGTTTAAATGAAACATGTAAAAATGTAACATTTTTAAATGAAACATTTTATCATGTTAAAATGCAACATGTTAAAATGTAACATTTGATCATGTTAAAATGAAACATGTTAAAATGTAACATTTTATCATGTTAAAATGCAACATGTTAAAATGTAACATTTTATCATGTTAAAATGAAACATGTTAAAATGTAAGATTTTATCATGTTAAAATGAAACATGTTAAAATGTAACATTTTATGATGTTAAAATGAAAAATGTTAAAATGTAACATTTTATCATGTTTAAATGAAACATGTAAAAATGTAACATTTTTAAATTTAACATTTTATCATGTTAAAATGAAACATGTTAAAATGTAACATTTTATCATGTTAAAATGAAACGTTAAAATGTAACATTTTATCATGTTAAAATGAAACATGTTAAAATGTAACATTTTATCATGTTAAAATGCAACATGTTAAAATGTAACATTTTATCATGTTAAAATGAAACATGTTAAAATGTAAGATTTTATCATGTTAAAATGAAACATGTTAAAATGTAACATTTTATGATGTTAAAATGAAAAATGTTAAAATGTAACATTTTATCATGTTTAAATGAAACATGTAAAAATGTAACATTTTTAAATTTAACATTTTATCATGTTAAAATGAAACATGTTAAAATGTAACATTTTATCATGTTAAAATGCAACATGTTAAAATGTAACATTTTATCATGTTAAAATGCAACATGTTAAAATGTAACATTTTATCATGTTAAAATGCAACATGTTAAAATGTAACATTTTATCATGTTAAAATGAAACATGTTAAAATGTAACATTTTATCATGTTAAAATGCAACATGTTAAAATGTAACATTTTATCATGTTAAAATGCAACATGATAAAATGTAACATATTAAAATGTAACATGTTCAAATGTAACATTTTAAAATGTTAAAATGAAAAATGTTAAAATGTAACATTTTATCATGTTTAAATGAAACATGTAAAAATGCAACATGTTAAAATGTAACATTTTATCATGTTAAAATGAAACGTTAAAATGTAACATTTTATCATGTTAAAATGCAACATGATAAAATGTAACATATTAAAATGTAACATGTTCAAATGTAACATTTTAAAATGTTAAAATGAAAAATGTTAAAATGTAACATTTTATCATGTTTAAATGAAACATGTAAAAATGCAACATGTTAAAATGTAACATTTTATCATGTTAAAATGAAACGTTAAAATGTAACATTTTATCATGTTAAAATGAAACATGTTAAAATGTAACATATTAAAATGTAACATGTTAAAATGTTACATTTTAAAATGTAACATTTTAAAATGAAACATGTTAAAATGTAACATTTTATCATGTTAAAATGAAAAATGTTAAAATGTAACATTTTATCATGTTTAAATGAAACATGTAAAAATGTAACATTTTTAAATGAAACATTTTATCATGTTAAAATGCAACATGTTAAAATGTAACATTTGATCATGTTAAAATGAAACGTTAAAATGTAACATTTTATCATGTTAAAATGAAACATGTTAAAATGTAACATTTTATCATGTTAAAATGCAACATGTTAAAATGTAACATTTTATCATGTTAAAATGAAACATGTTAAAATGTAACATTTTATCATGTTAAAATGCAACATGTTAAAATGTAACATTTTATCATGTTAAAATGCAACATGTTAAAATGTAACATGTTAAAATGAAACATGTTAAAATGTAACATTTTATCATGTTAAAATGTAACATTTTATCATGTTAAAATGAAACATGTTAAAATGTCACATTTTATCATGTTAAAATGAAACATGTTAAAATGTAACATTTTATCATGTTAAAATGCAACATGTTAAAATGTAACATTTTATCATGTTAAAATGCAACATGTTAAAATGTAACATATTAAAATGTAACATGTTCAAATGTAACATTTTATCATGTTAAATCGCAATATGTTAAAATGTAACATTTTATCATGTTAAAATGCAACATGTTAAAATGTAACATTTTATCATGTTAAAATGCAACATGTTAAAATGTAACATATTAAAATGTAACATGTTAAAATGTGACATTTTAAATTGTAACATTTTTAAATGAAACATGTTAAAATGTAACATTTTATCATGTTAAAATGAAACATGTTAAAATGTAACATTTTATCATGTTAAAATGCAACATGTTAAAATGTAACATTTTATCATGTTGAAATGCAACATGTTAAAATGTAACATTTTATCATGTTAAAATGCAACATGTTAAAATGTAACATATTAAAATGTAACATGTTAAAATGTAACATTTAAAAATGAAACATGTTAAAATGTAACATATTATCATGTTAAAATGAAACATGTTAAAATGTAACATTTTATCATGTTAAAATGCAACATGTTAAAATGTAACATTTTATCATGTTAAAATGCAAAATGTTAAAATGTAACATATTAAAATGTAACATGTTCAAATGTAACATTTTAAAATGTAACATTTTATCATGTTAAAATGCAACATGTTAAAATGTAACATTTATATCATGTTAAAATGCAACATGTAAAAATGTAACATTTTATCATGTTAAAATGCAACATGTTAAAATGTAACATTTTATCATGTTAAAATGAAACATGTTAAAATGTAACATTTTATCATGTTAAAATGCAACATGTTAAAATGTAACATTTTATCATGTTAAAATGCAACATGTTAAAATGTAACATATTAAAATGTAACATGTTCAAATGTAACATTTTAAAATGTAACATTTTAAAATTTAACATTTTAAAATGTAACATTTTATCATGTTAAAATGCAACATGTTAAAATGTAACATTTTATCATGTTAAAATGCAACATGTTAAAATGTAACGTATTAAAATGTAACATGTTAAAATGTAACATTTTAAAATTTAACATTTTTAAATGTAACATTTTAAAATGTAACATTTTAAAATGAAACATGTTAAAATGTAACATTTTATCATGTTAAAATGCAACATGTTAAAATGTAACATTTTATCATGTTAAAATGAAACGTTAAAATGTAACATTTTATCATGTTAAAATGAAACATGTTAAAATGTAACATTTTATCATGTTAAAATGCAACATGTTAAAATGTAACATTTTATCATGTTAAAATGAAACATGTTAAAATGTAAGATTTTATCATGTTAAAATGAAACATGTTAAAATGTAACATTTTATGATGTTAAAATGAAAAATGTTAAAATGTAACATTTTATCATGTTTAAATGAAACATGTAAAAATGTAACATTTTTAAATTTAACATTTTATCATGTTAAAATGAAACATGTTAAAATGTAACATTTTATCATGTTAAAATGAAACGTTAAAATGTAACATTTTATCATGTTAAAATGAAACATGTTAAAATGTAACATTTTATCATGTTAAAATGCAACATGTTAAAATGTAACATTTTATCATGTTAAAATGAAACATGTTAAAATGTAAGATTTTATCATGTTAAAATGAAACATGTTAAAATGTAACATTTTATGATGTTAAAATGAAAAATGTTAAAATGTAACATTTTATCATGTTTAAATGAAACATGTAAAAATGTAACATTTTTAAATTTAACATTTTATCATGTTAAAATGAAACATGTTAAAATGTAACATTTTATCATGTTAAAATGCAACATGTTAAAATGTAACATTTTATCATGTTAAAATGCAACATGTTAAAATGTAACATTTTATCATGTTAAAATGCAACATGTTAAAATGTAACATTTTATCATGTTAAAATGAAACATGTTAAAATGTAACATTTTATCATGTTAAAATGCAACATGTTAAAATGTAACATTTTATCATGTTAAAATGCAACATGATAAAATGTAACATATTAAAATGTAACATGTTCAAATGTAACATTTTAAAATGTTAAAATGAAAAATGTTAAAATGTAACATTTTATCATGTTTAAATGAAACATGTAAAAATGCAACATGTTAAAATGTAACATTTTATCATGTTAAAATGAAACGTTAAAATGTAACATTTTATCATGTTACAATGAAACATGTTAAAATGTAACATTTTATCATGTTAAAATGAAAAATGTTAAAATGTAACATTTTATCATGTTTAAATGAAACATGTAAAAATGTAACATTTTTAAATGAAACATTTTATCATGTTAAAATGCAACATGTTAAAATGTAACATTTGATCATGTTAAAATGAAACGTTAAAATGTAACATTTTATCATGTTAAAATGAAACATGTTAAAATGTAACATTTTATCATGTTAAAATGCAACATGTTAAAATGTAACATTTTATCATGTTAAAATGAAACATGTTAAAATGTAACATTTTATCATGTAAAATGCAACATGTTAAAATGTAACATTTTATCATGTTAAAATGCAACATGTTAAAATGTAACATGTTAAAATGAAACATGTTAAAATGTAACATTTTATCATGTTAAAATGTAACATTTTATCATGTTAAAATGAAACATGTTAAAATGTCACATTTTATCATGTTAAAATGAAACATGTTAAAATGTAACATTTTATCATGTTAAAATGCAACATGTTAAAATGTAACATTTTATCATGTTAAAATGCAACATGTTAAAATGTAACATATTAAAATGTAACATATTCAAATGTAACATTTTAAAATGTAACATTTTATCATGTTAAATCGCAATATGTTAAAATGTAACATTTTATCATGTTAAAATGCAACATGTTAAAATGTAACATTTTATCATGTTAAAATGCAACATGTTAAAATGTAACATATTAAAATGTAACATGTTAAAATGTGACATTTTAAATTGTAACATTTTTAAATGAAACATGTTAAAATGTAACATTTTATCATGTTAAAATGAAACATGTTAAAATGTAACATTTTATCATGTTAAAATGCAACATGTTAAAATGTAACATTTTATCATGTTGAAATGCAACATGTTAAAATGTAACATTTTATCATGTTAAAATGCAACATGTTAAAATGTAACATATTAAAATGTAACATGTTAAAATGTAACATTTAAAAATGAAACATGTTAAAATGTAACATATAATCATGTTAAAATGAAACATGTTAAAATGTAACATTTTATCATGTTAAAATGCAACATGTTAAAATGTAACATTTTATCATGTTAAAATGCAAAATGTTAAAATGTAACATATTAAAATGTAACATGTTCAAATGTAACATTTTAAAATGTAACATTTTATCATGTTAAAATGCAACATGTTAAAATGTAACATTTTATCATGTTAAAATGCAACATGTTAAAATGTAACATTTTATCATGTTAAAATGAAACGTTAAAATGTAACATTTTATCATGTTAAAATGAAACATGTTAAAATGTAACATTTTATCATGTTAAAATGCAACATGTTAAAATGTAACATTTTATCATGTTAAAATGAAACATGTTAAAATGTAAGATTTTATCATGTTAAAATGAAACATGTTAAAATGTAACATTTTATGATGTTAAAATGAAAAATGTTAAAATGTAACATTTTATCATGTTTAAATGAAACATGTAAAAATGTAACATTTTTAAATTTAACATTTTATCATGTTAAAATGAAACATGTTAAAATGTAACATTTTATCATGTTAAAATGAAACAAGTTAAAATGTAACATTTTATCATGTTAAAATGCAACATGTTAAAATGTAACATTTTATCATGTTAAAATGCAACATGTTAAAAAGTAACATTTTATCATGTTAAAATGTAAGATTTTATCATGTTAAAATGAAACATGTTAAAATGTAACATTTTATCATGTTAAAATGAAACATGTTAAAATGTAACATTTTATCATGTTAAAATGAAACATGTTAAAATGTAACATTTTATCATGTTAAAATGAAACATGTTAAAATGTAACATTTTATCATGTTAAAATGCAACATGTTAAAATGTAACATTTTATCATGTTAAAATGCAACATGTTAAAATGTAACATATTAAAATGTAACATGTTAAAATGTAACATTTTAAATTGTAACATTTTTAAATGAAACATGTTAAAATGTAACATTTTATCATGTTAAAATGCAACATGTTAAAATGTAACATGTTAAAATGAAACATGTTAAAATGTAACATTTTATCATGTGAAAATGAAACGTTAAAATGTAACATTTTATCATGTTAAAATGAAACATGTTAAAATGTAACATTTTATCATGTTAAAATGAAACATGTTAAAATGTAACATTTTATCATGTTAAAATGCAACATGTTAAAATGTAACATTTTATCATGTTAAAATGCAACATGTTAAAATGTAACATATTAAAATGTAACATGTTCAAATGTAACATTTTAAAATGTAACATTTTATCATGTTAAATCGCAATATGTTAAAATGTAACATTTTATCATGTTAAAATGCAACATGTTAAAATGTAACATTTTATCATGTTAAAATGCAACATGTTAAAATGTAACATATTAAAATGTAACATGTTAAAATGAAACATTTTAAATTGTAACATTTTTAAATGAAACATGTTAAAATGTAACATTTTATCATGTTAAAATGAAACATGTTAAAATGTAACATTTTATCATGTTAAAATGCAACATGTTAAAATGTAACATTTTATCATGTTGAAATGCAACATGTTAAAATGTAACATTTTATCATGTTAAAATGCAACATGTTAAAATGTAACATATTAAAATGTAACATGTTAAAATGTAACATTTTAAAATGAAACATGTTAAAATGTAACATATTATCATGTTAAAATTAAACATGTTAAAATGTAACATTTTATCGTGTTAAAATGCAACATGTTAAAATGTAACATTTTATCATGTTAAAATGTAACATATTAAAATGTAACATGTTCAAATGTAACATTTTAAAATGTAACATTTTATCATGTTAAAATGCAACATGTTAAAATGTAACATTTATATCATGTTAAAATGCAACATGTTAAAATGTAACATTTTATCATGTTAAAATGCAACATGTTAAAATGTAACATTTTATCATGTTAAAATGAAACATGTTAAAATGTAACATTTTATCATGTTAAAATGCAACATGTTAAAATGTAACATTTTATCATGTTAAAATGCAACATGATAAAATGTAACATATTAAAATGTAACATGTTCAAATGTAACATTTTAAAATGTAACATTTTAAAATGTAACATTTTATCATGTTAAAATGCAACATGTTAAAATGTAACATTTTATCATGTTAAAATGCAACATGTTAAAATGTAACGTATTAAAATGTAACATGTTAAAATGTAACATTTTAAAATTTAACATTTTTAAATGAAACATGTTAAAATGTAACATTTTATCATGTTAAAATGCAACATGTTAAAATGTAACATTTTATCATGTTAAAATGAAACGTTAAAATGTAACATTTTATCATGTTAAAATGAAACATGTTAAAATGTAACATTTTATCATGTTAAAATGAAACATGTTAAAATGTAACATTATATCATGTTAAAATGAAACATGTTAAAATGTAACATTTTATCATGTTAAAATGCAACATGTTAAAATGTAACATTTTATCATGTTAAAATGCAACATGTTAAAATGTAACATTTTATCATGTTAAAATGAAAAATGTTAAAATGTTACATTTTATCATGTTTAAATGAAACATGTAAAAATGTAACATTTTTAAATGTAACATTTTATCATGTTAAAATGAAACATGTTAAAATGTAACATTTTATCATGTTAAAATGCAACATGTTAAAATGAAACGTTTTATCATGTTAAAATGCAACATGTTAAAATGTAACATTTTATCATGTTAAAATAAAACGTTAAAATGTAACATTTTATCATGTTAAAATGAAACGTTAAAATGTAACATTTTATCATGTTAAAATGAAACATGTTAAAATGTAACATATTAAAATGTAACATGTTAAAATGTTACATTTTAAAATGTAACATTTTAAAATGAAACATGTTAAAATGTAACATTTTATCATGTTAAAATGCAACATGTTAATATGTAACATTTTATCATGTTAAAATGAAACATCTTAAAATGTAACATTTTATCATGTTAAAATGTAACATTTTATCATGTTAAAATGAAACGTTAAAATGTAACATTTTATCATGTTAAAATGAAACATGTTAAAATGTAACATTTTATCATGTTAAAATGCAACATGTTAAAATGTAACATTTTATCATGTTAAAATGAAACGTTAAAATGTAACATTTTATCATGTTAAAATGAAACATGTTATAATGTAACATTTTATTATGTTAAAATGACACATGTTAAAATGTAACATATTAAAATGTAACATGTTAAAATGTTACATTTTAAAATGTAACAATTTAAAATGAAACATGTTAAAATGTAACATTTAAACATGTTAAAATGCAACATGTTAAAATGTAACATTTTATCATGTTAAAATGAAACATGTTAAAATGTAACATTTTATCATTTTAAAATGAAACATGTTAAAAGTAACATTTAATCATGTTAAAATGAAACATGTTAAAATGTAACATTTTATCATGTTAAAATGCAACATGTAAAAATGTAACATTTTTAAATGTAACATTTTATCATGTTAAAATGCAACATGTTAAAATGTAACATTTTATCATGTTAAATGCAACATGTTAAAATGTAACATTTTATCATGTTAAAATGCAACATGTTAAAATGTAACATTTTATCATGTTAAAATGCAACATGTTAAAATGTAACATTTTATTATGTTAAAATGAAACATGTTAAAATGTAACATATTAAAATGTAACATGTTAAAATGTTACATTTTAAAATGTTGCATTTAAAAATTAAACATGTTAAAATGAAACATTTTATCATGTTAAAATGCAACATGTTAAAATGTAACATTTTATCATGTTAAAATGTAACATTTTATCATGTTAAAATGAAACATGTTAAAATGTAACGTTTTATCATGTTAAAATGAAACATGTTAAAATGTAACATTTTATCATGTTAAAATGAAACATGTTAAAATGTAACATTTTATCATGTTAAAATGAAACATGTTAAAATGTAACATTATATCATGTTAAAATGAAACATGTTAAAATGTAACATTTTATCATGTTAAAATGCAACATGTAAAAATGTAACATTTTTAAATGTAACATTTTATCATGTTAAAATAAAACATGTTAAAATGTAACATTTTATCATGTTAAAATGCAACATGTTAAAATGTAACATTTTATCATGTTAAATGCAACATGTTAAAATGTTACATTTTATCATGTTAAAATGCAACATGTTAGAATGTAACATTTTATCATGTTAAAATGCAACATGTTAAAATGTAACATTTTATCATGTTAAAATGATACATGTTAAAATGTAACATTTTATCATGTTAAAATGCAACATGTTAAAATGTAACATTTTATCATGTTAAAATGCAACATGTTAAAATGTAACATGTTAAAATGAAACATGTTAAAATGTAACATTTTATCATGTTAAAATGAAACGTTAAAATGTAACATTTTATCATGTTAAAATGAAACATGTTAAAATGTAACATTTTATCATGTTAAAATGAAACATGTTAAAATGTAACATTTTATCATGTTAAAATGCAACATGTTAAAATGTAACATTTTATCATGTTAAAATGCAACATGTTAAAATGTAACATATTAAAATGTAACATGTTAAAATGTAACATTTTAAATTGTAACATTTTTAAATGAAACATGTTAAAATGTAACATTTTATCATGTTAAAATGAAACATGTTAAAATGTAACATTTTATCATGTTAAAATGCAACATGTTAAAATGTAACATTTTATCATGTTGAAATGCAACATGTTAAAATGTAACATTTTATCATGTTAAAATGCAACATGTTAAAATGTAACATATTAAAATGTAACATGTTAAAATGTAACATTTTAAAATGCAACATGTTAAAATGTAACATTTTATCATGTTAAAATGCAAAATGTTAAAATGTAACATATTAATATGTAACATGTTCAAATGTAACATTTTAAAATGTAACATTTTATCATGTTAAAATGCAACATGTTAAAATGTAACATTTATATCATGTTAAAATGCAACATGTAAAAATGTAACATTTTATCATGTTAAAATGCAACATGTTAAAATGTAACATTTTATCATGTTAAAATGAAACATGTTAAAATGTAACATTTTATCATGTTAAAATGAAACATGTTAAAATGTAACATTTTATCATGTTAAAATTTAACATTTTAAAATGTAACATTTTATCATGTTAAAATGCAACATGTTAAAATGTAACATTTTATCATGTTAAAATGCAACATGTTAAAATGTAACGTATTAAAATGTAACATGTTAAAATGTAACATTTTAAAATTTAACATTTTTAAATGTAACATTTTAAAATGTAACATTTTATCATGTTAAAATGCAACATGTTAAAATGTAACATTTTGTCATGTTAAAATGTAACATTTTATCATGTTAAAATGAAACATGTTAAAATGTTACATTTTATCATGTTAAAATGAAACATGTTAAAATGTAACATTATATCATGTTAAAATGAAACATGTTAAAATGTAACATTATATCATGTTAAAATGAAACATGTTAAAATGTAACATTTTATCATGTTAAAATGTAACATTTTATCATGTTAAAATGCAACATGTTAAAATGTAACATTTTATCATGTTAAAATGAAAAATGTTATAATGTAACATTTTATCATGTTTAAATGAAACATGTAAAAATGTAACATTTTTAAATGTAACATTTTATCATGTTAAAATGAAACATGTTAAAATGTAACATTTTATCATGTTAAAATGCAACATGTTAAAATGAAACATTTTATCATGTTAAAATGCAACATGTAAAAATGTAACATTTTTAAATGTAACATTTTATCATGTTAAAATGCAACATGTTAAAATGTAACATTTTATCATGTTAAATGCAACATGTTAAAATGTAACATTTTATCATGTTAAAATGCAACATGTTAAAATGTAACATTTTATCATGTTAAAATGCAACATGTTAAAATGTAACATTTTATTATGTTAAAATGAAACATGTTAAAATGTAACATATTAAAATGTAACATGTTAAAATGTTACATTTTAAAATGTTGCATTTAAAAATTAAACATGTTAAAATGAAACATTTTATCATGTTAAAATGCAACATGTTAAAATGTAACATTTTATCATGTTAAAATGTAACATTTTATCATGTTAAAATGAAACATGTTAAAATGTAACGTTTTATCATGTTAAAATGAAACATGTTAAAATGTAACATTTTATCATGTTAAAATGAAACATGTTAAAATGTAACATTTTATCATGTTAAAATGAAACATGTTAAAATGTAACATTATATCATGTTAAAATGAAACATGTTAAAATGTAACATTTTATCATGTTAAAATGCAACATGTAAAAATGTAACATTTTTAAATGTAACATTTTATCATGTTAAAATAAAACATGTTAAAATGTAACATTTTATCATGTTAAAATGCAACATGTTAAAATGTAACATTTTATCATGTTAAATGCAACATGTTAAAATGTTACATTTTATCATGTTAAAATGCAACATGTTAAAATGTAACATTTTATCATGTTAAAATGCAACATGTTAAAATGTAACATTTTATCATGTTAAAATGATACATGTTAAAATGTAACATTTTATCATGTTAAAATGCAACATGTTAAAATGTAACATTTTATCATGTTAAAATGCAACATGTTAAAATGTAACATGTTAAAATGAAACATGTTAAAATGTAACATTTTATCATGTTAAAATGAAACGTTAAAATGTAACATTTTATCATGTTAAAATGAAACATGTTAAAATGTAACATTTTATCATGTTAAAATGAAACATGTTAAAATGTAACATTTTATCATGTTAAAATGCAACATGTTAAAATGTAACATTTTATCATGTTAAAATGCAACATGTTAAAATGTAACATATTAAAATGTAACATGTTCAAATGTAACATTTTAAAATGTAACATTTTATCATGTTAAATCGCAATATGTTAAAATGTAACATTTTATCATGTTAAAATGCAACATGTTAAAATGTAACATTTTATCATGTTAAAATGCAACATGTTAAAATGTAACATATTAAAATGTAACATGTTAAAATGTAACATTTTAAATTGTAACATTTTTAAATGAAACATGTTAAAATGTAACATTTTATCATGTTAAAATGAAACATGTTAAAATGTAACATTTTATCATGTTAAAATGCAACATGTTAAAATGTAACATTTTATCATGTTGAAATGCAACATGTTAAAATGTAACATTTTATCATGTTAAAATGCAACATGTTAAAATGTAACATATTAAAATGTAACATGTTAAAATGTAACATTTTAAAATGCAACATGTTAAAATGTAACATTTTATCATGTTAAAATGCAAAATGTTAAAATGTAACATATTAATATGTAACATGTTCAAATGTAACATTTTAAAATGTAACATTTTATCATGTTAAAATGCAACATGTTAAAATGTAACATTTATATCATGTTAAAATGCAACATGTAAAAATGTAACATTTTATCATGTTAAAATGCAACATGTTAAAATGTAACATTTTATCATGTTAAAATGAAACATGTTAAAATGTAACATTTTATCATGTTAAAATGAAACATGTTAAAATGTAACATTTTATCATGTTAAAATTTAACATTTTAAAATGTAACATTTTATCATGTTAAAATGCAACATGTTAAAATGTAACATTTTATCATGTTAAAATGCAACATGTTAAAATGTAACGTATTAAAATGTAACATGTTAAAATGTAACATTTTAAAATTTAACATTTTTAAATGTAACATTTTAAAATGTAACATTTTATCATGTTAAAATGCAACATGTTAAAATGTAACATTTTGTCATGTTAAAATGTAACATTTTATCATGTTAAAATGAAACATGTTAAAATGTTACATTTTATCATGTTAAAATGAAACATGTTAAAATGTAGCATTATATCATGTTAAAATGAAACATGTTAAAATGTAACATTATATCATGTTAAAATGAAACATGTTAAAATGTAACATTTTATCATGTTAAAATGCAACATGTTAAAATGTAACATTTTATCATGTTAAAATGCAACATGTTAAAATGTAACATTTTATCATGTTAAAATGAAAAATGTTATAATGTAACATTTTATCATGTTTAAATGAAACATGTAAAAATGTAACATTTTTAAATGTAACATTTTATCATGTTAAAATGAAACATGTTAAAATGTAACATTTTATCATGTTAAAATGCAACATGTTAAAATGAAACATTTTATCATGTTAAAATGCAACATGTTAAAATGTAACATTTTATCATGTTAAAATAAAACGTTAAAATGTAACATTTTATCATGTTAAAATGAAACATGTTAAAATGTAACATATTAAAATGTAACATGTTAAAATGTTACATTTGAAAATGTAACATTTTAAAATGAAACATGTTAAAATGTAACATTTTATCATGTTAAAATGCAACATGTTAATATTGTAACATTTTATCATGTTAAAATGAAACATGTTAAAATGTAACATTTTATCATGTTAAAATGAAACAAGTTAAAATGTAACATTTTATCATGTTAAAATGCAACATGTTAAAATGTAACATTTTATCATGTTAAAATGCAACATGTTAAAAAGTAACATTTTATCATGTTAAAATGTAAGATTTTATCATGTTAAAATGAAACATGTTAAAATGTAACATTTTATCATGTTAAAATGAAACATGTTAAAATGTAACATTTTATCATGTTAAAATGAAACATGTTAAAATGTAACATTTTATCATGTTAAAATGAAACATGTTAAAATGTAACATTTTATCATGTTAAAATGCAACATGTTAAAATGTAACATTTTATCATGTTAAAATGCAACATGTTAAAATGTAACATATTAAAATGTAACATATTAAAATGTAACATTTTAAATTGTAACATTTTTAAATGAAACATGTTAAAATGTAACATTTTATCATGTTAAAATGCAACATGTTAAAATGTAACATTTTATCATGTGAAAATGAAACGTTAAAATGTAACATTTTATCATGTTAAAATGAAACATGTTAAAATGTAACATTTTATCATGTTAAAATGAAACATGTTAAAATGTAACATTTTATCATGTTAAAATGAAACATGTTAAAATGTAACATTTTATCATGTTAAAATTTAACATTTTAAAATGTAACATTTTATCATGTTAAAATGCAACATGTTAAAATGTAACATTTTATCATGTTAAAATGCAACATGTTAAAATGTAACGTATTAAAATGTAACATGTTAAAATGTAACATTTTAAAATTTAACATTTTTAAATGTAACATTTTAAAATGTAACATTTTATCATGTTAAAATGCAACATGTTAAAATGTAACATTTTGTCATGTTAAAATGTAACATTTTATCATGTTAAAATGAAACATGTTAAAATGTTACATTTTATCATGTTAAAATGAAACATGTTAAAATGTAACATTATATCATGTTAAAATGAAACATGTTAAAATGTAACATTATATCATGTTAAAATGAAACATGTTAAAATGTAACATTTTATCATGTTAAAATGCAACATGTTAAAATGTAACATTTTATCATGTTAAAATGCAACATGTTAAAATGTAACATTTTATCATGTTAAAATGAAAAATGTTATAATGTAACATTTTATCATGTTTAAATGAAACATGTAAAAATGTAACATTTTTAAATGTAACATTTTATCATGTTAAAATGAAACATGTTAAAATGTAACATTTTATCATGTTAAAATGCAACATGTTAAAATGAAACATTTTATCATGTTAAAATGCAACATGTAAAAATGTAACATTTTTAAATGTAACATTTTATCATGTTAAAATGCAACATGTTAAAATGTAACATTTTATCATGTTAAATGCAACATGTTAAAATGTAACATTTTATCATGTTAAAATGCAACATGTTAAAATGTAACATTTTATCATGTTAAAATGCAACATGTTAAAATGTAACATTTTATTATGTTAAAATGAAACATGTTAAAATGTAACATATTAAAATGTAACATGTTAAAATGTTACATTTTAAAATGTTGCATTTAAAAATTAAACATGTTAAAATGAAACATTTTATCATGTTAAAATGCAACATGTTAAAATGTAACATTTTATCATGTTAAAATGTAACATTTTATCATGTTAAAATGAAACATGTTAAAATGTAACGTTTTATCATGTTAAAATGAAACATGTTAAAATGTAACATTTTATCATGTTAAAATGAAACATGTTAAAATGTAACATTTTATCATGTTAAAATGAAACATGTTAAAATGTAACATTATATCATGTTAAAATGAAACATGTTAAAATGTAACATTTTATCATGTTAAAATGCAACATGTAAAAATGTAACATTTTTAAATGTAACATTTTATCATGTTAAAATAAAACATGTTAAAATGTAACATTTTATCATGTTAAAATGCAACATGTTAAAATGTAACATTTTATCATGTTAAATGCAACATGTTAAAATGTTACATTTTATCATGTTAAAATGCAACATGTTAAAATGTAACATTTTATCATGTTAAAATGCAACATGTTAAAATGTAACATTTTATCATGTTAAAATGATACATGTTAAAATGTAACATTTTATCATGTTAAAATGCAACATGTTAAAATGTAACATTTTATCATGTTAAAATGCAACATGTTAAAATGTAACATGTTAAAATGAAACATGTTAAAATGTAACATTTTATCATGTTAAAATGAAACGTTAAAATGTAACATTTTATCATGTTAAAATGAAACATGTTAAAATGTAACATTTTATCATGTTAAAATGAAACATGTTAAAATGTAACATTTTATCATGTTAAAATGCAACATGTTAAAATGTAACATTTTATCATGTTAAAATGCAACATGTTAAAATGTAACATATTAAAATGTAACATGTTCAAATGTAACATTTTAAAATGTAACATTTTATCATGTTAAATCGCAATATGTTAAAATGTAACATTTTATCATGTTAAAATGCAACATGTTAAAATGTAACATTTTATCATGTTAAAATGCAACATGTTAAAATGTAACATATTAAAATGTAACATGTTAAAATGTAACATTTTAAATTGTAACATTTTTAAATGAAACATGTTAAAATGTAACATTTTATCATGTTAAAATGAAACATGTTAAAATGTAACATTTTATCATGTTAAAATGCAACATGTTAAAATGTAACATTTTATCATGTTGAAATGCAACATGTTAAAATGTAACATTTTATCATGTTAAAATGCAACATGTTAAAATGTAACATATTAAAATGTAACATGTTAAAATGTAACATTTTAAAATGCAACATGTTAAAATGTAACATTTTATCATGTTAAAATGCAAAATGTTAAAATGTAACATATTAATATGTAACATGTTCAAATGTAACATTTTAAAATGTAACATTTTATCATGTTAAAATGCAACATGTTAAAATGTAACATTTATATCATGTTAAAATGCAACATGTAAAAATGTAACATTTTATCATGTTAAAATGCAACATGTTAAAATGTAACATTTTATCATGTTAAAATGAAACATGTTAAAATGTAACATTTTATCATGTTAAAATGCAACATGTTAAAATGTAACGTATTAAAATGTAACATGTTAAAATGTAACATTTTAAAATTTAACATTTTTAAATGTAACATTTTAAAATGTAACATTTTATCATGTTAAAATGCAACATGTTAAAATGTAACATTTTGTCATGTTAAAATGTAACATTTTATCATGTTAAAATGAAACATGTTAAAATGTTACATTTTATCATGTTAAAATGAAACATGTTAAAATGTAGCATTATATCATGTTAAAATGAAACATGTTAAAATGTAACATTATATCATGTTAAAATGAAACATGTTAAAATGTAACATTTTATCATGTTAAAATGCAACATGTTAAAATGTAACATTTTATCATGTTAAAATGCAACATGTTAAAATGTAACATTTTATCATGTTAAAATGAAAAATGTTATAATGTAACATTTTATCATGTTTAAATGAAACATGTAAAAATGTAACATTTTTAAATGTAACATTTTATCATGTTAAAATGAAACATGTTAAAATGTAACATTTTATCATGTTAAAATGCAACATGTTAAAATGAAACATTTTATCATGTTAAAATGCAACATGTTAAAATGTAACATTTTATCATGTTAAAATAAAACGTTAAAATGTAACATTTTATCATGTTAAAATGAAACATGTTAAAATGTAACATATTAAAATGTAACATGTTAAAATGTTACATTTGAAAATGTAACATTTTAAAATGAAACATGTTAAAATGTAACATTTTATCATGTTAAAATGCAACATGTTAATATTGTAACATTTTATCATGTTAAAATGAAACATGTTAAAATGTAACATTTTATCATGTTAAAATGAAACAAGTTAAAATGTAACATTTTATCATGTTAAAATGCAACATGTTAAAATGTAACATTTTATCATGTTAAAATGCAACATGTTAAAAAGTAACATTTTATCATGTTAAAATGTAAGATTTTATCATGTTAAAATGAAACATGTTAAAATGTAACATTTTATCATGTTAAAATGAAACATGTTAAAATGTAACATTTTATCATGTTAAAATGAAACATGTTAAAATGTAACATTTTATCATGTTAAAATGAAACATGTTAAAATGTAACATTTTATCATGTTAAAATGCAACATGTTAAAATGTAACATTTTATCATGTTAAAATGCAACATGTTAAAATGTAACATATTAAAATGTAACATATTAAAATGTAACATTTTAAATTGTAACATTTTTAAATGAAACATGTTAAAATGTAACATTTTATCATGTTAAAATGCAACATGTTAAAATGTAACATTTTATCATGTGAAAATGAAACGTTAAAATGTAACATTTTATCATGTTAAAATGAAACATGTTAAAATGTAACATTTTATCATGTTAAAATGAAACATGTTAAAATGTAACATTTTATCATGTTAAAATGCAACATGTTAAAATGTAACATTTTATCATGTTAAAATGCAACATGTTAAAATGTTACATTTTATCATGTTAAAATGCAACATGTTAAAATGTAACATTTTATCATGTTAAAATGCAACATGTTAAAATGTAACATTTTATCATGTTAAAATGATACATGTTAAAATGTA
The DNA here is from genome assembly GCF_028750875.1 of Macrosteles quadrilineatus. Taxonomy (NCBI): domain Eukaryota; kingdom Metazoa; phylum Arthropoda; class Insecta; order Hemiptera; family Cicadellidae; genus Macrosteles; species Macrosteles quadrilineatus. The sequence continues at coordinate 4,787,420 of NW_026542599.1, read as the reverse complement.
ACATTTTATCATGTTAAAATGCAACATGTTAAAATGTAACATTTTATCATGTTAAAATGCAACATGTTAAAATGTAACATGTTAAAATGAAACATGTTAAAATGTAACATTTTATCATGTTAAAATGAAACGTTAAAATGTAACATTTTATCATGTTAAAATGAAACATGTTAAAATGTAACATTTTATCATGTTAAAATGAAACATGTTAAAATGTAACATTTTATCATGTTAAAATGCAACATGTTAAAATGTAACATTTTATCATGTTAAAATGCAACATGTTAAAATGTAACATATTAAAATGTAACATGTTCAAATGTAACATTTTAAAATGTAACATTTTATCATGTTAAATCGCAATATGTTAAAATGTAACATTTTATCATGTTAAAATGCAACATGTTAAAATGTAACATTTTATCATGTTAAAATGCAACATGTTAAAATGTAACATATTAAAATGTAACATGTTAAAATGTAACATTTTAAATTGTAACATTTTTAAATGAAACATGTTAAAATGTAACATTTTATCATGTTAAAATGAAACATGTTAAAATGTAACATTTTATCATGTTAAAATGCAACATGTTAAAATGTAACATTTTATCATGTTGAAATGCAAC